>NC_067169.1:69524951-70201893 GCF_903995435.1 Acomys russatus
TTTTATACTAATACTTTATTTTTTAAATAAATTGGATCCAGTCACTTGGATATTGCCTGACTTTGATCACATCAAGCAGTACAAGCAGTCTCTCACCCACACATAACTGAACAGGTGCTACAGTAATAGATAAACAACAAATGTTTGTCTATATAAAAAACAGAAGTATATGTAGAGCTTTCTGGGTGTTCAGAAAACTCTCAGGTTTTTTCCACGTCTGTTACTTGTTACTGTGGCCCTTCAGACATCACACTGCTCATGTCAATATTACTTTACTCTTGTTTCAGAAGCCCTGGGGACATTTTTATTATAATGTCTCCTAATTCTTTGTGAGTTGTGTACATGATACTGACAGCTCTGTATCCACGCATTCAGGGGCCACTGAAAGAATAATGAACTTTGTAGCTGTGACTTGTACATCTTCACACTCAGCCAGTGGTCTTCAGGCAGAATGATTGTTCTCCTTCTGCAGTGCATCCTTGTTTATTACACTATATCTCCCAAATGCAGCTGAACATGCTAAGTGGGATGCGGCTAGCCCATCTCTTGCTGCATTTCCCTGTTCCTACATGTCCTTAAATCTGCTGCTTTCTGCTATTGACCTTTTCTGTCTAGGTAGTAGCTTTGGCCTGGAAATTTATTTAATTAAATATTTTCTATTTTTATATATACATTTATATTTTTACATATGTATACAATAAACTACCTACAGCAAGAAGAACCATGACAGAATCAGGAATTATGTAAATGTTACATTCTTAGTGTTTTGGCTATTTGTATTTGACAACCTTGAAGAAAATATCTTTCCTATCTTAGTCTAAAATTCTGAATGTAAATCAATATCTGTAATATCTCATTGCTATCAACTTAACCCCTAAACAACTAAGCTTAATTGTACCTATCTAAACTATCTGGTCTTCAAGCTCATAAGAGATTTGAGAAGGAATAAAACTTAACTATCTGAGTAAATCGGAAATGCAGTTTAGCAGCTTCTAAAATGAAGAAATGACACAGACTGTTTGTTGCCCGAACACACATAGATATTATTCTATAGATATATAAGGAAAAATAGTTAAATAAAGTCTACAAAAACCCCAGAGACATACAGAATATGGCATTTAAAGGTGTTTTTATTATTCTAAAGATTATTTGACAGGACAGATTAACTCCTGGCAACACCTAGCCTACCTCAAAAAGATGATGAGCAACAATGAACATCCTTATGGAGATGGCTCCAAATGTGGCAAACAAGCCATTGGGCAAAATGTCCTTGTTTCTACCACAGACAGAATTCTGACTAAAAATAAGAAAGCTTGGATGAAAGCAGAGTTGATTACCAAACTCTGCCAAGAAAGAGTAAGCAAGTCCTCAATACATCCTAACTGACAAATATATTAGATATATTGGATCAGAAGGCTGAAGATGGTGCTCCACAGTTATAGAGAGTTTTGGATGACTGTTCAGGCAGCAAAATGTCTATTTTTTTTTTTAAGATAGCCCTTGCCATATTCAGTCTGCTTCTTTTTCTCTCTGCTCTGGAATCCACTGGATGCTATTGGATATTTTCTGTTTCTTATCCAGAATTGCCCCCCCTCCCATCATAGAACAATTATTTCAGTAGTTTCTTACTGTGTCCCCTGCTTACACCAACCAGCTCAGTTTTTATATTCCAGCAGCCTTTGTAAAAGGGTTACTAGAGAATCTATAACTTACAGCGAGCTTTTTCATTTGGCCATTTGGACTGAGGATGGTAACTTAAGAAACAATGATGAGGAACTATTACAAGGCAAATACCATTCAGCTATTTATGTTTCTGTTTGTTCTGGGAATGATGTAACTAAGCATGCATTATAATCATCTAGAAACCTTATTCCAAAGGCAGAAGATCATATCACAGAATTACAATTTTAAGTAAATAGCTATTAACTACTCTGGGCTATTGCAGCTTTTGGTGCTAGGTTTATGAAATTCAATCACCTACAAAAAGTTTTTCACTCTCCCAATAAATCATGTTTTGTTTTGTATTGATTTTCACAAAGGATAGCACTTTAAGCAAATATGCGTTTTCACATATTCACAGAAGGATTGTTTCCTTATACTACGCTAATGAATCTGAAAGTATTTGAAGTTTCTCACTAATGAGTTATTGACATATGGATCAATTGACTGACCTTTAGACAGGAAGATAAGAACCAAGAAACTAAACTATTCATATTCTATGAGCAGTACCCTCTCTGTTTAGTTGAACAAATCTTCAGAGTCACTTTCCCAAGAAGTCAAGAAATGGCCACATGGAAGAAATATGGTATGAGAGTTTCAAAATTTTTTTTGTGTGTGTGTTGTTAAGGTTACTTAACTTACATACCATGATCTATGGGTAGCCACAGACTATACTGCTTTTTATGTGACCAAAACTCAAAAATAGGATATAGTTTTATTTGTTTTATCTCACTTGATCATTTCGTATTTTTATTTTATAAATTTTTGAAAAAATATGGATCAATAATTTGTTCTCCAGGACAGAGATATCAGTTATCTGTTTTTTAGGATAGGGTTTCACTGAGTAGCCATAGCTGTCCTGGAATCAATTTGTAGACAAGGTCGGCATTGAACTCACAACAATCCACCTGCTTCTTCCTCCCTGAATGTTGTGATTAAAGGCATGTGTTACCAAGCCTGGATTAGATATTCCTTATTTTTTAATACTTAAATTTTTACTTATACATTTATATTATTACACACATATCAAATAAACTATGTATAGCAAGAATAACCAGAAAACAATATGAAAATTATAGTACTGTTACATTCATAGTGTTTTGGCTTTTTGTATTTGGCTATTTTGAAGAAAAGATCTTTCCTATCTTGCTGAGTCTAAAATTCTGAATGTAAATCTATCATATCTCATATCTATAATCTTAAAACATATACCCAGACCTAAAAACATCTTAACTCCTAAACAGCTAAGGTTAATTGTAAAATTAAACTATCTGGTTTTCAATTTCATCAGAGACTTGAGAAGAAATACAATTGATTACCTGTGTAAATAGGAAGTGCAGGTTAGCAGCTTCCAAAGTGTAAAATAAAAATGAGAGAGACAGTTTTCTGCCTGAACAGTTACACAAAACTCTCTATAATGTAGGAGCATCTTCTTTAGCCTTCTGGTTTAGTATATCTGACAGACATATTTGTGAGGCAGGACTTGCTTATCCTGACTTGGCAGAGTTTGGCAGTCAACTCTGCCTGCATCCAAGCTTGCCCATTTTTAGGCAGAATTCTGTCTGTAGACAATATGAGGACATTTTACCAAGTGGCTGATTTGTCACAGTTGACACCACCTCCATAAGGAGGTTGGTCGGTGCTTATCATCATCATTGAGGTAGACTGGGTGTTGCCAAAAATTAACCTGTTTATTGTGAATGAATCTTTAAAATAACAAAAACATCTTTACATGCCGTATTCTGTAGGTCTCAGGTTTTTGAAGACTTTATCTAACTATTTTACATTATCTGTCTATGTAATCATATGTATCTGTTACTCCTAGGATGTATATTCTTATGATAAAAATAGACTACTAATTACCATGACCATGATTTGATCAACTAACAACTAACTTGTATAACTTACTGGGAGTGAGAGCTCCACAGGGAGAACATCAAGGCCCACGGATCTGGGCACTGAGGAGCCTGAGCAAAATGATACACCAGTCAAGGACAATGCATGCAGAGACCCAAGACACCCTGTCAGTTGTAGCCAATGGACTGCTGATTCTCCATGTTGACAAGAGAGGGGAGCTGCTGCTGAACTTCTGACATGCACTGGAGTGCCCTCAAATTGGTTGTTAGCCCTTGGCAAGATGGCCTAGCAGGCACACAGAGGAAGGGGATGCAGGCTGTTCTGACGAGACTTAACAGCCTGTTGCCAGAGGTCTAGGGGAGGGGAATAGGCAGAAGAGGGAGGAAAAGTTGAAATGGGAAGATAATGGGAAGGGGATAACAATCAGGATGTAATGTGGATAAATTATATTAAATAAAATATACATTAAAAAATCTGGGTGGAGGAGGGTGGCGCTTTAGAGACTGCTGCACCCACCATGAGCCATGCATAGTGAGGACCTAGGAACTGCTCATATTTAGTAGATTGATATCACAATCTCCTTGTGCTTCCCACAATATAGGGAGTAGGGACTACTGACTTTCACTCTGCCCTCCGCAACATCGAATAATTACTCCTGGCAGGGTAGCCTTGCCAGGCCACAGAGGAAAAGCATATGGATAGTACACATAAGACTTGATAGGCTGAGGTCAGAGATTAGGGGAGGAGGCCTCACCTTTCTGAGGACTTGTAGAGGGAGGAACAGAGAATGAGGGAGGGTGTGTGGAACCATGAGGTAATGAGGGAAGGGGCTACAATCAGGATGTGAAGAACTCAAATTGCAGAACAATCAGGTAATTTATATTGTTAATATCACTACATAGGAAGAGCTTTTAGACTGACTGAGACATGAATGTTTATGCAATGCACAGCCAAAGCTTCTTGTTGGTTACATAATCCCCGTGATTTATTATTATATGCCATTCTGCATATGGCAGGAATGAAGGTTTACAGATGTTTTTCTTCTGCTCATACAAAGAGCAGAGAACTAGCCTTAGTTGTCCTGGGTACCCTGCACGCTTTATACATTTATAATTTTAGGACTGTATAATGCTAGTGAGAAATTATATGTTTTCAGAACAAAAGAATCAGACACTGATTCTGGATCAGACTTGACAGGATTCTTTCCTCTCAGCATGCTGGACACTTTACATCCTGCATCCTTCATGTTCCAGCACCAAGTGCTTCAGCTGCTGTTTCACATCAAAACAGGACAACTCCCAGGACACCTTGGAAGAAAGCTTCTAATCCTAGTTGGTCCAGCATTTCAGACTGTCCTAGGCAGGACTTCTATTAAACCTTGAATTTCTCAACATTTAGAAACTGGAACACAAATGTTATTCCTAGCTTGGTTAACCATTTTCCCCAATTTTATTTGTGCCCCTAAAAAGGTATTATTTGTCCCAAATTAGCCAGAAGAAATGTTAAGAGAAGGATGCCCCATTTCCATTATGGAGGTTTCATAGGTTTTTGGTTGCTTTCTTGGTCTATAGATGTTTATTTCCATTGGGAATTGGTTTTACGTTACTATTGGTCTTATTCCTAGAGAAAACGAAGTTGGACTCACATATGTCTTTCTTTTCCTTTATCTTTCTTTATTAGGTTTGGAGATATGGATTGAAAAGAAAGAAGGGTAATATAGAAATATATAGGAATGATAGGAGCACAAGTAGATTATTGAGTTTATTCCTTATCTTAAGGCATTAGCTGTTACTCACAAGGTTGTTGTTAATTCATTGGTATAGAATTTTGTATATTGATGCAAATAAATTTAATTTTGATACTTTGGTATAGAATTCAAATATAAGATTATTCTTCACACACACACACACACACATATATATGTGTATATATATATATATATATATATATATATATATATATATATATATATATATTTCTACTCTCATATGAGGTATTGTACCCACAGAATTCAAATAGAATACAATGTTTGTCTCCAATACTTTGAAAGTGCTATTGCAGGCTGTTTAAGAGAAGACAATTTAACTCCTGGCAATACCCAGCCTGTGTCAAAGAAGAAGATGAGCATCAAAGAACCTCTGTATGGAGTTGGCTTCAAATGTGGCAAACCACCCACTGGGAAAAAATGTTCTCTTTTTCTTTTTGCAACAGATATAATTCTTCCTAAAAATGGGCAAGGTTAGAAGCAAGCAGAGTCGACGGCCAAACTCTGCCACAGCACAGTAAGCAAATCCTCAACAGTTCCTGCTTCACAAATATGTCTGTCATATATGTTGGGCATATCTGTCAGATATGATGCTCCAACATTGTAGAGAGTGTTGAGTGACTATTCAGGCAGTAAACTGTCTCAGTCATAAACTACATACAAGAAGAAGAATTATGAGACAATCAGGAATTATATAACTGTTACATTCAGAGGGATTTTGCTTTTTGTATTTGGAAAACTTGAGGTAAGCGTCTTTCCTATGTTGTTGTGTCTAAATTTCAGAATAGAGATTAATATCTATTATCTCATCTCTATTAACCTAACACATCTATCTTGATCTAAAAATGTCTTAGCCCCTACCTACTAAGCTTAATTGAAAAACTAAACTTTCTGGGTTCAAACCCATCAGAGACTTGAGAAGGGGTAAAACTTAAATACCAGAGTGCAGATTAGCAGCTTCCAAAATGAAAAATACAACAAAGCGTTTCACACCAAGAAAAAGTGGTACACCATACATAAAGTGAATCTTCAATTGTCACATAAGAATCAACTAAGTGCTTGCCTCTGTACTGAACAGTGACAACTACCAGGAAATCTTTTGCATTGATCAGTAGTTGACTGTAGTAGTGAATCAATGTTGGTGACAGATTTCCAAAATTTTCTGTGATAGACTGATAATTTTTTCTATGCAGCCAGCCTCCAATCAGTCTACGATGAATCATGAAACACATTTGTTGACAAATTAAACCTTGTGCTCTGTGCCAATCAATCCAACTGTGCCACAACTGTTCCAATTGATGCCTGTGAAATATTACTGTGAGACATGGAATTTATGGCTGGAAAGAGCCAGTATCAATCTAGTTATTCTGCTGCCTTTCAGCAGGTGCGTCTTGCTATTCAGCAGGCATATCCAATTGTATTGATTCCAAGCATACATTCATCTTAGCCTAAACTCATTTAGGTACCTACTTTGAATAAATTTTGTAATATGCTGTCCCAAAATCCAATTTTTAAAGATGGGGCACTTTCAAAAGCCAAATATATCCTACACCTTTCCTTACATGACCTTCAGACCTGTTCTTCATATATTGTTTTTAAGGGATTTTAGTTTTGAATGAAATATGATCATATATAGGTCCACATTTCTCCCACATGTCCCTCAATTCTTCCTATACTTCTTTTTCCCAACTTGATGTATATTTTTGATAACTAACTAAATCTAGTTACAGCTGCTCATATATGGATGGATGTGGATACATAAACTAGGGCATGGGAAACATACAAGTGGCCACATCCTCACTATACACTGATTTTGCCTTTCCAAGTAGGTGTCAACCTCTAGTATCTTCTTATAGAGGGGTGAGACCTGGAGGACTCCCTTGAAAAGACTTAATTGGCTTGAGTTTCTATAGGTCTTATGTAGGTAACAATAGCCACTGTGAAATCATAAGTTTTATATCAGAAGACATGTAATGTTCAAAGACAAAACTGTACAACACAGCTTACAACCTATCAGCTCTTACCACATTTCTTCCTCCTCTTTTTCAGTGTTATATCTGGGAATGTTAATATGGATGTTTTATTTTGTGGTTAACACCTGGAGTTTCTTATCAGCATTATGCAGTTTTTCATCTCTCTCTATTTATTGACTGCTGTCCACTACGGAAAGTTTCTTCTCTGACCAAAATAGAGGTTCAGCCATTCAGCTCATGTCTTATTTAGAAGGCAATTTTACATCATAATCATTTTAAGAAGAACAATAGTAGGTTCTCCTCTTTGGGTTATGAATTCCAAAGTCATAGGCTTAACCAGGATTAAAGTTCCAAGCATGAAATTCTATCCTGTAGCATATAACTTTATTCTAATAATCATAGTTACCCATAGCAGTGTGCCACTATTGTGTCAATAGTTATATATTGCTTCATATGTCTGTATTGTATGCAGATCCCAACAAACATAAGACCATCATTTTTTTTCTTCCCTAGCAGCCTGCGCAGAACTTTTAGGTTCTATAAAAGATAGCCAGCAGTAAGAAAGTTTCCTAATCCTTTTGAAATTTTCTGAATCACTCTGCATTTTGGCTGCAGGACGTGCCTGATAATTATTTTTAAGTGAGTTTAGATATATTGAAGTATAAGAGGTTTATGTAAATTTAATACATATAAAGGGAAGGGTTATAGTTCAAAGAAATAATATATAACATGATAAAAAATAAAGACATTCTTGAAAGAGATCTTTGAATGCAAATCATTAACAAAAAATTAAATTTAGAAACTAGTCATAAATGACTAGTCATAAAAATGAAACATTTTTAATAGAGTTAATTTTTATACTAGCATCAGTATTCTTCTGTATAGTAGAAGATAGATTATAGGTTTTGTCTCTTTCATATTATTTAGTTAATACTATTATTTGCATAGCAAGGGCATAAATGGATGATTTATGCTGTATTGTTGATATTTCTGTGTGATTTCAAGTGAGAGAAAAACATCACATATAGCATTCATAGATTCAGCTTTTAAAACTGGATTGCAAAAGCTTATGCCAAATCAAAATAATGGTTATGGAAATTCCATTTCTTTTCAGAGACTATTGAAGGTAGTACAATTTTATAGTGACTCCAAAGCATCACTCTTCACTCCAGTGATTACTGTGGCAGGTAATTAGGATTTTAAAAACTATTTCTGTATCTGCTTTGCACATTAATTAATTGATTTCTGCTGACATTTAGTTTACAATACCAATTCAGCATCAGAATATCTGAAACGCATGAGGTATTACTTTTTTATGAGATATAAAAGTACAGGGACACAAATTTCCATACTAGTTGTCTTTGTTTGACTTTTAATTGGGTTAACCACATAAAAACAGACTTGCTACATATGTTTAAACACAAGGGTGGAAATTATTTTATATCAATGTATTCAGGTTTTATGTTTTGTGTTTCGAGAATACATCAAAAGCTGTAACTTATAATATGTCAATAAGTATCCATGCTCTCTAAAGCCATCACTTAAATATTTGATATGGCACAAAGAAACACACATTTTTCTTTTTAAAATACAACTGGTTGGGTGGTCGTGTATGAGCTCTGAACTTATGTGGAATCCAGAGGATCATGTTTTAGGACTTCATTCTTACTTCCAAACTTGTTTGAAGCAAGCTTTTTTGTTTTTGCCCTGTAACATATAATCTAGGTTTGGTGGTTCATTAGTTTCTGGGTGACTGTCATATCTCCACTTTCCAAATTGCAGTAAAAACACCAGGGTTATAGATACATTACACATTAAGAAATTTTTAAAATTTGATTTATATGGTTATTCACTTTACATCCCAATCATAGTCTCCTCCCTCTTCTTCCAGTCCAGCCTCACCCTTCCCTCTCTTCTTCTACACCACTCCCCTATTCATCAGAAGAGGGACTCTCCCTACTAACTCACCCCAGATCTTCCAGTCTCACCAGGACTGGGAACTTCCTCTTTTACAGATTCCTTGCAAGGCTGTTCCACCAAGAGGAAGTGATTTAAAAGCAAGCAACAGAAACATTGGCAGGGATAACCCCTGCTCTCCTTACTAGAAGGCCCACATGAAGACCTAGTTGCACTAAGTGTAAGGGCCTATATCCAGTTCATGCATGGTCCTTGGTTGGTGCTTCAGTCTCCATAATCTCCCCACCTCCCTGGCCTAGGTTATTTGGTACTGTTGGTTTTCTTGTGGATCTTCTGTTCCATCCTGGTCTTTCTATCTCTCTCCCTACTGTTCCACAAGGCTCTCTAAGCTCCAAATTTTTATGTGGCTTCTAAACACCAAGACTCAGGTTGTACAGGTTATATAACATACGTTTTTTTGTTTGTTTGTTTGTTTGTTTTGTTTTTACCTACTGAGCCATCTCTCTGGTCTATAATGTATTATTTCAATGAGATTCTACAGTAAAGTCCAGTCTAGATTATCCATATATACTTGGCATTAAAGTTTTATATTCTATAATCCTTTTGTCCTATGGATGGCCTAAATTTTTTTTCTCTAAAAGGACACCATTATTGCTTCCTAAACCAGACCTGGCAAAAGTTACACACACACACACACACACACACACACACACACACACACACACACACACACACACACACACATTTTGATTACACAAAATTTTCGGATTCTAGGAGCAAACTCCTGGAATCATAATCAAGCGTCTAACTTTGTTTTGTTTTTTGTTTTTTTGTTTTTTTCAGTCATTCTGTTTTGTGAGCATGCAGAGTTACAAACTTCATTATGGCATACACATATATCATTGTAATTTACTCATGTTGATCTTTAATTAGCCTTCTTGCCTATTCTTTACCCTTATAGTTTCCTGCCTTACACCCGATTATTTTGAATTTTCTCTCTTTTCTCATTTTCCTCCTTTCTTTCAAATATATGTGTGTAGGTAGGTATTTATATATAAAAACTACATACAGTATAACATAAAATATAACTTTGTTATACATACTATTCTCTTGACACACCTTTGTAGGATTTTTATTTGTGTTCAACAAATCTAAGATCACTTGCAGTCCATAGAGAAGAGCCTTAATGTTGAGTGGCTGGACCTGTAAAAATTCTTGTACTGAAATTTATAATAGAAAATTCACAAAATGTTCAAAATGCATGTCATTGTGTTACTTTTATAGTATCTAGCAATGTGTTCATCCACGAAATCACTACTGAGATTACTATGGACAAAAATCTTCACAGTCCATTATCACCATTATTGCTTTGAGACAACACTGTATGTGCAAATTTTCATCACTCAATCAAATCCAGTGAACATCTCAGACAATTTCAATCTTAGAACAATTTTGTTTGGCATTGACAAATACAATGATGTTTCTATATGACATTTTGTTTCAATTGGTCATGAAGACAGTGACTTTTCATGCTATGGTTATTGAACTGACATCTGTGATACCTAGTCCTCAAAGCAATGAACCACAAGAAAGGTAGTGCTAGTAGGTTTATGGACTTAGTTTGAAAGCTCAGCAAAGTAAAACTATAAAACCAAGTCAGTCAAATGATTTGGGAATTTTGGTTTTCTGAAAAGTAAATATTTGGGACAAAATAATGAACGGATAATTATATAATACCTGTTCATAGAAATCAATGTACTTCATAAAAACATATCATCAATTGATGAGGAAATAAAGTCTCTTTATCTACCTGCTATACAAGCAGAGAAGTATTCATTGTTAATAATATGTAAGGAAAGGCAAGATAAAAATTATTTCTTCTATCAGTGGTATAAGAATTCTATTTTTATTTTTGTGAAACAAAATTAAGATATCATGTTTTTATATTCTCTGATGGGCAGTTAGTAAAGTATATTTCATTTGCATTACAGAAGAAAATAACCTACTTTTAGTATCACTTATAAGAAGAACTACATATTTGCATTAGTCAAATTTTCACTATTCTGATATGTACTTTTATCTTTGATTTTTGTTTTAAACACACATACATGGATATAGACATGCTACTGTTGTAGCTAATATTCATATCTATGCCATGGACATTTAAAAGAAGGAAATACATGAAAAAGAACTTGTGAGAATCTTTTCCCTGTGTAGGCTCTTCATTGTCTCACACACACACACACACACACACACACACACACACAGAGAGAGAGAGAGAGAGAGAGAGAGAGAGAGAGAGAGAGAGAGAGAGAGAATAGCACAAAACAAGATGATAATATCCACAACTGATTTTTAAAAGTACATATGTACTGCCTTAAATTTAGTTTAAATAAATATCCAGGATAATTTGTTTACAGAACTATGATGAATTTTTACTTGATTCAAAATTTATCCCAATAATGTAGGCCTTAAACCACTTTGCTGATAAATAAAAATTGGTGTCAGCACACTTGGATTCTCTCCATAAAGCAAAGGGAGTATATACTCTTAGTTTTATATTTATTGTAAACTATTATAGCTTTTTAACTATTGATATTCATTTTAATTTATTGAAGAACCCTTTTTTGTATTGTTTTATCACTATACCAGATCTTAGTTCTATTACTAAATCTGTTTTTAAAGCCTGTATTTTCATGTACTCTCATAATAGGCTAGTGCCACTGCCATTGTAGATAAACGAGTTGACCTTGTTGATGTTTCTGCTTGTCGCAGGGAATTGAAAGACCAGCTGAGAGCAATTACAAGCAATATTACTACCTTGGCAGGAGCTGTCAAGGCTCACATTGCTGGTTGGTTGCTGGATATGTTTATGCCGAATGACAGTCACAGCAACAAGGCACTTTCAATCATGTTTAGAGATGGGAGAAAGTCATGATGTTATGAAAGGTTTTGTTTCTTTAAAATAACTGAACGGTTTTTTGTTTTTGTTTGTTTGTGTGTGTGTGTGTGTTTATGTTTGTGGTATGTTTTATGTATATTTCTGTGTGTTAATATATGCAAATACGTGCATGAACATCTGTGCATGTGAGTGTGAAGGTCAGAAGTAGATGTGGGATGAGTATTTTATAATTCCGTACCTCAGTTTTCAAGTCAGAATCAGTCACTGAACCTGCTACATGAAGGAGAGATTAACCTGTTTTTGTTAGGATCCCAAGTGTGGGATTGGAACGGTTTTGTGAGAACAGGTGAGGTTAATCCACTAGAAGACAAACCACCTTGTGCGGCGGCTTGATTGTTGCCAGCTGAAAAGATCCATGAACAGACGCTGGGATGAGATATATAAATGACCCAGAACTGGAGGCGGGGCTTTGGAGCCTCCTAGAGAGAACTGCTCAAGGGAAGGCTTGAGGCTCCAGGCTCCTGCTGAGGTTCCAGGTTCTGGTTACTCCAGGTTCCAGCAGGAAATATCCTGCTGGCAATGCCAGAAGAATCATTCCTCGAAACTGATATCCTTACGGTTTTGTTATTCATCAATCCTCTTTTCCTATTGTTTCTGTTAGTTGGGTTATAAGGGATGAACACTCAGTTAATAAGTTTGTAATAAAATATATTGATTAAAAAATTGAGCCTACAGGTACTCACCAATTAAGCTACAGCAGCTGACCAATAAGCTTCAGTATTATACTGTCCTTGCATCAGCAGTTCTAGGATTACTTGTGTTTGCTGTAAGATCTGAACTCAAGTATTCATACTTCTGTGGCAAGACTTTTACCCACTGACACCTCTATACACTCTCCAAACCTGAGGTATTTCATTAGTTGTCATAATGCTAGACATGGTGGGAATGGGTGAATGGATCCAATAAATAAGGCAAACTAAAGCCACATACAATAGTCATTATTATTCAGAGCCTTAGACAATTTATACTTAGGGCTTAGGAATGGTCTCATAAGTTCAAGGTGTATACAATCACAAGGACACACAGAGTAAAAATGTGTTTCTCCACAGAGGCAAATGATCATTGAAACATTTAATTGAATAACAGCATCAAGCCATGCTGATTAATCTGAAGCAAATAGCATTCCTATCCAATATACCTGGGAGAAGCGCAAAAACACATCCCAAGAACAATTCTATGTTTTAAAGAAACTGTGTGTTAAAGAAACCGAGGTCACAATATCTTCTTTTATTGAACTGTTCTTACAAACACTAAGAATTTTCTTCACATAAATCCATTTCTGGAGTATGTTCTGACAATTAATTACAATGTTTTTTCTCTAGTAGATTTTATTTGGTGATAGGAAGGAATTTTAAAGATCTCACAAATCTCAATAATAGAGAACCTCCTAAAGTATTCATAAAAGTTCATTCTAACACATAGCTCACAGATGATAGATAAAAGATGCTCCATATGGTTATTTTACATCTTTAATATTGCAAAAATAAGTGCAATAGTAAAGAAAATGTTTCTGAGACTTAATGATCACTAAAATATGCCTATTTTCATTGTGGGCCCCTATCTTCCTAAATGAAAAAATAGTATGAATTTTATTCAATAAATAAATGGATATTTTCTGAAGATTTATGGGCAATCAATTGCATTTGCCCCTATGGAGAAATTCACAAATATCTGGGATTTATTGCCACTAATATATTAAAATAACTTGAGATATTAAATTAATGACTGTGATTTTTCTTTAACAATTAACAACTTTTGGGGGACAGTTGGTTTTCTTAGTCAATAAAGACAAGTGTTATCAAACCTGATAAACTTAATTAGATTCCTGATATGCTGAAAATGAAAGTAGAGAACCACCAAGGTCCAAGGTGCATTGTGACATATGAGCACAGGCATCTGCATGGGTATGTGAGTATACAGGTGTTTGTGTGTGGGCATACATGCACATATATGCAAACACACACAAGATATTATAAAACAACATTAAATACAATTAGCAATTTTATTGAGATATAATTAATGTAAGATAAATTATAAAAACTTATAATACACAATGTAGCATTATTATACCTGAGATGCTTCTGGAAAAGGGTCTTCTTACATAATGCTTCCAGGAAATATTCTCATAGACCCAACCATAGGTAAGACTCTTAGTTGGTTCTGTATCTCATCAAGTTGTCAGCTAAGATCAAAAAGCACAATATACATAGCCACTTATCTTATGACACTGAATGGGATGACCCCCCAATTGGGGGACATTAAATCAGTGATCCAAGGGAAATGCAAAAATCCCCAGGCTTTCCCCTGCTCAGAGTACAACTATTGGCAGTGTGTGCAGAAAGTATCAACTGCAGCTTCCTGGTTGTGAATATTGATAGTATATACAGAACCTGTTAAACATAGCTTCCTACTCCAAATTGACTGAATCTTGAGACTACTCTCCTACAAGACCTCCTAGTAAAGTGCCTCCATCTGCTTCATATTGCTTGACTTCAACATTTGTGTGTGGGTTATTTAAAAGTAGTATAATTAGTATACTTTAAATTCATAATTTTCCAGTTACAAGAAAGTAGCAAAATCTCTAGTTATACATATGATTTGGACTATTTTCTCTTTGTTTTTATATCAGTTTTTAATACAAGCATTGTCTTCATCAAGGTTTTATTGATGTTAATAAACGCCATGACCAAGGCAACTCTTATTCACAACACATTTAAATGTGGCTGTCTTACAGTTTTAGATATGAAGTCCATTATCATCATACCTGGAAACTTGGCAGCGTGTAGGCTGAGAGTTCTACATCTGAATCAGCAGACAGAAAAAAGGAGGCTGTTTTCTGCTGGCAACCAAGTGGAGACTGTCCCACACAGGGTGGAGGTTGTGCACTAGAAGACCACAAATCCCAACCCTACAGTGACACACTTCCCCTAATAAGACCATGCCTACTCAAACAAGGCCACATGTCATGTCCTGTTTCTAATAATGCCAACCTCTCATAGGCGAAGCAATCAAACACATGAGTCTATGGGGCCAAAGTGATTCAAAACCACCACAATCATGTTGTTATGTTATTAAGTACAAAAAAAGATTAAGAGTTCTTATGCCTGAAATGCCAGGCCATGAAATAGTGCTACCCGTATACAGTCTATGTATTCCTATTCTAATTAACCTAATCTAGATAATATGTCCCAGATATGCCCAAAAACTTGTCTGCTTGGTAATTCTAGATATTGCCAAATTAAAAATAAATATAAACCACTATAGACAGGGAGAACTGTTATAAATTAAATTTGTTCTGCTATACTTTTAAGACATGTATTTTTTCTGCTGACTGAGATTGCCTGAGAGAAATAGTTATATATTCTCAGAAAGATCACCAGTGAGTCCTTGGGAAAAACAAAGAGATCTAATTATGCTTATTTCTACAGTCATTCTCCATATAGCAATCTCTGTGCTGCCAGGAGTGAAAGGAAGAAGACTTTGTGTATTTAGTGAATGCTCTAATTTGATCCAGAATACTAGGTAAGGAAAATGAAAACATGGCATTGGGATGTTGGAGGATAAAAGTATGGTAACTTTTGAACTAACTATACACTTGTATTGTTTAATTGATAAAAATAAAATACAAAGTACATTGAGTGTTCAAATAATCTATATTAAGGAATAAGTGGTTAATAGTATTGGCTTTCATTCCAGGGCACCCAAGTGTGATTGCCAGCACCCACATGCTGAAACTCAACCATCTGAAACTCCATTTCTGAAGAATTCAATACAATTTTCTGGCCTCCATTGGCAACAGTCGTGCATGAGGTGCACAAATATACATACAGGCAAAATGCCTATATACATTAAAACAAACCAAAGCAAAACATCTGCAATAAGTACTTTAAAACGTTTAATGAATAAACTAGGTAGTGTTTTGTTTTCAAACTTATTGAAGGATTGCATGATAAGTGCGATGATTTATATTGTCAACTTGACAAGATCTAGAACCACCTAGGTGACAAATTCTAGGCATGTCTGTGAGGAGATTCTAAAGTGGGTTAATTGGTATAGAAAGACAAAGCCTAACTCTGGGTAACACCAGTCCATAAAGTGGAGTCCCAAATTGAATAAAAAGGAGATGAGTACTAATCTTCATTAGTCTGTGTTTCATGACCAAAAGGTACAATGTGTCCAAACAGGCAATGCTTCTGTGACCATGCCTTTACTGGCAGGTAGTTCTTCTCTTCCTCAGGTTGCCTCCCTGTAACATTTTTATCACAGCATCAAAAAAAGTAACTCATAAAACTAGAATCAAGGAAGTATTCTAACACCTGATGAATATTCTTGCTAAGTGTCTAAAACAAATGAATTGGTTGTTTTTAGAATTTTCCCAAATGAGGAAAATAGCCTTTAGCACTTATATCTACACACACACACACACACATACATACATACATATACACACACTCTCTCTCTGTGTATGTGTATGTTTTTCTCTCACACACACACATACACACCACATATACACACACTCTCACACACACTTTAGCCTCATAAAGATATGTTAGCCTCTTAACTTTAATGTTAGGCAGCATTTAGCTTTTTGGGATATAAATCATATTATGGCCTTCCAAAAGTCATTTCTCTTTTTATTTTTAACCCAAAAGTTGCGAATTTCACAACACATCTTGTCTCAAGTTTTACAGATGAAAAAGTGAGCACTTAAAATCATTTTTGATAAAGGTGGTTCTGGGTTATATATGAGCTACACACACCTTTTTGCAACTATTCACTATAACCACATTTTTTCTGTATCTTTTTATGCTTGGAATTTCAATTTTATTAACTATGCTTACTGTACTTTTCTCATAAGAATAACTATTTACCCTATGGCCTTTCTTTGAAATTTCTAAAACTGTCTATTTTTAAACAAATTAACATAGAAATATCTTACTAATTATTGTATTTGAGCAGAAATTGTTCAAGCCATTGGAATGGGACATTTCTACTTCAACATACAAAATGACTCCTTCTTGCCTAAGGATATTTCTGAATGCCAAGTACATTATTGAAATACTTTTGGTTTCTTAAAGTATTTATATTTCCAGTTATTGATAATGGACTTGCATTCTTATATTTAAACTTTTGGTAATAGTGAGATGGTAAATTGAGATACTTGCCATCAAGCCTGATAGCCTCAGTTTGATCTACGGAACCCACAAAGGATGATAGAAAAGAATGTTGTGAACTGTCCATTGGCTGAACTCTCTCTCTCTTTCTCTGTATATATCTATATCTATATACATATATATAATTTTAATTTGTTTGAACATATACATATATACATAGAGAAGCAAATTAAAATGATAATTAGAGTTTAAATACATAGCTAAAAATGAAAGCCAACTTCAAGGGTCACTTTGACAGTAAAATTATGTAGCAAACAACTGAGTGTTAGCAATATAAAACATTAGAAAATGCAAAATCTGTGAAAATAAGTTTTAATTTTTCAAATGTAAAGTATACAGAATATCTGAATGAAAATCTTGACTGTTATCTTTGCAACAAATCTGTTCCATGTGTATATATCAATACTACTATACTCTTTGAAAATCCAAATATGGAATTTTCATATAGCCATTAAGTATATCATGGAAGTAACAGTCTATAATTATAACACTCAGTTACACATAAGGATTATAATTGTTTTGAGTTTTTTCTATTAATGTATATTTTTCAATTTAGAAACACAGCCTTATGGAATGACATTTGAAATTATAATATTCATAACATCATTATAAAATGATAAAATAGCCTGAGTTACTTCCCTTGCTAAGTCAGAGAGACAAGTACATGGAGAATGTAGAAAATATGTAACGGCCACTTAAATTCATGCCACATATGGAAATGCATATAAAGGAAATACTGTGTAGTGTAATTTACAAGATACGATATTTGGGGGAAGATCTGGCAAGGCACAATAGGTTTTTACTGAACTTGAAATATTTCTTTTTGAGTAGGTCACTGATCTATATAACAGTATTTCTATGTATGTGTTATCAAGCTATGTTTTTATATAACCTTAGGCAAGAAGGAGTCATTTAGTAGGTTGAAGTAGGAATGTCCCATTCCAATGGCTTGAGGTATTTCTGCTCAAAGTGAAAACAGTTCAGTTGTGAAACACACACACACTCATTATACATCCCAATTGTAGCGCCCTCCTTCATCACCTCCTTGTCTCATCTTCCCTCCCTCATCCCCCCTTCCTCTACTTCTCCTCAGAAAAGGGAAACTCTCCTCCCCTCTTATCTGACCTTAGACTATCAAGTATCTGCCTGTATCCTGTGTAATGTGGCAAGGCAGCTCCACCAGAGGGAGATATTCAAGAAGTGGGCCCCAGAGTCCATGTCAGATGTCGTCCTTACTCCTCATATTATGGTATCCATAAGGAGACTTTTCTGCCTATCTACTATATCTGAGCAGAGGGTCTCGGTCTTCACCATGCATTGTCCTGTTGTTGCATAAGTCTCTCCAGCACCACAGCCCCCCGCATTTGTTGGGTCCATTGGTCTCCTTGTGAAGCTCCTGTCCCCTCCAAGTCAATCTATTCCCCACTTTTCCATAATACTCCCTACACTCCACCTTAAAGTTTGGCTGTGAGTCTCAGCATCTGTTTCCATCTCCTGCTCTGTAGACTCTTTCAGAGGATCTCTATGGTAGGCTCCCTTCCTGTTCCTTCTCTTAAACAGCTTCTTGTGTCTAGTCTATTTGCCCTTCTGATTGAGAATTAAACATCCCCCCCTTGTTATTTAGCTTCTTCAGGTCTGTGTATTGTAGTGTGGTTATCCTGTGTTATGTGGATAATATTGGCTTATAAGTGAATATATACCATGTGTGTCTTTCTGGGTATGGGTTACCTCACTAAGGATAATTGTGTCTAGTTTGCTCAATTTGCCAGTAAATTTCAATATTTCCATGTTTTTAATAGCTGATAATAATTGTGTAAATGTACCATAGTTTCTTTATCCATTCTTCAGTTGAGGGACATCTAATTTGTTTCCAGATTCGGGATATTTTGTATAAAGCTGTGTTGGAAGATTATTAATATTTAATATTGAATTAATATTTTAGTAAAATCATTGGTTACTCCTTAATCAGCTTTATAGCCAAATAACTACACAGAGAGACCAAGATCTTTTTAATTAGCATATAGCACAATGCTATACAATAATTACTCTATCTTAAACCTCCAGGATGTTATGGTTTCATCCCATTTTGATTTCCCACTTTATATTTGCTTTTAAATCATCTTCTAGGCATTGTTCATTTTCCTGATATTCCTTCATCTTCTCCTCATGGCCCCATCCTCTCTTTCCTTGTCTATCCCTTCGCTCACTAAATCAGGATATCCTTTCCTATTCTCTCTTACTGTTCAGCATTGGTTTGTTTGTTTTTACTAGCAACACAGAGAACAAATGGTGAAATGTTTATTCAAATTTGAAACAGGAGATACTTAGAATAAATATCACAGTGTACTGGATCCAGGGAATGGTATGAAGAAATCAACATTTGAATGAAAAAAGCTAAACTGTACACAGTCCACAAGAACATTTTGCCCAAAAATCTGCTATGAGCAAATGTCCTTCTTGTATGGTGGAGCATCTTTTGGGTATATGCCCAGGAGTGTATAGCAGGGTCTTCAGGTAGCAATTTTCTCTATTTTCTGAGAAAGCACCAGATCGATTTTCAAAGTGGTTGAATAAGTTTGCACTCCCACAGCAATGGAGGAGTGTTTTCCTTTCTCCACATCCTGGCCAGCATGTGCTGTCACTTGAGTTTTTGATCTTAGCCATTCTGAAGTGTGTAAGGTAGAATCTCAAAGTTGTTTGATTTCCTTGATGACTAGGGACACTGAAGATTCCTTTAAGTATTTCTCAGCCAATTGCTATTCCTTTGTTGAGAATTCTGTTTATTTCTGTACCCAATTGTACAAATTGGATTATTTCGGTTGGTGACTCTCCACAAACACAAATATGCCTTTATTTGGTAACAGTTTGGTGTTTCATGTTTTATTTTTTGGGTGTTGTTTTATTTGGTTTTCTTGGTTTTAGAGGCTCTGTTCTATTAGGTTTTGTATGAATTTTGTGAAAAAACTGAAAGATCAGTAAGCAGAAAAAGACAATCTGGAAGGACTTGATGGAAAGGAAAAATATGTTTAAAAACTGTTTTAAATTATAGCAAATTTACAGGTAATGTGTGTGGACATTAACACTTGAAAATATCACTGGTCCTACATATATCTATGCAAATTATTTCACGTCTTTACTGAGTTGATTATTTCATATAATACCTACATACCTATAATACCTAAATCAAGTATATAATTGGGAAAGATTATCGTGTCTGTATTCACTAATCTATAATGGCAATCAATATTTTGGGGTTGTTTAGTCATTATTCCACAATTTTTTTCCAATAGCACTATTGCTTTCTTTCCAGATTAGGTCTCCACCTCTAGAAGCCACCAACTTGCTTCCTAGCACTTTGTTGTTCTCAATATCAATATATGCTATTATACAGATACATATAATGCATTTGTATCATCATCAATTATTTATATATATATAATAATTTCCAATTTAGATAATTAAAATAAAACATAATAAGCATTTATAAATATTTTAAACTAACAATACTTTAATTCATTTTGAATAAATAACCTGTGTATTTCATAGTCAGTCATTAGTAACAATCATTGATTCATTAAGAAATTGCTGAATAATTTTCAGAGAGTTTAGATCAGTTTTCATGGCCAGCAAAACAGATTGAGATATTTAGTGGCCCCTGAATGTTTCAAGATTGAATTGTATTATCTGTCATTGTAATAGTAGTGTTTCTCATTTTTATCTCATTTATATTCATGTGATTAGTGAGGAATTATTATGTGTTTAGTTTCCATCAGTATATTTAAAAAAATTATTCAGTCTAAATATTCAATCATTTTACCAGTTGGTTTCTTTGTTCTTCCTTCCTTTCTTCTTTCTTTTCTTTTCTTTCTTTTTTTTTAATTTACTATTATGCATACCACGCTCTGCCTGCAGGCCAGAAGAGGGCACCAGATCTCACTACAGATGATTGTGAGCCACCATGTGGATGCTGGGAACTGAACTCAGGACCTTTGGGAAAGCAGACAGTGTGCTCTTAACCTCTGAGCCATCTCTCCAGCCCCCTTTCTTCTTTCTTTCCTTCTTTCCTACCTTCCTTTCTTTATTCCTTCTTTCATTCCTTCCTCATTTTCTTATGTTAAATCCATTACCTATAGATGATTTCAAGAAGTTTTAATCTCAGTATATGATGTCTATTTCTTTTTCTTGTGTTAACAATTCCATGAGTTATTTAAGTTCATAATTTTAATTCAGCTTAGTTTATCATGTTTCCATTTTAGATCTTTCACCCATTATGGTAGGAGGTATGGGTTATATGTTTCTTTGCTTTGTATGCTGATAAGTGATTGTTCAGCACCATTTGATGGAAACATATCAAATGAATATAGTATTCCCTAACAACTAAACTGTATTTGTGACTTTCTTTTTAAAATGAGTTTATTATATATCTCAGTATAGTTGACATTAAAAAAATTCAAAATACATGCAATAATGCAGTGTTTATATTTTGTTACTGCTTAATTTTACTTAGCATAACAATTGACTTGGTTCTTCAATATTGTGGCAAATCATTATTTTTTATTATTTTCAAAGTGGGTGATATTATATTGCATATACAAAAAGTAAGAGTATAAAGACAATATGTACTATGACATTATTTATATAGAAAGTAAGAGTATGAAGATTATATATATTGTGACATTATATATGTGGAAAGTAATATTATATATATATAATACAACCAAGTTAATTCAGTAAAGAATTAAATTAATTTACATAGATATATTCAGGGCTAAGGAAATAGGCATGTTATAATGTGTGAGACTGCCTGCAATTTTTAATTATTACCTAAAAGAATTCTAAGATATAATTATATTTTGATTATATTTTTCATCTCCTCAATTCCTTATAAATCTTTTCCTTTTTCTTTTCTTTATCCAACTTTTTTGTTCTTTCTCAAAGGACAAACACAAACCCAATACAACAAGCCCAACAAAACCAAGAAAAGAAATTAAACTAAACCAATGTAGATGTATATCCATATTCATATAATTTTTATTCTTAAAATAGTGAAATCATTGTGAATAACACTTCAATAAACTAAAAGAGTTGTTATTTGGTCATGTAATGCTATTTTAAATTTCAATACAAATGTACATATTGTTTTTCATGATAACTACATCAATATATAAACCCATGAATGATGTATACAGCTCTCTTTCTCCACACAAGCACCACATTTATTAGCCCATCATAAATGTATGAAATAATATTTCATTCTTTATCTTTTATGACATTCATTGTCTTTAATTTAAATAGTAGATGTCAAGTGCTCTCTAAATAATATGGAAGTGCATATAACCATACATAGAAACAACATTAGCAAAGAAGAAACGTGGAAGTATATCTTATCTGATAGAATAATTATAAAGCAAGCATGAGCAACATAGCTATTTCTATGCATTTTTATGGTATTTATATCATACCATAAAATTAGGTTTGTTGAAAATAGATTACACTGAGTATTTTTATTTTGTTAAAGTGACTCATATTTGGACAACTGTCATATACATTTACAGATGTGGTTGTATTTAAACCCATATGCTTACTACTTTTCATTATTTTTCCGTTTCTATTATATTTTCCTCTCCATACTTAAAATGAATGATTTATTATTCTTTCTTTTTTTTCAAATAAAATGTAATTATATTTTCAGTATCTAGTGGCTTACATAAAAGTATAATATACACTTTAATAGACTGCCATTTAATTACAAGGGATATTATACATATTTTAATATTATTGCAATTTTTTGGTTTTCCTACTTGTGAATTCAATATTTTCATTTAATGTTTTAATTTTATTTATATTGTTCATTTCATACTACAATAGATTTGCTTTTGTTTAAACAGCATATTAACTTTTGAAAATATATGAAATAATAAAATAATCCATACATTGACCTCCTACTTTCCAGTGTCAGTGTTCTTCATATCTGTTGGCAGATCCATATTTTTCTGTGGTATCTCTACCTTTCAGGACAACAGACCTCTCACATTTTTCTGGTCTACATGCACTGCTTAAAAAAATTTTTTTCAACACCCTTTCCCCTTAAATTGCCATTATTTCCTTCCCATTCTAGATTAATTTTCTCTGGGTATACAGACCCCCTTCTGCCATCATTTACTGACCTTTTCACACAAAGCTCTTTTGTTCTCCTTGCCAAGAATAAGAAATATGTGATTTGTTATTTACTTCTTCAAAGACTACCAGGTTTTTTTTTATAACGACTATAACTATTATTTGCCTAGGTTTAGTTTTCTCATTTTTCATGTGTCTGAAGTTTATTATACTACCATATCTATCATATATTAGTTGCAATGTGCTGAATTGTATACTTCTGAAATCATATTTTAGTAGGGCTTAAGGACACATAAATATTTTAAAATGAAGCTCTGACAATGGTCTTTCATCCAGTCTCACTCTAGTCTTTAAAAGAAGAGCAAATTGTGACAAAGAAATGCTAAAGAGATATACACATACAGAGAAAATATCGTCTGACATTACAATAAATAGAGGTCATCTGCAATCCATGAGAGAGCTTAAGAAAAAAAAAACGCAATCTGACAATACCTTCATGTCTGATTTCTAGCATCCAGCCATGAGAAAATAAATTTCTGTTGTTTAAGCCATGTGGACTGAGCTGGCATTTTTTTTTATGACAGGTTACCAAATGAATTCAATTGGTATCATCGTATGTGGATATTTTACATGATTATGTATTAAATTTCAATTCAGCCTCTCATTTTCTCCCGTTTTTAAAGGCATTCATATTATATTTATACTTTTATGGCCTGATATGTCTCTCTACCTCATAGACACTTACATTTTAAAAGTTCTGAATAATGTTTCTTCTAAATACTTTTTATCATTATGTCTTTAACATCATTAAATTTTAACATGCAATGTCTTCTTTGCAATTATTCTCATTAGTTGACTTTATTTTATGGAATTCAATACTTTATGTGTCTTTCCATTTTATTTTTTTATTCATTAGATATAGGATACAAATTATTTTATGTTTTTAAACCTTTTTCAAATATCTAACTGTTTCAGATCAATTTCAGTCTTTTCCTTATTATAGGTTTTATGTGCCTAGCTTTCCTTGCTTTGCCATTTTTAAATTGGATGTCAGGCCATAAGAATAAAGGTTTTTATTGGTTTCTGTTGATGCTGTATGCTATTGGATTTCTATGAATATTCTTCAAATTTGTTCTTAGTTGCAGTTAGGTTACATATAATGAATATTATTCCTTATGGTTTTGTTTTTAAGATTTGATGGATAACATCAAGGTAAAATAGGGAAATGTGAAATAGCTGTGATTATTTCCTTTTACTGAGACAAGAAGATTCTTGGTATTCTTTGTGGTGCTCTATAAATGAAATGACTTTCTAGCATGAGTGAAAGGAATATATAGTCTTGTCAACCTGATGTGAGTGTCTGGGGTATATTTCTCAGTTATTGATAATTCTTTCTTAGAGCAGTAGCTTCTTCATATACATGTCTTAATTTGTATTCTCAGAGTAGACTTAAAGAATATTTCCAGGTATATATATATACCAACAACTCCTTTCTCTTCTGTTATACAACCTCAAGGTATATTGTTCTTTCCTGCTCGCATCAAGTCAATCACAGTGGACAGTGGGTCACTGTTCTCTGTAACACAAACTAGAAACTCATTGAAAGCAGTAATATGAAACAACTATAGGTCTCATCTCATTTTCAGTTATTTGTGTCAATAATCATTTTTCTCTGCTTCCTAATACTCAATGCCTTGAACACTTTATCTACTCTTTTACTTCATGAGATGACCAGGTAAACCTAGAAACTAATTCTCCATCTTAAATGAAGTAGGAGTCCTGATTTATATAGAACCTTCTTCCTGATTAAACATAGAACACTGAAGTTTATACAAAAAATATGTTTTTCAGGAAATTTAAAATAGGAATAGGACAGTTATAATGCAGTACATCTTATCAAATATTGGTTAAAATATTTTAATTATAATAAAGAATATTTTCTTATATACATAATTATATATAAATTATATAAGTATTTTTATTTAGTTAAACTATAATGAAATGAAAATATTTTGAATAAATAATTTAAAGTGGTTCTTATATTTCTAACTTTAGCAGCTGCCTTACAAATTAAAGATAGTTCATTAATAAGTATATACTTATTTTATATGCAAATATGATATGAGCTCCAATACTAAGAAAGAAACATATCTATACTCTGAAAAATTGTATCAGCTATGAATCTTCTTTGTTTTGATTATAGCTCAATTTTACCTGACTGGGAATTTTGTTTATGTTATTGTCTTGAATACAATTTTGCAACTGTTTCAGTTTTTGAAAACTTCAATTTTATGATAAACCACTCATACCAGACCAATTATTTATGTTCACTAAAAATCTCTTTCTATGTGTGTCAGTGATATTTGCTTTCTTTCTAGTCATTGTAATATTTATATCAGAAACTTAGACAAAAACACTAATAATAATATATACTTACTTAAGTGACGACCTATGCAAATTAGTCTTAATAGGGTAGAATAATAGTATAGCATCACTCTTAATTATTATAATGAGGTTTTAAAGTGTATCAATAATTGCATATAAATTTCTTCTTCAGATGATTCTCATGAAGAATGAGACCAAAAGGCAGACCTTCAAATCTGTAATTGTATCTGCTCAGTCTTTGATTTTTGTCCTTTAAATATACCACTTATGTTGTCCTATTAGCCTCAGAACAGAACAGATCTAAGAATTACCCTTAACTGTTAGATTCCTGTGTGCTTTCCAATCTGAATTGTCTGAATTTGCATTTTAGCTGGTAATTATTTTCTGTAATACAGAGCTCATGAAGATGAAACTTAGTTATCCATGTGATACCTAAATTCCAAGACTTTTATTCCACATCAATTTCACCTCATATTTAAAGCTATATATCACCAGGCTCTGTCTAATATACAATTTATCTCGATTTTTATTTCCTCCTTGATTTTTATATGTTTTCATCAATTAAATGGTCCAAGGTTCTAATATAGTTTAGCCTTAGAATGACAACTTGAATTGTAAAATTTGAACCTCAGACTCGATCCAAGATGGCGGTGAGCAATGTGGACAGTGTTTGGAGGCTCCAGTGAACAATTCAAGGAATTGCACAGATTTCTGAGCCAGGAACACCGGGGTCCCCACACCACGGCAGTGGGAGTGCTCCATGGTTCGGAGAGACCAGGGTGCAGAGGACCTGAGTGCCCCTGAACATGGGAGCGGCATGGATTTTCTCCGATCGGAGCAGCAGTGGCAGAGGCAGCAGCACCACCGGCACCAGCGTCTGCAGCGGCAGTGGCTGAGGTTTGCAGCTCAGAGCCTTCCGGTGGAGGCGATTGGTGTGGTGGCTGGTGGGACTTGCTGCGAGAGAAGGGACTCTAGGCAGGATTTGGGTCGAGTAGTGCCTTGGGACCCAGACTGGACTCGGCGGACAGTTTGGCCCCAGAGTCCCGGGTTCTCGCTCAGCTCAGCAAGCAATTCTGCCGGGGCACTGACTCAGCACAACCACAGCTCCCCTGCTGTGGCGTAGTCTGGGTGGAGTGCTCAGTTGCACACTACGCACCACCTCAGCTCAGCGGCAGCTCCCCTGCAGTGACACAGTTTGGTCAGAGTGCTTGGATCCACCAGTGGTGCTGGCTCAGCGCAGCTGCAGTTCTCTTGCTGTGACACAGGCTGGGCGGAGCAATCAGTTCCACCACCTGTGCGGGCTCAGCACAGCCACAGTTCTCCTGCTGTGACACATGCTGGGCGGAGCACAGAGCTCCACTGGAGGCCCTAGATTGGCACAGCCGCAGTTCTCATGCTGTGACTCAGGCTGTGCAGAACACTCAATTCTACCTGCTCTAAGACTCTGGTTGGACAGAGTGTGCAGTTTGAATCCAGAATTTCTGGCTGAGCTTGGTGGAAGGTTCAGGCCCTGAGTCAATAACTGACCACAGCACGCACTTTGGGCCAAAAGCCCCTAGCTGAGATTGGTGCGCATTCCCAGCCCAAAAATTCTGGCTGGAACCTGTGTGCATTTTGGGCCCAGGATCCCTAGCTGAGCTTGGCAGATGGTTCAGGCCCTGAGAATCTAGCTGAGTTCAGCCCGTGGTTCGGGCCCAGTGTTCCTGGCTGGACTTGGCAGGGACACAGAAGGCTGTAGATACCCTGGCCTGACACAACGCTCATTCAGAGACCCAGAACGATTGCAGGAACCACAGCACAGGGGAGCTGAGGATCACTGGCTGTGAGAGTACAAAACAACAGGGCTAACCTCCTAACATCCACACCAGTGAAGCATTAGAGCTTCCAGCCTAGGGAAATCGTGATGAATCTATCATCAGACTCCCTCTATCCAACTCTGGAAGCTACCGAACAACAACAAAAAAAGATGGCAAGATGTCTAAAAGACAGCGAAAAAGCATACTCAAAAAAAAAAAAACCAAAAAAAAAACAAAACAAAACAAAACAAAACAAAAAAAAAAACAAAACAAAACAGCATGATGTCTCCAGTTTCCAGCTAGCCCAAAGAAAACAACCCAAAGAACTCAAATACAACGGAAATACAAAAAAAATGACCTCAAATCCTAAGTAATGAGGATGATAATGGAGGAAACAAATAAGATTCATAATCAAATACAGGAAGAAGCAGACAAACAGGTAAGAGACATAAAAGAAGCACATAGAGTGGAACTGGAAAAATTGCAGGAAAATACAAACAACCAGATGAAAGAAATAGATCAAACGGTTCAAGATCTGAAGACCTATAAAGAGACAATGGAAGAAACTCAGGAATATACAAAAAATCAGATGAAAGAAATGAAAAAATCAGTTCAATATCTGAAAATGAAAATGGATCCAATGATAAACACATAGAAAGAAGAAAAACGAGAACGTGAGAACTCAGAGAAGAAGGTGAGCAACACAGAGGTGAGCTTTTCTAACAGAATCCAAGAGAAGAAAGAACGAATCTCAGGCCTAGAAGATAAAATCACAGATCTTGAAGCAACCATTAAGGAAAATGCGAAATCTGGAAAACTCCTGGCACAAAACATCCAAAAAATTAAGGACACCATGAAAAGAAGAAATCTGAGGATAATAGACATTGAAGAAAGAGAAGATATCAGACTCCAAGGCCCAGAAACTATTCTCAATAAAATCATAGAAGCAATTTTCCCCATCTAAAGAAAGAGATGCCTATAAACATACAAGAGGCCTACAGAACACCAAATAAAATTGACCTGAAAAGAAAAATTGCCCGTCACATAATAATCAAAACACAAAACATACAGAACAAAGAAAATATATTAAAAGCTGCAAGGGAAAAGGGCCAAATAACATTTAATGGCAAACCTATCAGAATTACACTCGACCTTTCAGAAGAGACCATAAAAGCCACAAGGGCCTGGACAGAGATCCTGCAAACCCTAAGACACCACAAATGCCAGGCCAGACTACTTTACCGAGGAAAACTATCATTAACCATTGATGGAGAAAACAAAATATTCCATGACAAAAACAAATTCAAACAGTACCTATCCACAAATCCAGCTTTACAGAAGGTACTAGAAGGAAAACTCCATCCCAATGGGACAAGCTACAACCAAAACTACTCAGGAAATAGATAACTATCCAATGGCAAAAACACAACTACATAAATGCTCGACTGGAAACAACATCAAAATTAAGACTCTTAACAGTCATTGGTCATTAATATCTCTCAACGTCAATGGTCTCAATTCTCAAAAAAAAAAAAAAAAAGAGACAGACTAACTGAATGGGTGCATAAACAAGATCCAACATTCTTCTGCATTCAAGAAACACATCTCACCCATAATGATAGGCATTCCCTCAGGGTAAAAGGGTGGAAAAAATATTCCAAGCAAATGGTCACAAGAAGCAAGCAGGCGTAGCCATTTTAATATCGAACAAAATAGAATTTCAACCAAAATTAATCAAAAGGGATGAGGAAGGACACTTCATACTCATCAAAGGTAAAGTCAACCAAGATGACATCACAATTCTGAACATCTATGCTCCCAATACAAGGGCACCCACATTTGTAAAAGATCTCCTAAAAAAGCTTAAACCACACATCGATCCCCACACAATAATAGTGGGAGACTTCAACACCCCACTCTCACTGAAGGATAAGTCATTGAAACAGAAACTAAACCGAGAAATAATATCATTAAATAATGCCGTGGGTCAAATGGATCTAACAGATATCTAAAGAACCTTTCACCCAAACAAGAAAGAATATACCTTCTTCTCTACACCCCACGGAACCTTCTCCAAAATTGATCACATAGTATGTCACAAAGCAAGCCTCAATAGATACAAGAGGATTGGAATAATACCTTGTATCCTATCAGATTACCATGCTCTTAGGCTGCAATTCAATAACAGAAATAACAAAAAGCCTACAAGTACGTGGAAACTAAACAGCTCTTTGCTAAATGACACCTGGGTCAGGGAAGAAATCAAGACAGAAATCAAGGAGTTTCTGAAATTTAATGAAAATGAAGGAACAACATACCCAAATTTGTGGGGTACATTGGAAGCAGTGCTAACAGGAAAATTCATAGCACTAAGTGCCTTTAAAAAGAAAATGGAAACATCTCACCTAACCATCTTCACCACACAACTGGAAGCCCTGGAAAATAAAAAAGCAGAAACGCCCAAGAAGAGTAGACATCTGGAAATAATCAAACTCAGGGCTGAAATTAACAAATTAGAAACTAAGAAAACAGTGCAAACAATCAACAAAACCAAGAGCTTGTTCTTTGAGATAATCAACAAGATAGACAGACCGTTAGCCAAACTAACTAAAAGGCAGAGAGACAGTATTGAAATCAACAAAATTAGAAATGGAAAGAGAGGCATAATAACAGACACTGAAGAAATACAGAAGAACCATAAGATTCTACTTAGATGTCATATATGTCACAAATATGAAAATCTAAGGGAAATGTACGATTTTTTTGATCAATTTCACTTGGCAAAGTTGAGTGAAAAACAGATAAAAAAGCTAAATAGTCCCATTTCCCCTACATAAATAGAAGCAATCATTGATAGTCTCCCAACCAAAAAAAAAAAAAAAAAAAAAAAAACCAGGGCCAGATGGTTTCAGTGTAGAATTCTACCAGTCCTTCAAGGGCAAGTTAATACCGATACCCTTCAAGCTACTCCAAAAGATAGAAATGAATGGAAAATTACCAAATTCATTCTATGAGGCCATAGTCTCATTGATACCTAAACCTCACAAAAACTCAACAAAGAAAGAGAATTTCAGACCAATTTCTCTCATGAACATCGATGCAAAAACACTAAATAAAATACATGCAAAATGAATACAAGAACACATCAAAAATATCATTCATCATGACCAAGTAGGCTATATTCCAGGCATGCAGAGATGGTTTAATATACGTAAATCCATCAATGTAATCCACCATATAAACAAACTGAAAATAAAAAACCACATGTACATCTCTTTAGATGCAGAGAAAGCAGTTGATAAAATCCGACACCCATTCATGTTTAAAGTTTTAGAGAGATCGGGGATACAAGGCACTTTCCTCAACATAACAAAGGCTATATACAGCAAGCCAATAGCCAAAATCAACGTAAATGTCGAGATACTCAAGGAAATTCTTCTAAAATCGGGAACAAGGCAAGGCTGCCCACTCTCTCCATATCTCTTCAATATAGTACTCGAAGTTCTAGCCAGAGCAATAAGACAACAAAAGGAGATCAAGGGTATCCAAATGGGAAAGGAGGAAGTCAAATTATCTCTATTTGCAGATGATATGATAGGGTACATAAGTGACCCTCAAAATTCCACCAGAGAACTCCAACAGCTGATAAACACCTTCAGCAAATTAGCTGGATACAAAATTAACTCAAAATAGTCTGTAGCCTTCCTATACACAAATGACAAGCTTGAAGAGGAAGAAATTAGGAAAATCACACCCTTCACATTAGCCACAAGCAATATAAAATATCTAGGAGTTACTCTAACTAAGCAAGTAAAGGACTTGTTTGAAAAATATTTCAAAACGCTGAAGAAAGGGATTGAAGATGACATGAGAAGATGGAATGATCTTCCTTGCTCATGGATCGGGAGAATTAACATAGTAAAAATGGCCATCCTACCAAAAGAAATCTACAGATTCAATGCAATCCCTATCAAAATACCTACACAATTTTTTTAGACATTGAAAGTTCAATTCTGAACTTCATATGGAAAAACAAAAAACCCAGAATAGCTAAAACAATCTTGTACAATAAAAGGTGCTCTGGACGAATCTCCATACCTGATCTCAAACTGTACTATAGAGCAATAGTAATTAAAACAGCATGGTACTGGCACAGCATCAGGCTGGTTGATCAGTGGAATCGAATCGAAGACCCAGATATGAATCCACACACATATGGTCACTTGATTTTTTACAAAGAAGCCAAATCCATTCAATGGAAAAAGGATAGCATCTTCAACAAATGGTGCTGTTCTTACTGGAGGTCTATGTGTAAAAAAATGCAACTGGACCCATATTTGTCACCTTACACAAAAGTCAAATCCAAGTGGATTAAAGATATCAACATAAAACCAGAGATATTAAGTCACTTAGAGGAAAAAGTGGGGAAGAGCCTGGAACATATTGGCACAGTAGACAACTTCCTGAACAGAACACCAACAGCCCAGGCCTTAATGTCAACCATTAATAAATGGGACCTCATGAGGCTGAGAAGCTTCTGTAAGGCAGGAGAAACTGTCAAGAGAACAAAGCGACAACCTACAGACTGGGAAAAGATCTTCACCAACCCTACATCTGACAAAGGCCTAATATCCAAAATATATAAAGAACTCAAGATATTAAACACCACCAAACCAAATAACCCAATTGAGAAATGGGACTTGGAATTAAACAGAGAATTCTCAACAGAGGAATATCAAATGTCAGAGAAACACTTAAAGAAATGCTCAACCTCCTTAATCATCAGGGAAATGCAAATCAAAACAACTCTGAGATTCCATCTTACACCCATCAGAATGGCTAAGATCAAAAATTCAAGCGACACCACATGCTGACGAGGATGTGGGGAGAGAGGAACACTCCTTCATTGCTGGTGGGAATGCAAACTAGTACAGCCACTTTGGAAATCTATCTGGTGCTATCTCAGAAAACTGGGAATAGGGCTTCCTCAAGACCCAGCTACTCCACTCCTTGGAATATACCCAGAAGATTCCCCAGCACACAACAAGAAATTTTACTCAACCATGTTCATAGCAGCCTTATTCATAATAGCCAGAACATGGAAACAGCCTAAGTGTCCCTCAGTAGAAGAGTGGATAAAGAAACTGTGGTACATATACACTATGGAATACTACTCAGCTATTAAAAACAAGGAATTCCCGAAATTTGTGGATAAATGGATTGAGCTAGAAATGATCATAATGAGTGAGTTAACCCAGAAGCAGAAAGACTCAAATGGTATATATTCACTTATATCTGCATACTAGCCCAAGAGGCATGTCCCACGAAAGCCTTCACTTACCAGGAAACTGGGCCAGAGGGGAAGGCATCCTATTGGGACTCTAAATGAGAGACGCATGGGAGAATAGCAAAATAAAAGGATCCAGAGGGTCCTAGAAATCTACAAGTAGAACAATATGATAGGCAGATTTGGGCCCAGGGGTCCCGCTCAAACTAAGGCACCAGCCAAGGACAATATAGGCGGTAAACATTAAACCCCTACCCAGATCTAGCCAATGGTCAGAACATTCTCCACAGTTGAGTGGAGAGTGGGATATGACTGTCTCACATACTCTGGTGCCTCACATTTGACCATGTCCCCTGGAGGGGGAGACCTGGTGGCACTCAGAGAAAGGACAGCAGGTTACAGAGAAGAGACTTGATACCCTATGAGCATATACAGGGGGAGGTAATGCCCCTCAGGAACAGTCATAGGGGAGGGGAATAATGGGAAAATGGGAGGGAGGAAAGAATGGGAGGATACAAGGGATGGGATAAACATTGAGATGTAACAAGAATAAATTCATAAAAAATAAATAATAAAAAATAAAACATGTCCAACACCAAAAAATAAAATTGAACCCCAACTTCACATAGCTCATCTAGTTTTTATCCCTAGGGGCTGGGGAAAAACCAATAATAATCCCCACCCTAGGTACTTACTCATTAATACTTTTTCTATCAGTGTTATAATCCAGGAGCCTTTACCTAAAGTTCAATAACAGCAGACAGAAGTATATTTCTGGTATTATGTCGGAGCCTCCATTAAATATATGTATCCTATATAGGAAAGAAAAATGGTCTATGAAGACAAGAAGGCAGCCTTTGCTGTGATAGCCTAAATTCCATAAAAATAACACTGCTATTTACCATTAATAGGAAAGGCTATTTCCCTAAAACCAGTATTGCCTTTTGGAACTATTGTATCATAAGTCTATGTCAATTAATTTTGCTTTACATTTTAGTTATTTTGACAAAAATAGCTTACTGCTACCATTTTGATGATTTTGACATTTTGAAATATATTTACTATGTGCCACAAATTGTGCTATTTTAAATTTCTTCATTCATCTCATCTTTACAGGAATTTTTTGTGATAAAGTGATGCTAAGAAATACAGCACAGGATAATATTACACAGCCATTAAGTATAAGTGGCAAAATTGCCATTCACACATAAGTGATAAAACATAGTCTACTACCTTTTTAGCTATGACATTTTCCCCAAAAAGTAAGAAATAAAAATTAAGAATATTCACTTAAGGGATAGCATTGACTCCATAAGTTGACATTCTAGAAGGTCAATTTCATTATAATACCAAGGCAATTACCATATTAAAACTATTATCATATGGCAACCACTGCTCAGTAGACTTAAATATGTAGTTAATTTACTTAACACAATACTTGATGTGTATATTTAGGATACTTCAGATAACAATACAAAGAAGAAAACTGATGATGATGGATTATGACACACAATGAAATGTAGATACTGCATTAGGCTCCAAATCAAGATCTATATGTGCTTCATATTGGCTAAAAAATTATTGTATAATGACAATACAACAATATTGTATACAAATTAAGTATAGGGCATTATAGTGCTAAAAAACATAATTTTATGCTGTAGTGGTTCTTGAGGATAGTATTGGTTTTAGGTGAGTATTATCAATTTGAGTAAATAATGTTAATAACTCAAGAAATATAGATCAATTTTTTCTTTATTTTTCTATCATGCAATAAAACCACATCTTCCATTTTTCTTTGGAAAAAAAGGCATTCTTCTCAGTGATATCAACCATACAGCATAACAAACTTAGTAAGACTAGACATAAACTCTCATATCAAAGACAAACAAGGAAATTTAGTAGGAGGAAAAGGATCCCACAACAAGGCAAAAGAGTCAGAGGTGCTTCACTCCTACACGTAAAAGTCCAACATAAAACTCCAAGCTCACTAACCACAGCATGTATATAGAGGGCCTAGCATAGATCCATGCAGGCTCAGTTACTGCCACTTCTGTAACTGTGAGCCCTTATGAATTCTGCTTAGTTGATAATGTAGATAGTATTCTCTTGTCCCTGACCCATTTAGCTCCTACAGTCCTTCTTCCCCTTCTTCTTTGACATTGCGGGTCTCTCAATCTACTCCCATCACCTGCTGAAGAGAGCCTTTTTGATGATGATTAGGCTAGAGACTGATCTATAAGTATAGCAGAATACCATTGGGAATCATTTCATTGAGTGCCCTTTCTTCAGTCCGATTTGGTTCTATCCTAGGTCTCTGAGGCACCAACTCCTTTTTAATTAATTAATTAATTAAGATCCATAATGGAACTTACCTTCTATCCTCTCCTCCAAGTCCTTTGTTCCTCCCTTTCCTCCCCTCCCCTCTCTCTATGCCTCTCTCCTGTTCTTCTCAGAGAGGTGGAGACCTCCCAGTGATATCAACCCTCCATGGCATATCAAGTTGTAGTAAGACTGGCTGTGTCTTCCATTGGGACTAAAGCATGCATTCTAATTAGGGGAAAGGAAAGAAAAGGCAGACAACAGAGTCAGAGACAGCTTCTAGTTATGTTGTTAAAGACGAAACTGTACTTCTATTACATATGTATGGGTGGCCTAAGTCCTACATATGGTTGCTCTTGGGCTGTTCATTCAGTCTCTTTACAGAGACTTATACCCCAATGGGCCCAGATTAGTATGATACTGGCCATCCAGACAGTGATAAGCATGGGCTCCCTTTAGTGGCTTAGACCTTAATTTATACCAGTCATTGGTTGGCCACTGCCACAAGCTCTGAGCTACCATTACTCAAGCACATCTTACAGTCAGGATAGGTTGTGGCTTGTAGGTTTTGTGGCTTGGTGGTGAACAGAACTATAGATGCAAGCATCATTGACAAAATACAAGACATGGAAGAAAGTCTCTCAGGCACTGATGATAGAATAAAAGAAAAAGATACATTGGACAAAGAAAATGGTAACTCTAAAAATATCCTGTCACAAAGAATTCTGGCACATCATGTAAAGTCTAAACCTAAGAATAATAGAAATAGACCAATTCCAGATCAAAGGTCTAGAAAATATTTTCAACAAAATAAAGAAAGAAAATTTTTCTAATTTAAAACAGATGCCTATAAAGATGGAAGAATCTTACAGATTACCAATTAGATTGTACCAGAAAAGAAAGTCTGCTCATCACATAATATCAAAAAACTAAACATACAGAACAAAGAAAGAATATTAACTGTTGCAAGGGCAAAAGTCCAAGTAATATATAAAGGCAGACATATTAGAATTACACCAAATATCTCAGTGACGACTCTAAAATCTAGAAGGGCCTGGACAGATGTCCTATAGACTCTAAAAGAATAGATATGCCAGACAGACTACTATACCCAACAAAACTTTCAATCATCATAAAGGGAGAAAATAAGATATTCCAACATGAAGCCAAATTTAAGCAATACCTTTCTATAAATCCAATCCAATAGAAGATACTATTTAAAAAACTCCAACTCAATGAGGTTAATTACACCAATAAAAACACAGGAAAAAATGTCACACCAGCAAAACACACTACCACCACCACCAATACCATGACCATCACCAACAACAAAATAACAGGGATTAAAAATAATTGGTTACTAATATCTCTATATATCAATATACTCAATTTTCTAACAAAAAGACAGATTAACTGAATGAATGGAAAAATAAGATCCAAATTCTACTGCATAGAAAAAAATCCTACATTACTATCAAAACTAGACATTACCTCAGAGTAAAGTGTTGCAAAGTGATTTTCTAAGCAAATGGATCCAAGAAGCAAGTTGGTATAGCCATTCTATTTTTGAATTATTTTTTAAAATTTATTTTATTAATTCATTCAGATTACATCTCAATTGTTATCCCATCACTTTTATCCTCCCGTTCCTCCCTCCTGCCCACTTTCACCCTACTCACCTACGCTAGGTCTATAACCAAGGGGGACCATTCTAATAGCTATCAAAATAGACTGCCTGCAAAATTTATTAAAAGGGTTGTGAAGGAAACTTTATACTCATCAAAGGAAAAACTGCAACAAGATGATTTCTCAATTCTGAACATCAATGCCCCAAATGCAAGGTCACCCACATTTGTAAAAGAAACATTACTTAAGCTCAAATCCCATACATTAATAGTGGGATACTTCAATACCCTACTCTCACCCTTGGACAGATAATCAAGATAGAAACTAAATCGAGAAATAATTGAGCTAACAGACATTATAAAACAAATGTACCTAAGATATCTACAGAACATTTCATCTGAACACTTAAGAATACACCTTCTCAATACCTCATGGAACTTTCTCCAAATTTGAACACATACTCAGTCACAAAACAAATATAAGCACAAACAGAAGAATTTAAATAACTCCCTGCATCTGGGTAGGCCACCACAGATTAAACATAAATTTCAATAACAGAAATGAAAAGGCCTAGATTAGTGCACAAGTGATATATATCTATGGGAGGATTGCTAATATCATCTTGCTTTGCCAAAGTTGACCTAAGCCTTAATTTTATACTTTAAAATAAATATGACTTATTTTTGGAGATAGGATTCCACACTTCATGTATCTTACCTAAAACATTTTGTGTAGCCAGGTCATGAAGAGCTTAAACTTGTGGCAATTATACTTGTTTCCCAAGTATGATACCACCATTCATGTATATCAATTTTTAAATTTTAAATTAATAAATTATTATTGAATTATTTCACCATTTTCTTGGCATTTCATAACAGGCATGGCTACAAAGCTTCTCGGTGAAAGAAACAAGAGGCTTCCATCTTATCAAGTTTTGTGTATGAGAAGAAGAAAATCTGGCTAGAGATTCAGGAAAACTCCTTCATCGATATCTGTATATTCTCTTGTGTGTTTAGAGGTGGTTAATTCAAAAAACATACTTCTACTTGGTGAACATAAAGCCACAGGAAGTCAAGCAGTCCTTGCAAAGACTGGAAAAAAGTAATGTTTCCCCAGGAATATGATCGGTTAATAAAAAGCAACTATGTAGGAATTGCCTGTAGAAAATAACACTGAAAGCAGCAACTTTAGCCACCACCTAACACCTTTCATATAGTTAGGATTCTCAGTCACATCACTCTAAAACAGAAAATGAAAGGATCCTGGTATGAAAAAAGGTGGTTATCCTATTATATATAATCCCTGCAGCTATTCAATCTTTAACACACACCATTTAGAGAGATTTTCTTCAACAAAAATAACAAAAAATAACTTTAACCTCATTTATTTTTGAGATAAGAGCACATTGCTGTATTAAAACTAAGAAACTGTAAACACGATTTTTCACAATCTATGGCATAGAAAGAAATGTGTATGCTGTTAAAATAAAATCTCTATTAGCTCCTGGAGAGTGAAACAGCAGGATTTGCGAATTTTACAGATATTTCATGACAGGCAGACATTACTCTGTTATTTCACTTACACAGCTACAATTTATAATGATTGTTCTTTCAACTGAAAACGTTTGTACCTCACTAACTATTTGATAGCTTCCCCTTTTCTATAGCATACCTCACCCAGCCATCACATGAGTAGTGCTCATGCTATTCTAAGATTTTCTGTCTCAAAAAAGATATTTAAGGAGGGTGAAAATAAGAGCTTCCCCAAGTTTCTTTGGGAAAAAGGTTATCCATAATATTCAAACTTTAAGCTTCTAATACCTTATAAAATATGGGAAAATAAAAATTGCAATAAGAGAAAATGAGATTTCTAGGACCCTCTGTATCCTTTTATTTTGCTATTCTCCCATGCGTCTCTCATTTAGAGTCACAATAGGATGTCCTCCCCTCTGTCCCAGTTTCCTGGTAAGTGAAGGCTTTCGTGGGACGTGCCTCTTGGGCTAGTATGCAGATATAAGTGAGTATATACCATTTGATTCTTTCTGCTTCTGGGTTAACTCACTCATTATGATCATTTCTAGCTCAATCCATTTATCCACAAATTTCGGGAATTCCTTGTTTTTAATAGCTGAGTAGTATTCCATAGTGTATATGTACCACAGTTTCTTTATCCACTCTTCTACTGAGGGACACTTAGGCTGTTTCCATGTTCTGGCTATCATGAATAAGGCTGCTATGAACATGGTTGAGCAAATTTTCTTGTTGTGTGCTGGAGCATCTTCTGGGTATATTCCAAGGAGTGGAATAGCAGATTTGGGCCCAGGGGTCCCGCTCAAACTAAGGCACCAGCCAAGGACAATACAGGAGGTCAGCTTTAAACCCCTTCCCAGATCTAGCCAAGGGTCAGAATATTCTCCATAATTGAGTGTAGAGTGTGATATGACTTTCTCACGTACTCTGGTGCCTCACATTTGACCATGTCCCCTGGAGGGGGAGACCTGGTGGCACTCAGAGGAAGGACAGCAAGTAGCCAAGAAGAGACTTGATACCCTATGAGAATATATAGGGGGACGTAATCCCCCTCAGGAACAGTCATAGGGGAGGGGAATAACGGGAAAATGGGGGGGGGAGGAATGGGAGGATACAAGGGATGGGATAACCATTGAGATGTAACAAGAATAAATTAATAAAAAAATACAAAAAAAAGAGAAAATGAGAATGAACTTATAAGTTGTTAAATGAGGGCACATAAAATAAAGTGCACAAAATAGAGTGCCTTTAATATGTGAAAAATTAATTTGCCCCTGATAAAATTCCTATGTAAATGAGGCTGTTATTGAACAGAATATCAGAGCCACATTAGAGTGTAACTCATTGTAACTGAAGATTAACTATGAGTCTCTCTCTCTCTCTCTCTCTCTCTCTCTCTCTCTCTCTCTCTCTCTCTCTCTCTCTCTCTCTCCCCCTCTGTATTCCATTGCCCCCTGTCCAAAGGAGTTTAAATTGAGTGGTATGCTGATACATGTTTTACATTTACATGTTTCTATGAAAAAGAAAAATACAAATATAATTTTCACCCGTTATTGTTTTCCATGTCACCATGGCTGCATTCAAACAAACAAACAAAAAATCAAATGTGGAAAGGCATGTGAACTATTGAGCCCATATAAGTTAATGTGATGTAAGGTCAATATACTGTAGCTCATTCTTTTTAACTGGAAGTGATAGGGGATGCTATATAGGAAGAAAGGGGATGGAAGGGCTCTATCTACTCTTCTGCTTCCTATGTAACACTTAAGACATAAACATATCAATATAACATCTCTAAAACAAATGGTGTGCTTGATAGTGACACCCTGGTAGATTCAATTTTAAAATGTAATTTGGAGACAGATTTCCAGCATTCTAGTATGTATTAACCAAGCTTTTATAAAGTACTCACGTTCCATTGCTATATTAAAAATAAACAGGCAGTGGCCTTTTGATTACTGATGAAGGTCTATAGGTCACTTACAGCTACTGCAGGGATAAAAATTAACCAATGACAGGGACTTCAAACCATACATAGAAATAAAATGTAAATTTCTAACAATAAATACAATTAGTTTCTTCACAGCACAAATCTAACTCATTAAAAGATAAACAAATAACAAATTCTATTAGCTACTCCTCTCTAGCCACAAACAAAAATGGTAAACTTACAGTAGCTCCTACTCTTTTTTTAGCTTAGACACAATATGAGTTCTATGTAATATAAAGCAACTCACAGATAAATACTAGCTTAAAGTAAATGATATTAAAATTATTAGCTGTGAAAAATGGAGCATTAATTTATGTACAAGTCCCACGTCACTCTTGAAAGAAAAATATTTTGTGGCCTTTTCAATAAAAACTACTAATGATAAAGGCATTATATATATGGCCCCATTTTGGTCCTGCTATTACCACCTTACTATAAACGTGTATCTTTTCACTTGTACTCTGTTAAAAGTACAATGCTCTCTCTTTACACTCTTTGTATTTCTCTCCTTATAGAAGCCTCCAATTTTCAACTTTGTGTTTTCACAAAGTGGTGTTTTCAAAATTCAGTTTTCTCTCTAGGTACATTAAACCATTCTAAAGCTCCCTCCACATTTATTTATTGTTACTTTTTGTTATTTTATGTTACACAGTTTCATTTTTACCTGCATGTATTGCTGTGCACTACATACTTGTCTAGTACCTTGAGAAGCCAGAAATCAGTGGCAGAAACCCTGGAACTGGAATTACAGACAGCTGTGAACCACTATATGAGCACTGCAAATATAACCCTGGTTATCTGCAAAATCAGCAAGTACATATAAACATTGAGCTATCTCTATAGCTCCTGCAGTTGTTATTATTTTATTGTTATTATTATCATTATCGTCGTCATTGTCATCATCATCATCATCATCATATTCAGAAGACCAAAACAAGCTTCTGTAGGAGCTCTATGATTGTAGGACATAGCAGAACCCTGTCCTGTTACTGATAACTGGAAATCTATGGAACTAAAACAATGCTTCTGATGATGCCTCCATTGAATCCTCCATAACTTTTGGGTTGAAATACAGCAGTAATCTTCTAACTTGTTTTCAGTATTTTCTAATACTGATATAATCCTCTACTCTGCAGCTGCTAGGGTCATAATTCTCAAGTCTAGATTGGCTTATTTTATCTTATTACTTGAAATTCTTCATATCCTATAAGATTAAGTGTAGAGAATAGCTAGAAGTCATATTACTTTTTTGAAAAGCAAGTCAAATGTTTGAAAAGTACAAGATTGTAGATTACCTGCCTTAGAGATATTTAAAAAGAAGACTCTAAATTCTTTCTATACAACAATGAATTATTTACCATATTCTACACTCTGTGATTGGAAATCAGTGATCTTGTTATTACTTTGGAAAACGTATCAACTGAACCAAATTTCAAACTCTGAAATGTGATGAGTTTTGTTTTCATTATTTAACTATTTTAATCCAACTCAGTTTGTTATCGTGTAGTCTTAGGTAATTTATCAGATTCCACTAATTACTGCCTTATTTTTTATGACATTTGAATGATAATATTTACTTTATAATGCTAGTGGGATTATTATATTTTATAGCATCTGGAAATAATAACTCAATATTTGTTTATGTTTCTCTCATATGTATCCCTTTATCCTTTGTTCCAACTATGTATATCCAGTCTTTGTAACTATACCTCCAGAGAATCATTAATTCACCTTTCTTTTTCCTTTGACCATGATTTGATCAACTAACCATTAACTTGTATAACTTACTTATCTTAAACAGCCTGCAATAGCAGTTTCAAAGTATTGGAAGTAAATCTTGTATTATAATTTAGTTGTATAGGTACAATACCTCATATTAGAATAAAAAATACATATAATGTATGTGAAGAATAATCTTAAATTTGAATTCTATACAAATGTATCTAAAATTAAATTTATTTTTCATCTATATACAAAAATTATATATCAGTGAATGAAAAATAACCTTGTGAGTAACAATTAAGGCCTTAACTTGAGGAATAGATTCACTAATCTAATTTTTGTCCTATCATACGTGTATATTTTTATATACCCCCTTCTTTGTTTCAAACCCCTATTTCCAAAGCTAAGATTGAAAGATAAAGGCAAGGAAAAAAAACCTTGATTCCATCCTTGTTTTCTCTCTGAATAAGATGAATAATAACTTATAAACATCTCTCAAAGAAAATATACATCTATCTCCCAAGAAAGCAACCAAAATCCTATCCAATCCCCATAAGGGAAATGGAGTGTTGTTTTCTTAAGGTTTTCTCTGGCTGATTTGGGTTGAATAATACCTTTGTAGGGGCCGAATGGTAAAAATATCATTTGGATTACTTGTTAAAGACTAAAAAAAAAAAACCAGAAAATTCTATCACTATTTCACTTGCAAATGCTAAATGAATATTGGTTAAATTATTTTAGAAAATCAAACAAGAAACTTTAAAGGACATCTGCAAAGAATTTATTTAAAGCTCAATAAAATGTCAAATATTAGATCATGCTACAGTTACTAAAAATGGACAGAAACAAGGCAAAAAGGAAGACATATAATACACTGGACATTAGGCAAACATTAGTCTATACAGAACCAGTGAACACTGTACTTCTACTAAACTACATTAAGAAAGATTAGAATATGTCTATTAGAGAGTTACAACACAGACAGAACCCAGCAGCTACCAAATTGGAGGTAATGTATGCAAATGAAAGCCAAAGGAATTAATATTTGCAAAGCAGAATAATGGAAAGGCTAGAAATACAAGGATTATCATAAAAAGTGAGCATTTCCCACAAAGCATGGTATTGTTCCTGTTTCTCTCAGCTAGCATAGAATACTTGCAATTCATTGAAAATTAATTAAAGCATTAGGAAGAGACTTTTCTGGAATTTGGAACACATATTACCTCACAGTATGTATACATAAGTATACTCTTGAGATTAGAAATACGACACAAAAGAAAAAATGTGTTTCAATGGTTAAATCTAATCCAGACTAAAATTCAATAATATCTATAGGAATATAAATGTATGAGAAACTAGGAGCTAGACAGATCCTGACAACAAGATAAAGAATGTTGTCACAAATATATAAATGTATATGGCAAAATTCCAGATTCATTCCCACCATCCTAATGTGAGACAAAGGCCTGTATCATATTTTTTCTCCTACAAGCAAAGTTCCTATTCCAGTTGACTCACCAGTCTGGTCACATATAATCATGTAAATGTTATTTTCATTTCCTCAGATAAAGAGATGAGATGAGAGCTATTCCCATGACTTTCTAGCTCTTTGTGAAGTCTTGCTGGCTGGTTCAACTCATCTGTTCTGGTGTAAACTTCTCCACAAATGACTGACTGATTCAAACTGGTTTCTCTTGACATCTAACTGAATTTCTCTGCCTGCATTCAAACTAATTATAGAAATATGCTTTAATCTTTTGGCTCATTCTCATTGTCTGGCTCCTTCTGTCTTACCTGTATCTAGTTTATTCTCTCTGTAGCTTGTCTCTGTAAAACCATCCTGGTAATCAGCTCTTGGTAACCTGCCTCCCCTTCCCCCACAGCCTCCTTTTGTGCTGCTGATATGTAGTCTCTCTTTCCTGCCCTGTTCTTAAGATAGTTGAGCATTTTGTATCTCTGATTCATTCTGTCAATTCTTTCTTTGATTTGTCACATTGTGTACCCCTCAACATAGCTGCTTACTTCTATAAATTAAACTTAACTTCACTGTTTGGGATTAAAGGTGAACTAAGGTTGTGTCTGTGTTCCAGCCAGATCATTCTATAATCCAGAGCATGCCTTCATTCCAGCCAGGTCACGTAGACCTAGAAAGCCTTTGGATGCCATGCCTTTCTAAAGTAGCCATCTTGCTGGATTAAAATTCATCTACATTCTCAAGGCCAGACCTGAAGGTACTTACCCAAAACTATGAGCCTACCAGCTTACTTTATTTTTCTAAATTAAACAGTCCCAAATTAGAGGGGAAAGAGACCCATCCCTGGGTATGAAAATTGTTTACCCTCTTCCTAACCCTCTTATAGAATGGTCTTCTTCTTCCTGAATCTCCTATCTTTACTACATGGTTTTTCTCCCTCTCCATGCATCTTTCTGTGTTTAATGTGTTTCTTTCCTTTTAATAAAGACTTTTTAAACCCTGTTTTCCCCTGCTGTTTCTGAGTCTATCTGCTATGCTAAAGATTGTTTCATTATTTAATTGGAGCAGAATATGTCCCAAAACTCCTCAGGGCAATAAAAATTAAATACTACCTATCCTGGAAGGAAAAATAACTCACAATGTCTTACATTAAAACAAAAATTACAAGACATGTAAAATGTCTATTAATTTCAACACATCAATGACTCATATACAAAATTATTCTATTAGCATGATTGTATTCCAGATGTTTAACAAAGGGCCACTTATGAAAGATTTCACTTGTAAGGGATTCATATGTTATATATAGCCATTGAGGCATATTTTTTAAAGACCAAAAGTGATTTGCTGCTGATAAAAGCAGCATTGTCTAAATAAAAGATTTGGGATGACAAATCAGTCATTCAAAAGATATATTAGTGAACATCGATACACAGCAATAAAATTATAAAAGGAAGAAAAGAAAAAGGATGGAAATTTAATACAACCTCAGTGAGATATAACAGTTTATAACTGTAAAATTGAGATGTTAATGGAATCTCCAGAGGAAGTAGGGAAGAAAATTTAATGAATTACTGAACATTACACATTTCATGAAAGTACTGAGGCAGATTAGAGGGCATGGATCTCCTTAAGTATGTTTGGCTAAAAACTGTTGTTAACTATTAGGGATATATATGCTAATCATAGGTCTTCATCTTATGAACTCTTTAATGCTTACATTTCTTTCATGGCAACTAAGCTACTAGGAAGGAAATAGGCAGATTTTTGCTCTGACAAACAGCTATCAGACTTTTATCTGTCTCACTTCTTTGATTTTACAGCTGGAAAGCATCAGTCCTCCTTTTGCATATCATCTAAACTCTCAAAGTACAATTCTGATGCTTTGAATATTTTATAGGCATTTTAAATGAACTACACTCCAGAGAATAGGACATTGCAAGCATGCTACTGCTGAAGTCATAGACTTTTTTAGGACTACTTGCTGCTGTTATGACTACTCCAGGCAGCTTAAACTGGCTTTGAAGGCTTTGTGCTGGAAAAGACAAACCATAGACAACTCTAAATGACTGCTTTATCTCTAGCTATGCTCAGTCAAGACATACAAAGGACTCACACTGTGAGGCTTGTAACTTATCTTTATGCAGAGCTGGTGACTTGTTCTCTTGTTAAAAACATGTGATTGGTGTCATTGGAAGCTGAACTGTGATTGTCTGCATGCAAATGAAGATTTTGTGGCTATGGAAATAGGCTGTTTTATAATGTAGCTAACTTACTTAGGGAGGTTTTACTTTTATAGTCTATACCACTCAATTTAGTTCCAACATGAACCCAAATAATGGGCTCTGCCCAGTCTTTAATATATTGTTGATTTTCATCATGGTAGCAGTGGCAGAATACTTGTATAGCATCTGAAGTCAATTATTTTTGCAATAGAGAGAAGAGCAAGTATTTCAAGTTGGTAAGTTCCCTATAGATGCAAAAATTGTTGAAAGGTAGCTGATAAGTTAGAGTCATCAGTAAGAAAGATCTCTAATCCCTCAATCTTCGACCCATTAATGCTCAGAGTTGATTAATAGATATTGAGAGGTACTGAAAACTAAATTTCCTGAGAGGTGAAACTGTGACCTGTAAGATTGTAGGATGGTGCATCTGAAGCAATTCAGGGAACAACTGAAACCAGAATGTACACTATGCTAATGAGAATTGGGTAGAAGCTGAAACTAGTGAACACAAGGTTGTGAATGGCCAAAAAAGCAGAATTTATACTATAAATACTGTAGGCTCTGGCCATTAGAATTATTCACAATTTCTGTAAAAGGATAAAGAGCCAAGGATCCCTGTTTTTTAAGCTCAGTCTGGCCACGTGGTCTTGCCACTGTAGTCTCTGAACAACAACAACAACAACAACAAAACAACAACAATATCCTCTACAATGAGCACCTAGAATAACACACATCAGATACTCAGGGTGTAGAGTTAAAATCCCAGAGTTTGAAAATTCTAGAACTCAGGGCTATCAATGCTAAAAGAGATTTCACTTTTTTTTTTTTTTTTTTTTTTTTTTTTTTTTTTTTTTTTGCTTTTCATGATTTATACTGTGATATACTTAAAGAACCCTTAGCCAACTATTTGCAACAATTATGATTTCTTAGAGAAAGGAAGGTTTACAAAACTTTATTGAATATACCCTGGGTTTGAAAGGCCCTGCCTCAAAATTGAGAATGAATATTTTCAATATCAACCTTGGATATCCATATATGTATGGTTATATGAATACATAGATGGCCAAGTACATTTTATGTTTATGTATGTGTGCATAACAACAATAATAAAAGAGCTATGGATTTGAGACTGAATAAGAGAGTATAGGCATTCACTCATACATGGATTTATATTTTTTTTTGCTGTTCTATTTTGGTTTTTTTGTGACATACCATTGTGCATATTTTGAGACATTTGACATTTTTATATACATATACATCATATGATGATCAAAGCTGTGGAATTATAATACCTATCACTTTGAACATTTGTTGCTCAATTGTGTTCATGCTTACCTGCTGAGTCTTCCTCCCAGATTGGCATTGTCTAGCATCTCTTGGAAAAGTTTCATTTAGTCTTTTTTTCCATGTATGAGTGAATGCCTGGATGCCTACATAGTAGTGCCTGTATGATCTACCAACTGGAAGAGCCTAGAAGGGAATGGAAAAATCAAAAATCTGTTAAGTCAGAAGGTTTCACAGCTAGGGTTACTTCTAAAATCTGCAAGCCCTGAGATAGTATTATTCAGGTTAGGAATTACTGCACTCTGGTCCAGAGGCAAGTTGCTAGCTTGTGGGACAAGCCAGAGAGTTGACAAAGTGTTCAGAGAAGGATTCCACAGGTCTAAACAGCAGACAAGAGTAGATGAGCAAACAATGAGTCAGTCATATGCAGTCATAAGCAAGGCTGAGGCCAGACAACATCTGGGAATAGGGAAAGAAGGCAGGGGTTTTTAATTTGTTTGTTTTAATTTTTGGTTTTGTTTCTTTGTGAATTTGTGTCTTTGAGCCATTTTTATTCTTTGTGGCTACAGAAATTCTTATGGCATAAAATGAGTCAGGAATTAAGAGAGAAAGCAAAGAGCCAGAGAAAGTGAGAAGAGCATGATGTCAACACAAGCTTGCTGGCACTTTGAAACAACTTGGCTGCTTTTCTGTGTGTGCTAAGAAGAGGCATAAGGAATAGGGAAGAATAAATTCTGTTTGTTTTTGGCCAGCCATTTGCCTTATTCAAGTTCTACCTTTTTTATGCTTAGCTTAAATGAGCACTTTCACGATGTGATTTTACATCTTAAACTTCTCTTTCTGCATATAGACTTACTAAGTGTATAGTTCCAATAAAAGGACAAACTTTTATGTTCCTCCTCATAGATTACAAGGCTGCAAATCCAAACTCTGGGTGATCATAGGTCTCCTTGTTTGAGGCCCTGATGGACATGAAGAAAGTGAGGTCTGATGCAGCTAAGGACAAGAGAAATCCAAATATAGAGGCACGGTAGAAGGAAAAAGGTAAGGAGAAAGGAGGTGGGTGATAATTAAGATGTACAGTAGAATGGAGAGCCTGGATCCAGAGACAAGTGTGGCTGGTGCCTCAGGGAGGGACACAGTGTTATGTAGTTCACCATTGCGACACCATTTCTTCTAAGACACCTCTGAGGTCTGTTGTTTTAGACTTCAGATCTCTATTCCTATCTCAGGTGATTAACTGTTTTAGATTTTCCTGAGGACTCTTCCATGTTCACATTTAGATTTCATGAGCCAGGATGACTCCATGCTTATTTTCAGCCTTTGCAGATTATCAGTTTTGTCTACTAAAATGAGCATTCTGAAGTGAGATAGTGGATTTTAGTTGGATTAGCAAAGAAGGCTGGCATAAACCAGAGAAATGCATGACTTGTCATGGAGGTCTCTTGTAGGTTTCCAAAGGGAGCTCTGGGCATTAACTCTTCACAAAATAAAAAGAAAATAAAAACAAAACAAACAACAACAACTAGAACAAAAAAACTTGTTATGTGTTCTGGTTCTAATTCCCAGAGCATAGGGGATATCATGGGGATTCAGTAGTTTTAAGGGACAGAGAGGCACTCTTGTCTTCAAAATTCTCAGAGTGGGCACTGGAAAATAACCTATCATCTGACATTCAGTAACCTGAAGATTTGAGGAATTACTTTCTCAAGATGAATTATCCAGCAAAAAAACCACCCACAGCATTCTGTTGGTAGCTTGCCCTGATACCTCAATCACACACTTCAGTAAGGTGGAGAGTAGCCACTCAGCTGTCTCTGCAAAAGGAAGCTCTTTGCAAGTATTGAAATTCTAATACTCTACAGGGGACTTTCTTTCCTTTAAAAAATCTGTTTATTTTCATTTTCCAATTATTTGCCTTTAATACATTATTTTTTTTAAAAAAATAGAATTATTACCAATAAAATAAAACTTTGACAGGCCCATTTATATGCAATACAATGATAATTTTTTCTTTAAAATAAAAAGAGAGTAAATGACTACTTGCTGTCCTTCCTCTGAGTGCCACCAGGTCTCCCCCTCCAGGGGACATGGTCAAATGTGAGGCACCAGAGTACCTGAGAAAGTCGTATCACACTCTCCACTCAACTGTGGAGAATATTCTGACCATTGGCTAGATCTGGGAAGGGGTTTAAAGTTTACCTCCTGTATTGTTCTTGGCTGGTGCCTTAGTTTGAGCGGGACCCCTGGGCCCAAATCTGCCTATCATATTGTTCTACTTGTAGATTTCTAGGACCCTCTGGATCCTTTTATTTTGCTGTTCTCCCATGCGTCTCTCATTTAGAGTCCCAATAGGATGCCTTCCCCTTTGGCCCAGTTTCCTGGTAAGTGAAGGCTTTTGTGGGACATGCCCCTTGGACTAGTATGCAGATATAAGTGAGTATATACCATTTGAGTCTATGTGCTTCTGGGTTAACTCACTCATTATGATCATTTCTAGCTCAATCCATTTATCCACAAATTTCGGGAATTCCTTGTTTTTAATAGCTGAGTAGTATTCCATAGTGTATATGTACCACAGTTTCTTTATCCACTCTTCTACTGAGGGACACTTAGGCTGTTTCCATGTTCTGGCTATTATGAATAAAGCTGCTATGAACATGGTTGAGCAAATTTTCTTCTTGTAGCCAAGAAGAGACTTGATACCCTATGAGAATATATAGGGGACGTAATCCCCCTCAGGAACAGTCATAGGGGAGGGGAATAAGGGGAAAATGGGGGGGGGGAGGAATAGGAGGATACAAGGGATGGGATAAACATTGAGATGTAACAAGAATAAATTAATAAAAATAATAAAAAAAAAAAGGAGAGTAAATGAAAGTGCTGAAGCAAAGGCAAACTAGAAAGTCTAGATTTTCAACTAGTTTTGATTGAACACTTCCACATTCTATGTTGTTATATTTACCAATAGAATGATGATAATAAGAAGGAAATTACTGAACATTTACAACATTCCAGGATGCTGGCTAAGATTTTACTTTATATCTTACTTTTTTTTAACAAGACATTTATAAGCATTAACTTGAAAGTGATGATACTGACTGAGGATGAAAGAATTAAGTTACTCCTGTTCAATCAGGTAGTAGGTAAGAGTGTATAGATGCTACAAGTGTTTTAATTTTGGAATCTTCTGGAAAACATTGTTTTACTTTTCTTTATGTATTTGTGCAGTGAATTGGCATGTTTATTTCGCTTGATTTAAACATATTAACTTTTATCATTATACATCAGGTAAAATGCATGGAACAGGGGTGATTACATTGACAATAGCTATAGGCATATATGTTAATATCCTTGCATTTTATATCAGGGAAGTTTTAAGATGAAATTATCTTTGTGACTCTTGAGAATATCAAGAATTGAAATTGTAAATTAGAGCTCTTGTGGTATGGTATCTTTCTTTTAAGAATTAATACTGTATTTCCCTTATATCCAGGAGTAAATGTAAGGTACATGTACTTCTGTAGATATGCATCTATGATCTCTTCAAGTTTATATGAGCTATGTTAATAGGGATTTCACATCTCTAAAATTCCATTACCGTAAAAATTGTGTTTCATTTTAAAAGTTTGTTCATATGTTTGTTAACTGATAAGTTGATATAGTTTGCCATTTGTAAATGAATATATTTTGTCAGGAACCTATACCCTGAAACCTTGATGTCTCCACAGATTATTCAATCAATATGAAAGTAGAAAATTATCCACAAACATTACATTTTTATGGGATATTAAGAATATTTGACTTTACTGATAAGAAGAATAGTATAACTTCATAAGTATATGTTTGTATTTATAAAAATGCTGGATTTTATCATTGTATTAAAGATAATTGTGAAGATATTCATAGAACTTGTATTGCTTTATATTGTGGTACATACCTACAATGAAAGCTCTCAGGGAACACAGGCAAGGGAAGAATTACAAGTCTGAGGCCAGCCCAGGAGCCAAGTGAGATCCTGTTTCTGAACCAAACATTGTATATTCTCAGTATTTAACATTGGGTCAATAGAAAAATACCATTGTAGCAATTTTCTGATCGTACTGAAAAATTAAGGCTAGTATGTATGGTACTGGAATGGAATGTTCGTATTTTATTAATATTTTAAGAATCAGGCTATTTTCCACATTGAAATTTATATTTAAATAATATTTAACATTATAAATTGATAGACTATATTACGAATATAAAGAAAATTCTAAAAGTTTTGTTTAAAACAGTGAAAGACATGTTTTACAAAATCAGTAACCCTAGGAGGTCTCAAACAAGGTAAGGCTGAACTGGCAGGGATACTTTGAAGAAAGATTCAGATATTTCAATTATCATTGCTAATAGTGTAAATTTGGTACTCAGGAATGAAGGCAGCCTAATCTGCATTTGACTTCTCCTCACTGATTTTAAGATAAGCTTGACAAGTGCAGATATTTTAAAGGCTTTGACACAACAATTTTTGAGAAGGGAGAGAAGGCATACCCAAATTCATATATTTTTAAATAGGCTTCCACTATAGAAAAATTCAAGAAAACCTTCTTTAGAAGCAAATGAGTATATTTCCCCAATTTGACTAAATGCTTCAATGAGATAAATGTCATCTTAAAAAAAGAAGTAGTCCTGTCCATTTTCCCTATATCCTCCTAACTCTTTGTGCTTCAGCCTCATTAATAAAATGAGATTAAAATTATTCCTACCAAATATGATTGTTTTAAGCTCTATCCCAGACAAAACTTCCCTGAAGTGCCTGACACAAGCACACATGGTTATGCTGTCATTACAATGACATTTAAAAATGAAAACCAGTTTGAGCATATGGATTCTTTTGTGACTATGTTATAAGATAGGGTTAGATTTTTTTTTAAATGCCTTTAAACTAAAATTTCCTAAAAGATCATCCGGCTTCAGGTTTAACCAGCTCTTCCCTTCATATGAGATCATGCTGGTTTTTTTGTTTTGTTTTGTTTTTGGTGAAAGCTGCTTGCACAGATTTTCTCTGCCTGAGGAGCTAACAATGGTGAAGGCATCCATTTTCTTTCTTCTTGAGATACCAGAACATTAGATCAGAAAATAATAATCTTAACAATGGAAGAAAATGAAGCTACTTATTGAACAGTTAAATGGCTGAGATTTAAAAGCTCAGTGGCTTGTTTGCCATGCTTTAAAGACACCTTTGATGGTAAGATGATCCACAAAGTGTACTGACTTTGATCATGTTTGGAATACTGAATCTGATTACAGGGCCAGCTTTATAAAAGAGCTAATATAATCCAGTCACTTTGATTTCTGTATAATAAATAATAATAAGTCTACAGAAGTCTCTATTCCACCTTCAGATGATTACTTAAAATGCAATACATTTTTGCTTTTTCTATGAAGAAAACTTCATCAAAAAGTTACTGAAATATTCAGTGATACTCTGCACTGTTCGGGAAAGTTTACTTAGACTGTGCTTCATTAAAAAGTGCCAAGATGGTATATACTTGTGTTATGAAAAAAAGTAAGAAGAAATTGGAAGCACCTGAGGCTAAATTCAAACTATGAGGACCTATATAAAAAGATCCCAACAAATAGAAAACAGTTAGCAAATTAACAGGTGCCTACATAGTGAATTGGAAACATGATTTTCTTTATATATGGCAAAGCCAAAAACAAGATGGTACAGACTTAGAATTAAATGACAAAATAGATTTATGTGAAATGACAGCGATCTAATTTTTTTCATATCCTTGTGGAAAGTCTAGGAACTTAAGTGGATATATAAGAGAAAGAATGGGGAATCAAAACACTGCAATCCAGCAAAGACAATGTTTTTGTGAGAAATGGAAACTAACTCTTCAAAAACTGATCCTGGGTGAGAAAATCAGAAATCACTGTTTAAATATCAAAAGTATAATATTTGTAGTTTTATGAAATAGTAAAAGCAGGGACTTTTAACTTGTATAGACACAAATAAGCAACCACAGGTTAATATTGTACTTTTTGAAAAATACAATCACTCCTGCATCCCTATTTGCCAAAACCTTAAAAATATTCTTAGAATCTGGATGGGAAAATCATTGCTGAACTCTGAAAGTATTTTTAATTTATATAGAAATCACTGAAAAATAATACATTTGGCTTCAGAATGAACATGGACAGCATCCATAAATGCCTAAGAATTTGTTAATGAGCAAAGATATTGAATCACCCAATGAACAGGATTATATTTGCCACAAATAAGCTTCAACATTTGCTGGTGAAATCTTGACAGTTGGCCACTGATCTGCGGATTAGTGTGCTGCTGCGCATGATCTGTGAGAGTATCAACAGCAGTGACAGAAATAACTTAGAACTCCCAGAAGCCTTCACTCATAAAATCCTTCTATCAGTCATTGAAAGAAACAAAGAGAGAATCTCTGTGATCACACACAGGCATGTTTCATATCTATCAGAAGGGGAGAAAGTAGGCACCAGACATATATACTTTCCTAAATACAAAGGGATGATTGTAATCCTCATAACAGTATTTAAGACCAAGGTGGAAAAAACAGATCTGTTTATTCTTTTAAAAGACTGTATTTTCTTTATTTTCAAAGAATTATTATTGCATAGAAATATTTTCATATATAGTAAATGAAGCCTTATTTTATACACACTAAATTGGAATTATCCTACAACAAAAACCTTTGTGCAGATATAATATAGATATTATGCACTACTACTAAGCTCTTTTGAAAGTGAAGAAATAATATAGAGAATCTGCAATATAAAATGAGGCTTGTACTTATTTCAATGTAACCAGTATATTATCAAGATTAGATCCAATTATATAAGAAATAGTAATTTATTCTACTGAAGTTTTAATGCTGAAATTTCTTGTTCTATTCTCTTTGTGATGATATGATAAAAATTCTTGTAATGATATCACAATACCTTGGTTACTGGCAGTTAGTCTGTCCCCAGCAAAGAAAAGGTGCATCTTATCTTGGTCTATAGCCAGCACACAAGCATAACCTTGCTGGAAGGTCAAATTTTACATACATGGTTTGTGCTTGTTGTTAGTGATAAAACATTTTCATTAATACTTTCTATTACATCTACTTATTGATTAGCTTGTATATTAATAGATTGGTTTTTATGTGTCTATGCATGTAGGTGAATGCATGTTACTGATCATCTGTAGAAATCAGGAGGCAAGAAGTGGTGATTGCTTCTTTTTGTTCTATCATGTAGGTTCAAGGTACCCAACTCAGATCATTAGTCTCGATGGAAGTGCCTTTACCCCCTGAACCAGCTCTCTGACACAACATATTTCTGTGGTGATATACAAAGTGAAGCCTTTAAGTCTAGGTTTAGGTTAAGTGTGTAATAAAACTTTTGTGTCTGTCTTTGGATGAAATGTTTCTGCAAAGCATTTTCTATGCTAGGATTAATCAGGTAGTAGCATAAAAATTGTTTTGAGACTGTTTGAACCTTGAGGAAATGTCTCTCTGGAGAATCACACTTGGTACTATGTGAGAGCTTGCAGCTTCACGGATCTTAGTTTGAAGAAAATCCCTGGAGTTCTTTTGATTATGGCTAGCAATAATCAATAGGGACCGAGATTTATGTGGGATATCTATTTTCATGGGCAGCAAGGGCAAGATAACGTTGGTAGTTGGAATATTTCCCAGCTCCAATTAAAGTTGTTTATGTTTGAATAAAGTAACTGGAGTGAACTACCTCAGTGTCAGTCTTTTTCAAGAAGGCCAAATCCCTCTGCTTCTTTGGTAAATAAATGCTTAGCATGTTGATGAACTTGTCTTTCTACTGCAGCACCTATGACCAACATCAAAAATAAACATCCATTTTGATTTGTAATATATTTAAGTTTTAAAATGTATTTATTGGTACTGTCAAAATGAGTCAGCAGTTAAAAGTGGTTGCTGTACAAGCATGGTGATCTTAGTTCTATCTACCATAATTGACTTGAAAAGAAAGATGATATGGTACATACACTTAATCCAATTATTCCTAGAGTAGATGGGGAGTTACAGACAGAAGAATAGCCTGAAGCTTTCTGGGTCCTTCTGACGTACCCATCATGACTGAAACAAGAGAAACTTATCTCACTAGAAAGGGAGGAGAGAACTGATTTCATAAAGGTATCCTCTCACCCTCACATGTATGTATTGGCATGCGAGTAGAAACACTACATATTGTACATATATGCGCTCTCTCTCTCTCTCTCTCTCTCTCTCTCTCTCTCTCTCTCTCTCTCCATCTCAAGCTTAAATATATATACTTAATAAAAGAATCTGATCATAATGAGTGAGTTAACCCAGAAGCACATAGACTCAAATGGTATATACTCACTTATATTTGCATACTAGCCCAAGGGGCATGTCCCACAAAAGCCTTCACTTACCAGGAAACTGGGACAGAGGGGAAGGCATCCTATTGGGACTCTAAATGAAAGAAGCATGGGAGAATAGCAAAATAAAAGGATACAGAGGGTCCTAGAAATCTACAAGTAGAACAATATGATAGGCAGATTTGGGCCCAGGGGTCCCGCTCAAACTAAGGCACCAGCCAAGAACAATACAGGAGGTAAACTTTAAACCCCTTCCCAGATCTAGCCAATGGTCAGAATATTCTCCACACTTGAGTGGGGAGTGGGGTCTGACTTTCACATGTACTCTGGTGCCTCATATTTGACCATGTCCCCTGAAGTGGGAGACCTGGTGGCACTCAGAGGAAGGACAGCAGGTTACCAAAAGAGAATTGATAACCTATGAACATATACAGGGGGAGAAAATCCCCCTCAGGAACAGTCATAGGGGAGGGAATAAGGGGAAAATGGGAGGGAGGGACGAATGGGAGGATACAAGGGATGGGATAACCATTGAGATGTAACATGAATAAATTAATAATAATAAAAAAAGAATCTGCTGTGTACCTCTCTAATGCTTTAAGAGAACTAATCTGCTGAAGTCATTTAAAATTAAAAACTAATAAAGAATTAAGAAAATGAAATTAGAGTAAAGAAAAATAAGTTTAAAAACACAGATGGTTCAGCCATGAGGTGCTTGTGCTCTTCTTGCAGCAGACTTATGTTACATTTCTAGCCCCACGCAGTATATTACAAACATCTGTAATTCTAGCTCTATGGATCAAATTATCTTTTCTGCACTCATATGCATAAAATTAAAATAAACATATCATTAAAAATATGTTCAAGTTACACTTGGTATATTATACTATTTGTATTGTATTGTATTCTCGTAATGTATTGTATTCTCGTAATGATGCAGTGGTTGAATTTTCCGATTATTTATAAGTTATGATTTTTCTAAGTGACAATTAAAAAATAAATCTTTAAACTGTCAGAATGACTGCATCATCATATCAGCGCATTATTTTGATATCAAATGAGTAGCAGTTCATTTATAACAGCTATAATCTTCTCATTATATGGCAGACTCCTTGTAATTGCCAGTTATTTCCTAACTACAAACAGTCATGTCGTTTTGCTACTTAAATACAAAGTGTAAGATGTTATCTATGAAAATTTGAAAATAAATGTCATTCTCTTATTTAAATTTTATCTTTTCTTATTGTATTATTTGTGTGTACGAGCTGCCTGCAATATATCTATGCAGCATGTGCAAGAGGATTCCTTCAGAAAGCAGAGAAGGGTGTTGGATATCTTGGAGATGGAGTTACAAATAATTGTGGTGCTTTAAATCAAAATTGTGACCTCTGCAAGAACAATCAGTGCTCTTAAGCTTTGAGCTGTTACTCGATCCCCTATTTTATCTTTTTAATAATAAAATCAAGTTTATCCAAACAGAAGTTAATAGAAGCTATTTATCTATGTAGTTTTCTACTTTACTAATGATCTCCTAAAATTTACCATCTCTTCAGATGTATGCTTTATCCTGTTTTGGTACTCATGATTTAAGATGTTTTACCACATATTGTCTTGGTGGTCTTGACCCAAAAGTATAACAAGTAAACTGATGTCATAGCAGTTTAGTGTTCTACTCTGTAGAACATTTAAAAGAAATGATGGCTATGCAATTCCACCTAATTTCCTTGTCTAGAGAGCACCCTGTGTTCCTGAGATGCCAAGAACCACCCTGTTAAGGGAGCTCACTAGCCATGTGGGCTGTCTAGGAGGTAATCTGGTTTTGCAAGGTCTTTTACCATGATGCACCCCCAAACTGTTTCCAGCCTCTGACATGCTGTCAGGAGCCATAGACTTTGGGAAGTCCAGTAGGCATGAGAGATCTCTGCAGGTGATGTGGTATTTGCAAGGTCTTTATCGTGATGTACCCCAGAATTGCTTCCATCCTCTGACTACCCTGTCAATTGTGTTTTGCTGCATCTCTCTAAAATCTGACATTAGAGTCATGCATGGTGGCACATGCCTTTAATCCCAGCACCCATGGAGGCAAGGGTGGATCACTGTGAGTCCAACGTGATCTTGGTCCAAAACTGAGTCCAGGACAGCCAGGACTACATTCATGAGCAGCCCAGTCTACAAAGGTAGTCCACGACAGCCAAGATTACACAGAGAAACCCTGTCTTCAAAAACCAAAAGTAAATACATCTGGCATTGATGTGAACTATTATCTTCTGGGAACTAACCAGCACTGATTGAGCAAACTTCCTACAGGACTTTGTTGAAGATGCACTGTTTGTTATTCAGATGAATTAATCCCTGATTATGGAATTCCTGATTTGATTCAAGTAGTTTTAAAAGTTAAAGTTAGTTTTTGGCTGCAATAAATACCTTTGTGTACCTCCAGATGCCTCATTAAGCATAGCCTTGTAGCAGGTTTGTTGCTTCAGATAAGTTTCCACTGCAGATGGCACCACAAATCCTGATATTTTCACCATAAATATAGGCAAGTTTGTTTAAACTTCACATGAACCTAAGTGGAATAAAGCTACCTAGAGATGTCTGAATTTACTCTGTTTCTTAGAATGTAAGACAGATAAAATTATTGTCCTGAGCTCATAATGAACTAAGAGATAGCTGGATAATGTATTGTTAGGTCAGTCCTAATTGGTAATTTGTATACTCTTGTAAGTTTCAGATCCTATTAACTTTAACCCCTGTCAAACTTTGTAATTCTGAACTCACTATGAAATTATGTAATGGATACATAGATAAAAAATGTTTAGATTTAAAACACGTAACCTGTTATATTTTAGAATTAATCTGTTTTTCTTATTAATTGTACTCTTTTGACTATGAGGTAATTCCCTTTTCTCAGAAGTAAAAGTATGGCCATCTGCAATAAATGGAGATGAAAATTGGGAAGCTTAACTTCAGTGGAAATTAAGATGCCTGATTTCATCCACCTCTCCTCTTGATCCTTTTCTATTGAATGTATGTGCTGAATATTGGGAAGCTTAACTTCAGTTGATGTTGAGATGCCTAATTTCATCCACCTTTTCTCTTGAATGTATGTATATGAGTGGTTTATTTTCTATCTCTCTATTTGCTTTTTCCCTGTAGATTCGCAAATAACTGAGCAGACTTAGGGCCATCAGCCTTCTACGTCTAATATGCCTGAGTTTACACCAACTTATTGAAGATCTCCACAAAGAGGCCTATCTACAGATCAAGGAGCCTCCTTTTACGACCCCAGTGCAGTTTCTAGCCAGAAGCCACTTTTAAAGCTTCAGCCATAGGAAATTTATGGTCAGTTTAAATTTTCCTCCTTGGCCACAATATAGCCAATCCCTAGAGAAGAAACCTTGGGCTCTTTTTTCCTTTCCCTCCTTTCTCTTTCAATTCTGATCAGTTGCCTAAGCCATCAGCTCTGGCCACCCAAGAGATGAAACAAACTGGAAGGGCATCGCATCCAGCACAAGAGACCCTATCCTGGACCTCTCCAGAGCACCAGCCAGGCACAAACAACTAGAACCTCACATATAGATTCTAGGCATTACAGTTCATTAATCCATTTTGCTGAAACAATATAGTAAATCTCTCTTGTTTTTCTAGGACAGTGTTTAATACTAATTATCATTTACTCCCAAAAGTTGAAACTATTCTAGCATCTTTCCAACTTGTGATATGGGAATGTAAGGCAAGCCAGAGTTGCTTGTTAGGTCTTGACTGTGAGGAAAACAATGAACCTCAGTAGTTTTACTTCCCACACCACAGGGACAATCTTGTTGATTTTCTCCTGCATGCAAATTTCAGATAGTTAAAACCAAAAAAAACTTCTATAGGAATTTTGGTAACAATTTGTCCTTAAACTAAATTAATTACATTCATGATTTCAGTGTTTGGTTTACTTTATCTCCATATTACAGCATCCTAAGAGAAAACAAATTAAAAAATATATTTAAAAAATAAAAAAGAAACTTCACTCATGATCTCATGATTCCTTAACAACGTGACTCTTAAATAAGATCTAAATAAGGCAAATATAAATAGACGTAATAACACAGAGCAGGTAAAAACAAAACATCACAGTACCCAAGCCTAGAAAAATAACCACAGGAAACTATAGAATGCTTTTTAACAAAAAGGCAGAAACAGTCTTCTTCAGGGATGTGCATACCAATTTTTTATTCAATAAAAAGTGATCAAATTGAAAGCAATATATAAATATATATATAAATAACATTAAATAGACTCCACAACTCTCTCTTTGTGTAACAACAAAGAAATAGAGGCAATGAGGAAGTGGGAATATGAGAAGGCTTGCATGGGGAAAGCAAAAATGGGAAATGATGTAATCATATTTTAATTTAAAAGGAGAGAAGGTAGTAATGGTGGAAAATATAATTTCAAGAAAAAATAGCAATAATAATAATAGCTAATATTAAACAATCCAGCACTTGTGTCAAGGTTAAGATTTCAAAACTGCCATTAATTTCCTTTTATTATCTCAATTAAAAAAGGAAGTTAAGGCAAAATTATCTATTATAAAGAAAATTAAGTCAAAATTGGCCACATTTCCAAAGATTACAAGTTAATATTTAGTAGGATAGAGATTAAATGTAGATGCTAATTCACCAATAAATTAATTGGTCACTGATGATTGTGTTTGTGGGAACAGTTTAATAATATCAAACAGCGAAACTCAGGAGCTGAAAAAGTTATCATAGAAAAAGTATATTTAGACAACAATTCATAGATCATTCTTCTTAATACCATAGTTTTATAGAGAATGGAAATTATTAGATTCAAAGATAATTGTTTTTAATATAGAAGGAACTTATTTCAATACCATGTGGACTGAAAGTTTCTCAACTCATTCTTTTAGTGATAGCTCCTGTGGTTTTTACACATTTTGATTGTATGCATAAATTATAAAGATGATACATTATATTTTATGTTAATCATACAAACCCAATTTAAGAAGCCCAGATAATCAGTGATATTTCCTAACTTAACATCTACAAATGTTCATATGAACAGCAGGAACCCTCCAGGAAGGACAATAAAGGCTATCATAACTGGTGCCTTTGATGACCTTCACTATAAACAAGTATTACAAGAAAGATGTCATTACTTCAACTCTTCTGTAGAACTCCCTGAGATCTCTGTCTAACGATTGGCTTTTGGCCTCTACATCTGTTTTCACCAACTGCTGGCTGAAGCATCTCAGAAGAGTTATGTTAGGCCCCTGTCTACAAGCATAGCAGAGTAACATTAATAGTGTTAGGGATTAATTCTTTCCAATTGGATTGATCTGAAGTAGGGCCACATTTTGTTTGGCCATTCCTTCAATCTTTGTTCCATCTTTGTTCCTACACAACTTGTAGGCAGGACATATTTTGGGCTGACGGTTTTGTGAGTGAGTTGGTGTCCTTATGCCTGCATGGCAAGTCCTTCCTTGCTATAAGGGGTAGACACTTTAGGCTCCATATGCCCTACTCCTAGAACCATCAGCTGGGGTGACTCCCATAAACTACCAAGGGCCTCCCATATCCCAGGTTTCTGGCAAATCTCAGAGATGCCTCTCATCTATGATTTCCCTTCTCTCACCTGGCTCTCCTTTCCTTGCTCTTCATATCCTTAATCTATACACCTATTCTCTCCCCATCTACTCTCCTACCCAATTTCCTCCCTCCCACCAGTTCCAAAGCCCATTTCATTTCCCTTTCTGAGTGAGATTCAAGTATCCTCCCTTGGGCCCTCTTTATAACTTAGCTTTTTGCGGTCTCTGGATTTTATCAATGATATACTGTACTTTATGGCTCATAGCCACTTATAAGTGAATACATTCCATGAATGCCTTTTCGGGGTTAGGTATCCTTACTCAGGATGTTTTTTTCTAGATCTATCCATTTTCCTGTAAATGTCAATATGTTCTTGTTTTTAATAGCTACATAGATATCTATTAGGTCCATTTGATTCATGATGTTAGTTTAATTTTTTTTTGTGTAGTGTTAATTTTTTGATAATCTGTTCATTGGTGGGAATGAGGTGCTATAGTCTCCCACTATTATGTGTGGGTTTGACATGTGATTTAATCTTTATTAATATTTTCTTTACAAATGTGAATGCCCTTATATTTGGGGCATATGTATTCAGAATTAACGTATCCTCAGTGAATTTTTCTTTGATGAAGGGGTTTTCTCCATATCCTTTGACTGTTTTTGGCTGTAAATCTATTTTATTAGTTATGAGAATGGCTACTCCAGTTTGCTTCTTGGGTTTGTTTGCTTGCAAAATCTTTTCCCAGCCCTTTATTCTGAGGTAATGTATATCTTTGTTTTGAGAGAATTTCTTGTATGTGGCAGAATGATGGATAGATTCTGTATTTGCATCCATTCTGTTAGCCTGTGGTTTTATTGTGGAATTTAGTCCCTTGATGTTGCATGATATTAATGACAAATGATTGTTACAGTTATTTTGATGTTGGTAGTGGTAATGTATGTGTATATCTGTGTGTGTTTCTCTTCTTTTGGTTTTGCTGCCACGCAGTGATTTATTTTCTTTGTTTTCTTGAGTGTACTTAACCCTCTTGGATTGAAGTTTAAATTAGTGCTTTCTATAGGGCTGGATTTAAGTATAGATATTGTTTAAGTTTGGTTTTGTCATCAAATATCATTTTTCTTCATGTATGTTGATTGAAATTTTTGAGGATTAAGTATTCTGGGCTGACATCTGTGATCTCTTAGGGTCTGCAATTGTAATTCTGATATGTCTGACTTTATATGTTACTTGTCCTTTTCCCCTTGCACCTTTAATATTCTTTCTTTAGTCTATACATTTAGTGTTTTGTCTATTATGTGGTAAGAGGATTTCATTTTCTAATGCAATCTATCTGGTGTTCTGTATGCTTCTAATATGTTTATAGGCATCTATTTCCTTAAGTTTGGGACATTTTCTTCTATGATTTTGTTGAAAATGTTTTCTGGTTATTGGAGCCAGGAATCTTCTATTTGTCATTGTCTTATTATTCTTGGGTTTCATAATGTCTCTGACTTCTTATATGTGTTGTGTTGGAAATTTTTGAAGTTAACATTTTCTTTAACTGATAATGTATCAACTTTTTTCAATAGTATCTTCTATCCTGGGATTCTCTCCATCACTTGTATTCTGTTGATTATGCTTACTTCTGTAGTGCCTGTTTCTTCTCTAAGTTTCCCATCTTCATGATTTCTTCCTCAATTTGTATTTTCGTTATTGTTTCTACTTCAATTTTCAGGTCTTGAACAGTTTCATTCATTTCCTTCAACTGCTTGATTCAATTTTCCTGTATTTCTTTAAGAGATCTATTCATTTCCTGTTTAAAGATTTCCATCTTGTATTTCTTCTGTATTTCTTTAAGTAGTATATTTGTTTCCTTTCTGAAAGCCTCTATAATTTTCATAAGAGTAGATTAAAGGTTATTATTTTCTTGTTTTTCAGTTGTTTTGGGATATCCAGGGCTTGTAGTAGGATAGCTGACTTATAGTGGTTCTGTGTTCTCTTAACTATTGTTGATTGTCTTCTTAGGCAGGCCTGCAGCCACCTGGTTGTACTTGGTGTTGGCTGCATATTTACAGTTTTTGCAGGACTCCGCATCAAGATGGTTAGAGCTCTAGCCTGGACAATGAATGTTGCTGGGGTCAAGTTGAGATAGTACATTTGTATAATTGAAATGAATCAGTTTACTTTTAATCTCTGAAATTTCCACTCTACCCTCTGAGATTAATCCATATGCCATATTGATATTAATATATATTTTTATAGAAAATATAATTAGAAAATCTATATTTTCTATCCCTTACATTCCATATTCTCCCCTATTTATTTCTTATATTATAGGGGAACATTTTTTACAAGCTATAGACCAATGTATTGATATGCTCTTTTAATTAACTGAATACTAGATTATATATTATAATTCATGCTTTATACCATGCATACTATGCATTTGAGTTATGAATAGCCTGTGGGTATCTTTATTGTCATCCAGTATTTTACAACCTTTTAGATTCCCCTATAATCAATGTATTCATCTTCCCTTTCCTCTTTCCTTTGTTGGTCCATCCCTGAAAAACACTGATTTCATAATTATAATTTTCTAGAATAGGGTATATTTAATATCATACTGAATAGCTTCTTCAGATTGTCCTCTTTCAATTAGCAATATATTTTGAAGATTACTTTATATCTTATAGTATCTTTTTTGCTCCAAATTATAGCAGCAATGACTAAAGGTGGCACATTTATATATGTGAAGAGCTTTCTCTATAAAATTTCAGTTCATTGGGGGAATTATTCAGGAGTATGTTTGCTGGATTTTATAGTAATAGTACTTTTAGATTTTTAAGACACTGTATCATTGTCTTCAAATTATATCTGTATATCTTGTATTCCCATCAGTTACTAATATGTATACGTACATTTTGTTCCACATTCTCACCAGTGTTTGTGGTTTTCAGTGTTCTGAATTTGATTCACACTCAAAGGTCTAAAGAGTAGGATCATGTTGTTGTTTCAGTAGTAAATGATAAAATTACCTATGAAGTTGAACAACTTTTCATGTTTTTATGCATCATCTATGTACTTTCTTTGATGAAGCCAACTTGTCTGTTATCTTATTAAGTTATAAAATATCTATCTATCTATCGATCTATCTACCTACCTCTCCCTTTTTTTCTCTCTCTCAAGATTATTTTGTTTTTCATGTTCATTTCCTCCACTAAATTAGGATTAATTTAAGTTATTTATAATTTTCATTTTTGTTTGTGTACAATATAGTTTCCAAAATGAAAATGAGTGTCAATTTTAAAGAAAAGTGTTGTTAAATATCACCATTACTGAAAATTAACACCAATAAAGAAATTTGTGATGCCTAGTTTTGTACTAAAGGATTTTATTTTTCTTTAGTATTTGACTCAGCCTTGACTGCTTAAAGATTTACATAGATGAGATAAGTCTATTAATAAATACCAATTGGAAATGTTGAAACCAAAGTCATACTACCAAAAAGATATGGTTTTTCATGGGTACAAATTATGAAACAGAATCATGTAATTTTAAAATCATGATATTTTTAAAAGACTGTAACTGATGCTTCAATGATGAAAGAATGAAATAATTATAACAAAGCTATTTGACTATAAAGATGTATTTAACACCTGCTTACATTGATATATCTTTGGAAAGACTCACTGAAAATATATGCTTTTAAAAAGAGGTTTTGAATGAAAAAAACATAGCACTGACATTTAGGAACTGCTCCTTCATGATCTTTATTATTTTGGAATAAGGATGAATTGAAAATATGTGTATATTCTGACCATTGGCTAGATCTGGGAAGGGGTTTAAAGTTTACCTCCTGTATTGTCCTTGGCTGGTGCCTTAGTTTGAGCGGGACCCCTGGGCCCAAATCTGCCTATCATATTGTTCTACTTGTAGATTTCTAGGACCCTCTGTATCCTTTTATTTTGCTGTTCTCCCATGCGTCTCTCATTTAGAGTCCCAGTAGGATGCCTTCCCCTCTGTCCCAGTTTCCTGGTAAGTGAAGGCTTTTGTGGGACATGCCCCTTGGGAATAATGGGAAAATGGGGGGGGGGAGGAATGGGAGGATACAAGGGATGGGATAAACATTGAGATGTAACAAGAATAAATTAATAAAAAAAAAAGAAAATATGTGTATATTAACATAGAAATTCTAACCAAGGACATCACAGTAATTTATATCTGAGAGAAAAACACTTGTCTCATGCACTTCACCATATACTGGCCTTCCCAGAAAAAGAAAATAAATCTGAGAGAGTTAAAGTTGGTATAAATTTTAATGAAAACATTTCGTAAACTGTCATTTAAATAAAGTCCTTTTTGAAAAATAAGAGAGATATTTTTGCAGCTTTACAATAAAAGGAAGAAAAATTTAAAGTAAGTGATGAATGAATGTTAGTCCCATGGCCTAAATCATTAGAAAATTATTAACCTCCAAGAAATATTCTTGGATGCCTTCTGATCAAATTCATAAGCATACGGAGCCCCAGAAAAGAATAACAGGTAGTATATGTTATGTTGAGAGTGATTTAATTATTTTATTTTTATGTGACTGTATTGCCTGCATGCATGCATGGGCACTATAGACACATAGTAGCCATGGATGTTGAAAGAGAGCCTAGGATCCCAGGGAAGTGAAGTTATAGACAGTTCTACTTAACCGTTTGGTAGTTAGGAATCAAACTTGTGTCTTCCACAATAGCAACACTGGTTTGTACCCAACTAGCCATCTCCCATCTCCCAGGTAAGCTATTCGAAGATAATTCTTTTTAATTAATTAATTTATTTACTTACTTATTCCCTCTCCCACCACACTTCCTGGTCCTACATTCCCTTCCTCCCTCTTCCCCACATCCCCTTCCCTTCCCTCTCAGAAAAGGGGAACTAACCTGCTCTCATACCCCAGTATATCAAGTCACAAGAAAACTGAGCACATCGTATTTCACTGTGGGTTGACAATGCAGGTCCACCAGGGGGCAGTGATCCAAAAGCATGCAACAGGAAAATGGATGGAACTGGAAAGGATCATCCTAAGTGAGGTAACACAGACCCAGAAAGATACACATGGTATATATTCACTTATAAATGGATATTAGCCCAACATAGATGTCCTAGGAGAGACTCCACCAAGTGGGGGTTCAAAGCTGGACTCTGGGCAGAATGCTGAAAGTTGTAAGGAAGAGTGGGGGAGTACAAGATCATGGAGGGAACAAGAACTCCACAGGGAGCCCATTAAGACCTTCAGATCTCACACAGGGAGATCTGCACAAACTGATGAACCAGTCAAGGACAATGCATGCAGAGAACCAAGACCACTTTTTTAGATGTAGCCAAAGAATTGCTGACTCTCCACAAAGAGGGAAGGAGAGTGGCTTACTGCCCTTTGACAGGATGACCAAGGGGGCACACAGTGGAAAGGGATGCAGACTATCCTGTTGAGATGTGATAGTCTGTTTCCAGAGGTCTAAGGGAGGGGAATAAGCAGAAGAGGGAGGGAGTGTGGCAATGGGAAGATAAGAAGGAGGGGAAAACAATCAGGAGATAATGTGAATAAATTATAATAAATAAAATATACATCTAAAAAGTCCAGGAGGAGGAGGGGGTTTCTACAGAAATGATGCACCAACCAAGCATCATGCATGATGAGGACCTAGACACTGCTAAGTGGTAGTACATAGGCAGCACCATCTCCTTGTGGCTCCCACAATATAGAGAGTAAGGACTACTTCTCACATGGACTCTGGTACCCCAATGTAGATCACTTCCCTCTGGTTGGGAGTTCTGGCAAGGCACAGAGGAAGAGGACACAGGTAGTACAGATGAGATTTGATGAGCTGAAGTTAGATTTTAGGGGAGGAGGGCCTTCTTTTATGAGTGAGGGAGAGAAGGGATGAGGGAGAAAGGGTGGGATCCACAGGTGATGAGGGAGGGGACTACAATTGGTATGTAAAGAATTAAAACTACAGAACAAGCAGGAAACTTATATTCATAATCTAATTACATAGGAATGGCTCTGAGCCTGGCTGAGACACGAATGTCTATGCATAGACAATGCTTCTTTTTGGTAACAGAGTCGTTGTGATTTAGAATTAGATGCCATTCTTCATATCACATGAATTAATATATACAGATGTCTTTCTTCTGCTCACACAAAGAGCAGAGAACCAGCCTTAATCATTCTGTGCATCCAACACCCCTTATATATTTATAATTTTAGGAATCTATAATACTTGTGAGAAATTATATGTCTTCAGAACAAAAGAACCAGACAGTGATATGGGATCAGACCTGACAGAATCTATTCCTCTCAGCATGCTGGATGCTGACATCTGCATCCTTCATGTTCCAACTCCAAGTGCTTCAGTTGCTGTTCCTCATCAGAATAGGACCACTTAGAATAATGCTTCCATTCCCAATTGGTCCAGCAGTTCAAGTGGTTCCACACAAGACTTCTATTAAGATTGGAATTTCTCAACATTTAGAAACTGTACCACAAATGCTATTTCTAGCTTGTTTAAACATTTCCCCAATTTTATTTGAGCCCCTACAAAGGAATTATTCACCCCAATCACCCAGAAGAAACTTTAAGAGAATGCTGTCCATTTCTCCTAAGAAAGAATGAGTTGGTTTTTGGTTGCTCACTTGGGCTACAGTGGTTTTTTTTTTAAATTGGGAGTTGGTTATAAGTTTTTAATGGTCTTATTCAGAGAGAAAACAATATTGGACTCAGGAATGTCTCTATTTTCCTTTATCTGTTTTTAGTAGGTATGGATACAGGGTTTGAAAAGAAAGAAGGGGGAATACAGAAATATATAGTTGATAGGACAAAAGTAGGTTAGTGAATCTATTCCTCAACTTGAGGTCTTAATTGTTACTCACAAACAAGGTTGTTTTTAATTTATTGGTATAGAAATTTGTATAGTGATGCAAAATAAGTGTAACTTTAGATACATTGGTATAGAATTCAAAGTAAAGATCATTAGTCACATGCATTATATATATTGTACCCATACAACTCAAGTCTGGCAAACTAGGCACTAGGCAAAATGTCCTCATTTTGGCCACAGACAGAATTCTACCTAAAAATGGGCAAGCTTGGATTCAGGCAGAATTGAAGGCCAAACCCTACCAAGATAGGTTAAGCAATTCCTCAATAGTATGTCTGCCAGATATACTGGGTCAGATGTCTAAAGATGATGCTCTAATGTCATAGAGAGTTTTGGGTGACTTTTCAGGTATCTTACTATCTCTGTTTTTATTCATTTTTATTTTTTTATTCATTGTAGAAGCTACTAACCTGCACTTTCAGCTTACTTAAGTAATTAATTGTTAATCTTCTTCAAGTCTCCAATGGGGTTGAAGATTAAATAGTACAGTTTTACAATTAAGCTTAGTTGTTTAGAGGTTAAGGGGATTTTTAAGTATAGATTGAGGTTTAAGTTGACAGTGACAAGATATGATAGATATTGATTTGCATTGAAAATTTGAGTCTCACCAAGATAGGAAAGATGTTTTCTTCAAGGTTGCCAAATTCAAATAGACAAAACATGAATGTTGCATTTTTATAATTCCTGATTCTTTCATGGTTCATCATGCTGTATGTAGTTTATTTTATTTATATGTAATACAAAATATATATGTAAAAAGAAAAAATTTAAAAATGTAAAAAAAATGAAGCTTCTATGAACATATATGAACAAATTTACTTGTATGTTGGACTATATTTTGGGTATATACTTAGAGTGGTACATCTAGATCTTTTCAATTCTCTGAGAAAACACCAGATTGATTTCCAAAGTGGCTATACAAGTGGGCATGTCACATTCATGCCAGCCTGGCCTCTTAATTGAGTATTTGATCTTATCCATTCTGAAAAGTTTAAGATTGAATCTCAGAGTTATTTTGATTTGAACTTCTTAATGACTAAGAACACTGAACATTTCTTTAAATGCTTCTCAGCCATTTGAGATTCCTCTGTTGAAATCTCTCTGTTTAGCTCTGTGCTTCAATTCTTAATTGAATTATTTTTTTGTTGGTGTTTAATTTCTTAAGTTCTTTATATATTTTGATATTAGTGCTCTTTTGGATTGATGAATGTCTTCTCCCAATCTTTTGGCAGTCATTTGTTTCTGTTGACAGTGCCCATTGTCTTCCATAAGCTTTTTAGTTTCAAAAGGTTCCATTAATTAATTGGTGATCTTATAGTCTGAGTTGGTGAAGTTCTGTTCAGAAAGTTGTGTCTTGTGCCAATGAGTTCAAGGCTGCTTCCAACTTTCCCCTCTAATATATTTCTTCTGGTTTAATGTTGAGGCCTTTGATCCCCTTGGACATGAGTTTTGTGCATGGTGATAAATATGGGTCTATTTGCACTTTTCTACATGGATATATTCAATTGGATGAGTACCATTTGTTGAAGATGCTTTCAGTTATTTTCTCAGTGTATGGTTTTAACTTTTGTCAAAAGTCAAATATGATTTATATGTGTGTTTACTTCTGTGTGTTTTATTTGATTCCATTGATCAACCAGTCTGTTTATCTGCAAATACTATGCAGCTTTTAGTACTATCACTCTGTACTACATTTTGAAGTCAGGAATGGATGTTCTTTTATTGTACAGGGTGGTTTTATTGTACAGGATGGTTTTAGCTATTTTGTTTTTGTTTTTTGTTTTTCTATATGAAGTTAAGAATAGTTCTTTCAAGGTCTGTAAGATTGCTTTTCGTAAGACGACCATTTTTTTACTGTGTTAATCTTATTGATTGATCCATGAGCATGGGAGATATTTCTATCTTCTGATATCTTCTTCAATTTCTTTCTTCTGAGACTTGAAGTTCTTGCCATACAGATGTTTGATTTGCTTGCATACAGTTACACGAAGATAGTTTACATTATTTGTGGCTACTATGAAGGTTGTTGTTCCCATAATTTCTCTCTCAGCACATTTGTCATTTATATGCAGGACAGTTAGTGGGTATTTTTGTTTTTGTTCGTTTGTTTCTTTGTTTAGTTAGTTTTGTATCCAGCCACTTTGCTGAAAGTGTTGATCAGATGTAGAATTTCTCTGGTAGAATTTTTGGGGTTGAGAATGCTTACTTTTCACTGTTAATTTCTCAAAATTGTTTTTGATTGTGCTATACTCAGCTCATATTTCTATGTTTGTGTTTGTTAGAGAAAGACATTAGTTTACTTAAGTTTATACGGGATTTTAAAGAAAATATGCTGACATTTACCTATGACTTAAAGCTCGAGACTAATATTCATTCATCACCTTCTTTAAATTCACGTAAGTAGAGAGAAATTCAAATCAATTCCAGTAAAATCACTGACAAAAAAAGAAAAAAAAAAGCGCTGCCCAACTCTGTCCTTATCTCTTCAATATAATACTTGAAGTTCTAGATAGAAGAATAAGACAACTAAAGGACATCAAGGGATGCAAATTGGAAAGGAAGAAATCAAAGTACCACTATTCACAGATGACATGATAGTATACATGAGTGAACCCCAAAATTCCACCAGAAAACTCCTCCAGCTGAGAAACACCTTCAGCAAAGTTGCTGGATAGAAGATTAATTTAAAAATTGAGTAGCCCTCCTGTGTACAAATGACAAATTGGCTGTGAAAAAATTAGGGAAAGTACACCGTTTAGAATAGGAACAAATAATATAAAGAATTTTAGTAAAGACTTGTATGTATGACAAGAACTTCAAGTCTCTAAAAAAGAAATTGAAGAATGTATCAGAAGATGGAAGGATCTCCTATGGTCATGGACTGGTAGGATTAACATAGTAAAAATTGTCATATGACCAAAACAATGTGTGGATTCAATGCAATCTCCATAAAAATAGCAACACAATTCTTTACAGACCTTGAAAGAACAATTCTAAACTTAATACAGAGGGGAAAAAAAAACAGAATAGTTAAAACAACCCTTTACAATAGAAGAACATCTGAAGGAATTTCCATGCCGAACTTACAGCTATACAACAGAGCACTTGTAAATACAACTGCATGCTGTTGGCATATTTATAGACTACTGGATCAGTAGAGTTGAATTGAAGACCCAGAAATAAACACACAAACCCATGGGCACTTGATATTTGACAAAGGAGCTAAAATCATACAATAGCAAAAAGACAGCATGTTCAACAAATGATGTTTTTCTAAGTTGATGTCTACATACAGAAAAATACAAATAGATCCACATTAATCACCCTGCACAAAACTAAAGTCCAAGTGGATTGAAGACCTCAACATAAAACCAGACACACTAAATCTGTTAGGAAAAAATAGTGGGGAATAACGTTGAACTCATTGTCACAGGTGGCAAATACATGAACAGAACATGAACACCTCAGTCTCTAACATCAAAAATTAATAAATGAAACTTCTTGAAACTGAAAAGCTTCTCTAAGGTCAAGGACACTGTCACCAGAACTAAATGGAAGCCTACAGTCTGGGAAAAGATCTTGATCAACCTTACATGCAAAAAAGGCCCGATATTCAAAATATATAAAGAACTCAAACATTAAACACCAATAAACAAAATAACTCATGTGAAAAATGGTGTACAGAGCTACACAGAGAATTCTTTATAAAAGTATGCTCAATGTTTTTAGTCATCAAGGAAATACAAATCAACAATACTCCTAGATTTCATCTTACACCAATCAGAATGGCTAAGATCCAAATTCAAGTGACAGTACAATCTGGTGAGGATGTGGAGAAAGGGGAACACTCTTCCATTGTTGGTAGAAGTGCAAACTTATACTACCACTTTGTTAATAAACCTCATGATTTCTCAAAAAATGGGACTATCTCTACCTCAAGAGCCAACCATATCATGCCTGGTTATGTATCAAAAGATGCTCTACCATAAAGCAAGGAAACATGTACAACTATGTTCCTAGCAGCATTATTCATAATAGCTAGAAGCTGGAAACAACCTAGATGTCCCTCAACCAAAACTGGAGATAGAAACTGTGGTACATTTACACAATATAATACTATTCAGCTATTGAAAACAAAGAAATGAAATTTTCAGGCAAATGGATGGCACTAGAAAAAATTATCCTAAGTGAGGTAACCCAGACCCTGAAAGATACACATGATATGTATTCAGTTATGAGTGGATTTTAGCAATATCATACAGAATAAAACATGTTACAGCGCATAGACACAGAGAATCAAAGGGAGGATGCTTAAATCTCCCTATGAAGGGGAAATAGAATAGACAAAGGTAGTGTTCGAAGAGGGGAAGAAGCACTGAAAAATGTGAGGTGGGAGATCAGACCATAGGAAGAGCTACGGCAGAGGTACGTACTCCTCCTTTCTCCTGTTTTCATTAGCATCTCTTTGACAAGCTGGAGACCTTAATAAGGGTAGACTTCCAGGTGGATATGGTAAGAACTATAGTAGAGACTCTTAGTAGCAGGGTAACAGATACTGAAGAGGACACCCTTTAACTAGAAAAGTCTAGTAGAGGCAAGAGAACACCAACACACCCACAAAAACCTCGCCTCAAAATTTCTACTGCCTACAAAATGTGCAGGGATGAAAATATAGCAGATATAGAAGATTTTGACAGGAGGTCAACCAATGCCTGGCCCAACCAAAGACCCACCCCATGGGAGAAAACCAATCCCTGACTGAATTAAGGATACTCTGCTATGCTTGCAGACAAGAGTCAAGCACAGTTATTCTCTGGGAGGCTCCACCCAGCAACACCTCAAAATAGATGCTGAGACTCACAGCCAGACATATAGCTATATGTAGGGAGCCTTGCAGAAAAGTGCAGGGAAGGAGAAAAGGACCTGGAGGTGATCGGACTTTCCCAAGAAGTCCAGCAGAGCCAACTAACCATGGCCCAGAGGTGCCTGCTGTGACTGAAGCACCAACCAAGGACATTGCATGCACTAAACCTAGCCCCCTAAAAAGATGTAGCTGATGAGCATATCTGGAATCATATGGATCCCCTAGTGAGGGCACTAAAGTCTGTCTCTGACATCGACTCTCTTGGCAGATTCTCTATTACTTCACCCCTGGCAGGACTGCCTTGCAAGGCCACAGGGGAAGAGGACACACTCAGGCCTTATAACACTTGATGATCTGGGGTGGATGAGAAGGAAAGGATCTCCTCTTCTGAGGAATAGTGAGGGGACCTGGGACATGGAGGGAGTGTCAGACTGGGAAGTTAGGAGGGATGGGGCTACAACAAGAATGTAAAGGAATAAATAAATAAATAAATACAAAAGTTAAGAATAACTCAGTAGGTTTAAGTAGTTTTGTATGACTTTTCATCCTGATTTTGATAATGTGTTCTGTACATATTACTATTGCATAGTATGCCAACTGCTAGAAGTAACGGTGACACTTTCTCTGAGCTATAAAAGCTTTAATTTTTGTTTGTGATAATCAGTATTTTGAGAAAATGCATTTCAATTTTTTGTTTGATAAATTTATTCTTCCTAGATTTTGAAAAGTTTAGAAACTACTAATGCTATATTTATTTAATATACTGTCTAATAGCATTTGACATTCTAATAGCTCGCTCACAGTAAGTGATCCCAGATATTTTGAAATGCATAAGTAAATAACTGAATGCATGCATGAGCAAATCACTGTAGGTAAGGTCATAAGAGAAACTGAAGTGCTATTTTCAGAAATGATTTTTTGTAGAAGCATTTAAGCATATTAAATCATATTGAAGTGAGGCAAATGCAATATCTGTGTTTCAATATGTATATGAAGTATATCAGGACAAAGTTAATGTTTGGGCAAGTAACATAGATACTATAAAACAGCTTTTTGACATATTTAAATGAAACCTATACCTGAAGAAATTTCACCGGCATATTCTAAATATACTTTCTTTTAAGTGATCTTGACCACTGTAAACATTCAGAAACATTATAGTAGGAGGAATCTGATTTAAAATCCGATATATATACAAAATTGTATATGTATTTTATGTATACATATACATATGTATATACATATATATGCATGTACGTTATAATAAATATATATACATATATGTGTATGTTTATGTATACATATATACATATATATTTATGAATTTGATAAGTTTTAGAATTTTATCATCCTTTGTTTCTGTATTTGTAAACTAAGAATATACTCACCCACATCACAGAATGAAAACAAGGTAATATATGCATATTAGAATAACAAAACATGATGGCTGTTACTTGTCTTAAAACCATTTACATTTCTACAACTCCCTGTTGTTTGATATTTTAACCACAACAGTATTTGATCCCATATTCCTGTTTATATCTATTTATTTTATGTTTTCATTATTATTACTCATTAGGCCTTGCCCATTTCTCATCTGAAGTTCTAAATCTTCTGCATTATTTTCCCACTTATTTGTCCAGAAACCTTGAGAAATGAAACACATATATGTTCTGGCTAGTTGAATATATTATTGACATAAGCAAGAAAATCAGAGAGGAGAGAACATCAAGGGAGAATTTGCCTCCATAAGATCAGGGTGTATGGCAGCTTGTAGGATATTTTCTTAATTAGTGATTGATGGAGGAAGGTCCAGCCCATTGTGCATGATGCCGTAAGTTAGCTGGTGGTCCTGGAGGCTACAAGAAAGTAGGCTGCACAACCAATGAGGAAAATCAGTAAGCAGAATTCCTCCATGGACTCTGCACTAGCTCCTGCCTCAAGTTTCTTGAGCTATTTAAATAGATGATGAACTGTTATACATAAGACTAAGCAAAACTATCTCATTTCCTCCCCATGCTAATTTTGGTCATATTGTTTTATCACAATAGAAAGCTAAGACAGTACATATTCTTCTGTCGCTTTCTTCTATGAGTGACTTCTTGGTCCAGTACTTGAATCAATATGGTTACAGAAGTGATGCCTTCCAAATAATAAAGATATTAAAATGACCTATTGCAATGTCTCTAAAAAAGGAGGTGCTGAATGAGCTGCATCAACAATAGTTGAAGCTGACTATGTAATCAATCATAGCCTGTCCTCTAAGATATTGTAATTCAGTATAGGCTCTGAGGATCATTTTTATAAGAAAGAACAACAAAAATACCAGTTCAAATTACTTGAATCATGGTAGGGTTTGCGAACCAAATATCTATTCTGTTTATTCATCCCTAAGACTATTTAAGCAATAAATATTTTGTGATAGAGTTGCTCTTAGAAATTAATAACAACCATAATTGAGTTTATGTGTTTGGGCTTTTGGAGTTGTATATTGCAAAGCCAACATGTGAGTGTGAAAAATATGTATGTTTTGGTGATTAACTTGGATTTAATTTACAGCAGAAATTGACCTAATGTTGGCTACCTTAAAAGTTTCTTTAGTGTGTTAAATAATATCATTCATAAAGTCAGTACAAAATATATTTGCTTCTGAAGAAGTGGCTGTTACTAACTAAGCATTGTGTTTTTAAACTTTTTAAGACTTTCCAGATGGCTTGTTGTGATAGATTGTTCTAAGGACAGCTTACTCACTTTTGCATATAAACTATGGTTATAACTATTTATTGTTTCTCTGAATCTTGATGTTTATATCAATTAGTTAATTTGTGAACTCTTCTTCCAAATCTTAACCCTCTCCTTCCTCTCCTCCTGATCCTACCCTCCCTCCCTCTTAGCCTTCTCTCTTTTCTCCTACCCCTCAGAAATGGGGATTTCCCCATCTACGTACCTCATCCCAGTTGGAGCAAATCCTCTACCACAATGGCCTGTTAAGGGAGCCCTGCCAGAAGGAAGTCATTAAAAACCATGCAAGAAAGTCCCTGTCCCAGGCCCCCCTTTCTAGGGTACCCACATGATGACCAAGCTACCCATTGGATACATAATTCTATTCTAACAAATGTAATTTCCCTCTCATTTATACTTCTCTTCTTTACCTTTTCCCACAGCTTTACCTTTAAGCTCACTTCATTAGTTAATTATTCAAACTCTAACAAACTATAAGTTAATTTCACCCTAATGCTATTCTCTTTAAATATTAGTAATACAAATTAAAAACATGTATTTTATTTCAAGTTAACATGGATCTTTTCACAAATAACTTTATCTGTTACTGCAGTTGATTTTCCTGGTGAAAACTCACCAGGAAATTAATAAAATAAGACAATGAAATCAGTGGAAAAACGGAAAAATACAATTTGGAGGACATAACCCTCTGAGTAGACACACAAAACTCAACAAAGAGAAAGCAAGAATATGAAAAAAAAAACCCAGAAATTGACAATTTCAATATCTCACAATTCCTCAACACTGGGAATCAAAGATATTGAGATAGTCAAAATACCAGAAATAGATTTCAGACATCCATTTTTAAAAATGATCCAAGACCGCATGAAGGATTTTAAAGTAAGTCAACTCAGGATCTAAAAGGGCTCCAAAGGGATTATGTAGCCCTACACCTCCAGGTATGCCACACACATAGCTTTTTTCTTGAGTCAGTTCTACTACACACCTACAGTCTCCTCAGTAGACACCACAGGTTCTCCATTAAATTTTAGGCTTCACCTTCACATCTCCACATAGTGGCCTCACAGAGGCTTCTTGAAGGGAAGCTAAGCCTGGCCTTTATGGGTCTCTGAATCACATGAGATAACTCATTGGTCTTTCAATTTTTCATCTTTTATGCCCACAAAAAAAAAAAAAAAAACAAAAAACTACTGCATAAAAAAGGTTCCCCAATGTTTTTGTCAGCTTGGTATAGAACCTTACTTACTTAGTTGCTTTGAGGATAACCTTGGAAAACACTTTCCTTACAGGTGTTTTTGAATAGAGAACACATTTCGTGCTATTGTCAGTTTAGATTCTCTTTTCAGATGAATTCATATTTTTATAGAATGGCTTCTTCAATGAGTAAATATTGCCCTCAGGGAACATTTCTTTTTCTTTTTTCTTTTAACGCTTACAGAGTCAGAGGATGGCAGAGCTAAAAGCATTGTTTTCTTTTTGCTTTAACATGAATTGACTGTGAATGTTTTTAAATTAATTTATTCAGATTACATCTCAATTGTTAACCCCCTGCTTGTCTCCTCCTGGTCCTCCCTCCCTCTCACCCTCTTTCACCCTATTCCCTCCCCTAGGTCTGTGACAGAAGGAGACCTCCTCCACCACCATATGTTCACAGCCTACTAAGGCTCGTCTTGGTAGCCTGCCTATTCTTTCTCTGAGTGCCACCAGGACTCCCCACCACTTGGAAGCACAGAGCATATTTCATATTGACCTAGTGCAGCATTAATAGAATTAACTAAATTCTTTAATAATTATAGGTGATTTCTCGGTACCCTTTACTTGCATGGACTGCAACTTTAAATAATCCCCTTTCCCTACCAAAATGGTATATTTTTTTATATGTTGTTGCTGTTCAGGATATTCTTTTTCTTTTTCCTATTTTTCACTATGAACTGTATTAGAATCATGGGTACTTACCATTACACAGTCTAAACACAATACCGTCTTGAGCTTTCCTCTTATAATGTATGCTACTTTTGGATTCAGCTTCATTCAAGTTTCAAAACAAGCAAATGTAGCCAACTTCCTTGCTAAAGCATAACATCAATTGCCTTTAGTCCTGTTTCTGATAGAATCTTTGTCCCTTTCTAAAAGTCAGGTCTCTATTGCAAGATTCTGTCAAAATAATGGACTTCAAAACCCCTATAAGGATACCCTATTAACCTGTGCTTACAGAATTCTAAGACTAATTTTAGCCAACACTTCCAAACTCTTGGATATTTATCCTACAATTCTGGTCTAAAAGTATAAGAATAAATGTTCATTTTTAATAGAAAGTCCTGACAAACCATGGTACACATTTTCTGTATTAGTTATGTTATTTAGTGATAGGATAAAATGCCTGTCAATAGCAAATTTAGGCAGAAAGGACTTATTTTACCTCATAGCTGGAATGTACAGCCCATTCTGGAAGTAAAGTCATGGTAGTAGACAAATGGATCACATTACCTCTTCAGTTAGGGAGCAGAGAGATGAGTGTCGAGGCTCAGTTTGCACATTCAGAATGGGCCTTCCCACTTTAATTAACCTAATTTAGGAATGTCTTCACAGACATGCTTAGTGGTCTGTTTTCATGCTGATCCTAATTCCCATCAATTTGATAATCAAGATTAACATAGCAGAGATTATGAGAGGCAAAAAAAAAAAAAAAAAAAGAGCATATTGGAAAGGAGAGTAAGAAGGGGTGGCAGTGGGACATAGATTACATATAAAAAGAATGGAAGTTGTCAGGAAAAAGATGTAGCATGTGAGAGTGGGAAAGATGAAAACAGAAGACCAATAAATGTGTACAAAATATTTGATAATGCCATAAATCCATTATATTCTATGCTAATTTAAAATTAATTAAAATTATATAGTGCAAATGGACATAGAAAATTTGGAATTGATATGTAAACCAGAATTTGCCAATTATAGAAATATTTATGAGATATCCAAAGATTATGACCTTTTTTTAGTATTTTATTTCAATTAAAGTTAAACAAAAACTAAGAAATCAGAATTATAATGCTAAATTTCTTACTAGGAGCATTTAATCATGCTTTTATAATTCTAGTTTTTATGAAATATGTTAGATTTGCCAATTACAACTAATCTCTAAGCAATTATTAACATGGTAGACTGTATCAAAATGAAAATATGAACAGAAGAAGCATTTACAAGAATAACATAACAGAAAATTTGTGATATCCATTTACCTGACTGAAGACTAATATTCGTAATATCTAAAGAACTTAAATGTTTTTAATAACAAAAAAGTTTATTCATTTCCAAGTCAGACAGTAGCTTTATCTGGGAAGCATGCATATATGGTCTGCTTTTTCTGGAAACTGTCATTAATATTGATACTGCTTCAGTTATTCTAGATGCCCCTGTGCCACTTAGATACAATACAATTCACTTTTGTAAACAGACATCATAATGAACCTGCCGTAGGTCAGTAACTTGAAGAAAATTGCTCCTATATGAACAAAGATGAAAAAAGATAGTAAAGGAAAAGTAGAAAATGAAAGATATGGAGAAGAGATTGCCATCTCTCCTATAAAAAGGAAGGAAGGGAACTATAACACAAGCACAGAAAGTAGTTGTTTTCTATAAAAAATAAGGATGACAGTTGCCACACCTGCTGCAAAAACAGCTGTTCTTCCAGGCAGAAAATCCATAAACCACACAAAGACAAGAAGATAGTTATAGGACTGGAGAGATGACTAAGATAAGAATACGGTGCTTCCAGAGATTTTTCAGTTAAGTCATCAGAACACACATTGTAGACCACAACCTCTATATCTCAAATTCCACAGTATGCAATGCCATCTTCAGGCTCCAGGAGGGCATTGAGTGACAGTGATGTACAGACATACATGCAGGCAAAACGCCCATATAAATAAAATAAAAATAAAATTTAAACAGATGATAGTTATATCAACAAAGTAACCATAACATCTGTTTAGAAGGCACCCATACGAGAAAAATGATGGAGGCAAACATGAATAAAATGGGACCTGTTATTCCAGGAAATGTGGTGAAACATAGCATGAAAGCCAACAGGTACCACATTAGGATGATGAAGATGTGGAAGAAGAACAAGACAATGAAGATGGGAAAGACAAGAACAAGTAAATGTGGAGATGAATTTGAGTCTTCAGTGGTAAAAGCATCAGTTGATATTACCTGAAAGAATAAGGAAGATGAAGATGATGATGATAGTGGTAGTGATGAGGAGGAGGAGAAGGAGGAGAAGGAAGAATACTTTAAAGAAGTTATGAAACTATACTAGGCCATGGAAAGAAACTCAATGTAAAAGCAGTTCCTGTGAAAGTCATAGGCAAGGAAAAAGATGAAGAAGATGATAATGAGGAACAAGACACTAAAAAGGAAGAAGAAGATGATGAATAAGAGAATAAAAATTGTCAATTAAGAAAACCTGTAAAAAAGGTCTTGGAGGCACTGTAACCAAGTACAGGCCATCTTGTTATTTGCTGAATGCTTACCATCATGCACTAGCAGTCCAAAAAGGTCCCGGCATACTCAAGTAATCAAGTTTATTCCTTCTGAAGTCTCTGATGGAGTTGAAAACCAGGTAGCTTAGTTTTACAAGCTTAGTTGTTTAGGGGTTAAGATATTTTTAGGTCTAGATAGATGGTTTACGTTGATAATGACAAGATGTGATGGAGATTGATTTACATTCAGAATTTGAGGTGCAGAAAGATAGGAAAGATATTTTTTCAAGGCTGTCAAATACAAATAGCTAAAACACTAAGAATGTAACATTTGTATAATTCCTGATTGTGTCAGAGTTCTTGCTATAGGTAGTTTATTGTATATGTGTATAATAATATAAATATATGTAAAAAATGTTTAAACAAAACAAAAAACAGAGTCCAAGATGGCATCCCTCCAGGACAAGTTGATTGTGACTCTTTTTAAAGAGGATCAAGACCCACAAAACAGGATAACAATTATTGATATTGGTGCTGTTAGCCTTTCTTGTGCCATCAGTATCTTAATGAAGGACTTGACAGATGAACTTGCCCTTTTTGATGACTTGGAAGACAAACTGAAGGGAGAGATGATGGACCTCCAGCATGGCAGCCTCTTCCTTAAAATACCAAAAATTTTCTTTGGCAAAGACTATAGTGTGACTGCAAATTCCAAGCTGGTCATCATCACAGAAGGAACCCAACAACAAGAGGGAGAAAGCTGATTCGATTTGGTCCAGAGAAATGTGAACATCTTCAAGTTCTTCCTAATGTTGTGAAGCACAATTCAAATGGCAAGCTGATCATCATTTCCAGCCCAGTGGTTATCTTGACCTACGTGGCTTGGAAAATAAGTGGTTTTTTAACAAAACCTGAGTTATTGGAAGTGGTTTCTATCTGGATTCCATTTGGTTCCATTACCTGATGGGAGAAAGCCTGACATTTCACCCCCTAAGCTGCCATGTATGCAGCTCCTAGGGGAGCATGGAGACTCCACTCTGTCTGTGTGGAGTGGTGTCAATGTTGCTGGCATCTCTTTGAAGACTCTGGACCTAGAAATGGGCACTGATGCAGATAAGGAGAAGAGGAAGGAGGTTCACAAGAAGGTCATTGATAGTGCCTATGAGGTGATCAAACTGAAGGGTTATTTGTCTTGGGCCATTGGCCTCTCTGTATCAGACTTGGCTTATAGCACAATGAAGACACTTAGGAGGGTGCATCCCATCTCCACTATGACTAAGGGCCTTTATGGTATCCAGGATGATATCTTCCTCAGTGTCCCTTGTATCCTGGGACAAAATAAAATCTTGGATGTTGTGAAGGTGACTCTGACACCTGTAAAAGAGGCTTGCCTGAAGAAGAGTTCTGACACCCTCTGTGTGATCCAGAAAGAGCTGCACTTCTAAATTCTCTCCATGTCCTAACACTTCACTGTCCAAACTGCCACAGGATTTCTATGGAGACCACATTCCGTCTACTCCACATCTGAGCTGTGGTTAGGGAAATTGTGTTGAGGTGGTCAGGGGTAAATCTCATTTCCCAGAGCTCTACCTTGATGTTAAGTGGTACTTCTATTGTGGTAACCTGGTTAGTGTAACAGTACCCCTGTCTCCAAGACACACTACCAATTGTGTGCAGGTTTCAGTAATTCTGGGAGCCTACTGTGTCACTGTGCTGTGCCCCCTTACCAAACATGCTTAGGCCAGCGAATTCCCAATTAGTCATAACCTAGCTCTAGTGTGTAAGACCATTATGCATATCTTGTACATAACTATTCTAAAGGATACTATTTTGTGAATTATATGTGTCAGTAGTGTACATTGCAATATTATGTAAGAAGTAAAAATCTCCATATGGATGATGTGACCAACTACCCAAGTGTCATGCCAACAAGAGCACCAAATAAACCTTGAACAGTGAAAAAATAGCTGGAAAATAAATGAGAGAAATGACGTAGCAGTTACTAATGCTTGGAAAAAAAGATGAGACACAGAGCCAGCCATACATTTGCCCGTAAGATGAGACTTGATAGCCTATGACCATATAATGGCAGATGAGGGCCCCCTCATTCATAGAACTAGGGGAGGGGAATAGGGTGAAAGAGGGAGGGAGGGAGGAATGGGAGGATATAAGTAATGGGATAACAATTGAATTGTAATCTGAATAAATTAATTAAATTTTTAAAAATGAAAAAAAATGAAAAGTCAAACCTGTCCCTAAAATAACAGATGCTATCAATGATATTTTTCAAATACAATCTTAATGTATCTGTCAGAACTACAAATAGGAATATTAATTATGCATATTTTGTGTTTAAAAAAAAACTAGAAAATTCCCAAGCACTCTCAGTTTAGATATATTTGGAAATAAAATTAAACCAAAAAAAAGACATAATAAGAAAATGTGAGCTCTTAGAATCCTTTTGGCAAAATCTCTGCTTCAAGGTCACTCAGGATAAATTGATAGAATTGTACAATGGTGCCATGGAGATACGTTTAGTCAGTTAGGATGGAAAGATGGAAGGGATTGCCTACATTAAATTTCCAGGAGAATCTGATGAAGAGAAAGCGTTTGAAGAAAGGCAAGGAACAAAAATCAATGGGTTTAAAGTTTACCTCCTGTATTGTCCTTGGCTGGTGCCTTAGTTTGAGCGGGACCCCTGGGCCCAAATCTGCCTATTATATTGTTCTACTTGTAGGTTTCTAGGACCCTCTGTATCCTTTTATTTTGCTATTCTCCCGGGAGGTGATCCCCCTCAGGAACAGTCATAGGGGAGGGGAATAATGGGAAAATGGGCGGGGGGAATGGGAGGATACAAGGGATGGGATAAAAATTGAGATGTAACAAGAATAAATTAATTAAAAAAATTAAAAAAAATAAATAAATGTAAAAAAAAATCAATGGGTTATCCATTTCCTTCTACTACACTGGATAGGAAGGTCAAAGACAAGAGAGTGGTGAATAAAAATATTAGTTTTAAGTAATCGTTACTATAGTGCAACAGAAGAAACACTTTGGGAAGTCTTTGAGAAAGCAAATTTTATCAAAGTGCCCCAGAACCCAAATGGTAAATCTAAAGGGTATGTATTTATAGAATGTACTTAATTTGATGATATGAAAGGAGCTTTGAACTCCTGCAAAAAAAGAGAACTTTAATACAAAGTAATATGGTTGGTGTACTAAGAACACAGATGTTCATGTATTACAAGAGACAGTCATCCAATATTCTCTGAAATGTATATCTATCTCAGTATACCACTCAAAGTGCCTTAAAAAGACAAAGCATTGGAGACATCTGTTCAGGCAAGAATCATCACAGGCTGGAGAAATTGGTTCTCTAAAATGCTTGATTTTGTGTCATGGAAGATGGTGAAACTGATGGAAAGAAGGTTATCTTGAACTGAGCAAAGCCCTAAAGCTGAAGGTGGCTCTAGAAACTCCTGATAGATGAAAACTAGGTAGATTTGTCTTCAGAGGTGGGGAACATTTGGGGACCAAGATCATTTCACAGGAAGGGAAAATGATAGAGGAGGACTATCAAGGAAAGGAGGGAAATTTTTAATACTTCTGACTGTATCTTCCATTTGAAACAAAGGACTTTGGAGATTTTATTCTGTTATTTGCTTGATGCCAAGGCTATCTAAGGTCATTTCCAGACAGTATTCAGTACTGTGTTCTATATAACTTTTCAAGAAAGACACCCTATTCATTTTGACTGATTCTCATATTTCATATTAGAGAAACCAGTAAGAGAACTTACACTTATCAGTAAAATTGTAATTGATCTTATTTTCACCTCATGTCCAAATCCATTATTATCCAAGAGATAGTTTCGATTTTTTGTACTTACTGATTATATTTTGACTTTGGTGATCTTAAGATAAACCACAAGTCCTAAACTCTGCTGCGAGTAATGCAAAGCCAAAATATAGTGAGTAATCTGATTTCAAAACTTCCAAGCTATCTTAACAGATACTTTATGTAATAATACTTTATACGTACAGAAGAGCTCAGAGACACATTACTTCATAAATACTGTTGTGCCAAATTCTTTAGAATTAAGTCTAGATATATCACATATACATGATCAAACGGGCTGCTCTTTGGCTTCCAAGGAGTTCGCCCCTATCAGAAACAAAATAAGTTAAAAATATCAGTCAGGTGCAGTCGTACACACCCGTACACATCACTTGGGGATTGAGTGACAGGCAGATCTCTGTGAGTCTGAGGCCAGCCTGGTCTACTAAGTGAGTCCAGGACAGCTATGGCTACAAAGAAAAACCCTGTCTCAAAACATACACACGCGCGCGCGTGAGCGCGTGCGCGCCTGCACGAACAAAAACAAAAACAAAAAAATAACCCCTCAAAAGGTTAAATTATGATAAACTGAAAACACATTTAACATGCTTATGTTACTTGATATCAAGTTTTGTAACAAAATGCACAATAGAAGTCTATTCATTTAAGCTTCTGACCTGGTTTTCTGAGGGCTAAGGAATAATATAGCTGTTCAATATCTCTACAGGGCATCATATATCAAAAGCTAGCATAGAGTTTCTATTTAATATTGATTTTTACCAGTATACACTCTAAAATCATTTACAGGAACCATTGTGAATTGAAGACATTTGAATTGAGTATCTGAAAGAAACAGTCTACTTCGCTGTAGGGCAACATTAAGAAATTCAAAGTCATTAAAAACTTTAGGTTCATAGAATCACAATGAGATGTGATAACTTTTCCAAGTTACTGAAGTTTTACATAAAAACTAAAAGCACAATATTTTATATCTATACTCTTTTAACTAAGCTCTACTATTTTGCGTTATTTCCTCTTATCTCTTCCTTTTTCATTCTTTAGTGGTGTTCATTTCAAGGCACTTTCAGTGCTGCATCTTGTTAAACATCAGAACTCAGAATTTCAATACCCCCAATATTTCCAAGTCTCCATATTTTTGTAATTTACTCCTGAGCATCTTTGTTTCAATTGTAGATTTGCCACAGAAAGATAACACCAATAATTCATGTTAAAATTATTTCAGTTTTGTAAAAAAAAAAAAACCTGAATTTTATATTAATTAAAATAAACTAAGAGTTGATACTTTGTTATTATAATTTTAAAACCATTATATAGAATATCTAGTGTTTTATTAGCTTTATATTATTCTGATAAGCACCATAAGAAAAAGAAACCTGGGGAGGAAAAGGTTTGTTCCACTTTATAGCTTATAGTTAATCACTAAAAGAAGCCAAGTAAAGAGCTCAAGGAATGAATCTGGAGGAAAGAACTTAAGCAGAGATTTTGAATATACTGTTTCCTGACTTGTGCTTTCAGATCTCTCAACCTCATTCCTTATATAATCCAGGATCAACCACGTGACTATGGTTAACACTCCATCCTGTGTGCTGTGCTCTTCCATATATGAATATAGTTCAATGTACTGCATGCATGCAGTTTCTGAGGAGGCAAGAAACTGGTCTCAAATCCCCTCGAATTGAAGTTACAGATAGATGTTAGCTGTTATCTGGAAGCTGGGAATTGAAAGAAGGTTATTTGGAATAGCAGCATCTATCTGTTGGATTATCTCTCTAGCTTCCTGAAATAGGCATTAAAATTACAGCGGTTTAATAATTTTTTTCATTGAAAATAGTTTTTTAATGCAATATATTCTGATTAGAATTTCCCTTCTCCTACTCCTCCAAGTTCTTACCAATCTCCCTTCCACTCTGGTTCCACACGTTTTCAATTTCTCAATAGAACATAAGTAATATCTAAAGAAAAATTAAAATGAAATAAAAACAAATCATAAAAGACAAAACAAACAAACAAGGAAAAGAGAGAGAAAAAACCACCACCAAGAAATGCATATGGACATATAAGCACACATGTTAGCACACACAGGAGTCCAATAAAACTACAAAATCTGAAGCCACAATATATACACAAAGGACCTATAACTTAAAAAATGTTAGCCCTAACTTAACATTATAATACAAAGAACCTCCCAAGAGGCCATTGAGATTATTTTCTTTTGGCCACCTTCTGTTGGGCATGGAATGTTCCCTGGTTTGTTTCCCTAGTGAGATTCTCTTGGAGAAAATTAAATGGAAATATATTTCTATTAGAGATAGGAACATGTGTTCACCTCTTCTTTTAGTTCTAGAATCCCACCTGATGTAGAGCCTGTGCATGATGGAACTATCCTTGTGAGTTCACATGTGCACAAGCTCTGTTATGTCCAGAACAAAGCTTTTATTCCTTTTGTGTCCTTCCTCACTCTCTGGCTCTTACATACCTACTGCCTCCTCTTCCTCAGAATTTCCTGATCCTTAAAGGGAGGAATTTCATAAACATACCTATTTTATGGTGGAGTGTCCCAATATCTTTCACTCTCTGCTGGTTGTCTGGCTGTGTGTCTCTGTATTTGTTTGTTGTTGGTTTTTTTTTTTGTTTTTTTTTTTTTGGGGGGGGGGGGGACAGGGTTTCTCTGTGTAGCGTTGGCTGTCCTGGACTTACTTTGTAGACCAGACTGGCTTTGAACTCACAACGATCTGCCTGCCTCTGCCTCCCAACTGCTGGTATGAATCTGTATTTGTTAAAGTATGCCGCAGAGGGAAATTTCTCTAATAGTGGATGGGCAAGGCATGGAACATAGCAAAATGACATTAGAATACAATTTATTACTATGCTCATTTAGCAGAACAGTAGTTGGTTTTCAGCCAGGTCTCTGGCCTTTCTATTTTCATGTTCTTGAACTTGTCTATGTTCAATGAGGTCTGTAGGTGTTGTTTTCAGCAAAAGGGCCTTAACATCAGTCTGCCGAAAATCAAGAATAGACTTGGAAATCAATATGTTTTGGGGGATTCCCATGGAAACCTTTGGCCAAGAATTCAATGAGCATGTAACCCATTCCTAGTAATGAAAGATTCATTTGGTGATGAGAATTATTCAGTTGTAGCTCCAGCTCTGTCTACCTAATTATTTGGCAATTTCACTTAGATCACCTTCATATAAATATTTCATTCAAATAGCCCTAAATATTAACTCTCCACTACCAAATTTCTTACTTCTCTCTTATCAAAGATCCCCTTATCTATTTTATCCTACTGTTCCGTTTCCCCTTTTGTGTTCAACAATACCTATCTATTCTATTTTCATTTCCTAGAGAAATACATCCCTATCCCATAGTGCCTATAATCCCATAGTCTGTGATTATTGGAATTTTCGCTTCCTTATCAATGACTTAACATCTAACATACAAATATGAACAAATATATTCCATATTTGTATTTCTGGGTCAAAGGATAATGTTTTCTTGTTTTATTTACTAGTGAATTTCATTTTCTGACTGGTAAGTAATATTCCATTATGTAAATGGACCATCTTTTCTTTATTCATTCATCTGTCATTGGAGATATAGATTTTTTTCCAATGTTTGGCTATTATGAATACAGCAGCAATGAGCAAAGTTGAGCAAGTTTCTCTGTGGTAAAATGAAAAACCCTTTTGGCATATGCCCAAGAGTGGTATGGCACAATCTTGAGAAAGAACAATTTGCATCTTCCTGAAAAACTGACAAACTGATTTCCATAGGGGCTGTATAAGTTATCTCTCCGAAAGCAATGAAAGAGTGTTTCCCATACCCCACATCCTTGCCAAGAAGAGCTGTCATTTGTGTCATTGATCTTGGCCATTCTGACTTGTGTAAGATAAAATCTCCAAGTAGTTTTGATTTGCATGTCCTTGATAACTAAGGATATTGTAATTTCTTTAACTACTTCTATGCCCTGTGACTTTCATCTTTCATGAATTCTCTATTTAGATCTGTACCTCATTTTTAAATTAGTTCATTGATTCTCTTGATATTATTTTCTTGAGTACTTTATATATTTTGGATATTATTCTTCTATTAGATGTATAACAAGTAAAATTATTTTCCTGTATGGCATCCTTCCATTGTTGTTAGAACCTTTTTAGTTTCAATTGTTTCTACTTGTTTACATTTGGTGTTAATTCCTGTAATATTATCATTCTATTCAGAAAGACTTTTTCTGTACCAATAATTTAAAGATTATTCTCCAATTTTTCTTGTACTAGATTCAGTGTATGTGAACTTGTATTGAGTTCTTTGATCCATTTGGTTTTTTTTTTAACAGAGTGGTAAGTAGGATCTATTTCATTCTTCTACATGTAGCCATCCAATTTAACCAGCACCATTTGTTGAAGATGGTTTCTTTTTTACAGTTTATATTTCTGATTGCTGATTTCTTTATCAAGAATCATGTGTCCATAAGGGTGTGGACATATTTTTTAACTTCAATTCAATTCTATTGATATCTTCTCTCTCTCTCTCTCTCTCTCTCTCTCTCTCTCTCTCTCTCTCTCTCTCTCTCTCTCTCTCTCTCTCCCTCCCCCTCCCTCCCCTCTCTCTCTCTCTCTCTGTTTCACCCTCTCAACAATAGTGTGCTCTTTCTATAGTATAGCTTCGTACTACACTTTGAGATCAAAGAAAGTTGTGCTTCCAACAGTACTTTTACATTCAGGAGTGGTTTACTACCCATGTATTGTGGTGTGTGTGTGAACATGTGTGTGTGTGTGTGTGTGTGTGTGTGTGTTTCCATATGAAGCTGAAAATTTCTACTCTTCAGATTTATTATTTTGTGGCATGTCCCTGGTATATACAGTCTATCCACCACTTTTATTTATAAGGGTTGTCTGAAATTTTCAAAAGACTTTTCTGCATCTAATGAGATGATCAAGCGGTTGTTGTCAGTCTGTTTATATTGTGATTTACATGTATCATACGTAAGTTTAATCATCTCTGCTTCTCTAGGATAATGCCTACTTTATCATGGTGGATAACTTTTTTGGTATGTTCTTCGGTTAAGTTTCCAACTATTGTTTTGAGTATTTTAGCATGTATGTTCATTGGTGGAAATTATTCTGTAATTCTCTTTCTTTGTTTGGTCTTTATAGGGTAACATGGCCTCAGAAAACAAATTGGGCAAGTTTTTTTTCTGTTTTTCTTTGGTGAAATAAGTTGAGTACAGGGATAACTATCCTTTGAAATCTGGTAGAATTTTGCATTAAAACCATTTATCCCTGGAATAATTTTTTGATTGGTAGACATCACAGCTTCTATTTCAGTAGGGGTTATGGTTCTTTTTAATCTTCATATCTAATCTTGATCTAAGTTTGGTATGTGAGAAATTTATTCATTTCTTTTAGATTTTCCAATTTCACAGACAACTAGTTTTTATAATATGTCCTTATAATTCTCTGGATTTCCTTTTGTCTTTGTGAGATATGTTTCTTGATTTCTGTTGCCCACTCTGGTTTCATATGTCAATCAAATTTATTGGCACCTTAATTTTCACATAAAATTTAACCACCATTCCTGTTGTTGTAATCTTGAGGCAAAATGGGAACATAATATTGATGAAGATGTTAAATTCTTGACGCATAGAATTTTGAGATATCAAGGTGGTACTGACCTTAAACTTCGCCTCTCCTGGCTAACATTCATAGAAGTTGTTAGGAATGCCATTTGAGGGGAAAATAATTTTCATTATTACATAGCTGTAAACTCTGAGAACTGCAATAATGACAATCCTGGTTTACATGTACACCTCTGCAAGATTGCCAAAAATGACATGGGAATAATCAGCCAATGTCTGATTCTGTTTAAGGCCCTTGGATTATATTACCAGGCTTTCAACTACTTGAAGACTTTTAAACTCCCAAAGATTTTATTTCAAAACGTGGTAAACAAAGTTCATGTTTTTCTCTCCATGTCTTTGAGACAGTTATAACCGGAGAGTCTAGAGGTAGAACAGAGTTGATATTACTGTTGCATAATCTTTTACTGTCCATTGGTAGTGATGGCAGTGGATTTATCACTCTGTACTAAAGTGTTTATACATAAGATGTCATGACTTGAGTTCTCTCTCTCTCTCTCTCTCTCTCTCTCTCTCTCTCTCTCTCTCTCTCTCTGTCTCTCTCTCTCTCTCTCACTCTCTCTCTCTCTCTCTCTCTCTCTCCAGAGTTGACCTGACTCATCAACATTGTTTTTGGTTTTCAGCAATTGGAGGTTAGATTCACAGTAGATCAGATCAGATCTATTCTATTTGTCCTTGATAATTGGGCAGGATCTTTTCCTTAGCAAATATATTTACTATTATTGATTTATTGTGGTAATAGTCTCCTTCTTTAGCACATGCTTGCTTGAAATTCACTGGCTAAATAATTTGGCCTTGAACTTGAAGTGTCTTTCCTGCTTAGGCCTGGCAAATGTTGAAATTACAGGTGTGAAACCTTCGTGGCCTGCTATTAAATTTACTGCTCAAAAAAGCATTATTGACAATGAGTAGTGTTAGGAAGATTATTCAGCAGGTACTCTATGTGATTACTCAAGGGACATCAAAAACCTCACCCTGGCATCACAGTCTTACCCACAGTCTAGAACATTCTCTACTAATGGGGTAATATTTTAGAACCAATGTTCTATACCAAATATAATCAGAAAACAGAATCCATGCTGACACATGGATCACAGATTCCAGAAATAATATGTGTTAAAATAGAGACCATTTGGTAGGTAGCATTTTTTGTCTTTAGTAAAGATACTGTCATCATACTCGGTTGTGAGTAGTTATTCAGAACCGAATGACAAGAATACTTGTGAAATAAAATAAGTTTCATTGAGCTAAATAAGGAGATCATGAGAAATTGTTTCCAAATCTGTGATTTCCTGAACCTAGGGCAGAAAGTAGCAGTTGATTTAGACTGTGAACGCATATCCTCTAAAGAATAAAGCATCATGTGTTTTAGTGGGAATAATTATGTATGAGTACAGATTGACAGCATTCTCTCCCACTTTGCACATGATTTGTAAATAGGGTTTTCATCCTACTTAGTGTGAACGTGTTAACATTATCATTAGAGAATATTTGCTGCTACATCATTAATACATGGTCCTTAATAGTGGGTTAAATTATTACTCCTCAAAACAACTGTAAAAAATGTTACAGAAGTAACTTTATATTGGGAATCTAGAAACTCAATAGGTTTTTTTATCCTGCTCTTTCAACTATTCTCTGGGAGATATCGTGCATTCTGAAGTCGCAAGCTCCTTTTCTGTCAGCAACATGGTGTAAACCTATGACATGAGGTTCAAGTACTCCTCTGAAAGAGAAACACTTCTATATTATTCATGCTATAACTTCTGAAGTTTTTTCTCCATATCTCATTCTTGAACACTATCTGTGAGACTAACCATAATAAAAGAGAGATAGAGTAAGGAACATTTTAGACAAATTAGAACTTTTCCAGATATAAACTCTCTTTTTAGTTGTGAGATGTTTCTAGGTGTATTGTGTCATGGTCTGAAAACAAGAATTGGCTATGAACAGAATCCTCAACATTCTAGGCCAAAACAAACAATTAAATACATGCATGCTAAATTCCTTATGCTAACACTGTATATTTTTGTACTAAAGAGGACAAACCTTCTGCATTTTAAAAAATAATTTATCTATTTTAATTTTATGTACATTAGTGTTCTGAATACATGTAAGTCTGCATGAGTGTGCCAGATCCTCTGAAACAAGAGTTACAGACAGTTGTGAGCTGCCATGTGGGTGCTGAGAATTGAACCAATGTCCTCTGGAAATGCAGTGAGTGCTCTAACTGCTGAGTCATCTCTCTTGCCTGGAACTTATGCATTTTGAAGTAATTTTCAAGCATATAAAATGGAGAAAATGAGCTATTTAATGACTTACAGCTCTGAAAGCAGGCTCAACTTATAGAAGTGTAGAGGTTCTATCAGTGAAACATTCAACAAAAGGCCTCTGAATTGCCAATAATTAACCAGTTGTTACTCATCTTACTGATGGAACTATGCATTTGGCTGGACATCCTCTACAGGTTCTGTGGCTTCTGCCTAGACATGGGATGTGTCCTTGTGACTATTACAAGATTTGAATATAGAAGCTTAGCCCAAAAGGGGTATTAATAAACAGATGTATACTTATAGCTTTCAAAAGAAAAGCTTGATATGAAAGTGTTAAGAGAGAAAGATGAAAGATAATATATCATCGTAAACTTACTGGAAAACTATTGGTAAATTAATACAGTTATATCTAGTTTTCTAATGTATTACTTGTTCTGAATTTTGACAGATTAGGTACATAACAGACCTTCTAGTAAAATAGTTAATTTGTCTATTTTCTTTTACTTATCTTCATGTTTCCTTCTTTTTCTCCCCTCTGCTCCCTGTTCCTGTTTCTTTACACTTTTTACAAGACTACATTCAAAGTTTGGTGTGAACAAAAGGAAAACTTTTTTTCTAAAAAGAATGTTTTCAGTGCTGTCATCAATAGTGATGCTGTCAGTGAAATTTGCCCTTTGATAAGTACCAGGAAATGAAGAACTAGAGAAGTGAATGAGTGACAAAAGAGAAGTGAAGAAGCAGTAGACAGTACAAAGGTGAAAGTGACATAAAATGTCCAATGGAATTACTCATGCTGCCAGACTACAACAAAAGGAACTGTGTGGGCCAAACACACATAAGCAACTTCTGATGAAGTGAAACACATCTTCTCTCCTAGTGAAAATGAGCAACTACTCAGCTCTCATTAAAAAATATACTAACTTCTCTATGGTAGTGCATTATTAGATTAGTTTTTGAGTTGGAATTCAGTCCTTTACAGCCTCTTTGCATTTAAATATGATATTGCTTTGATATTCTTTCAATAATATAAATCAAACACATTATCTAAATAATGTGGAAACTATATCTGGGAGAAACATTCACAAGAGATAAAAATAAAAATTATGAACAGTGCTTCAGAAATGCCCTTCTTGTCTACTTCCCTCTACTCTACTACAATGTCCTTGATTTTGCTCCAACAGGTCATGATTCTTTCTTCCTAAAGTTCCTTATACTTACTGTGTGTTCTGAGTAGAACACTCTGCCTCAGGATCACTTTCTAGGTTCTTCCACCTCATTCTTCTCTTTTCTACAATACCTAAATATTCTAAGAAAAAAAATTGTCTTTCTAAAAATAGCACTTATATCACAATGTCCTCTTAAAGTCTCTATGCAGCAGGAGATTGAAGTAGATGCTGAATCACACAGCCAAACTTTGGGCAGAGTACAGGGACTCCTATGGAAAAGTAAGAGGATAGAAGTACCTGGAGGGGGCATGAGCTCCAAAAGATGACCAACAAAGCCAACATATCTGGGCCTGGGCTGGTTCAATGGACACTGATGCATCAAACAATGACATGTATGGATGGGAACTAGCCCCTCCAACCCGACTCAGATGTAGCTGATAGCCAGTTCATTCTCCATATGCATCCCCTATTAAGTGGAGCATGGTCTGTCCCTGTCATGGATTCTGTTGTCTGCTTCCCATTAGTAGGGTGTCTTATCATGCCAGAGAGGAAGAAGATTCAGGCAATTCTCATGAGACTTGGTAGGCTGGGTCAGTTTGTAGGGGAAAAGGATTGCCTCTCTCTGAGCACTAGGGTAGGGGAATAGGGGAAAAGAGTGAGGAAGGGTGGGACCTTGAGGAGATTAGGGAGGGGACTACTATTTTGATGTAAAATGAATAAATTTTTAAAAATAATTTGAAATTAAAAATGAAACAGCAACAAAAACTAAATAATATAACTATCTGGACATATCAATAAATACAGATATGTATTACTAAATAAATAAAAGATCAGTAATTCAGACTGAAATTTTTCAGTTTCTCACTAGAATTTTACCCTTCTGTAAATGCAGGCTTCTCTCGTTGGTCTAATGATGTTATGATTAATGACAGGCTTAGAAATTGACAGATATGGTGTTTTGAGTTGTCTTACTCTGATTCAGATGATGACCCAACTGCTCTGACTCACTGAGTAATTCATGAAAGATTATATAAGGAAACAAAATCTTTTTACATTTATAGTCATGTTCTGATGCTACAGCTTAGTATCACAACTTTCATCAATCTGCATTTTCATTTTTCATTATTTGGCAAACATGGACTATTAATTTAACAATGTAAGACCTAAATTTCTAAATTAAAGATATGCTAAGATTTTTTTCTTCTTCACTTTATTCTTTCTTATCTCTCCCTGTCTTGTTTTTCATATCTCTTCTCCTATTCCATCATATCATCTATTTTTACTTAGTGACTCTGCCAAGTTTCTTTAGTAGACATTGTCATTTTGGAAAACACTAAAATATACAAATTAAGGTAAGGAAATGACTCAATATATGCCTCCTCTGTAAAAACAACATACTGAGAGTATTCTACTGGAGGTTCTTAGGAACCACTTTGATTGTATCTGTGTGGAGACAAATTTACAAATATATGAATAGACTATAACATCTCTTAACATCTACAGGAGCCATAAAAGATGAATTAAACTTTATTTGCCTTTTTATATATTCCAATTGCTGTGATTGTCATTATTTTAGAGAACGGGGTTAAAGCCAACTTTATTTTAGTATCTTCATTTGACTCATCTGAACAAATGTTTTCTTTGCAGAGAAAAGTTTGTTTCAAAATAAAACTTATTTTTTAAAACTGCTGCATAGTTTCTTGTTTTAATCTTTGATATTTAGGGATATAGTTAGTAAAACTGAATAATGATGAAATGTTTTTAGTTATTCAAATTATTAATGACATTTGAGAGGGGTGTGTGTGCATGTGTGCATACACGTGCGTGAGCATGCACAAGCATACATGTATGATTCCTTTATATGTTATGATTTCATGTCAGGTTTCATTGCATAAAACAAGATGTTCTCAGATTAACAGTTCTGCTTCTGCTTTACAGTGCTTGTATTGCAGGCAGGTTCCACCACTCGTGCTGTTTAACTTTTAAAATATTAATAACCATAGTTCCAACAAATGAACCTGTATTCTGAGAATAAAAAAGTATCACAAAATGAGAGAAAGGTTGAATAATAGAATTTAAATATACAGAATGGTCCCATTCACATATCAATTTTAATTTTAATTTTAAAAAATCTTAGTGAAGGAGAGATTAACCTGTTTTCATTACTATCCCAAGTGTGGGATGGGAATGGTCTTATGAGAGAACAGGTGAGATTAATCCACTAGAAGACCAACTACCTCATGCAGGAGCTTGATTGTTGCCAGCTGAAAATATCCCATGAACAGACTCTGGGAGGAGATATATAAATGAGCCCAGAACTGGAGGCAAGGGCTTTTGGAGACTTAGGATAGTTTTTGGTTGTTCATTGCTCTACTTCAAGATGCTTCTAGAAAGAATGAGGGAAGGCTTCAGGGCTCTGGACCCTGCTAAGGTTCTGGGTTCTGGTTACTTCAGGTTCCAGCAGAAGAAATCCTGCTGGTTACACCAGGAGAATCATTCCTCAGAACTGATATCCTTATGGTTCTGTTGTTCTTTAATCTTCTTTTCCTATTGTTTTGGTTAGTCCTATTATAGGTGATGTACGCTCAGTTAATAAGTTGTAATAAAATATATTGGTTAAGAAAATTCAGCTACATCTTACAAATTATTGTTTACCTTTAATTACTTCTTGGCCATTCAAGATTCCTCTGTTGCAAAGTCTCTATTTAGCTCTGCTCCTCATTTTTTAAAAAATTATATTTTTTATATTTTTACTTATACATTTATATTATTTCACATATATACAATAAATTTCCTATAGTAAGAAGTACCATGACACAACCAGGAAGTATATAAATGTTATATTCTTAGTATTTTTGCTATTTGCATTTGACAGCCTTAAAGAAGACATCTTCCCTATCTTGGTGCATATAAATTTCTGACTGTAAATCAATCTCCATCACATATTGTCATTATCAGCTTAGAGTACCTATCTAGACCTAAAAATATCTTAAGCCATAAACAACTAAGCTTCATTGTAAAACTAAGGAACCTGGTCTTCAACTCCCTCAGAGACTTGAGAAGGAATAAACTTGATTACCTGAGTATGCTGGGAGTGGAGGTTAGTAGCTTTCCAAATGAAAAGATGACAGAGACATCTTGCTACCTGAATAGTCACCCAAAACTCTCTATAACATTGGAGCAACTTTTCAGCATTCAGGCCCAATATATCTGACAAACATATTTGTGAGGCAGGAACTATTGAGGACTTGTTTACCCTGTCTGCTTTGAAAGTGCTATAGCAAGGTGTTTAGGAGAAATAAGTTATACAAATTAAATGTTAGTAGATTAAATCATGGTCATAACAATTGCTAGTCTACTTTTATCACCAGAATATATATCTTAGGTACAGTATATAGATATGGCTCTATAGAAAATGAAGGTCTTCAAAAGCACCAGAGACATGTAGAATACGGCATTTCAAAAGGGTTTTATTACTTTAGAGATTCATTGACAATGAGACAGATTAACTCCTTGCCACACCCAGCCTACCTCAAAGAGGAGGATGAGCATCAAAAAACCTCCTTATGGAGATGGCTTCAAATGTGGCAAAATAGCCACTGGGCAAAAAGTCCTTATTTTCTTTTGCTGGGACCCAGGCCTGAGACCCTTGTGGGCAGATATGAGCTGGTGCAGAGTCAACTACACAGACTCAGGGAGCCAGGCAAGTGGCAAAAGCAGACTCTTTTATTATACAAATAGGGCATGTCTTTATATGCTACTCCTAGGAAGGATCCCACTGGCTCCCAGGCTGCAAGTTATGGCTGTGGCTTCATGGATTTCTGTGAGCCAGGCCTGTGTCAGCTCTTTGGATGGAATGTGGACAGGGCATTCCACAGATGTAAGCACCTGCAATGTTGTTTTGTTCATGGAGCTCTGTTGGCAATTTGCAGTATAAGACACTTAAGCAGAATGATTAACATAATTGGAATTCCTCCTAAGAAAGCATAGGTGACTATCCAGGAGGGGTGTAAAATCCTTTAATATTATTCTATAACTTTTTTTTATAAGTCCTGCATCAAAGGAAAGCACAGGGATCCTGATTTCATTAAGTGTAGCTATACTGTCTTTTAGTAGCACAGAGTAATTGGAAAATTTGTTTGACAAGGTTTCCCTGATGTAAATTTTACAATTGCAGTTGTGCCTCTGTAAAGTTGCACACTTGTTATGGGGTGAGACATACTGCATGAAATGGGGATCACAGAACAACAAGGATATATCCCTAACCAGTGCCAATTCCTCAGCTAGCAAGTTGATTTGCTGTTGTAAAACATTAATGGCCTGATAAAGATGTTCATCTCCTGTCCCTGTAGCACCCCTTCAGAGGTAGATACCAATTCATTAACAGACTGCTGTTCGAGTCAAGAACACAGCAGCCATGGCTGTCCCACCGACAGCCACCAAGATAGCAGTAATCATGGCAGCAGTTTTACCAAAGTCTCTACTCTTGTTTCATATATTTGTAAATGTGTTTGAGTCTTTAGTGTCACAACATGAAAGTGACTGTCGTTAATAACAGGGACCCAGATAGCCACTGTATCTCTCATTAAAATCCCAAGAGAAGAATTATATACCCTACAGGCAGCTAAGTAACAAGAAACCTTTAAGCATTTAAGATAAGAGGATGAGGTAGATGTATTGGCAATCAGGAATAAGAGTGACTTAAAACAAATGGGGGTAGGGCCTCAGCTTATTTTAAGGGTTCCAGTCACATTCATAGAGGTCCAGGGTAGTGATGTATTGGGATGGCAATATGTTCTATTAAAGTAATTAACACCTTTTAGGAAAGCAAGGATCAAAAATTTAAGTGACATCACATGCTGGGAGGATGTAGAGAAAGAGGAACACTCCTTCATTGCTGGCGAGAATGCAAACTTGTACAACCACTTTGAAAATCTATCCGGCACTTTCTCCAAAAACTGGGAGTAAGGCTTCCTCAAGACCCAGTTATTCCACTCCTTGAAATATATCCAGGAAATGTTCCACCACACAACAGGGACATATGCTCAACCATGTTCACAGCAGCCTTATTAATAATAGCCAGAACCTGGAAACAGCCTAAATGTCCTTCAGTTGAAGAATGGATAAAGAAATTATAGTACATTTATACTATGGAATACTACTCAGCTATATAAAACAAGGAAATTACGAAATTTGTGGACAAATGGATGATGGCACTAAAAATTATCATACTAAGTGAATTAACCGAGAAGAAGAAAGAATCACATGGTATATACTCACTTATAATTGGGCACTAGCCCAAAAGGCATGTCCCATGAAAGTCTTCACTTGCCAGGAGATTGGGATAGATGGAGGACATCTCACTGGAACTCTAGGTAAAAGAAATATAGGAGATGGAGAAATAGAAGGTTCCAGAGGATCTTAGAAACCTACAAGAAGAAACAGATGGATCAGGTCTCAGGGGGGTCTGTTTAAACTATTGCACTAACCACGGTCATTACAAGTAGTAAACATCGAACCCATGCTTGGAGCTAGCCAATGGACAAGATATTCTCCACAGTTGGGTGGAGAGCAAAGACTAACTCTGACATGAACTCTGGTGCCCCATATTTGAGGACCACCCCTTGGTGGGGAGCCCTGGTGACACGCAAAGAAAGAATAAGCAGGCTGACAAGATGAGACTTCATAGCCTATGACTATAACGTGGAAGAGGCGATCCCCCCTCTGTCATAGACCTAGGGGAGTGGAATATGGTTAAAGTGGGAGGGAGAGAAGAATGGGAGGGTACAAGTGATGTGATAACAATTGAGTTGTAATCTGAATAAATTAATTAAAAAGAAAAAAAGAAAGACAAGTGTCCAGAGATTCAGGCAATTAGAGGGACTGCATGAATCCCAATTTATGAGAATGGAATCAAATTTTCACACAGTGGGGCCCTAACAAACAAATTAAGGGCCTCAGCCTCATTGTAGGGGAGTAATCTGCAAGTGGCCAGTAAGAATCATTTCGGTTGATCCTCTTTGCATACCCTCCAGTCATCAAATTATGTGGCGAGTAATGCTGGTTGGCAGTGTCCCTATAGTATGGGGGCCATAAGAGCCAATGGAAGCAACTTGGTCTTGGGGCACTGTGATATTGCAGGCGGGAGTACTTGGGCACATTTGGCTGAGTTATTACAGGTACTTACAATTGCACTGATAACATAAATAATGGGAGAAAGTACATCAAAGTCAAAATATCTCCCATAGATTTATTTACCCCCAAATCCCCAGTGGTAAGTTTGTAAAAGCTAACACATGATGAATTCGAGCTAGATAATGAGAAACAAGGACCCTTTGATTGGCCAGTACCCTTATATCAGTTCCCATTTGACTTATTGCATCCATAAAAAGGAGTTTTTAGGTGGCATTAATAGAGAACATCATTGGGAAGGGAGGAGAGTTAATGTCTGCTGGCAAGAGGATGGGAGGCATGAGACTGAGGGCCCATAGGTCCTCCTGGGAAGGACAAATCAAAAGCAGGAGACAGACAGCATACCTTACCCTGATGGGAATTACTCTTCTTTCTCTTTCAGTGCTGCTTCGTCCATGGTGGGCCAAACGTCTCTTGAGAGTACTGATGTTGGTGTGGTGGCACCTGGTGGAAACACAGAAGCATAGCACTGCCCTCATGTCAATAAGTGGATGGGCAGCTGCCGCTGTGCATCCATTTGACAAGTGGTAGTGGGGTGTTTCTAGGTAAATAGGCTTAATGTTAGTAAAGTGTTTAGCCCTTGAGCATCAAAAGTGAGGAAATTCATGTGGAATATAGCCTCTACCTGGGCCAGATGTGGGTCACATTTGGATTCCAGTGAGGTGACCCTGGTCAGCAGTTCTTTGGAGTCCAATTGAATCTTTCAATTATTGTTTGGCCTTGAGGATTTTACAGGATTCCAAAAGTATGGACAATCTTCCATGAGGCAACAAATTCATTGAATTGTTGTGTGGTATATGCTGAGCCATTTTCTGTCTTCAGGGCCCAGGGAATGCCCATGACAAGCAGCAGATTTCATTTTTTTAATAGCATGTGAGGCCTTTTCTTCTGCCATGGCCACAGCATATACAAAGGAGGAACAGGTATCCACTATCACATGGATATATTTGAAATTGCCAAATGGGGCATGGTTTGTCAAATCCACCTGCTAGATGGCATTTGGAAGCAAACCACAGGGTTGATTCCACTTCTACTTAGGGGTCTTAATGGCACAAGTGTTTTTACATGTGGCACAAGATCTGGTGAGGTGCTTACATTGTGTAATAGATATTTCAGGCAAGAGTTTATACAAGTTTAGCGGGAGAAGATGAAACTGCTGGTACAGCACTCCTACCTGCTCTAGTAGCTTAAGAACTATAGTAATGATCATGGTGTCAGTCCTTTCATTTCCCCTGGCCAGAATTCCTGGCAGCTTAGTATGAGACCGGATATGAAAGATAAAGCAATAACTGAGTGGCAACCCTTTTTAGATAAAGGGAATTAGGAGGAGCCAACCTGATATCATCGATATAATGGAGTATTAGAACATCTTTGAGTACTCTTTGCTTTGCCTCAGCAACATAAAGCTATCAAATAATGGGATTATTCCTCATCCCTTGGGGAAGAACAGTCCATTGGTATTTCTTTGCAAGTTTTTGCATATTGGGCTTCCAGAATGTAAAAACAAAGCAACATCTGTCCTGTTTAGTCAAAGGAATTCCAAAGGAATTTGGAAGAAACCATCTTTTATGTGCATAACTCTAATGCAGTGTGAGGGTGTGATAGTAACAGGGTGTGGCAAGCCAGCCTGAGTAGTCCTCAGTTTTTCCATTTGTTCACTGATTAATCTTAAATCCTGTAACAGTCTGTATTTTCCAGATTACTTTTTTTATATCAAAATTTAGAGTATGATGTCTACTTGTGGAGTGTTCTAAGTGACCCAGTTTAAGTTGTTCCTTGACCAATTCCTTAAGGGCAGGGAGTTTAGGCTCAACAATAGACCACTTTTTCACCCAGATATTGACCTCAGACATCCAGTCCAAAGGTATAGGGTCAATAACCAAGATAGAAAGTGGCTCTGGGTGGGCAGTGATCCTTAGAATTGGGGGCGATCTTTGGGTGGATGGCCCAAGAATCTTGACTCATCATGGACCATAATGTCATCATAAAAAGCTATATCATCAGTAGTTATAATAGCCTCCATGTCTTCAAGGATGTCTCTTCCCCAAGGATTACAAGGGACTTCAGCAACAGTAGGAGGCAACGTGCCCTGATTACCACCCAAATCTTCCCACTAGACAGAGCAGATAGTCATTCTGGTGGATTGTTGGCCACCCACACAAGTAATAGCTATGGAAATCTAAGGGCCTCAGATTTACTAATTATAGTGACATTGATGCCTGTGTCTTCTAGGCTCATGAATGAGAGTCCATCCAGATGAATGGTCATTATGGGTGATGGGGAAATATAGGGAGAATCCAAAAAAATCTGTGATTTGGGTTTGTCCCTTCTTACTGTTTGGGTTGAGGGGCACTCCCATTGGTGTGGAAAGCATTGCAGGGTTGCCCATTGTTTTGGGACTTACAATCACTTGCCCAATGTAATCCTTTGTTATACTTTGGGCATTTACTTCTAGGTTTGGCATTGGGCAGTCCTTGCAATAATGGCGGAGTTTGCTACATCCACAGCAGGTCTGTTCTGAAGGCTGTTGAGAGTGGGACTGAGAGTGGGAGTCAAGGCAGCAATAAGGCCTACCCTAGGGTCAAGATCTCTGACAGCAAGTACCCATTTACAGATGTCATCGTTCCAGACTGATGCCACTAAATTAGTGGGTAGGAGTGTTAACTTCCTCCCAAGTTAACTGTTTTATCATCATGTATCTGATAAGGCCTGGTTCCAACCTATACTGTACCAACTCCATGACTCTGGAGAGGAAGTCAGTAAATGACTCTCCTGATTATTGAACCAAGTTATGAAATAGGCAGATGGGTCATGAGGGTACATGGCACTAGGGATCTGAAAGCCAGATCAGAGACTTGCTGAAAGTAGGTGTAGAGTCAATATAATTGCCATGTCCTGTCTTCATCTCCAGGGTGACGTTAAGTTCATATTGAAGATGGAGGCAGGCCTGTGCTTCTGCCTGGTCATTGTAAGCAGACCACCAGTTGAGGAAGACAGCAGGCTTAAGATCATTTTGAGAAGACTGAGGCTTCAAGGGCTGGAGGTGATGGGTTTTAATAGATAAATACCAGCCTATTCTTGACAATGCTTGTTGTGAGCATCAATGACTTCCTCTGCAGAGGAGGATTTCAGGCTGCCGATAATGCCCAAGAGGATGGGAACAAAGGAAATAGGAGAGGTAATGAATGACCTGCTGAACTTAAGGCTTCTTTGTAAGGAAAAGAACATGCTTCCAAAGATCAGAGTCCCACATATTATAGGAAGATATCCATGGAGCCAGGACAGCAGCCTCATTCTGAAAGGCCTCAATGTCACCAGTTTTAACCTTACGGCCCCATGTAATCTGTGGTTCCTTAAAATGAGAATAGAGGTTGCCCATGATTATACAACAGGTACAAACAAACTGGGGAAATAGACAAAACAAAGAGAAAGGTAAGACAAGTTTTGGACCTGAGAATCTTGTGCTTAGTGGGGTACTTCCATGGTTTCTTAGGCCACAGCCATATGCTCACACCATGTCTCCAGTTACAAAAGGCCATTTAGGGGGCAGATTGGTAGATCCATCTCCTGGGAGGTCAGCCTTTTTGTAGAGACTTTGGCTGAACCAAAAGCAAAACTGAGTGTGCCTTCCTAGGAAGACAAACCAAAAACCAAACAAACAAACAAATAAAAACAACAAAGGAAAGAAAGAGAGGTACCTCCCACTTATTGCTTGTGGGGACAAAGAACATAAAATATAAAGAGACACTTGCATGTGAGTTTTGTGCAGGGTGATAAATATTGATCTATTTACATTTGTCTACATTTGATACCCACTTAGACCAGCACCATTTGTTGAAGATGCTATCTTTTTTCCATTGTATGGTTTTGGCTCCTTCATCAAAAATCAATTGTCCATACGCATTTGGGTTTGTTTCTGGATCTTTGATTCTATTTCATTGATGAAACATTCTATTTATATTCCAGTGCCATGCAGTTTTTATTATTACTGCTCTGTAGTATAGCTTAGTGTCAGGGAAAGAGACACCTCCCATAGTTCTTTTATTGTACAGGATTGTTTTACCTATTCTGTGTTTTTTGTTTTTCTATATAAAGTTGAAAATTCATCTTTCAAGTCTGTAAAAAAAAATTGTATTGGTATTTGATGGGGATTGCATTGAATCAGGAGATTACTTTTGGTAAGATGGCCCTTTTTATCATGTTAATCCTACTGATCCAGGAACATGGGACATCTTTCCTATCTCTTGTCCTCTGAGAGGCTCTAACAAGCAGCAGTTTGAAACAGATGCTGAGGCTCACAGCCAAACATTCTGCAATACATAGGAGCCTTAATGGAAAAGGGGGGGGGCGGGTGGAGAACAAAAGTAAAGGAACTCCACAATAAAATAACAGAACCCACTATCCAGAGCACAAAGGAGCTTTCTGAGATTGAAGCACCAACCAAGGACCATGCATAGACTGGACCTGAGCCTCTTATACAACTGTAGCCAAAGGACAGATTAGGTTTCATGTGGGTTCTCTAGAAAGGGGAGTAAAGGCTCTCTCATATAGATTCTAATGGTAGTACTTTGATCACTGCCTCCTGTCAGGACTGTCTTGCCAGGCCACAGCAGAAGAGGACACACATATTCCTGATGTGACTTGATGAGCTGGGAAGATGAGGAGGGGACCTTCCCTTTTCTTAGGAAAAGGAGAAGGGAGAGGAGTAAGGGAAAGGGAAGTTGAGGCCAGGGGGAGAGGAAGGATTAGCTATGACCAGGATATAAAGTACATTTTTAAAAATTACTCTTTTCCTCAGAGTTGGGAATAAAAAAGTACAGCCATAATTTAATTTCTTATTTATAAAAAAACTGAATTATGGTATCCATTACATCTTATAGAATAAAGACAAATATACTTACATTTTTATTTGGTATTATTGATATATTCCTGTTAACTCTTTCTGAAATTGGCAGAACTCCAAATTAACTATAATTTGTATCATGGGCTTTATTCTCTTTTATCTATTTTTAGATCATCCTATTTTATACTTTTCTAAAGGAAATTAAATTTTCTTCATCCTAGAAGACCATTACAAGTTTCATATTTGGCTTGGATATTCCAAGTGACTCATTGCATATATAATTTGAAATGCATGACCAGAAATTTAATGAGTAAAGGACAAAATGTTGAGCTTAATTCTAAATGTTGATGTCTGGCAGGCTTTCAGCAAACTTTCCAGACTTTTATGGTTCAGTGTGTTCTAGGGAAAGATGAATTTATGATTTAATCTCTTTGTATTTTAGATGCATATGAAATAAAGTTGGCAGAAAAGTAATTGCTAACAATTGACAATGGATATAATGCACAGTTGAGTTGAAGTTAAAGAACAATACATAGATAAAATAAAATCACCAGCTATGAATTGTATCAATGAATCCAGTATAAATATGCCCTGAGACAAAGTTCCCTTCTGGCATAGGTAATTCTAAAGAATATGGACAAACAAAAACTGCATAAGAATGCAGTTTTCCAGAGTAATAATTGATCTCATAATACTAGTAATAAAGCAATAAATAATTCTGCAACAGAGGTTGCCTATATAACTTAACAAGATGCAAATATTTTAGTTACACAAAAATTTTCACATAAATTAGTTGTAATAGTCTATAAAGTCAAAATTATCCACTTATTAGTCAAGACTAAATTTATCTTTTATTCTTGAAATACTTTCAAAGGAGGAAATTCACTTCATATCCAGCAAGCTTTTTTATTATTTTAGGTAGAAAAATGCATTGCTTTAATATTAAATTTAAATATGAATTATAAATTACAGTTGCTATAGAAGAACTTTTAAGAATTATATATAAAATTACTCATTTAAAGGAGACAGATTTTCTAATAATCTTTTTGGAAGATTAAGCATGCTTCCATTTTATAGGCAGCCATTTGACTAATTTATGCAAAAGAACATACCTTGAAGACAGTAACCATCAGTTACTGTCAGCAATCTGCCCATAAAAAAGAATTCTTGCCAGATGTTACAGCTTCTTTCTTTTAATGGTCAGGGAGAGAATATTTCTATCTTCTCTTGTCTCCAGACATAGTTCTAAGCACTGGATTCTCCAACACAGTACTGTAGGCAATAGGTAACTCGTTTTTCTTCTTATACTTTATGTCAATTTCTTCAAACCATAATAATAATACATCTCTTTACGTTACTACATTAAACATCAAGTTGTCACTTTTTAGTTCATGGTATGTTATTTAGTGAAATGATTACAAAATATATAAACAAACATATTTTAAGTGATACCATATTTTTTATTATTGTTGATCACTTCAAAATAATTTTGAATGTTTGAAGGTTAACGAATCTCTAATAGTGCTGGGTATACACAAAGTTCTCTAAAGCAGAAAAGATTTATATCTATTTTGCTTTTATTTCTGATATCACCTATTATGGTAAAAATGTCCTGAACTGATTTTTTAAAAATTCTTTTAGATTGCTAAAACAGAATACTAAAGTGTTGTAAATGGAAAGAACTTGTATGTCACAGTTCTAAAAATTGGAAAGCCCAAGAGAAAAGCTGCTAGCCCATTCATTGTCTAATGATGGTTTGTGTCTTAACTCACTGAGGTCCATCTTTTCATTGTGTCCTTAGAAGGGAGACTGGTTGAAGTAATTCTATAGCATCATATGGTGCACAGGCATATATGTATACGAAACACTTATGGAGCTGATGGACTGCTCAGTCTTTATATGAGTGCCTTATCAATTGGAGCAAAGGCCATCACTGACATGGATGCAGTTGCCTGTTTTGGATCATTTTCTCCTAGATGGACAGCCATGTCTGGCTTCACAGAAGAGGACAGAGTTAGTCCTGATGCCACTTAAAGTGGCTCTGTAAGATGGCACATGTGTGGGTGTGTGGGGGTTCTTCTCTGAGAAGGGGAAGGGGGAAAGGGGGAAGAGGGTGGGAAGGTGGGAGTATGAGGAGAGAATGGAAGGGGATGTTCTCAGTATGAAAAGTGAATGAATAAATTAAAGAATAAAATAAAAAGAAGAAGAATCCTGTTTGAGCTGGGTGCAGTAGCACACTCCTGTAATTCCAGCAATCAGGAAGACAGAGGCAGATGAATCTCTATGATTTGGAGATCACCTTGTTCTACAAAGTGAGTCCAGGAAAGCCAAGGCTACACAGAAAAACTTTGTCTAGAAAAAACAACCACAAAATAAGAATCATGTTTGATTTTTACTTTTATTGTCTATTTTTTTCTGGATTTTTGAATATTTTCATATATAATGACAAATGTTGTGGAAAGAATCCAAGATTAGACAAAAAGTCATTTTAATTTAATATATGGCTTAAACATGTAGAATGAGGGATATTTTAAGCATGTTTAGTAGAGTTGAGATTTCATTATGGCCTGACACTTGTATCACTTCAGTTGCCCAAAAATTTTTATTTGAAACAATTCAAGAAGAATACTTTTAAAATTTATTTTTTAGAATTGTGAAGTACAAGCTTTATTAATACTTTTTTGGACAGAAATACTTCTATATTTAGTGTAATCTGATCATTTTCCTTCTATATTTGAAAAATAGTGCCTATTCCACAAATATTAAAATAACTTTCTATACTTTAACAGCTTTACATTCCTTCTTTTTTATATGTTTTGCTCTAGAGCTATATCTTACACAAAATTCGTAGTTTGTCTAGTATATGAGAGGTACAGGTCAAAATTCAATTTATGCATAAGGACATGCAATAAATTACAATCTGTTTATTCATAAAGATTCTTCTGCACCACATAGTCACCTTGATGAAAAATGATGTGTCCATATAACATGCATGGATCTTTTATTATATTTCTATTATTTTTCTGTTGTTTATTGGCTTATTTATATATTTATAATACAGAATTTAAAATGTGCTAATTGATATTTTATAATAAACCACAGTACATAGAAATGCAGTGACCCAGTTTTACATTTCTTAAATATCTTTAATATTTTTATTTTATATAAATTTTAGAAAATGTTTTATAAATTATTCCATCAATTACTAAGAATTCCAGCTGAGATTCAAACTAGGATTATATTGAATTATTCAATTATTTTGAAATAATGGTATGTTGGCAGTATTAAATGTCCTAACTAATAAACATTGTATGTCTCTTCAATTTAAGTTATCAAATTCCTTTCAATAACATTTTGTATTAATGGCTTATATGTCCTTAATAAGCTTTATTTTTGCTGCTATTGTAAACACAACTTTCAACTTCTTTTCTTCTAATGTCGAAACAAAAATTGTATTCATGGGGTTTTTTTATTTTGATCCAATGACCTTCTACATTTACTTATTAATTTTGATAGTTCAGTAAAAAATATTTTGTTTTCATTTGTAGATATAGTCTGATGTTACCAGCAATAAGTTCTTAGAACTTTGAGTTTTTTTCTTGTGTTTTATTTTTACTGAACATACATAAGAAGTTTCAGAGAATAGTTTTGTTAATTGGAGATGTTAAGTTTCCTCATTTTCTATCTCAAAAGGAAGTTTTCACAAATTAAAATTTAATCATGGTTTCTGTTATGTAATTTTTGTAAATATTTTTCACTTGATTAAGAAAGTCACTTTATAGTCTATGTTTGCTATGGGTTTTCATATAAATAACATTAAAAACCTGGAAAATAATTTTCTAATTACTTAAGGAGATGTCTTTCAACATAAATATATATGGAAAAAGGCAAGAATATAAACTGGAGTGTAAATGTTGTCATTGTTATTCTACTACATTATATTATTTTACAGTACTTATTATGACTCATAGATTGTATGAAAATAGGAATATTAGAATGTTCAGGTAGAAAGCATAGCTTTTTAGAAACATTTATTTTTACTTTAGGACAAACCACTCAGGACATATGTGAATGTTTCTGTGTCAGAAAACTATTTACAGAGGATTTCTCATCTTCCCAGTGTTTTCCTCAATTGTATGTTTTTGCCAAAATGGATAAAATAATTCTGCTCTTTGTGTTCATGCCTTTTTTTCAATATGACTTTGTAGTATAAAAATGATTGATATTTTCCTACCCATGAGCACAGACTACTTTTGAGATTTTGTTTGCTCAATAAAACATGACTGAAGTAATTTATCAGTTTTAGGATAGGTATGAAGATCACTGCTCATTCTCAACAAATGTCCACACTTTGACATCATGACAGGGCATTTTCATCTACAAATATGTCACAATGAACTGACAGCTGTATTGAGACATGTAAATCCAACAGGCTGCAGGTTGGATGTATCTGATAGATTAACAATTTTGTGTTGCTTTTTGTTTGATGACAGGTATGTGACCCAGTTGCCCCTGCTTTCTTTGCTGACAGCTAGCCAAACATAAGAAAAATTTACCCCACTGACCTGCTCTGACTCAGCATGCATTAGTCAGCCTAGCTAGAACACACTGTAATTTCAGTTAAGACAAGATTACTGGTCCAGCAAAATCGTGAGCTAAATAAATTGTTTTTTTTTTTAAACAAACTAATTTTTGAGGTGATTGTTTTTAACTATATTCCATTACAATAAGCTATTCACTTGTATTAAATGTTAATTTGTTATTGTCTTAAAATTCATTCATCCAACTTGTTACTCATTTCACTAACATAAAATAAAATAAATCAAAAAACTCTTATACCTTAGCCACTTTTGAATGCACTGTAAATGATCAAAAAAGATAACAATAATACTTTATGCCTTTGATTCAAATGCAGTATGGTAAATAGATGATATGAAAATAAAATAAGTACTGCTTTAGATGATAATTGGTAATAAAAAAACAATTTTATTTCAGATATACATGAAGAATGTCACTGAGAATTTGAGTTGAAAAAGAAAGACTTGGATAAAATAAGGAGGTAACTTACATAGAATATATTACATAGGATGAATAATAAATGCACAACCATTTGTTATGTTTGTATTTAGGTCTTATTTTTGAGAGTAGAGAAGAATAAAAATTGTGGATAGCAGTATCAGGTAAAAGTAATGGGGACCAGATTATATATCAATTCTATTTGGCTTTGATTTAAAAAACTATTAGAGACTTTTCACATTGTTTCTTTACAATTTCTTCTATTTCTTTGCAAGACTGAAGAAGAGCATGGCATGAGTTTCTTTCAATGTAAAACAGTCCTTTAGACTGATCAATTGAGGAAAGCTGAAACAAAAGGAAAACAAGGACTAAAGTAAAGGTAAAATTATGTTTGTGTAAAATGAGGAAAGACATAAGTTATGTTATTGCAGATAAGGAAAGATGGAAAGAGTCCAGATACATCACATTTGAATCCCATACTAAGGAGGAGTTGCTTGGTAATGGAAATAATGTGAAAGAAAAAGATGGAACAAAGATGCAACAAAGGTGACATTTGGAATTTAGTTTCAGAAAATTGAAAGATACTGTTGCTGTTAACTAAATTAATCAGTGTCAGGGGTTTTAGTAGGGCCTCAGTTTTAAATATGTTGAGTTTTATTGGGGCTTTCTATTAAATATTGCAGTAGATAAATAAAATAAACTCGGTATACTAGGCTGCAATTCAAAGAAAAAGACTGGACAGGAGATACTTAACTTGGAGTTTTTCAATATATAGAATTTTGTAAATATATGAGTTTAGTTAGAGAGAAGAGAAACATCAAATGTTGAGAACATAGGTACTTTAATATTCTAAGATTTAAAAGGAAAAAGTAAAAGACACTGCTGAATTTCGAGAAAAGCTAGAAGAAAATTAAATGTTCTATCCAGAAAACCAATAATAATTAAGAGAAACACTATTTAAAAGAGGATGTAGTATTAATTTTCAAAATGCTTCTGAGAAGTCAATTAATATGAACACTGAATATTGACCACTTGGATTTAACAACATGGGGTTTACTAGTAACCATGACAAAATAAAGTAAATGAGCAGATGATGGCAAAGCCTTTCTTAAGTGGATAGTAGAGACAGCTTCTAAAGCCAACACTGTTGAAGAGATTTGCTGCATAAAGTAAGAGAAAAAAACAAACAGAGGGAATATGAAATGTTGTTGGAGTGTTATATTCTTTCTTTCTCTTTTCATCTTTTTATCTGAGAAAGAAATCACATCATGTATGAGTATTTATGAGAAAGGCCCCTTGATAGAAAAAATTGGTAATGCAAGAAATGTGACACTCATTTTTCCTTCTATAACAAGAATGCAAAATAAGGATTCCATTTTCCATTACAAATTCTCTTTCCTTCATTCAGGTTTGAATAGCAAAACGAGTAAAATAGGAATGAGTTGATTATTACAATATCCTAATAGAAGAGACACATCTCTGATTTGGACTCATTAGCCAATAGCAGCTTTCTTTGTGTTACAACTGTCTTCCTATGACAAAAGAAATTAAATTGGTAGGGGGCAGCTGAGGGAAGCAAAAAGAATTACAAATTTTTGGCTCTTGTTTTCTTGCCCTTCACACATTCACAGTTTCTAATACACAGAAATCTGAACATATATGCTCACTCTTTTTGTTTCATTAAAACCTGTGTGTGTACTCAAAAAACTGTAATGATATGGTGAGTGATTGGGTACATACGCATCTGTATTACTTCATCTCTATCCTTATTTTGGCTACTTTTCAGTATAACTAATATGTAATTATAGCCAGCTGATACTTTAAGAAAAATAGGACCCACTGGAGCTACAGAATAATGCTGTAGTGATGATAGTATCACTATTTTAAAGCTTCCCTAGAAGTGTCAGGGGAGAAGAGATGAAGCCATAAGCCTGTGAAATCAGTTCATTATTCTATTAATTAGGAAGCCAGGACATTTCTGACTCAGCTGATGATTCAATCTGCCCTCAGACAGTCATTTTGTCTCCCTTGGCATCACTGCATGGAAAAAAGTATTTTTGCAATTAATACATATTCAAGAGCATTAAAAAGATAGGCAGAAAATATCTTCAAATTCAAAATATAAAAAAGGTAGTATTTTTCTTGAAATAACAGCAGCGAGTTGGGTTTTTTTTTTTTTTATGTTACGCATAAAATAAGTGAATGAAATCCCAACTTTTTTTTTACACAATGATATCAAGCCAGAAAATATACACAATTCACAATTCCTAAGTTCAGGTTTGTTTGGCAGGTGACTACTGAATTATGCTGAGGGAGAGTTTGGCCAAGATGATTCTGCCTTCTTCTGGTACTGTGAAAATGGCAGCTACCTACATCAGAACTCACAGTAACAGGAAAAGAAGTTTTGGATATATATTGTGTTTCTGAAAAAGAGATGTTAGTTGTTTTTCAGCTCTAAACACCACTACAAGCCATAAACTTTGTTTCAGTGTAATTGATTCCTCCACAATTCTAGAGAAAACAGCCATGTCAGTTCAGAGAAGAAATGACTGCCTACAGGAGGTGCAGGTCATTAAATCAATTTATGAGCCCTTTTTGAGCTTTATGGAGCCATTTACCAATTTAAGAGCACTTTTCATAGAACCTCTAAAAGAAACAAACATGTGATTCATCCATCCTATTTCTGTTTATTCCTTCCTGTATGAGTTAAACAGCTACTATTATTGAAACACAGTGCCGCTAAGGCCTTTTAAAGACAGTCATAGTCTTGTCTTCATCTAGCTTACCAAGCTAGAAAGGAAAGACAGGAACTGGATGTATAAACATATTTTGAATTGTGGAAGAAAGGAAATGAACATAAGCGTTTATGCTCTGATTAATTTTCACATGGCTTATAAAATACTTACAGTTGAGGAAGTAAGAGTCCTCACCCTATTGACACCAACAATTCTTGATTGTTATTCCATCAGTAATAAGATCAAGCTGAAAAAAAAAAATAAGATCAAGCTGCTTCTTTCTAGTTGGCAATCCTGAATCATGAGGGAAATAAATCATGTCAAACAATGTACAATTGCAACCAACATGTAATGACAACAAGAAACAAGCTTATATCATTGTAAATCATTGAGATTCTTGAGTCATGTTTTGCTTCAGCAAAGCAGATAGAACTTATTCATTCTTTAGTTCTTTAACTTAATTTAATTCTGTTATTCTATATATATATATACGTATATATATATATATATATATATATATATATATATATATATATATATAGTTTTTTTTTAGAGGCAGGGTTTCTCTGTGTAGCCTTGGCTGTACTGGACTCCCTTTGTAGACCAGGCTGGACTTGAACTCACAGCCATCTGCCTGCCTCTGACTCCCGAGTGCTGGGATTAAAGGCGTGTGGCCCCATGCCTGGCTAAAAATATATTTTTCATACATTATATTCTTATCACATTTCCCCTCACCCAATTCCGTTCAGATCCTCTGGCATGTCCCCACCCACTCTAATCCACACTCTGTTTCTCTCTCACTAGAAAACAGAGAAAGAAAAAAACCACATGAATCAGAATAGGACAAAACAAACAAACAAGCAGATTGAAAAAGAAAAAGGCCTACTCAATTTTCAAGTTGATGAGCTCTGAATAATTCAGGCAACAGTTGAACACAGATGTGTTATTTTTTTCCATTGCTTTCCCTAGTGTGATCAGGTCACTGCCACCAAGTGAAGTGAATTGTGGCCCAACTTTCATTTTTTCCCATGTGCTTTACAAACGGTGAATATATTTCCTTTAAGTGTACTAATATCAATTATAACTCAAGAAGTTTTATCCTTGTAGAGTGAAATAACATTTACTTTGAAGAGAGCAACAAATGAACATGTATGTGGTAAGCTTTAATTTTTTAAATGAAGCTAATCGTCATGAAACAAAATTAATGCAATTTTTTAATATGACATTTAAGTGGCATGATATAATCTATAATAAGGCTAATGTTAAAGTGTAAACATAGAAATTGATTTCTTGAGAATGATATTAAATATTTTATTAAAATTCCCTGTTAAGTAAAATGTATTATAGATCTAGAAACAAAAACTATTGTTATAAAAAACATTTTCTTTTTTAATTTATTATAACTTATTCAGATTCCACCCCAGCTGTTGTCCCCTCCCTTATATCTTCCCGTTTCTAACCTCCCTTCCTCTTCTGCCCTATTCTACTCCCCTGGACCTCTGAGAAAATGGGACCACCTTTCCCACCATATGACCACAATATATCAGATCTCATCCGGATAGCCTGCTTCCCCTTCCTCTGTGTGCCACTCGGCCTCCCTACCTAGGGGGAAGTGATCAAATTAGGGGTACCAGAGTTCTTGTCAGAGGCAGTTTCCTCTCTCCCCACAACTGTAGAAAATGATCTGCTCATTGGCTAGTTCTGAACAAGGGGGTCTAGGTTTACTGCATAATTGGAAAAACAGTTTGTGCAGGGCTCCCTGGCTCCAGATCCACCAACCTTGAGTGGCTCCTTATTTTCTTAATTCATTCTCATTTCATAATATTTTAAAATGTTTTGGAGCTGGAACAATAGCTCAGAAGTTAAGAACACTGTCTGTCCTAGCAGAAGTCCCACGTGGTAGTGTGCAACCTTTTGTAAGTCCAGTTCCATGGGAACTAACCACCATTTCTGCCCTTTGTGGGCCACAGGCATGTATGTGATGCAGATAAATATGAAGCCAAATTAGTCAAACACAGAACTATATGCTATTTCTCTGCTAAGCCTATTTGATACCTAAATAGCCATTTACTAAACTTAACAAGCAAAAGAACTGAGCTGTACATTGAATTTTAGCAATCATGGTCTAGAATCAGTTTTTTAAATCACTGAGAAAATGAATGAGTATAATACTGCACTGTATGGGAATTGTATATGGAATCAGGAATCACAAAAAGTTATCTTTAAAAAAAATCAGCACTTTTATAACAGCATTTCTAGGCTTATGTTAACCTGTAAAATCTAACACAAAACTTATCAAGCTGTGTTGAGTGTCTAGGACTTGCTTTAAAATAGTCTGTCCTAGTTTAGTCCCATTGGGCATTGAAGAGACAATCGCAAATTATATGAAACTATGAAGGACAAATTCTCCTTCAGGCCACAACCTCCCTATCCAACACTATTAGCATATTCTTAGGGTAGCCATTGTCTAAATCTTTAATTTTTTCTATTAACAAAAACAAGATATTTAGTAAGCAAAAATAAGTGAGAAGAGCAATTAGGTAAAGTAAGTCAATGAAATTTTTATTATTATTTTTTCCGTCTGTTCTGTTCCCCCTAAGGCTGCATCAAAACTTTGAACAACTATATGGGGGCCTAAGCCTTGTTTCACATTTCCCCAAAGGTTTCCACTTCCAGAGGCTCCTTTGCCCAAAGAACTCTTCCTGAACATTCCCACCATGGCTTGGCATGAAATGTTAATGGATATTTACTCATGAAATGACTCTGTTACTCAGACAGTTGGAAATGTTTTATTTGACTTGGTGTAAGTATCATTAACACGATTGTGCGGAGTAAGTGAAGAAGAAAATGTAGGTTGGTGCTAAAACCCTTCAAGTATGCCTTTATTCCATTATCCAGGTAAGGTTATATGAGAAAGTGTCAACCTAATGGCACCATTTCTTCACCCATGTGCCTTTTCCTCTTAGGTGCTTTATTCTCTAGAGAGCTATATCCAAGTTCCATAACAACCGCTGATTCTGCTTGACAACAAATTTGTGCTTGAGAAACTATACATAGGTTAGCATGGTGTGAAACTCTAGATAGCTTGACGTCAATAAGTGATTAGGAGCATGAATTCTATAATATGAAAAAATTGTTTTACTTTCTCTCTATGCCTTTTATTTATTTTATGAATATGAGAGTTTTGAAGGAGGATGGAAATGATATAATTATAATCCCGAAGTAAAAAAAAAATGAAACATGTAGGAAAAGAAATGATTTTTATGTGTTCTCCTACATACATATAATGAAATATAAAAGACAGAGAACAATAAGGAACATTCTATGTGTTGATATAGAAAAATATCCAAAATATACCATCCTTGATTTCTTTCTAATTAATTTTCTCTTTTAAATTAATTGCTGTTAAATGCATGTATGTGTATGTATTAACATGAACACACATACATATTTTAAATACATGAATTTATATGCATATATGTGAATTCTCATTGATGTCTTATATGACAGACTGCCAGTCAGAGGACAAGCTGAAAGAATGTTTTTTCTTCCACCATGTGAGTCCACTGGATTGTGGTCAGAATGTAAGACTTGACAGGAAATGTCTTAACTGCATAGCCAAACTCTTGTTCCTAGAAGGATAGATTTCTTAACTGCTGAGCTTAAAGAAAGATTGACTTCTAAACTTACATTGATAGATCAAGAGGTAAAGTCATTTGCCATTTTGGAAGTATTGGTGCACTCACCTTTAACATTTTCTTTCAGCACAACATGTAAAAGAACCTGCTTTAGAACCCTGAGATGCTTATAAATTGGTATTTCAATTTTGCACAGAAGCCATGTTAATCTTCACTGAATCATTTCAAATATAGTGTACATCATACTGAAATGAGCACCATGAAGTCACTTTTAATTTATCAATAGATGAACACTGTGGAGTGGCTTGCAGCCAAAGATGGGACAGACTATAAACTCTGCTTTCCATTTGGCCTGGAGGGTTGCAGGGAGAAAGGGATTTCTGGAAAGCTGCAGGCTTTTATATTTTGAATGATGATTGGAGAGGAGCCATATCACCTTAAGTTTTGGCAATGTGTGGATCTAATCCTCTAGCTAATAGTGACAGAAGCAATCAGAATGGTTCAAAAGAGTTAATGAAGACTCAAGCAGGAGTAATTTTACACAAAGAAATCTTGATAACTAAGAAGAAGCTTTGATATAAGGAAGTTGCCAGTCTATCATAAACCAAGACATGTTGCAGTTGGATACAAGAGAGGAAAAGGAATGATGAGATAGTTGAGGGAAGAAAGTATTTTTTAAAAATATAAAGAGATACATAAGCTATATGGTTCTGGTCTCTCTTTCTCCCTCTCTGTCTGTCTCTGTGTCTTTAGCTGTGTGTTGGGGTGTGTATGAATATCTGTGCATGTGTGAGTGTGTACATGTGCATGTGTTATGTATGTAAAATCCACAAAAAATCTTGTCAAACTAGTGTGTTTATGGTCACTATAAGGCTTACTACATCAAGACAATTTGACCACTGCCACCTAAGTACTGAGTAGGGATCACATTCTTACACAATGGGTTGTTTTCAGTTGTGCTAATATAAGTGTAAATTTTGGTACATGTGGGAGAGAAATACAAAATTGTGTGAGAAAGGAAAAGATGATGGAAAGTCACCGAAATACATGCTTTTGTATCTTTACAAAGAGGAAATGTATTAAGAAAGAGCTTTCTAAAATGGCAAATTAAGTCTGCTGTTTCTACTGAATACTGCACAGAACCAGCAGATGCCTCAGGCTGTTGCTGACCTGAGGCTTCTGGAATAAATATTTGGGAATCCTATTAATGAGATGCTTTCCAGAGTTCCCATAGATTTGCTGATCTGTTGTAGTGACAGATAACTTGAATGGGGTTCCAGAAAACTTTTATTTTGTCCTGTATTTTGCTGTGTACCTTCCTTTGAGTATAAATCCAAATGAGATGTTGTAGACAACTGCTTAACCTTTGTGTGTGATGACAAATTGCTGCATTTTTGAACTCCTGCCACTCAGCAACTGCTTTACCAGCTGGCTAGAAATAGTTGTTTGTAGGTATTGTGAGCTCAAAGAAAGAGGAGTTCAACTATAGTTACATTCACTATATAATATCAAAGCCAATTTTAGAGAGGACACATTTCAATTGAATTTTACAAGTTCACTTTATGGACTGTGGTATGTAATTCATAAAGAACGATGCTAAAGATTTTCCATTTGCACAGAGAAAATTATGCTTTTTGGATGAAATTTCTGAGTAGAAGCACTTTCAATCTTCTCATTCACTCTTCATCTCCATTGGATTGGGAAGCCTTAGGTCTTAAAGATGTCATGGATATTCGCAATTGGATGTTATCTGAATGTAAGCGCAAATTCACAGGGCCCATTTACTGGAAATCTACAATAAAGGACAGTGTCTATCAGATTAGCCTGGAGTAAACTATGTTTGATGTTATCTTGATTAATTCTTGACATGTGTGGGTCCAGCCCACTTCATATAGTGCAACTCATGAGCTGATTTTACTGGCTTATATAAAAATATAGGCCACACATCTCCCAAGGAATCCCCCTGCTCCACGTGAGGCTACACATAAGACACCCAGAATCTAACATAGGTATCCTGCCTGCAGACTATTATACTCTCTCAGTGCCCAACCAGCCTGTCCCAACCACCTCTCCTGTCCTTGTTACAACATCCAGGCCCACAATTCTGGTAAAAGTATTTGGCCCCACCAGAAGTCATGCTGGCTGCCAGAACTCTAGGTAGACTGGTAGCTTGGGCACTGCCATCACTACTTCAGTGTTGTCTAAGTCCAACATAACCAACCCTATTCTTCTCCTCACCATATCCCTGCTTCCAACTCCAACAGAGATAGTCTAATAGACCAGAGGACATGCTGGTTATCAAAGGATATGCCAGGGTCTAGAATTTTAGCCCCCATGTCAGATAGAGACCCTCTACTCAACCACACCCCACTCTGGCCAGAAGACCAGAGAAAACCTAGAAATAAAACATCCATCCAAAAATGGGCACATAGTCCTATAATCACACCAAACCCAAATGATTAGACACCAGTTTAACAACATAATGACAGTGAGGACAATAAGTCGCCATGAGAGGCAAGCTATCCTACCACAACAAACTTTGCATATTCCAACACAGCTGAAACATAAGAAAATGACCTGAAAGCCAATTTCATGAAGATTTTATAAGTCCTTAAAAAGAAAATTAATAAATCCTCTAAAGAAATTGAAGAAAAATTCAAACAACTAAGTTGGAGTAAATAAATCACTTAGAGAACATAAGGAAAAATCAATCAGTTGAAGGAAATGAACAAATGGTTCATGATCTGAAAATGGAAATATAAGTAATAAGGAAAAGACAAACTGAAGGAATCCTGTAGAGTTAACAGAAAATATAGATGCAAACAGAATACAAGAGATAGAAGAAAGAATCTTGAGGATTGAAGACACAATAGAAGAAAAGGGTATATAATTCAAAGAAAATCTTAAATCTAAAAAAAAAAAAAAAGAAAAAATAGTGATACGAAACATCTAGGAAATCTGGGGTTGTATGAAAGGACCAATCCTAAGAGTAATAGGAATAGAAGAAGAATCCCAGATCAAAGGTCCAGAAAATATTTTTATTAATTTTAACATGTACATTTATGTTATTACACATGAATAAATAAATTACAAATAGCAGGAAGAACAATGAGACAATCAGGAGTTACATAAATGTTACATTAATAGTGATTTGGCTATTTGTATTTGTGAAAATGAAGAAAGTGTCTTTCCTATCTTGTTGAGTCTAAATTTCTGAATGAAAATCAGTATCTATCATATCTCATTTCTATTGACTTAAAACATCTATCTTCATCTAAAATCACCTTAACCCCTAAACAACTAAGCTTAATTGAAAGACTAAACTATCTGGACTTCAACCACATCAGAGATTTGAGAAGAGATAAAAATTAAATACTCTAGTGAAACGGAAATGCAGGTTATCAGCTTCCAAAATGACTGAGACAGTGTGCTGCCTGAACAGTCAGAAAACACTTGCTATAACATTGGAGCATCATCTTTGGTCGTCTAGCCCAATACCTCTGTGAGGCAGGAACAATTTACAACTTGTTTACCTCGTCTTGACAGAGTTTGGCCATCAACTCTGCCTGAATCTAAGCTTGCCCACTTTTAGGCAGAATTCTGTCAATGGCAGAAATGAGGGCATTTTGCCCATTGGCTGCTTTGCCACATTTCAAGCCAACTCTATAAGGAGGTTCTTTGATATTGAACATACTCTTTGAGGTAGGCTGGGTGTTGCCAGGAGTTAACTTGTCTTGTTGTCAAACAATCTTAGGATAATAAAAACATCTTTAAATGCCATATTCTGTAGATATCTGAGGCTTCTAAAGATCTTATTTAACTATTTTACCTTACATATCTATAGAATCAGATCTATCTGTTGGATATAGGGTATATATTCTTGTGATAACATTAGACTAGATTTTGATATTATGTGATTTGCATCAATATACAAAATTTAATACCAATGAATGAAAAAACCTTATTTGTGAGTAACAAGGCCTTGGGTTGAGGAATAGATTCAATAATCTACCTTATGTTCTATCCTCCCTCAATATTTCTATATCCCTCTTTCTTTCATTTCAGCTATCTCCTTACCTATGAAAGAAAGACAATGGAAAAGAGAGACATTCCTGACTCCAAGCTAGTTTTCTATCTAAGTAAGACCTATAATAACTTATATCCACCTCCCAAGAAAAATAAGCATCTGTAGCCCAAGAGAGCAACAGAAACCTACCCAACCTCCATTAGAGGAACTAGAACACCTTTCTCTTAAGGTTTCTTCAGGCTGATTTAGAGCAAATAATACCTTTGAAGGGGCCAAATAATTTGAGAAAATGGTTAAGTAAGCCATAGATACCATATGTGGGCCAGTTTCTAAATGTTGAGAAATTCCAGGCTTAATAAGAATCCAGTCTGAAATGCTGGACCAGTTGCGATCAGATGTTTTCTACAACATTGTCCCAGAAACTATATTTTTAACAAAATTATAAAAGAAAAATTGCAACCTAAGGAAAGACATGTCTATAAAGATCCAATAACCTTACAGAACAGCAAATAAATAGAGCCAAAAAGAAAGCTCTTTCCCACATATGGAACAAAGAATAAATATTAAAAGCTGCAAGGGAAAAAAGGCCAAGCAATAATAGCTTCAGGCCAATTAGAATTACACCTGATTTCTCACTACTGGTTCTAAAAGCCAGAAAGGCCTGAACAGATGTGGCAACAACTCTAAAAGACCACCAATGTCTTCCAAGGCTAATATAACTAATAAAATCTCCATACAGAAAGAAAACAAGATCTTCCACAATAAAGTCTAATGTAAATAATATCTATATGCATAAATCCATGCCTACAGAAAGTGCTATAAGGAAAATTTCAACTGAATTAGGTTAATTATACTCATGAAAACACAGGAAATAATAACATATCAGCAAACCAAAAGAAGGGAATCACACACACACACACACACACACACACACACACTTCTAACCACCAACCAGAAAATATAAATTATTGGTTATTAATATCTCATAGTATCAATGGAGTCAATTCACCAATTTAAAAAACATATACTAACAGAAAGGATAAGAAATAAAACAGGGTCCATACTTCTGCTGCATACAAGAAACATACCTCAGAAGTAAAGATATATATTACCTCAGAGAAAAATGTTGGAAAAAATGATTTCCAAGCAAATAGATGTAATAAACAAGCTTGTGTAACCATTCTAATATAAAGAAAATAGACATCAAACAAAAATTAATCAAAGGAAACAAGGAAGGACACTTTATACTCATCTGCCAAATGATGTTTTAATTCTTAAACATCAATTGTACATGTGAGTATGGGGGGCGGGTAGATTCTCTAGCTGAACATACTGACCACAGATAAGGAATCTGAGAAGGGAAAGAGGGGTGAGTCAGGCAAAGGCATTCAGGAATCTAGCAGTTTTGAATTACTAGCAATCAGACAACTTCTGCAGCTCTGATGACTGACTAGCAACCAGATAACTTAACTTCCTTATTTGTACAAGTTTTACAGAACAAAGACTACTAATTATCTAAGAAGAACAGATTATGTGTTTTGATTTTCATTACATACCTAGGATTACAAACCAGTCACAATTAGATAATAGAAACAAAACAGGTTATATTTTTATATAACTTCTCTATAACCCCAATTTAAAGAGTATAAAGCACGTCTCCACCAAATTAAACAAATGTATTATATGACAGCCTACTTTTAAGCTGGCAGTGTTTGTAGTTTTAAAACACTCCATACAAACAGAAAATATCTGATCCTCTCTCTCTCTCTCACTCTCTCTCTGTGTGTGTGTGTGTGTGTGTGTATGTGTGTGTCTATGCTTGTATCTGTTTATTTTTAATTTTTATTCATTTTTATTTTTATATATACATCTATATTATTACATATATATATGTATATGTGTATATATATATGTATATATATATATATATATATACACAATGAACTACCTACATCAAGAAGAACTATGAAACGATCAAGATTAATATAAATTTCACACGCTTAGTGTTTTGACTATTTGTATTTGGCAACCCTGAAGAAAACATCTTTCCTATCTTGGTGAATCTAAAATTCTAAATGTAAGTCATTATAAATCATATCTCCTCATTATCAACTTAAAACATTTATCTAGGCCTAAAAATATCGTAACTACTAAACAACTAAGCTTAATTGTGAAATTATACTCCCTGGTCTTCAACCCCATCAGAGACTTGCAAAAGAATAAAATTAATTACTTGAATATATTGGAAGTGCATGTTAGCAGCTTCCCAGATGAGAAAATGACAGTTTGCTGACTGAATAGTCACCCAAAACTATCTATAATGTTAGAGCATCATCTTCAGCCTTCTTGCCCAAAGTATCTGACAGACATATTTGTGAGGCAGGAACTATTGAGTTTACCCTGTCTTGGCAGAATTTGGCCATTGACTCTGCCTTCATCCATGCTTGACCACTTTTAGGCATAATTCTGTCTAGGGTAGAAAGCCCAGTGGCTGCTTTGCTATATATGAAGCCATATCCATACGATGTTTTTTGATGCTCATTATCTTCTTTGAGGCAGGCTGGATGTTGTCCAGAGTTAACCTGTCTTGTTAACGAATCTTTAAAATAATAAATACATCTTTAAACACAAAATTCTATATGTCTCTGAGGTTTTTGAAGATGCCATTTAACTATTTTGTCTTATCTTTCTATAGAATCATATCTATCTGTTACACATAGGATGTATATTCTATTGATAAAAATAGACTAGTACTTGATATGGCTATTATTTGATCAACTAACAACAATTAACTTGTATAACTTACTTCTCCTAGACAGCCTGCAATAGCACTTTCAAAGTATTGGAAGTAAATCTTGTATTATAATTGAGTTGTATGGGTACAATACTTCATATTAGAATACATATATATATATATATATATATATATATATATATAGTATGTGAAGAATAATTTTAAATTTAAATTCTATGCCAATTTGTCAAAAATTAAACTCATTTTGCATCTATATGCAAAATTCTATACTAGTGAATTAAAAATAAACTTCTGAGTAACAATTAAGGCATTAAGTGGAAGGGTAGTTTCACTAATCTACTTTCTATCCTATCAACCCTATATATTTCTATATTCTCCCTCTTTCCAGTCTTTTTATGAATAGCAAATATTCATACCTAACTTCTTTTACTATATGTTTCATCAACTATGCTACAAAGTAGAAAAGGTTTATTTTAGTAAGTCTATCTTTTTTTTTGAGTTTTATTCCTGAAGGAAAGTATCCTGTACCACCCCTATTTTTAAACTACATTTTCTGACAGGTGTATGTATATTATAAAGGAGGCCTCGAACCTGTAACATATTTTCTTGGCCAGTCAGAGTTTGTCAAATGTCTCTGTTTGAGTTTGCTCAGGGGCACATACCTCAAGATAATTCTTTGAGCAATGGCCTCATCTAGCTTAATGATCTCTAGGCCATGAGAAAGACTTTCAAATAGGACCATATAAAATCAATTTTAGAATTTTCCTAGGAAGACTCAGACATAAGTTTCTTAAGAAAAGACATAAAATGAATCAATGCAGAAAATCACAAATGTTGCAAAACACAAATACCAAAATTCAAAGTGAGAGATAGGAATGACATAAATTGTAACATCCATCTTGGCTTTGTCAGAACTATTTTAAACAGCTGTGGTGGCTTCATGACTCTAGCTGTTTCCAGTAGAAAAGGCTATGACAATCAGTGCCCCAAATACAAGAGTACTCATGTTTGTAAAGGAAACACTACTAAATTTAAATGCTAATTAAAGTAAACATTGACCTCCACACATTAATAATTGGAAACTTCAATACACCACTGTCATCAACAGGTCAGCCAGCCAAAAACTAAAGAGAGAAACACTGGAGCTCATAGACATTACAAAACAAGTGGAACTAATAGATATCTACAGAACATTTCAACCAAACTCCAAAAAATATACATTCTTTTCAGCACCTAATGAAACATCTCCAGAATTGATCACACACCCAGAGACAAAGCAATCCTCAACTGATACAACAAAATAAAAATAATGCCCAGCATCCTGTCAGACCATCATACATTAAAAGTGGACTTAAGCAACAACAAAACAACAGAAAACATGCAAATCCATGGAAACCAAACATCTTTCTACTGAATGACAGCAATAAAGGAAGAAATTAAAGAATTACTATAATTCAGTGAAAATTAATATACAACATGGCAAAACTTATGGGCCAAAATGAAAGAAGTACTAAGAGGAAAGTTATAGCACTAAGTGACTATATAAAGTAATTTCATACTAGCCACTTAATATCACTCATAAAACTCTAGAACAAAGTGAGGCAAGTTTCCCCATGAAGAGTAGACTGATTGCAACAAACACTCATACTGCGTTAAGAAATCAATACAAATAGAAAAACAAAGGACAATACAGAGAATCAATGAAACAAACAGTTAGTTCTTTGAGAAAATTAACAAAATGGAAAAACGCTTATCCCAACTAACTAAAAGAAGGAGAGAAAAGATACAAATTAACAAAATAAAAAATGAAAATAGGAGCATAACAACAGACACCTAGGAAATCCAAAGAATCCTTGCATCATACTTAAAAACCTGTACTTCACAAAATTGAAAAATCTAAAAGAATGCATAATTGTCTCAGCAGATGCAAATTAACAATATTAAATCAAGATCAGAGAAACAATTTACATAGACATATACCCCCCAATGTAATAGAAGCAGTCATTAAAGTCTTCCAAGAAAAATTGTCCAGTACCAGAAGGTTTTACTGCAAAATTCTACCAGACATTTAAAGAAGTGCTATTTCCAATACTTGAATGATTACACAGAATAGAAACAGAAAAAAATTACCAAATTCATTTTATGAAGCTACAGTCACTCTGATACTCAAGTCAAATAATGACTCAAGAAAGAAAAAATATTACAAACCAATTCTCTCAGGAACATAGATGCAATAATACTCAATAAAATACTTGCAAACCAAATCCAAGAACACATCAAGAAGATCATCCACCACTATCAAAGAGGTTTCATCCTAGAGTTGAAGAAATGGTTCAACATATGCAAATGTGTTAACTTAATGCACAATGTATACAAACTGAAAGAATAAAAACACATGATAATTTCATTAGATGATAAGAAAGCCTTTGAAAAAATTCAGTACCCATTCATAATAAAAGTCTTGGAGCGATCAGGGATATGAAGGACATATCTAAGTATAAAAAAAGTCAATATAATGCTGTAGCTTATAGTCAACATCAAATTAAATGGAGAGAAACTTAAAGCAATTCCACTGAAATCAAGAGCAAGACAAGGCTGCCTTCTTACTCCATAACTATTCAATGTGGTATTTGAAGTTATAGTTCAAGCAATAAGATAACCAAAGGAGCTCAAGAAGATAAAAATTGGAGAGGAAGAAGTCAAAGTACCATCACCTGAAGATGATATGATAATGTACATAAGAGACCCCAGCTGAATAATACATTTAGCAATGTTGATAGATGAAATATTATCTCAAAAATCAATAGCCTCCCTATACAAATTGGCAAATTAGAAAGAAACTGGGGAAACAGCATTCTTCAAAATAGCCATAAATAATTATAAAATATCTTGGTGTAACTCTAAACAAGCAGGTGAAAGAATTGTAAGACAAAAACTGCAAAGATTTGAAGAATGAATTTGAAAAGTATATCTGAAAATGAAAAGGTCTCCCATGCTCAAAGACTGATAGGATTATCTTAGTAATAATGGTCATCATAACAAAGCAATCTACAGATTCAGTGAAATTTCAACTAAAATTTCAACGCAATTCTTCTCAGACCTTGAAAGGTAATAATCTGCTTCATATGAAACAAAACAAAACAAAAACTACGATATCTAAAACAATACTTTAGAATAAACAAATACCCAGAGGAATCACTATTTCTGCTTTCAATTTGTACAGCAGAGCTATAGTAATAAAACCACATCATATCCACATAAACACTCACACACATACACACACACACACACACACACACACACACACACACACACACACTGAGCAATAGAATTTAATCAAAGACCCATATATAAATCTATATACCAATAGATATGTGATGTTTGATAAAGAAATCAGAAAGACACCATGCAAAGAAAGCATCTTTAATGAATGGTGCCATATATTGCACAAAAATCAAGTCCAAATGGACCAAATAACTGAATATAAAATAACACACACTGAAGCTGATAGAAGAAAAATTGGGAAATAGTCACTTTTTGAAGAAGAAGGGTTTATTTGGCTTATACTTCCACATCATAGTTTATCACTGAAGAATCAAGGACAGGAACTCAAAAAGGGCAGAACCGGGAGGTAGAAGCTGATGCAGAGGCCATGTAGGGATGCTGCTTACTGCCTTGCTCTCCATGTCTTACTCAGCCTGGTTCCTGATAGAACTTAAGATAACCAGCCCATGGGATGGCACTATTCATAATGGGCTAGGCCTTTCCCATCAATTACTAATTGAGAAAATACCCATCAAGGTTGCCTACACCCTGATCATATAGAATAATTTTCTCAATTGAGGTTTCCTACTCTCTGATTACTCTAGCTTATATCAAGTTGACATATAACTATCCAGCATCCAGCACAACTGACTCTTTGTCAACTTGACACACAAAGGCATCACAGTTAAGTCACAACCTTTCCTGTCTTGTTCATTCTCACATTCACAAATCACTAAATGCCTAACAACATAAAATATGTTATAAACTTAAAAAGTCCCACAGCCTTACAAATTCAAAAACTTTAAAAATATCTGTCTTTATGAAAATCCAATCCCCACTGCCACCACCAAAACCACATTTTAAACATTCAGAAGCTCATTGCAATCAATGCAAGGGTAGAGAAAAAGTTGTAATTGTGGATAAGCTGAAAGTTTGAATTCATGTACAATTTCTTTATACATAGAAGCTTGGTTGGGGTGTCATAGAGTAAAGGTCAGACATATACGGTTGGCAATTACTGATAATTTAGGCATTCTTCAAGAACACCATGCACAAACCAGTTATTTACTAAAACTAATTGATATTTTATTAAAATTTGAGTACTTAAAAAATACAAAGTCGGTAAAACTACAAAATCTCATTTTTTCTTTCTTTTTTTTTTCTTTTTCTTTTTTTTTATTAATTTATTCTTGTTACATCTCAATGTTTATCCCATCCCTTGTATCCTCCCATTCCTCCCCCCACCATTTTCCCATTACTCCCCTCCCCTATGACTGTTCCTGAGGGGGATTACCTCCCCCTATATATTCTCATAGGGTATCAAGTCTCTTCTTGGCTACTTGCTGTCCTTCCTCTGAGTGCCACCAGGTCTCCCCCTCCAGGGGACATGGTCAAATGTGAGGCACCAGAGTACGTGAGAAAGTCATATCACACTCTCCACTCAACTGTGGAGAATATTCTGACCATTGGCTAGATCTGGGAAGGGGTTTAAAGTTTACCTCCTGTATTGTCCTTGGCTGGTGCCTTAGTTTGAGCGGGACCCCTGGGCCCAAATCTGCCTATCATATTGTTCTACTTGTAGCTAATAAATGGGACCTCATGAGGCTGAGAAGCTATTGTAAGGCAGGAGACACTGTCAAGAGAGCAAAGCAACAGCCTACAGACTGGGAAAAAATCTTCACCAACCCTACATCTGACAAAGGTCTAATATCCAAAATATATAAAGAACTCAAGAAATTAAACATGACCAAACCGAATAACCCAATTGTGAAATGGGGCTTGGAACTAAACAGAGAATTCTCAACAGAGGAATATCAAATGGCTGAGAAACACTTAAAGAAATGCTCAACCTCCTTGGTCATCTGGGAAATGCAAATCAAAACAACTCTGAGATTCCATCTTACACCCATCAGAATGGCTAAGATCAAAAATTCAAGTGACACCACATGCTGGCGAGGATGTGGGGAGAGAGGAACACTCCTTCTTTGCTGGTGGGAATGCAAACTAGTACAGCCACTTTGGAAATCTATCTGGTGCTATCTCAGAAAACTGGGAATAGGGCTTCCTCAAGACCCAGCTATTGCACTCCTTGGAATATACCCAGAAGATGCTCCAGCACACAACAAGAAAATTTGCTCAACCATGTTCTTTTTTTAAATTTTAATTTTATTAATTTATTCAGATTACAACTCAATTGTTATCCCATCACTTGTATCCTCCCATTCTTTCCTCCCTCCTGCTTTCACCCTATTCCTCTCCCCAAGGTCTAAGACTGAGGGTGACCTCCTCCCCCACTATATGGTCATAGGGTATCAAGTCTTATCTTGGTAGCCTGCATATTCTTTCTTTGAGTGCCATCAGGCCTCCCCACCAAGGGGAGGTGGAGGGGACTGACTCATTTTTTAAGTTTAATACTCTTTATTGTGATATTAAATATTGGTTAGACTCTGATTCTCATGGGCCAGACGAGCTTTGTCTCCTTTGTTTCCTAAGGGCTCTGATCTATTCAATAGAGTAATTTATGATTCCCTTCTGCCTTCTTCTTTTATTTTTTACATATAAATTTATATTATTATGCATAAATACAATAAACTACCTAAAGCAAGAAAAACCATGAAACAATCAGGAATTATATAAGTGTTACATTTATAGTGTTTTGGCTATTTTATTTGGCAACCTTGAAGAGAGCATCTTTCCTATCTTGGTGCATCTAAGTTAGTAGTCTTGAATTCATTTGCATAGGAGACAACTTTCTGCACAGAACACTGATAGCATGGGCCTGAAGAACACTAACCAGTAAAAGGAACTTCATGAACCTGAAAAGCTTCTGTAAGCAATGGAAACCATCAATAGGACAAAACAGCAACCTACGGAATGGGAAAATATTTTCACTAACTCCGCATGTGACAAAGGGCTAAAATCAAAAAATATATAAAGATCTCAAGAAAATAGACTGTAGTGCCCGTGCTACTGTAGACCCGAGTGTAGGAGCGAGAGGCTATGGATTAATAAATGACAAGACAGTGGGTCATTCACATCGAGAGAATGCTGTTCATTTGAGGAAAAGCTGACCCTTATATACAGGTCCAAATAAGTGTAAAATTACACAGAAGCATGGTAGAAAATTACCCCAGGTGGGAAGTGCAGGTCACAGGACCTGTAACCATGGTAGCAAAGGTACAAAACAAAGAATAGGAAGTTGTGGTCAGCTCACTGGAGCATGTTTTTACCGGAAAGGCATGTGACAACAGAACAGCTGAGCCAACTTGCCAGGTTCCCACACTAAACATCAACAAACCAAATAATTCATTTAGAAGTGGAGTATAGTTAGAAACAGAAATTTCTCAACAGAGGAATCTCAAATGGCATAGAAACACTTCAAGCAATTTTCAAAAATCTTAGCCATCAGGAAAATGCAAATTAAATCTACTTTGTGATTCCATCTTATATGTATCAGAATGACTAAGATAAAAAACACAAGTAACGGGTGGAGAGGTTAAGTGCACTGGCTGCTCTTTCAGAGGTCTTGTGTTCAAATCCCAGCAGCCACATGGTGGCTCATAACCATCTATAATGTGATCTAACACTCTCTTCTGGTGTACAGGGTTACATGTAGGCAGAGCACTGTATATACAATAAATAAATAAATAAATCTTTAAAAAAACAAATAACAACTCATTCTGACAAGGATGTAGATAAAGAGGAATACTCCTCCATTGCTGATAGAAATGCACACTTGTACATCCACTATATAAATCAATATAGTGGATTTACCTTAAGGCCCATCTATATCACTTTTGGGCATATAAGCAAGCATTGCTCCATCCTACAACAAGAACATTTGTTTAATTATGGCCATTGCAGCTTTATTTATTATTGACAGAAACTGGAAACTACCTAGATTACCCTCTACTGAAGAATGAATAAAGAAAATTAGATAAATGTACACAATAGAGTATTACAAAGCAGTTAAAAAACAATAATATCAAAAATTTCAGTAAAATTGATAGAAATAGAAAAAAAATCATCCTCATTGAGGTAGCCCATACTGAGAAAGACAGAGCCAGGGTGGTAGAAGAACCACACCACAAGAACATGGCACACAGAATCACAAAGGCAGAGCTCCTAGTGCCTCACAGAAACTAAAGCTACAAACATGATCTCTGTGTGGGTTTGAACTAGGTTCTCTGCACCTATGTTATGTTTGTCTGGCTTGGTGTTCTTGTGGCACTCCCAACACTAGTTGGTTGGGTTGGTGTCTCTGAGACTTTTGATTGTTTTTAAAGCTTTTACTTCCTACTTGGTTGCCTTGTCCAGTCTTGATATGAGGCTCTTTTCTAGTCTTATTGTAACTCGATAGGCCATGTTCAGTTGCTATTTCTTGTAGGCCTGCCCTTTTTTGAATGGAAAGCAGAAAGCATGGATCTTGAGTAAAAGGGAGGTTGGGTGAGGGACTAAGAGGACCACAGGGAGGGAAAACTGCAGTTGGGGTGTAATACGTGAGAGAAGAATAAAAGAAAAATTTCAGGTTGAGCAAGGCATGGAAAAGCAAAGCAATGAGCACCTATTCTCCATGGTTCCTGCCTCTGTTCGTGCTGGAGCTCCTACATTGGCTTCCTTTAATGAGGGATGGTGGGTGGGACATGTACATCAAGTAAAGTCTTTCTTCTCCAACTTCTTTTGGACCATGGTGTTTATCACAAAGTTAGAATCAAAACTAGAACATTGCCTTAATATGGATTTTCACGTTTCTTAAATCTAATTTTTAAAAATTCAAATAAAATGTATCATAGAATATCTTATGTACAATAAGGCTCATTGATTTACAATGCACAATTTGATGTTTACAGTATCATGAAGCTAAAAACAAAATGACAGTAAAGCTTACGTCTAAAAATCATACTAATTCTTATTCCCACAATTTGAAATCTATCCATTCCTCAGCTGGTTTTTTTTCTTGTTTTAAGTCTTCACTCCATCATTTTAACCCTAGCCTGCTATAGACCTCTGTTCTTTATTTCCAGTACAATATGTCAAAATTCTTTTGTTAGCATCTTCCTGGATCCATTTATTTCACTGCCTAGTGAAAATGATCACACTCCTCAAATACACTTTGTGAATTGTTTTAATTTGTTTCTAACTTTTTCAATAATTAGATCTAAAATACTTTTGGCTCTACTTCTGGGGAAACAAGGTATGTTGTTTTTGGATTGAATCCATTACAAATTTATGATCTTCTTATCCAGTGGACAACACATCTCAAAAAATATTTTACTCACTATATTCCCTTTCCTAAGTTTCATACTTGATGTAAATTTTACCATAGTCATTAGGTTCTTTGTTCTTTAAGGCCGCTTTTCAGGAGAATGTTCAATCTCCTGCTTTGGTGATATACTTCAACATGTCTTCTCTCTAATTTCAAATATGTTTTCGTTTTAACTTAGTCTTGCCATGTCTAATTTTGTCTCCAAGGAAAATATATCCCCGTATCATATCTCAAATACCCTGAAATAATCTGATGAGTTCATAAGCCAATAGATTCCCATTTCCAACAAGATATTTTTCCTATCATGTGTTTGATTTTTATTTCTGCTTCCTCATCTTCTCTAACATTTCTCTCTGTCACAGTTTTCTTTCTGTTGTTTCATTAAGCACTATAATCAAAATCAATGTGGGAGGAATAGGTTTATTTCATCTTACAGGAACGTCATGGTAGGAACATTAATTAGGGCATTGAAACAGAGCTAAGACCTGAAGAAGCCATGGAAGAATGCTGTTTGTTGGCTAGCTGTTCATGGCTTGTTCATCCTGCTTTCTTATAGCAGTAAGTTCCATCAGCCCAAAGTTGACACTGTCACAGTGGGCTGTGCCTTCTTATACTAACCATTAATCCAGAAAATGTCAACAGATTTGCCAGCAGGCCAATATGATGGAATTATTCCCTCAATTAAGTTTACCTCTTTCCAGATGACCCAAGTTTGAGTCAACTTGACAAAAAAAATTATATTTGCATTTTTTTCGCCAGTCTGTGTATGAGTTTACATGCAATTATAAAAGTTATCACAACTCTTAATAATTTTAACTGATTTCACTAGCTGGTAGTCAATTTATTTTCTTCACTATACAAATTCTTTGAAAACATGGGACTCTATTACTTTACTTTATTCAACCTTTGTTATTTTCTCTTCCCTGATAATCCCTCAAAAAGGTTCTTTTATTTTTAAAGATTTATTTATTTATTTTGTATACAGTGCTCTGCCTGTATTTACATCTGCAGGCCAGAAGAGGGCATCATATTACATTATAGATGGCTGTGACCCACCATGTGGTTGCTGGAAATTGAACTCAGGACCTCTGGAAGAACAGACAGTGTTCTTAACCTCTGAGCCATCTCTCCAACCCTCCTCAAAAATGTTCTTGACTGACTATATTTATTTAGTAAATTTATATATTGGTATGGATTAGTAAGGTTTTCTGTAGCTGTGATAAAATATCACTTTGGTGAGGAAACAATCTCTTTCAGTTTACAGTTCCACATTATAGTCTACCACTGAGGAAAGTCTGGAAAGAAGCTCAAACAAGGCAGGAATATGGAGGTAGGTGTTTCTGTAGAGACCATAGAGCAGTGGTTCTCAACCGATAGGTCACCCTTGGGGGTCAAATGAACTTACACAGGGTCAGTTATCAAATAATAATATTGCTATTCATAACATTAACAAAATAGAGTTATGGAGTAGTGACAAAAATAATTTAATGGCTGGGGTTCACCACAACACGAAAAACTGTGTTAAAGTGTCACAGCATTTGGAAGGTTAAGGACCACTACCGTAGAGAAATTCTATTTACTGGCTTTCTCCCCATGGGTCTGCTCAGCCCACTTGCTTACAGTATCCAGCACCATCCAAAGGTGTTCAGGAGGGCCGGCATCTCTGAAAGTGAGATGAACACACTCCCACATCAAATAATTATAAAAAATGCACCAAGGGCTTGCCTACAAGCCAGTATTTTGTCATTTATTTGAATGAGGTCTCCTCTTCCAAAATAACTTTATCTTGATTCAAGTTTACATAAAACTGTCCAGCATATAGGGATAATCTTAAGTATGCCAGGATTTGCTCCTGTTTAATTTCCATACTAGTGTGTGTTGTTGGGAGGGGGTGGCAAGAAGAAAAACATATTGTTTTATTTGTGTGACACAAATAAAGACATAAAGATATAAATAAGTTGTGACACAATAAGGATTATAAACTGACTACTTATTTCAAATGAAAAAAGGACAATTTAAGACTGAGAGAAAGTAATGCAATATAAAATCTTCGAGAAAATACTCTGAAAGTAGGAAAAGTAAGATGAAGTTCATTAAAAGACAGATGAGAGAGACAGAAAAATTATGTTAGACTGAGTTTCATCAACTGGCCTTGTTAGTTTGATAAGTTTGGATTGTTCTAAAGATGACAAGAAGCTATTGGAGGGTTAAGGGCTGGAAGATTTATGATCTGACTTGCTTGTGGAAAAAATTCTCAATAGAAGCTGATGGATAATTGACCATATGGGAACAAGGATAGAAGCAAAGGAGACCAATTAGCAGTCTGTTGCTGGTATCATGGACAAGAGGTGAAGGATATCAAGATCTCCTCCCTTTTCTGCCTCACTCATGCAGTTTGTTCCACCTGATGAACTCAAGCTCTCAATGTAAAAGTCAACTCAGACATGACTTCACTGAGGAAGCCTCCCACAATCCACAACTACTGTCCACTGGACAGAATTAATTGCTCCCTTTTGGAGTGGGGGTTACCAGTAGTTCTTAAAGCTTCTTAAAATAACTCTTAGTGTACACAATCTGGAACTTGCTATAGGATTAATTGTCTCATAAGCAATCTCTGGTGGTTCTTAATAATAATGCTTTTAGAAACAATCATTACACATACAAGTATTTAATATAAGAGAATAATGACATAGAATGACACACTAATCCAATATGACCTAAGTCTTGATTATTTTTAATTTGGCGAACTAATGAGTTTCCTTTTTTAAAAAATTAGGGTTACTTAAATAATTATGAGTAAACGGATACTCACAGAGTAATAAGTGTTGAATCAAACACAAATGCATCACTGGAAAGCCCACTGCAGACAGATGACTGAAAAATATAACTCTGAGATTCTGAAGTCTTGAGCTTAACAAAGGGAAATTTAAACATAAGATGCACATGGACAGAATACTATGAAAAAAAAAAAAAAAAAAAGAACGCTGACATTAGATGATGTTTTTACAATTCAAGAATTTCCAAAGATAATAAAAAGGTGAGAGAGGCAGACACAAAGAGAGAAGTATGAATTACACCTTCATCTTTACTGCCCCAGGAAGAAACTTGCCTTACTAACAACTTAATGTTAGACTTCTAGCCTCAAGAACTAAGACAATGCAATTCTGCTATTCCAAGCTATTTGTGTTTTGGTACTTGACGACATCAACTCTCTCAAACTAATAAAAAAAAGTCTATTATATGTAACACTTAAAGAAAGGTACATAACCTCTCTATGCTTCAGTATCTTTGGATGTAAAATGTGAATAATTAGGGTGTTTGACAAAAAGATTATTATTATTATTATTATTATTATTAGTAGTAGTAGTAGTAGTAGTAGTAGTAGTAGTAGTAGTAGTAGTAGTGTTAGTAGCCATAAACAATTTATAATCATGCCTTGTATGTATACATCATTTGAAAAGTTACAGTCTTTGTCACCCACTTATGTGTTCCTAGAGGGCAGACATTATTTTTCATTATCTCTATATTTTTAGCATTAAGTGTGGAGTAGAAACTTGATATTTTTCACATTGATAGTTTCAGGACTCTCAAGGTTCATTCTCACAAACTGCTTCTCTAGTTTAATGGTCTAGAAATCCTGGAATCTTATTTCTAATTCCTTTCCATAAAACATATTGTCAGTACTGTTCAGACTCTGGTGAAAAAGTTGGTAGCTCACCTAAAGTTAAGCTATTGCTTAGTCTTTCCAAGTCTCAGTTTGTTCATCTATTAGATGAGATCATTGAGCCAGATGATCTCTAAGGTCCTGTCTAATTTCAAAATTCTGCAAGCCCAGGTCTCTGACTATAATTTAGGAAGCTAGGGCACTTGAATTATGAGTTATATTTGATCATTAAAGATATAACAAAATATCTCACAAATCAACTGAAGGCACTCTAAGGGAATGAAGACTGTATTTGGCAGGCTTCACAGTGTGCTTTTGCTAAGTCATTAAAATGAATAAGACCTTATGTGCACATCCAAGTAATTTAATGGTTCCACTTTTTCACAACCCAGTCAAAGAATCATAGGTCTTCCCCCTGTCATGAACTTCCCAGAATTGTTCCTATTTTTCATATCTCAAGTAATTATTAATAACCATTCTAATCCTCATAACTTCTATACCTAATCAAACATTTCTTCTGTTCAAACTTATGCATGCTGGTTCAATTTTTTACGATGTGCTCACATCAAAGCAACTGCAAATGCACTTCAATTAAAATCAGGATATAGTTGTAGCCATGAACACTAATCTGGACTACAGAAGAAAACATTACTACTGTAATATCAACCTAGAGTTTGCACCAAGACTATTTTGTTTTGTTTTGTTTTTTTGAGACAGGCTTTCTCTGTGTAGCCTTGGCCGTCTTAGACTCACTTTGTAGACCAGGCTAGAGTTGAACTCATAGTAATCTGCCTGCCTCTGCCTCCTGAGTGCTGGAATTAAAGGCTTTCTAGACAGGTAATTTAGAATATAGTTTTCTGCTTACTTGTTGGCAGATTCTGGATTAAGCAATCTGAAAGAGGGAGTGATGTTGTTATGGCTTGGATGGACCTCCCAATGGTTAAGGGTTTGAAATATGTGGTGCAGGTGGTTCTGATAGTACCTTTAAGAAAGGGATCTTAGAGAAACTTAACTAGATCACTGAGAAAACTATCCTTATAATGTATTAATGTAGTTATTGTGAGACTTCATTTCTTATGACAGTTGGATATTATACAAAAAAAGAGAATGATCCTTTCATGTTAAATGTGTTAAGGCTTCCTGTTTAAACACATGATTACATCCTCTTGCATTCATTCTTACCAGGAGGCTTTTTGCCTTAAGACCTCCACTACAGGCTAAATATATGAATAATAATATTTCAATATTTTTGTCTTTTGGAAATTAAAATATAGAGACATTATTTTCCCTGTTTCATTTCCTCCATCCATGTCTTCCCATCTATCCCCCTGACCCATTCTACATTCTGTCTCAAATTCATTGTCCATGGTTACTATTTCTTTAATAGCTATTTAAGTAAGATTTAATAATTAAACCTTAAAATATAGATGAATGTTTTCAGGGCTGGCCATTTAGGTGGTTCTTTACTGAGGAAGACTACTTCTTGTGCTTTCATCATCCTTTATTTGCCTGGTAATTCTTTGTCTAGGTTTGTTACCCATTAAGTTTTCCCTCACCCATTTTAGCATGTCTATTGATACCATCATCTTTAAATCTTTCTTAGAAATCCATTATAAATTTTATTAAATATATTTATTTATTTATTTTAAAGAAGAAGAATATGCTTATGCACATTTGAAAGTTAAGTAGAAGGGAGTCAGTTCTGTCCTTTCATAGGATTGAATTGCCAGGGATTAAATCCAGGTTATCAGTCTTGACAACAAATACCATCTTGCTGACCTATACAATCATGCTTTGCCTTACTAATCAAATTAATTCAGAAAGCTGAAAAGTCATTAAGTAACTATTATTTCTATTAATAATCTCATTAAAATACTTTGATTAGCATGGTTCACTTTAATTTTCAATTTTCTGGTCTGGTGATCCTTTTGGAAGATGAATAAGATTTATTTCCTCCCTACTTCTACTTTTAGAGTGTTGGGTTCCAAAAATACAGTTGTTTAGGCTAAATCCAACTAAGGGGGTCAGTTTTAATATGATAACACATCATTTGAAATCACTGTGGCTTACCATTACAAATATGTAATTTTTGATCAAATTATGTGGTTTTTAGAGCTCAGTTATGGCTCTGCTCCAGTATGAAGCTCTCTCTGCCTTACATTGCTGTGCATTTCTAATTCCTAAATCTCAGTGAAAAGAGCAGCCTCTATTTGATATGTGCTTTCCTATGACATGAAACTAAAGACACACATGATTAAATCCTCTTCTGAGAAATGGCATAAATCATGTTTACATATTCACTCCCCAAATCAACTCCTATGTCCAACGCTGAGAATTGAGTCAGGATGTACACTTCATCTACAGTAAGGCTTCACATTGTGAATGTAAGTGAAGACAGAACTCTGTAACAGAGGAGGAAAAGTAGGATGTGAACAATTTTATTATCTAACAGTTGGTTCAATTATCAGCTCTGATTTCAACTGTAAAGTGTTCCTTTTTAAGGAAATCATACATTTCTACTGATGACATTTCAAGTGGTATTGATTCTGATAATATAATAAAGTTTTAAAGTTGAAATCCAAAGTTTTATGGTCAATGGTTACTAACTATTTTTAAACATAGATGGTAATTTGATTTTGGCACATTGCCGCCTCTCTCTCTCTCTCCCTCTCTCCCTCTCTCTCTCTTTTTGCACCATAATCTCCATTAAGTTACTCACTGAATACTCTGTGTGGGAGGCACTGAATATTGCTGTGGGTACAATGCCTTCTCACAATGCATGAATCTCAAGAGATATTTATTGTGTAAATAATTTAAGGCTTAAGGTCACTTGGATTAACAGGATAAATATTAAAGTATGTTGTAGTAATATACTTTGGATATATTTTTAAAGATTTCTGAAAGATGAATGGCTTTCCTTGATATTTACTGAAAAAATTTCCTGATGTGTATGGGAGTTAGGACAAGAGATGAAAAGATTTAGAGGACAAGATTATTCAAAGCTATCTTTGTTGCATTTTCCTTCTGGAAATTAGTGTAAAATATGTTCTTTGGGATACAAGCAGTGGCTATGCTTTGTTGATGTTTGTGTACAGAGTACACTGCAAGATACTTGGTACACAACAGGTACCCAGCAAATGCATCTTATAACTTGAAGTTTTCTTATATTATTAGGGTAAAAGTTATCAATTTCTTTTTCTACTACATTTGACTGTACCACTTCCCATCTTCTAGTTACTAACAAAGCCATTCCATTGACAAGAGTGTACTGTTTGGAGATAAAGTTTTGCAATTTGATACCCTCTGTACTTGGTGCAAACTTTTTTTCCATCAAATGTCCTGTGAAGAAGACAATATGGGAGTAAGAAGGAAAATAGAGTTAATCTTACCTAAGAGATATTCTAGACCAGAGTTCTGATGAACAGACTCTGCTTCAAAAACAGGCACTCTTCTTCCCATAAAGTCCATGCGTTATCTCTCTGGCATATACAGAACAATGATAGATGGGATGTTCAGTTAGAAAATCATAATTATCTGAAATTGCAGCAAACTCATACTTTATACCCCTTCAGAAAGTCTCCTGGTTTTCCACATAACATCAAAATGTCGGCTGAGTTTCTAAACTTTATATCCTCCTAACTCCATTATTATGTCAAATAGACCTTTGTTGTATTAGAAACAGAATTTTGCAATCCAATTTAAAATTTATTATAAGTTTAATTTGTTGTTTATCAGTCTGTAAATAGTAGTGCCTAAGAACAAAAAACTATGAAATAAATGAGATATTTATACTAAGCAATATATAACCTCTTTAATCACATTTAATGAATCTTCAGGAAAAAAAAACTTGGTCTCTGTTTTTTCCTCTCATTTACAATGTCTAGGAGATATTTCAATTTCTACATGGAGAACTTCAATTGTTTTCAATAATTATATTTATTTTGTATGCATTGTCTTTATTTGCTTTGCTATAGCTACTATTAAAGAAGCATATAAGCTGTAGTAGCATACATGTAATGTTAGCAGTTGTGACATGGAGGAAGGAGAAACAAAAGTTCAAGCCCAGCCTCTGCTATGTCATGAGTTTGAGATCAGTCTGGAGTACATGAGACCTTGTCCTTACAGGGAATTATTTTCTCACAATTCTTTGGTTATAAATCCAAGATAAATGAATTAGATGATTTGATTGTCTCTGAGGTCTTTCTCATTGTTTTACCAATGCTCACCTTTTGTTCTATCTACAAATAGTTGTCTTTGCTTGTGTGTAGTCTTCTTTTTCTTAACACATCAATTTCTTGAATTATAGCCCCACACTATTGATGTCATTTTATTAATTATTTGATCTCCAAGTACTAATACTTAAGGATTAGGGCTTCAGTACAAGAAATATTGGACATGAACAGTGAACCAACAAAACTATTATATGATTGAACATAGGTATTGCTCAATCATATTCTATTTTTTCTCTCAACTTTCTATTGAAGCAAGTAGGGCTTATCACATGACTTCATATTATGTGTCAAAGTCATTCATTTATATCTAGCATGAGGAAAATCATGGATACCATTTAGCATGTTTTTCAGAAGAATGAAAATATAATAAAATGCATCCTTCTTTTGTGTACTAGCCAATGAATACTCACAACTTTATCAACTGAAACCCAAGTTGATAAAATGGATATTTTCTATCATCACAAAAATTCTACCCTGCCTATTTGTCTTTTAAAACATTTGCCTTAAGGCAACACCTATTCTAATTCCTTCTATCATAGGTTTGCTGTATCCATTCTTTAAATTCAAATAAATGTTTGAATATGGTATAATTGCTGTCTCTATAAATGGTTGACTTTCTGTGCCTGTGTGTTGGATTCTTCGTCGTATACCAGAATATGGCCTAACCATGTTCAGCTTATTTTATGCAGTACAGTATCTACAAGATTCATCCCTGCTACTTTATGCTGTTCATTTCTTTTTATTGATAAAAGTAATATACAATATGAATATACAAATGTTTTCAGCCATTTTCAGAATATTTGAGTTACTCTTAGTTTGGCAACATTATTAAAAGATCTACTATGAACACTCTTTTTCATTAAAATTTTTATTAAAAAATTTAGAATCACAGCAAAGGTGAGCAAGAAGTCCAGAAATTTCCCTTATATGCTGTGTGTGTACATATGAATAACCACCCACAGTATTAAAATCCTGGCTTATAAGAATCTAATTTTTGCAGTTAATAAACCCACAATGAAGTATCATACTTCAAGTTCATAGCTAATTTGACAATTAATTCTTGGTTTTATACATTTTGCATCTTTGTACAAATGTATAGTTATGACTGCCTTCCTGACCACTAGACTCCAATACAGAAAAAATTCACAGCCCTTCTCTGTATGTTGGTATTACACTCCTGGATTCCCAGTACTTGGGAAGCAGAGTTAGGAGAATCACCTCAAACTCAAGATCAGCATATATAAAGTGAGTTCTTAACCAATCTGAGCTTCATAGCTACCAAAATTTCAGTGTATCATCTTCTACTCCCTACAACAAATAATAGGTTTCCTGTCACAGAACATCCTAGTATTTCATTACCATTGTTAATTTCACTATAGATCTTGTTCTAAGAATCCTTTCCTTTTAAGGAAAACAATGGTAAAAACAAAACTAATTTTATTAACTTTTTTCAGATAAACTATTAAAGTTATCATGAGTAGTATTTTCTCAACCTCACTATAATCACAACATTGGAAACTAAATTCTTTGTTCATAGCTTGTGCATTAGCATTCTTTTCATCTTTGTCAGTCTTAACCTTCTTATTTTTATAATATAAATTAAAGTACAATGCAGCAGTTTCACCTAATCCTGGAATGATACAGTCCAAAATACCTTAGTATATAATAGAAATTACATGTAGTACATAGGTCATTTCAATGAGACCTCTTTCATAGTCTCTTATATATGAATGCTTGGTTCCTCAGTTTTTGGTACTTTTGGGAGAGATTTAGGAGCTGTGGCCTTACTGAAGGACGTATGTTACTGGAGATGGCCTTTTAAAAAATATTTTTACTTTCTATATAATCACTTTACAGCCTGATTCCAGCTCCCTCCCTCGTTTCCTCTCAGTCCCACCCTCAAACCACTTTCCCTACATTGCCCCCTCTCCTCAGAAAAGAAGGGACGCCCAAGCAATATCAGCCCACCCTGGAACCTCAAGTATTAGCAGGACTAAGTGCATCCTCTTCCACTGGGGCCCAGCTAGGGGAAAGGGGTCCAAAGGCAGGCAACAGTGTAAGAGACAACTCTCTTGGACATTTTCTTTGAAGCAGGAGAATCATGAGTTTTCAGCTTGTTTGTGCTGCACAGTTCCACATGATACTGTGTGACATAGTGAGATATTATCTCAAAATATAAAAAAAAAAAATAAGTGGAGAGAGGCGAGGAATAAATGAAAGTTTAATAATGATTTAGCATATCTAACTAGTATCATTTATTCTTGTGTTTTGCCAAACTTATTAAGCAAAGTAGGGATTATGTGAACACAAGCACTGTGATATCATAAACATTCATCTGATAGTAACTATGGGTTCAAAATGACTGATAGGTGGATAGTTTATAAAGCATGGATACTTTGGCCAATGATACATATCACCCATTAAAATAAAAAATGATAGCTAGGATGTCACCATTTTACTCAAAATGATACACAATTTGAAATATGATCATTTATTTGTGGAATTTTTCATTTTATATATTCAGATTTCAACTGAGCATGGGTTGATAAAACCATGGAATACAGTATTACAGACAACAGGGCATTTCTGCAGTTTTAAGGTTATAAATGTTTTTCATGATAAAGGATTAACATATAATTTTATCCAAACTGATAGAGTAGAAAAAATTAGGGAAAATATGTATGTATAAAGAAAAAGCAACAATTTATAATTCCCATTTTTCTGAATCATTTCTATTTCCCATAAAGGAAGGAGACTCTATGGAATAATTTGTGTTGGAGTATATAGCCTTTGTATTAATAGTCTATATTTTACTTGGTAACAAACTAGGAGAAAAACAACTGAGTCACAGTAATTTTGACTTATTAAATGTGTTTTTAGAAATTTTTCTTGAGTGGGTCAGAGGACAGAGGGGACAGCAGTGAGGATGAAGGATGAAATAGAAAAATGTGTAATATATACACACACACACACACACACCAATGGTATCTTGAATTAAAACTTAATTATAAAAAAGAAACCCTCCTTAATTCTATTGAACCACAATGTAGAAGATGGTATCAGAGGCAAGAGTAAATATCCAAGAAGTAGAGAAGGCTTCCTATGCAGCAAAAGCACCCCGCATAGAAGCCCCACGCAATGCACTGCAATGTAAAATTTTGTTATGTATCCATCAGTATTTAGTAATAGATAAGGAAGGTTTCATAATTGTAGGTTTCATAATTATAGTGAAATATCAGTTACTTGGTTGGTAAATCAAGGTGACTAGCTATCTTCTCAATTCCTTTTTTGTTCCAGAATTTAAACAGCCTGTCTATACCACATAAAGCAAATGGCAGCTCACACAGCTGAATTGGTCTATCTCATTCAAAATTTATAACTTGCACTTTCTATTTAATATTCTATGTGATGTTTGGCAACTCTCATTGCAATTGCCAAATTCAATCTCTTACCAATAAGCAAGCAGTTGCAATCAGTTTTTGAACACTTGTGATATAACTGGGAGTGATCTTCCCTATTTTTAAAACCACACTTCAGATAATCTTGTTCCTGGCAGGGGGACAGTTTATTGTCAAATATAGAGTGAGTAGGGGGTATTTATGATTTTGAACATGTTTCTGTCATGACTTTCCCCCTGCTGTCTTTCTGACAGCCTGGGTTGTTAGTCCTGCCTTTTGTGTGCTGAAAATAAACCCTGCAATGCAAGAAGTCTGGTCAGCATTGGTAGCCCACTGAGGAGAGGGGATTACTTTAGCTATAGCCCCAGATTTCTTATAGTAAAAGAAACATTTGACAAAATTTGCAGACTGGACCAAAATTATAAAATACTGTTTTCTGCCTGTAGAAATGACAATTTCACCAAAAATTTAGCCTATGTTTTGCTAAAAATCTATCCATTTATAAAATTTATTGTTTCAGATTTCATTTCACACATTACATAACTTTATTGACCTACTTATCTTAAATCAAAGTGTATGACATATTTTATTTTACTTCATAATTAACAAAGAAGCATTCATATTAATGTTCTATAGGTATAAGGATAAAGCTATAACTGAAAGCTAAACTGAATAAAGAGTTAACTTCCATAAACAAATATAGTTCCTTACATGTTCAAATATTCTCTTGAGTCAGGTAAAGTATCTTATGCAGACTACATTTTATAGGATTCATAGAGATGGTGATGATTAACAACTAATCTCTTTCAAAACTACTAAGAGATCTACTGGTATTGCTTGTCTTATCTGATATGTATGTAGATACTGTGGACTGGATTTATGTGTAATTTTAGGCTTCTAAACAGTTTCTATTTCCCGGTCTTCTTTCCTCCCCTACACTTAGGATAGAAAACAAACACAATCTTTTTGTCTCTGTACAGACTGTCTCTGTCTGTCTCGGTCTCAGTTTCAGTCTCTGCATTTCTCCCTGTCTCCCAGTGTCTTCCTCTTCTATATTAATGACAGGAACAAAAATTATAACCTTTATAAGTTGCAATAAACTCATTGCTACAATTTCCTAGTTATTACAGACATTTTAGTTGATTTAAGTTTTGGGGTTTCAATTTACTTTTTTGGTAATCCATCTTTTTGTATTGTTGCTCCTACAAAAGTAATCTGCTAATAAAATTGTATAAGTATTATTTCATGCAACCAGTTATACCTACACAGTTTGAAATTCAAAATTAAGCTGATTACCCAATTTCACAAATACAGCCTCTTTTAAATTATATTGTAGCCACCTCACAGCTGTAATTCTTTATTGCACCATATGTTTATGGTTGGAAAATAACAAAAGAATGCTTGCTAGTGAACTTATCAGCAGGATTATGCTGCCTTGATTTATTTTTACCCTTTTCCAGTCTTTGAATGTGACATTGTCTTATTTTGCTTTTATTTTCTCAACTAAGAAAGGGGAAAGAAAAAGAAATGAAGCAATCATTGAAGAAAAAGAAATGTTTAAATGAATGTTTGAAGTTCTGTATCTGGGTGTAAAAATGGAAATGGACACACACAGACACTTACATTATATGTTGCTGGCTTACTGCAGCTATCAATATACTTTTAAGAAAGCATAAATAACATACTTAAGGTCACATTTAAATTTTTGATCAGGAAGAAAGACCTATTTTACAGGGAAATAGTAGTAAATTCAGTAGAAGCAAGTAGTGTTTGCAAGAAAGGCTGACCTAAATGTCAATGGATATGTAGTGTATTCTGAGATCTAAGTCATATTTTCTAGTTCTCTTTGACAACAATACTCACTGAGGTGGAAAGAGCATGACCAGTGATTGAAATACAGTGCTCTTCCTTACAAGGGCATGTGGCTTTGGACAAGTTATTTAATCCATAGAATCTCATATTTGACCTCTAAAACGGGAATAAATTTTTTATACACAAAGATTTATCTAACATGGGGCTTGTTTTTCTTCCTTTAGGTTATAAAACAGTCTATACTATGATTTTAGTTGAATCTAAAACTCAAGACCTGTTAGAATTTTTGTTTTTATTTCTCCAACCCTTTACTTAGTATTTTTTGATTTATATAAATAACAAAAAATTTGCGATCTGTAATACATACACACACACACACACACACACACACACACACACACACTGCTATTGCTGAGATTACAGTAGAATTAAATGTTAGGACAAAGTCCTACTTCCTCGATAGATAACATATTCATGTTTAAGAATTCAGACGTTCGAGGAAAGAAAGACTAAGCAAATAAGAATGCTGTGGCCCATTAATAAATTCAGCTTGTGACTATTGATATGGGAAAATGTATGCAAAATTTTAAATTTTATATAAATAAACATCAGAAAGGGTTAAAGAAGAATTAGCACTTGATAATGATTCTACCATAAAAGAGAACTCTGACACCAGAAGAAAATGCCACATAGATGGAATACATTTTTAATAGTAGCACTCTACATTCAGAGGCGGGTGGATCTCTGTGAGTTCAAGGCTCTCCTGGTATATATAGTTAGTTCTGTGGCTGTAAGAACTGTATAATGAGTCTCTTTCTCTTGAAATGGGTAAAACTGGAATAAAGAGAAGAAAAGCCTGTTAAGATGCATTCCATTCTTTGAAGGCAGAGTTTCTCCCATGCTCCCCCCATACAATTCGGCTTATGTCCTTCACTCCACTCTCATGTTTGCAGTCTATTTTGATTATTATAGTTACATATAGACATATATAAGCATATATTACTTACTCTTTTGTAATAGATAAGCAATTATGGGGTGCAGCTTTGGTAGAGGCTATCGCGACCCTTAAGGACGTGACCCGAACGTTCTTCTCCAGGCAGTTTATTCAGGAACCTTTTCAGCAAGCTTCTTCTTTTATTTCCTCCTTTTCCTTTCTCCCTCTCCTTCCTTCCTTCTTTTCTCCCCCCAACACCCCAGCACCCATTTATATCCTCTGCCTCACCCAATCAGCAGCCCTTACGTCGGTAGCTCCAATTGGTTCCCGACAAGGCGAGATGCATACGTCAGAGCAAAGCACGGCCCACAACCCAAATAAGGACTTGTTTATCAGGAGCAGAATTGCAAGTCATTTTGCCTGGCTGGTTGCCAGGCGCCATCTTAGCGAGGGGATAGCTTCAGCTTCCCACAAGAGGCAAACTCTCCATCTATCTACACTCACTAGCTACCTGTAGCTATAATGTATTGGGGTTGGACCCTAAAATTTCCCCCTTCCATGTAAGTATATGTATTGCTATTGGCATTTTTAAGTATTGTTCATGCAATTTCTATGAGAGAATTATGTAATTTCTATGAGAGACTGTTTTCATCATTCTTGGCACTTAGGAAAATGCAAAGTTGATATTTCATCTTACCTAGTAGGATAGGAACAATAAAACAACTGCCCACAAAAATCAGTAAATCAAACAGAGCGTGGCAGCTCATGTCTGAAAGGTCACATCTGTATTCTCAGCATTTGGGAGGGCAAGGTAGGACTATAACAAGTTTGAGATCAAGCTTCATTCCAAAATGAAGTTTATTTTTAAAAACCTGGAGTCATAGAACATACAAAACAGTAACAAATCAAAACAGTGCCAGAACCAGAAGCTAGCCATGTTGAAGCACTCATTTATAATTCTAGTCCATGAGAGGTAGAAGCAGGAAAATCAGGAGTTCAAAGGAAGCCTATGCTACATATTGAGTTTAAGAGTTTAAGGCCATCTTATACTACATGAGAACTTGACTCAAAAAAATAAAAATAAAAAAGGAAACCCCAAAGATACTTGAAGCTTAAGGTTTTACTGTTACAAATAAGAATCTCTTTTAAAACTATGAAACCTACATGATGATAATGTTGATAATAATGTTCCCTGAGACATTAAAATTACATAGGATAAGCTGTTAATTGTTACTCTTTACAAAATGAAGACTTTAACAAACAAGGTTTTTAGGCTGCACAGGTAGAAAATTTATTCTTGCAGCACAACAGCAGTAAAAGATATATAACTCACCATCACAAATTATATAAAGACATAGTTGGTGAATAAATAAGACTGAACATTTTTGTCTTCCAGTACTGTATCAGACACCAAGCTTTATTCTTTTTTTTTTTTTTTTTTTTGGCAATTTTTTCTTATATTTTACTTTACATATACATTTATATTATTACACACAAATAAATAAACTGCATACAACAAGAAGAATCACAAAACAATATGGAAATATATAAATGTTGTGTTCATGGTGTTTTGGTTATTTGTATTTGGCAAAATTGAAGAAAACATCTTTCCTATCTTGGTGAGTCTAAAATTCTGAATGTAAATCAATGTCTTTCATATCTCATCTCAATCAACTTAAAGCATTTATCTACACCTAAAAATCCTCACCCCTAACAACTACGCTTAATTGTAAAACTAATCTGTCTGGTCTTCAACTCTATCAGAGACTTGAGAAGGAATAAAACTTAATTACCTGAGTAAACCAGAAGTGCAAATTAGTAGCTTCCAAAATGATCTTTCTTTATAAACCTCATCCTAATGGAGGACTGCATATCACAGGTGATAGTTATAAAGCAAATCCCATAGTAGAATTTTTAATTATGTCTTCTTTAAAAACTATAAAAACAGAGCTGTTAAACCCTAGGGTAGAAAAGCAAAGCTGTTAAACCCTAGGGTATCAGAGTTGTTAGATAAAAATATTGTTTTTACTAATTTTGTAAAGTAAAATTATAGTTTCTCTAAATTACATCAATAAGGACTTAATATTCTCCTTTTATAAATAACATCATGTACTTTTCTCACTCTTTTGCCAAGCTATTATTTTATACAAACCCAGTCATCTTCAGACTACCATTGTGAGAATTATCTGTCTGATCAGTACTTCCTCTGTTGTCTCTCATTTTCCTATTAAATAAAAGTATTCACTTTCTACCTAAAAGATTTCCTGGTACATGAAGACTTGATTTGACAAGTCAGATAGAAATTGGTATGGTAGAACAAGCAATACTGTATGTAAGGGGAAATTTTTGGTGATAAATTTGACAAGAATTGGGCATGACACTTGGCCTTGAAACATTTATGAGAATAAGGATGAGACTAAAGTTGAACTGAAAGTTTATGGTGAAATGCAGTTCTCATTCCTTTTTTAGCTATTAAGTTATTAGTGTCCTATAATTTAGAGCTGGAAAGACATTATAAATCTAACATGACAGCACATACTCATGAGGATGTGGGGAAAGGGGAACAGTCTTCCATTGTTGGTGAGAGTACAAACTTGCACAACCATTTGAAAATCAATCTGATGCTTTTTCAGAAAATTGACAATAGTTCTACCTAAAGAACCAGCTATACCCCTCTTGGGAATATACTCAATAGATGCTCCACCATACAACAAGGATATTTGCTTAACTATGTTCGTAGCAGATTTTTTGTAATAGCCAGAATCTGGAAACAACTTAGATATCCCTCAAATGAAGAGTGGATAAACTGTGGTACATTTACACAATGGAATACTATTCAGCTATTAAAAAAAAACAAGGAAATAGGTGCACCAGGCCCAGGGGTCTGAGCAGTGGGTGTGGGCCCGGGGGTGAGAAAGATGAGGTCCTCAATGCATTCTGAGGAGGGTGATTGTGTTCCAGAGATACACTTGGTTCATCTCCAAGAGCAGCCTTATTGGGAAGAAATACTTAGCACAATGCATTGGAAATACCCAGATGGAGATCATCCAAGATGGAGTCGATCTTACACTGTGTCTGATCTGTGGAACAACAGTGAATGCCCAGCCACCAAAGGACCATACTGTGAGCTCCAAAACACAGTGGTGGTGTTTCACAGAAAGAAAGAAATTATGTCATGTGGATCATCCATACCCTCCCACGACAGGACAATGGGATCATACTCAGGTGAGCTCCCAGGGACTCCAGGCTGCTGCAGCTGCCACCAATATTAGGGTTGCAGCCTGGTGCATTGCTGGCCAAGGAGATGGCATCTGAGGAGGCGATGCTGTTCGAGTCGAGCCCTAGCGAGGATTGTACTGCCCACTCCACAGGCCTCATGGACATCCTCTCATGGGCTGGAGTCATGCTCAGTGCTGAGAGCTGTATTGTGCAGAGGTGGATACTAGGGGCAATACTGAAGTGGGAGCCTATGGCAGATGGAGCACATGATGGAACCAGAAACTTGAGAGGCATGAATCAACAAATCCACAAGTTCCCTAGCACTTGGGATAGTGGTGAGGACATCCTAAGGTGAGAGATATATAGGAGATAGGGAAATAGATTGATCCAGAGGGTCCTAGAAACCTACAAGAAGAACACTCTGATTGGCAGATCTGGGCCCAGGAGTTCTGCTCGATCTCTGGCACTAACCAAGGACAATATGTGCAGTCATCATAAAACCCCTACCCAGACCTACCCAAGGGACAGAATATTCTCCACAGTTAAGTGGAGACTGGGACTGACTTCACACGAACTCTGGTGCCCCTTATTTGGCCATGTCCCCTTGATGAGGAGACCTGATGGTACTCCGAGGAAGGATAGCAGACTACCAAGAAGAAACTTTGATACCCCAGCATCATGTACAGCTTCTATGACAAGAAAAAAAAGAACCTAATTCTCTGATGCAGTCTTCTAGAGATCTACAATGCTGTATCTCATTTTAGACACAAGAAGCACTGTATGCTATATGAACTAGAGGTCTATATCCTGAGTTGTATTTTTCAATGATTACAACAACATATTGTTGCTTTTTAGTTTAAAACTGGAAGTCAACCAATCTAGTTTTGGAAAGGCTCATGTTTTGAACCTTGGTTTTCATACCTTCAAAGTGCATTAATACCATCTTCCACTGTAAATACAGATAATGAAGTTAGCATACAAACTAGAGTGGACTATGGTACATAGTGGGTTCTTAATAAAACTTATATGGTATTAGAAAAAAACAAGGACATCTTGAACTTCTTTAACTTCTTTTCAGAGTTGCATTTGCTTTTAGTATTACATACCATCTTTCCATGGGATCTTTGAATAGATTCATCTTCTCAAGTTGTCTTGCCTCTCCATAATTCTTGTGATCTATAGGCCAACAAAACTAGTATTATTTTGATAATGCCAAGGTATGACTCTAGGAGAGACCCAGCTGAACAATAGTGGAAGAAGATTCAGAGTATTCCAGAAATGCAATCAAGTCATCATTTCTATGGTCCCAATAAAAAGTATTTGGGTTATTTTTAATGATGCCAGTCGTCATCATCATCATCATCATCATCATCATCATCATCATTATTATTATTATTATTATTATCACAACATTGAAACTGTAGTAAGTGAATTTTCTTTCAAGTTTCCACTAAGGAAAATACCTAGAATGGAACTGCTACGTCAAAACTCATGCTTCAACCAATAGGGAATCTAATTTTAAGTTACATATCTTTGGTAGTAGTTGTTAATCTTAATTAGAATAAGAAGATACATTAGGAGCTTGACCAGATGATTTAGATTCAAGTTAGTAAATGTTGAGATAAAATTCTAATTTCAATATACCTTAATTTATAGTTCTTGTTTTATACTGAGACTCTTCTTTATTTCTAGATGAAAAAAAAAATACAAGACTGCTGTTAGACAGACACATGCCAATCTGACTGTGAAATGGTAATTGAAAATCTGTTTGGTAAAGAATTCCAAGAGATGTGCAAATGCTGAACATGACCCCATTAACATTTCAATATGACTTTGTTGCACTTTGTAAAAAACTTCTCTGGTTGTGGTTTTCTTGATGCATCTTGATTAAACTCTGTGAAGGGTATTTTGTGAGAAGACTGTGAATTACAGCTATGTAAGGAAACACTAGGCAGTGAGGCTGAGGTTTGATGCCTGGGCTGTGCTAGGAAACTCGCCAAGGCTACCATCCTTGGCATCTGCAGCAGATGAGAACTTCTTGGATTTTGAAATGTTGTTTATTAGCTTACTCTTCCTGGAGTACTTCTCATGGCTTCTTTTCTCTACATTCAGTGCTCCATTTCACGCATGCAGTGTTGTGCTGCAGCAAAATTACTGCTACTGGTAGATAATAGAAAGCAGAGGCTCAAAAGAGGCTATTTTGCTTCTGCTAATTCTAACATGATAGTTAAAACCAGAAGTGTAAATCATGCTTATCTGACATCAAAGCCACTTATTTTTTTTAATTTTTTTTTATTAATTTATTCTTATTACATCTCAATGTTTATCCCATCCCTTGTATCCTCCCATTCCTCCCCCCCCCATTTTCCCATTATTCCCCTCCCCTATGACTGTTCCTGAGGGGGATTACGTCCCCCTATATATTCTCATAGGGTATCAAGTCTCTTCTTGGCTACCAGCTGTCCTTCCTCTGAGTGCCACCAGGTCTCCCCCTCCAGGGGACATGGTCAAATGTGAGGCACCAGAGTACGTGAGAAAGTCATATCACACTCTCCACTCAACTGTGGAGAATATTCTGACCATTGGCTAGATCTGGGAAGGGGTTTAAAGTTTACCTCCTGTATTGTTCTTGGCTGGTGCCTTAGTTTGAGCGGGACCCCTGGGCCCAAATCTGCCTATCATAATGTTCTACTTGTAGATTTCTAGGACCCTCTGTATCCTTTTATTTTTTTGTCAAATTGTGTACTAGTAGTACAGCAGCAAACCAAAGTAAAATAGATTGTCTTTTTTGCCCAATCTTGGAGAGTATGTACTACAGCTGCCACTTTGGGTTTCTATGTATAGAAATCTGGTTTTCAGGCTTTCTTTTTAAATAGCTTTAAAGAAAAACCTTTACTTTCTGTAAAGATTCTGACTTACTCTGATTTCTAAAGCATTTCATTTTTTGTGGCACCCATGCAGTTTAAACTGAAGTGGTAAGATCTCAGTTAATCAGAGCAGGTAGCTCATTAGCTGGGTCACTGTTCATATAATGTTTTCCAGCTCTGCTCTTTCTGTAGAGCAGAATATGCAGCACAGAGCTAAAATGACAGTATACAATGTGCACTCTGCTAAAGGTTGCCTAGCAATAATTCATTAGAGAAAATAAAACAGTATTGTCCTCTTTTAAAGGCATCCACGTTCCCGGATGGGAATAAATGTAATAGAACATGTATACTGAGCTTGACAGCTTGACTTTAACTATGAAGCAGAAAACAAATTTTCATAGAACTATGATTCCAGTGTCCCAGGTATTAGAAAATCTCCTGAAATGACTGCATTGTGGGTGACAGAACACAGAGAGGCCATGGACACAGATGTCAAAATTTCAAACTCCTCAATGTTGTTTTCAGTTACTGTGAAAATGAGTTAGTTGCAGTGTGTTCTAGTCTGTGACAGTCTCTCCAGGGAACACTTTAAAATGTATTGCTAATGGCCTCACCCTGAGATAATCTGCATGCATCTTCATGAGCATCCCAGATGACACTAACAGTTGGAATTTTGAGTCTATCACCGTGAGACACATAAAACCTTATGTAATTTTTGGACATCAGTGGATGCTGCCTAATAGTGAGCTGTAAGGATGCAAAGGCTCATTTGCTCTGCGGAAAATTTTGAGCTAGCTACTGTCAGTAGCCTCAACAAATGTGGTTTGTAGAAAGCCGCAGTGCTGCCTGGAGATATTGCCCCCTCGTGGTAGCTTCTTTAATAACAACAGAAAGTAGTACAGTTGGTCTAAACCATTTGGAGAACAATGTTAAGTGTAAACAGAAGACTAATTTTTCTATGGTAACGAAATTTTCTCAATAATACTTCCACCCAAGATTAATATTTGTTTGTTTATGATAAATGTTAAACTTAAGATATTTGTTAAAAATATAAATTTTTTTCCTATTCATATTATGGTCTTCTCAGTATGATTGAAATCCATGTTTTGTCATGAGTCTAAAGCTTGTGCATGCTTTTCCATATTATCTAGCATATAGTATGATATCACATTTTGTGTGTTTGCCTTTATATTATACACATTTCCCCAATGACTTTCTCTTTTCTTTTCTTTTTTCTTTTTTTTCTTTTTTTTTTTTCTGCTTTATTTAACTTTTTACTTTGAATCTAGAAAGTTATTCCACAGGACTCCCTTTTAAAATATGTTTTAGTATCAAAATTGAAAAGCTAGTTCAACTAAAGTAGCAGACATTTGCTGTTCCAACCATGTTTGATTCACATAATAATGAACAATGTCTCAATTTCCAAACAAAACACTCAAATTAGTGAAAGTTTATGTTCCATTATATTTATTTCAGTTTCTAGATAGTGAGGCAAAAATTGAAACACTTGTATAAAATTGAACTTCACTGGTTTGAATATAATCTTATCGCATAATTAAACTAGACAACTCAGTGTCTTACAAAAGGCTTTTCTAATCCATGAGCACTAGAGAAGTTCTCCTGATGTTTGGATTTTTTTTATCTAATATTGAATTAGATGACTATACTAAGGACTTGAAATTTCTTAGTAACTTATTTTGTTACTATGTTTTTATGCATTATGTCATTTCTGTGCATGAAATATTTATACAATTCATCTTTCCCCATCTCTAAAAGTTATTATGTTAAAGGACATTGCATCAGCTGCTATATTCTTAATTGTGGGTAAGTCCTTAAAAATAGATATAAAAAAATAAGAGCATCAACATTCATTAAGGTGGTGATATATTTCCAAGGTAATCAGAATTATCATAGGTATTCTTCAAATGGCAGCTACATAATAGGTCTCAGGTATTACTAAAAGTATAATAACATAAAAAGGGTGTTTGAATTTATTTAAGCCATGTATGGTTTTGTATGGCATAGATGTTTAATGTCATTTTAGCCAAATGCATACAGAGAGAGACAGAGAGAGAGACAGAGAAAGAGACCGAGAAACAGAGAGAGAGAGAGAGAGAGAGAGAGACAGAGAGAGAGAGAGAGAGAGAGAGAGAGAGAGAGAGAGAGAGAGAGAGACAGAGAGAGAGACAGAGACAGAGACAGAGACAGAGACAGAGAGACAGAAACAGAAATAGAGAAAAAGAGATGCAGAGAGCCAGAGGAGAGAGATTCAGGAAAGGAAACACACGTAAAGAACCAACTACAAGGTGAAGTTGAAACAAACACTTTGCAAAGTACTAATATAAAAATATTAAACACTAATTATGAACAAACACTGAAACAATGTAACTGATGGAGAGGCAAATGTAACATGCATTTTTCAATATAGATTGGTGCAGTATTATTTGCTTTAAGACAGTTAAATTGTTATCTTCCACAAATAAAACTTTTTGTCAGTGTTTCAATCAGAAAAAAAAAGACTGATCAGAAATTAGATTTCCTATTTCTTTGACTAGAAATAATTTTGCATATTTTACTAGTTATAAAGTTATTAGACAGACAACTAACTGAAATTGTTAAAATTAATTCTAAGATACCATGGAAATAGTAAATGAAAGGATAGCTATATGGTGAGATAAAAGAAAAAACTAAATGAAAGTTTGTAATAGAGCCTCTTACTTGCAACTGAGTCCTCTAAGAAAGAAGGATTCTCTACAAATACTGAGAATCTGACCTCAATATAGAGCCATGTGGCAGAAGACTGCACTTGTAGCATGAACAATGTTAGCTCGCAAGCTTCAACTAGGGTATAGTTCAGTAGGAAGTAGCTTCAGTTTGGAACACTGATATGAGAAAACATTTGTCCACTGGAACACAAAGGTCTATGACAAAAGAAGTACTGTGTGGTAGGCAAAATTGGGAGTATTTATGCCATTGCTGTGCTTTCTCATGAGGTAACAGCTGTCCAGGAAGTCCAAATTCTACAGCACTTCCATAAAATACCCTTTCTTATTTTGAAGAAGTGGATATCTGAGCCTAGTGTTCTCATGAGTTTTCTAATATATATATATATATAACTGTTAGAATGGCTAAGATCAAAAACTGAAGGGATAGACAACACATGCTTGTCAGGAGGTGGAGAAAGAGTAATATTCCTCCATTGTTGGTGGGAGTGTAAACTTGTACAACTATTTTGGAAATCAATCTGATGCATTCTCAGAAAATTGAGAATATTGCTACCTCAAGACTCAAGTATACCATCCCTGGGACTATACCCAAAAGATGCTCCACCATACAACAAGGCTATTTGCTAAACTATGTTCATAGTAGATTTATTCATATTAGCAAGAACCTGGAAACAATCTAGATGTCCCTCAACCAAAGAGTGGAGAAAGAAAATGTGGTTCTTTTACACAATGGAATATTACTCCCACCTTTTAAAAACAAAGATGTCACTAAACTTGCAGTCAAATGGATGGAACTAGAAAATATTATCCAGAGTGAGGTAACTGACCTAGAAAGACACACATAACATGTGTGTCTTTTAATATTTATAAGTGGATATTAGTCATAAAGTACATGATGCTACAATCCACAGACCAAGAGAGGAAGGAGAGGAGGGATACACATGAAAAAGACCAGGAAGAACAAGAAGGAATGATCAAGACCTAGTATATCAGTAAATAGCAAGTTTATTGTGGGAAACCTGAATCTTAGGAAGCTATGCTAGTTAGAAATTTTAGGCTGGAGTAATTATTGCACAGCATTGTGCTTTGTGGTAATTAAATATATCCTAGTTTCTTTCTGTGGTTATTTGTATATAAAGCTTGTTAAGGAGTAACTACTGATTATACTAAAATTATAAATCAATATTAAATATTAATATTCATTCAACAAGACCCAAAATAGCTAAGTACAAGAAAGGGCCATGGGAGGACACTAAAATATCACCTATAATGGGACATAAAACAGACATTTAAATAAGATAGAGGGAGGGAGCTGGGTAGGAGAAAGAGTGGAGAGGTGAAATGGAGTGGGAAATCAGGTGTGGGGAGTGTGGGGGGATAGAAAAAATTGGGAGAGATAACATAAATTAAGGGTCACCTCTGGGGCTTGGGAGGATCCTGGGAACCTATGAGGATGACCTTAGCTGAAACTTCTACCAGCTGGAGATACAGAGCCAAAAGTGGCCACCTTCTGTATTCAGGCAGGACTTCCAGTGGAAACACCAGGACACCAACCTACACCCTAAAACCTTTAATCCAGAATTTGTCCTTCCTACAAGAAGGGAAGAGACAAAGATACAGCAGAGATTGAGGGAATGACCAATTAATGGCTGGCCCAACTTCAGACTCAGACCATAGGAGAAAAAACAATCGCTGACACTATCAATGATACTTTTCTATGCTTGCAGGCAGGAGCCAAGCATAACTGTATTCTGATAGGCTATATCTAGCAGCTGATGGAAATGAATACAGAGACCCACAGCCAAATAATAGGCAGAGCCCTTAGAGTTCTGTAGATGAGAGAGAGGAAAAATTGAGGAAGCTGCAGGGGTCAAGAACTCCACAGGATTCTAGGACCCTCTGGACCTTATTATTTCCCCATCTTCTATATTTATCTTATCTAGATTCCCAGTAGGATGGCCTCATCTCTATCCCAATCTCCTGGTAAGTGAAGATTTTCATGGGACATGCATTTTGGGCTAGTGGATCAGGGACCAGGGGGTCTGCTCAAACTAACCAAGGACAATACAAGTAGTAAATATAGAACCCCTACTCTGAACCACCCAATGGACAGGACATTCTCCACAGGTATGTGGAGAGCAGGGACTAACTCTGATGTGAACTCTGGTGCCCAATATTTAAACACTTCTCTTGGTGGGGAGGCCTGATGGCTCTCAAAGAAAGAATAAGCAGGCTACCAAGATGAGACTTGATAGCCTGTGACCATATAGTGGGGGAGGAGGTCCCCCTCGGTCTTAGACCTAGGGGAGGGGAATAGTGTGAAAGTGGGAGGGAGGGGGGAATGGGAGGATACAAGGGATGGGATAGCAATTGAGTTGTAATCTGAATAAATTAATTAAATAAAAAAAATGAACTACACAGAAAAACCTACAGAGTAAACTAACCTGGGCCTATGGGAGCTCACAAAGGCTGAACCACCAATCAAAAAGCAACCATCAGGTGGACCTAGACCCACTACACATACGTAGCTGATGTGCAGCTTGTTCTTCATGTAGGTTCCCAAGAATTGGAGTGGGGGATGTCTCTGATTCTGTTGCCTGCCTTTCCTATAGCTGGGTTCCTTTCTCTGGCTTCAGTGGAAGAGGACGAACTTAGTCTTGGTGTGACTTGATTTGCCAGAATGTGTTAGTGCTTCCCCTTTTCTGAGGAGAGGGGAAGGAGAAATGAAAGAAATATGCCAGTGAGACTGGGAGGTGAGTTGGGAGGGGGCTGCGATCAAGATGTAAATTGATTAAATAATTAATGAAAAGAAAAATATCCATCAATACTACAATTGGTATCTATCCAAATGAGGACAATCTTTAGAAGATGCACACTTGCACTATCATATTAATTTTATCATCATTCATAATAGCCACAATGTGGAAATAAGTATCTGTAAATGAATTAATGGAGAGAGAAAATAAACATAGAACAGAAAAAGGGAGAAAATGAAATATTATTCAGAAATGAAAGAAAAAAGGAGATATTACTAATTTTATGAATATATATTAACCTGGAGTAAATTAACCAAAGCAGAAAAAAAAAAACACAAGATTTCATTAGAAAAAAGAATAGTTACTATATAGACAGAGTTATACAGTGATTACTAGAGAGGAGGATTTGTGATCTAAGCAAGAGGCCAACAACAGATAATTAGGATAAAGCTAGTCTAAAGATAATGTACAGCACAATTATACTGAGAAGAATTCACTTGATTTAAGGTTTCTAATTACCAAATAGACACTATCACTTCCTTTTTAAAATTTTTTATTAATTCATTCATTTTACATCTCAATAGTTATCCCATCCTTTGTATTCTCCCATTCCTCCCACCCTCCCACTCTCCCCCTACTCCCCTCCCCTATGTCTGTGACTGATGGGGGCCTCCTACCCCTGTATATGCTCATAGGGTATCAAGTCTCTTCTTGGTAGCCTGCTATCCTTCCTCTGAGTGACACCAGGCCTCCCCATCCAGGGGATGTGGTCAAATATGGGGCACCAGGGTTTGTGGGAAAGTCAGTCCCCACTCTCCACTCAACTGTGGAGAATGTCCTGACCATTGGCTAGAACTGGGTCAGGGTTCAATGTTTACTTCACGTATATTCCTTGGCTGGTGTCATAGTTTAAGCAGGATCCCTGGGCCCAGATCTGCCCATCATCCTAACTCTAACCCTAACCTAACCCTGACTCTATCACTTCTTATCTTACAAATGAAATATTAGTAAATCTGTGAAAATATAGGAATGTTTCTTTCTGTAATTATACCAACCAGAATTACTTTTAACATATCCACAGTAAAATCAGTTAATTTTATGTTGTTGGAAACTGTCAAGGGGAGAAATGTTATTATACAAAAAGAAGGATAATTGTTAGACATAAACTCTTTACTATTAAGGACTCTATAGCCAATGCACAAACAGAGCAGTTGTTACTGTTCTGGACAAGAGACTTTTTTACTGTAACAGAGAAGTCAGACTACATGTAAGCAGTCATAAACCGATGAAGAAATCAGTTGGAGGGGATCTGTGGATATTTTCCTGTTTTTGTAATGAAATAAAAGGTCATTGTTTTGAGATTTGAGTACAGAGGAGAAAAAATAGCCTAGGGAAATTTAAAAGATTATCAGAATCATTCATGTGTACCCATTTTGCACTCAAAGATTGCCTCCTCTTTGAAGCATCAATTCACACAGGTAAAACTGAATGGGTCAGACACCATATACAATATCAAACTGCTAGATAGCCAGTGTGGTGAAACTCAAATTAAGTCCCTTGATTCTTGTTCCATAGCTCTTTCTGATCAAACATTTCTGTGTATTTCACTTGAATGTTCACATGATATTTTCTTTCTAAGTACTCAAATTTCTGTTTACAATATATCTTTTGAAGTGAAAGAGGACTTCTCTCAAGGCACTGCACTGATGCATAGGCAGTCTTGCAAAAATTAGAAATCTTTCTCCAGGGAGTGGTTGTGTAAGCAGAAACTGTACAAGAACTTGCCTCCCAAATGCATTAAAAACACAAAGTTGGCAACAGACATCAGGATAGTGATACACTCTGAAACAGATGAGTGGACTGAAATATTTTAGGGGAGTTGATTTTGACAGTTATTGACCATTATTAATCATATATGAAGGGCAACAGGATCTAAGTCAAATTTTTCAAATGTTAGTGAAGATGAACATTTACTGTCTCAGCATTACTATGCATTCATGAACCTGCTCCCAAAACACAATGTGCATGCAATATAATCCAAGTAAGCTTTCTATTGTTCAGAAGAATAGCACATAGTTATTTTAGAGTGATATAAGCCCTTCAAAATCACATCACATCTTATCTTTAACATTATCAGATTAGGAACCTTGTAAAATATGTGAATGTTGACAAAAATCAGAGAATCTAAGTAGGAAAAGAACAAGACTTAGAATTTGAGTATATGTCTGAATATATTGCACATTATGCAAGATTTAGAAAAACAAAGTGCATATTTACCAACATAAATAAGTATACATACATGTGGGTATAATTCAGAGACTGTGACAAGGGCATGATCTTGAATCATAGTCAATAGCATTTCATTCATTCATTTATTCATTTATTAATCCAATAATTCATTCATTTATTTGTTGACAGTGAAACAGATGTATATATTGTATTTTGATCATATCTACCCCTAATATTTTCCTTTCTCATAGCCACTCCTTTGTCTCCCAAACCTTTCTCAACAAGTCTTTCTCCCATTTCTTTTTTTTTTAATTTAATTTATTCTTGTTACATCTCAATGTTTATCCCATCCCTTGTATCCTCCCATTCCTCCCCCCTCCCAATTTTTCCATTATTCCCCTCCCCTATGACTGTTCCTGAGGGGGATTACCTCCCCCTATATATTCTCATAGGGTATCAAGTCTCTTCTTGGCTACTTGCTGTCCTTCCTCTGAGTGCCACCAGGTCTCCCCCTCCAGGGGACATGGTCAAATGTGAGGCACCAGAGTATGTGAGAAAGTCGTATCACACTCTCCACTCAACTGTGGAGAATATTCTGTCCATTGGCTAGATCTGGGAAGGGGTTTAAAATTTACCTCCTGTATTGTCCTTGGCTGGTGCCTTAGTTTGAGCTGGACCCCTGGGCCCAAATCTGCCTATCATATTGTTCTACTTGTAGATTTCTAGGACCCTCTGTATCCTTATATTTTGCTGTTCTCCCATGCGTCTCTCATTTAGAGTCCCAATAGGATGCCTTCCCCTCTGTCCCAGTTTCCTGGTAAGTGAAGGCTTTTGTGGGACATGCCCCTTGGGCTAGTATGCAGATATAAGTGAGTATATACCATTTGATTCTTTCTGCTTCTGGGTTAAGTCACTCATTATGATCATTTCTAGCTCAATCCATTTATCCACAAATTTCGGGAATTCCTTGTTTTTAATAGCTGAGTAGTATTCCATAGTGTATATGTACCACAGTTTCTTTATCCACTCTTCTACTGAGGGACACTTAGGCTGTTTCCATGTTCTGGCTATTATGAATAAGGCTGCTATGAACATGGTTGAGCTGTTGTGTGCTGGAGCATCTTCTGGGTATATTCCAAGGAGTGAAATAGCTGGGTCTTGAGGAAGCCCTATTCCCAGTTTTCTGATATAGCACCAGATAGATTTCCAAAGTGGCTGTACTAGTTTGCATTCCCACCAGCAATGAAGGAGTGTTCCTCTCTCCCCACATCCTCGCCAGCATGTGGTGTCGGTTGAGTTTTTGATCTTAGCCATTCTGATGGGTGTAAGATGGAATCTAAGAGTTGTTTTGATTTGCATTTCCCTGATGACCAAGGAGGTTGAGCATTTCTTTAAGTGTTTCTCAGCCATTTGATACTGCTCTGTTGAGAATTCTCTGTTTAGTTCCAAGCCCCATTTCTCAATTGGGTTATTCAGTTTGGTGGTGTTTAATTTCTTGAGTTCTTTATATATTTTGGATATTAGACCTTTGTCAGATGTAGGGTTGGTGATGATTTTTTCCCAGTCTGTAGGCTGTCGCTTTGTTCTCTTGACAGTGTCTCCTGCCTTACAGAAGCTTCTCAGCCTCATGAGGTCCCATTTATTAATGGTTGACATTAAGGCCTGGGCCGTTGGTGTTCTGTTCAGGAAGTTGTCTCCTGTGCCAATATGTTCCAGGCTCTTTCCCACTTTTTCTTCTAAGTGGCTTAGTGTCTCTGGTTTTATGTTGAGGTCTTTAATCCACTTGGATTTGAGTTTTGTGCAAGGTGACAAATATGGGTCCAGTTTCATTTTTTTACACATAGACCTCCAGTTAGACCAGCACCATTTGTTGAAGATGCTATCCTTTTTCCATTGAATGGATTTGGCTTCTTTGTCAAAAATCAAGTGACCATATGTGTGTGGATTCATATCTGGGTCTTCGATTCGATTCCACTGATCAACCAGCCTGTTGCTGTGCCAGTACCGTGCTGTTTTAATTACTATTGCTTTATAGTACAGTTTGAGATCAGGTATGCAGATTTCTCCGGAGCACCTTTTATTGTACAAGATTGTTTTAGCTATTCTGGGTTTTTTGTTTTTCCATATAAAGTTCAGAATTGAACTTTCAATGTCTTTAAAAAATTGTGTAGTTATTTTGATAGGGATTTCATTGAATCTGTAGATTGCTTTTGGTAGGATGGCCATTTTTACTATGTTAATTCTCCCGATCCATGAGCAAGCAAGATCATGCCACCTTCTCAGGTCATCTTCAATCTCTTTCTTCAGAGTTTTGAAATTTTTTTCATACAAGTCCTTCACTTGCTTAGTTAGGGTAACTCCTAGATATTTTATATTGCTTGTGGCTAATGTGAAGGGTGTGGTTTTCCTAATTTCTTCCTCTGCAAGCTTGTCATTTGTGTATAGGAAGGCTACAGACTTTTTTGAGTTAATTTTGTATCCAGCCAATTTGCTGAAGGTGTTTATCAGCTTTAGGAGTTCTCTGGTGGAGTTTTGAGGGTCACTTATGTACACTATCATATCATCTGCAAAGAGGGATAATTTGACTTCCTCCTTTCCCATTTGGATACCCTTGATCTCCTTTTGTTGTCTTATTGCTCTGGCTAGAACTTCGAGTACTATATTGAAGAGATATGGAGAGAGTGGGCAGCGTTGCCTTGTTCCCGATTTTAGAGGAATTTCCTTGAGTATCTCACCATTTACTTTAATTGTGGCTATTGGCTTGCTGTATATAGCCTTTATTATTTTGAGGAAAGTGCCTTGTATCCCCAATCTCTCTAAAACTTTAGACATGAATGGGTGTTGAATTTTATCAAATGCTTTCTCTGCATCCAAGGAGATGATCATGTGGTTTTTTATTTTTAGTTTGTTTATATGGTGGATTACATTGATGGATTTCTGTACATTAAACCATCCCTGCATGCCTGGAATGAAGCCTACTTGGTCATGATGAATGATATCTTTGATGTGCTCCTGTATTCGTTTTGCAAGTATTTTATTTAGTATTTTTGCATCTATGTTCATAAGAGAAATTGGTCTAAAATTCTCTTTCTTTGTTGAGTCTTTGTGAGGTTTAGGTATCAATGAGACTATGGCCTCATAGAATGAATTTGGTAATTTTTCATCCATTTCTATCTTTTGGAGTAGCTTGAAGAGTATCGGTATTAGCTCGCCCTTAAAGGTCTGGTAGAATTCTGCACTGAAACCATCTGGCCCTGGGCTTTTTTTGGTTGGGAGACCATCGATGATTGCTTCTATTTCTGTAGTGGAAATGGTACTATTTAACTTCTTTATCTGTTCTTCATTCAACTTTGGCAAGTGAACTTGATCAGGAAAATCGTCCATTTCCCTTAGATTTTCAAATTTTGTGGCGTATATGCCTTCAAAGTAGGATCTTATGATTCTTTGAATTTCTTCAGTGTCTGTTGTTATGTCTCCCTTTTCATTTCTGATTTTGTTGACTTCAATACTGTCTCTCTGCCTTTTAGTTGGATTGGCTTACAGTCTGTCTATCTTGTTGATTTTCTCAAAGAACCAGCTCTTGGTTTTGCTGATTCTTTGGACTGTTTTCTTAGTTTCTAATTTGTTAATTTCAGTTTGATTATTTCCAGATGTCTACTCCTCTTGGGTGTTTCTGCTTCTTTTTTTTTCTAGGGCTTCCAGTTGTGTCGTTAAGATGCTTATGTGCGATGTTTCCAATTTCTTTTTAAAGCACTTAGTGCTATGAATTGTCCTCTTAGCACTGCTTTCAATGTATCCCACAAATTTAGTATGTTGTTCCCTCATTTTCATTGAATTTCAGAAACTCCTTGATTTCTTTCTTTATTTCTTCCCTGACCCAGGTGTCTTTTAGCAGAGAGTTGTTTAGTTTCCACGTACGTGTAGGCTTTTTCTTATTTCTGCTGTTGTTGAATTGCAGCCTAAGAGCATGGTGATCTGATAGGATACAAGGTATTATTTCAATCCTCTTGTATCTATTGAGGCTTGCTTTGTGACCTACGATGTGGTCAATTTGGGAGAAGGTTCCATGGAGTGCAGAGAAGAAGGTGTATTCTTTCTTGTTTGGGTGAAAGGTTCTATAGATATCTGTTAGATCCATTTGAGCCATGGCATTGGTTAATGATGATATTTCTCGGCTTAGTTTCTGTTTCAATGACTTATCCTTCAGTGAGAGTGGGGTGTTGAAGTCTCCCGCTATTATTGTGTGGGGATCGATGTGTGGTTTAAGCTTTTTTAGGAGATCTTTTACAAATGTGGGTGCCCTTGTATTGGGAGCATAGATGTTCAGAATTGTGAAGTCATCTTGGTTGACTTTACTTTTGATGAGTATGAAGTGTCCTTCCTCATCCCTTTTGATTAATTTTGGTTGAAAGTCTATTTTGTTCGATAATAAAATGGCTACGCCTGCTTGCTTCTTGTGACCATTTGCTTGGTATATTTTTTTCCAACCTTTTACCCTGAGGTAATGCCTTTCATTATGGGTGAGATGTGTTTCTTGGATGCAGAAGAATGTTGGATCTTGTTTATGTACCCATTCAGTTAGTCTGTGTCTTTTTATTGGAGAATTGAGGCCATTGATGTTGAGAGATACTAATGACCAGTGCCTGTTAAGAGTCTTAATTTTGATGCTGTTTCCAGTCAAGCGTTTGTGTAGTTGTGTTTTTGCCATGGGGTAGTTATCTATTTCCTGGGTAGTTTTGGTTGTAGCTTGACCCTTTGGGATGGAGTTTTCCTTCTAGTACCTTCTGTAAAGCTGGATTTGTGGATAGGTACTGTTTGAATTTGTTTTTGTCATGGAATATTTTGTTTTCTCCATCAATGGTTATTGATAGTTTTGCTGGGTAAAGTAGTCTGGCCTGGCATCTGTGTTCTCTTAGGGTTTGCAGGATCTCTGTACAGGCCCTTCTGGCTTTTATGGTCTCTGCTGAGAAGTCGGGTGTAATTCTGATAGGTTTACCATTAAATGTTATTTGGCCCTTTTCCCTTGCAGCTTTTAATATTTTTTCTTTGTTCTGTATGTTTTGTGTTTTGATTATTATGTGGCGGGCAGTTTTTCTTTTCTGATCAATTCTATTTGTTGTTCTGTAGGCCTCTTGTATGTTTATAGGCATCTCTTTCTTTAGATAGGGGAAATTTTCTTCTATGATTTTGTTAAGAATAGTTTCTGGGCCCTGGAGTCTGATGTCTTCTCTTTCTTCAATGCCTATTATCCTCAGATTTCTTCTTTTCATGGTGTCATTAATTTCTTCGATGTTTTGTGTCAGGAGTTTTCCAGATTTGGCATTTTCTTTAATGGTTGATTCAATATCTGTGATTGTATCTTCTAGCCCTGAGATTCGTTCTTCCATATCTTGGATTCTGTTAGAAAAGCTCACCTCTGTGTTGCTCGCCTTCTTCTCTGAGGTCTCACGTTCTCGTTTTTCTTCTGTCTTTGTGTTTATCATTGAATCCATTTTCATTTTCAGATCTTGAACTGATTTTTTGATTTCTTTCATCTGATTTTTTGTATATTCCTGAATTTCTTCCATTGCCTCTTTATAGGTCTTCAGAGCTTGAACCGTTTTCTTTATTTCTTTCATCTGGTTGTTTGCATTTTCCTGAAATTCTTCCAGTTCCACTCTATGTGCTTCTTTTATGTCTCTCTCCTGTTTGTCTGCGTCATCCTGCATTTGATTACGAATTTTATTTGTTTCCTCCATTATTATCCTCATTACTAAGGATTTGAGGTCATTTTCTTGTATTTCTGTTGTATTTGAGTTCTCTGGGTTGTCTTCTTTGGGATACCTGGAAACTGGAGACACCATGTTGTTTTGGGGTTTTTTGCGTATGCTTTTTCGTTGTCCTTTAGACATCTTGCTGTCTTTGTTTTTGTTGGGTAGCTTCCAGAGTTGAATGGAGGGTGTCTGACGATAGATTCACTTGTTTTCTCACGATTTCCCTAGGCTGGGAGCTCAAAGCTTCACTGGTGTGGATGTTAGGAGGTTAGCCCTGTTGTTCTGGTCTCTCACAGCCAGTGATCCTCAGCCCCCCTCTGCTGTGGATCCTGTAATTGTTCTGGGTCTCTGAATGAGCGTTGGGTCAGGCCAATGTATCCACAGCCTTCTGTGTTCCCTGCCAAGTCCAGCCGGTAGCACTGGGACCGAACCACGGGCAGAACTCAGCTAGATTCTCAGGGCCTGAACCGTCTGCCAAGCTCAGCTAGGGATTTTGGGCCCAAAATGCACACAGGGTCCAGCCAGAATATTTGGACTGGGACTACGCACCAAGCTCCGTTAGGGCCTTTTGGCCCAAAGTGCATGCTGTGGTCAGTTATTGACTCAGGGCCCGAACTGACCACCAATCTCAGCCAGGAATTCTGGATTCAAACTGCACACTGTGTCCAAGCAGAGTTTTAGAGGTGGTGGAACCGAGAGCCCTGTCCAGCCTGCGCCACAGCAGGAGAACTGCGGCTGCTCTGAGTTAGCGCCTGTGGTTCAACCAAGTGCTCTGCCCAGACTGTGTCACCGCAGGGGAGCTGCTGCTGAGCTGAGGTGGTGCCTAGGATGGAACTGAGCACGTCACCAAGCCTGCGCCACAGCATTAGAACTGCGGCTGCTCTGAGTTAGCGCCAGTGGTGGAACAAGTGCTCCGCCCAGACTGTGTCACCGCAGGGGAGCTGCCGCTGAGCTGAGGTGGTGCCTAGGATGGAACTGAGCACGTCACCAAGCCTGCGCCACAGCAGGAGAACTGCGGCTGCTCTGAGTTAGCACCAGTTGTGGAACAAGTGCTCCGCCCAGACTGTGTCACCGCAGGGGAGCTGCCACTGAGCTGAGGTGGTGCCTAGTGTGGAGCTGCGAGCTCAACTAAGCCTGCGCCACAGCAGGGGAGCTGTGGCCACACTGAGTTAGTGCCTCAGGCAGAATTGCTTGCTGGGCCGGGCCAGTACCCGGGACTCTGGTGCTGAACTGTCTGCCGAGTCCAGTCTGGGTCCAAAGGCTCCACGCGACCCAAATCCTGCCCTGAGTCCCCTCTCCCGCAGCAATTCCCACCAGGCACCACACCAATCGCCTCCACCGGAAGGCTATGAGCTGCAAACCTCAGCCACCGCTGCTGGTGCCGCTGGTGCTGCTGCCTCTGCCGCTGCCGCTCCAATCAGAGAAAAACCACGCTCCTCCCGTGTGCAGGGGCATGCAGGTCCTCCGCACCCTGGTCCCTCCGAACCGTGGAGCACTCCCGCTGCCGTGATGTTCGGACCTCGGTGTTCCTGGCTCAGAAATCTGTGCAATTCCCTGAATTGTTCATTGGAGCCTCCAAACGCGGTCCACACTGCTCGCCGCCATCTTGGATCCTCCCTTTCTCCCATTTCTTATCTCTGTTCTTTTCTTTTCCTTTTTCTCTGTGACCTAAGTTTATTACAGTTGCTTGTACTGAGTGTGTCACCACTTACTTGAACACAGGCAACTTTTCAGTGGCTATATTGCTGAAGTAAGTCACACCACTTCCACTAATAATTATTAATTGTCTTTAGCCCTCACGGAAGGCTGAGCGGCCCCATGAGTCCTCCAATTATACCAGATAAAATGTGTGCAGTACTTGTTCTGGTAAACTAAACCACCATGTGTTGCATAATGCAGGAGTTATCTCACATCATTGTGGATGTAATTTCTACATGGTATTTCTGCAACATTCACATAGACCTCCTTACACTTTTTTCTGTCCCTCTTTAAAGATACTTCTGTAATTATCTCTGCACTCAGCTGTGCCATCATGAGTGGCTTACTTGTCATCTCTGAATTCACATTTCCTCATTCGCAAATTGATTTGGGCCACTAATGTCTTATTTAAGTGGTCATTCAAAACATTAATCTGATTTTTTTTGCATTTCTTACCAAAGTTTGAAGCACTCCATAAACATTAACTCCTGTGTGTGTGTGTGCATGTGTATTATGAATGAAGTAGACATGCATTTGCTGGTAAGTAGCATATAAGATCTATACTTCATTTTAACATAACATTTTTATTGATTATTTGGAAATTTCACATAATGTACCCTTATCTCATTCACTTACCAGTCCTCAAATATCCACCCCCACCCTTAAGACCACTCTCAAAATAAAGAACAAAAGAAAAATCATCATTCTATTTTCATTGTTCATAGATTAATTGGAACATACTCAAACTTCCAGTGGTAGGTTCCTTAAAGAAAACTGAATCTTTCCACCAACCTCCTCCAAAAGCCAAAAGGGAAGAGCAACACTTCAGCATCTCTATCATTTCTTTCAATTTACATTCATTGTGATTTTCTCAATCATAGCCCTCTCCCTCATCTCCTCCTGGTCCCATCCTCCTTCGTCTTCACCCCTATTTCAATCCTTTAGACCTCAGGGAGGGGAAACACTTCTACTCTATCAACTGACCCCATACTGTCATGTTTCATCAGCACTGCCAATATCCTCTTCTTCTGTGGTATGATAAGGCACCTTATCATGTTGAAGTGATCAAAGTGTAGGCAATAGAGTCCATGGCAAGGACAGCCCCTTCTCCATTAAATAGGGGACTCAAAATGGAAACTGAGGTACCTATCAGCTACATCTGAGTTGGGCATGTCTTTTTGTGCATGGTCATTGTTTGATGCATCATTCTCTGCTGGCCCCACTGGGACCAGATTTGTTGGCTTTGCTGGTCTTTTCTTGGAGTTCATCTCTCCTCTGGGTTTTTCTATTCCTCTACTCTTTCATACAACTCTTTGTACTCTGCTCAAAGGTTGGCTGTGAGACACAGTTTCTGCTTCAATCCCCTACTGGGTTGAGTCATTAGTAAGATATCTAAGGTAGGCTCCTGTCCTGGTCTCTCTCTTCAAATGCTTCCATTTTCTATTCTATTTACCCTTCTGAATAAGAATTAAGCATCCTTCCAAAGGTCCTCCTTGTTACATAGCTTCTTTATGTCTATGGATTGTAATATGGTTCTCCTGTACGATATGATTAATATCTGTGTATGAGTGAATATATACTATGTGTGTCCTTCTGCATTTGTGTTACTTAGTCATGATGATCTTTTCCAGATACATCCATTTGCTTCCAAATTTCATGATAATCTTTTTTTTGATAGCTGAGTACTTTTCCATTGTGTAAACGTATCACAGTTTCTTTATCCATTCTTCTGTTGATGAATATCTGGGTTGTTTCCAGTTTCAGGCTATTACAAATAGCACTGCTATATACATAGTTGAGCAAATGTCCCTGTTGTATAGTGGAGCATATACCAGGAATGTTGTAGCTGGATCTTGAGATAGAGCTGTTTCTAATTTTCTGAGAAAAATTCAGACTACTTGCCATAGTGGTTGTAAAAATTTTTACTCTGTCTTCAGAAACAAAAAAAGGGAGGGGGAACTCTATAAAAGAATGGCTGCATAAAACTGTCTCAGAACAGCCAGGTTGGAGAAATGACTGAATACACAAGTCTGAGGAAGGGTCTAATATTCTCATTTGGATTTCATAAAGAAGAGAACCTCTGGCACTGTGATAACAACATACCTCCCTGACCTGTCATTTGACCAGTTAGGGTCCATAGCAAGGGACTTACAGGCAAAAAATGTATGACTTAGAGACTTAAACTCTGTTTGATCCCCATTGTTTGCTTAACCTACTATAATTGTTTTCTGTCTACCTATTCATCCATCAAGAATTGGTCCCACATCTTGACTCAAGGAATCTGTACTTCACCTACTTAGTCCTGCCCATTGACCCTACAACTTGAATTAAATCTGACACCTTGCTAAACCATATAAATCATGTTGCTAGGATCTTTAATCATCATCGTCATCTTTCCAGATGGGTTTGTTAATGTCAAAACTCTTCTGCTACTTGCCTTTAGCTTTTTTGAAATTGCTATAACCAGAATCTATATGTATATAGATGTAATCATACAGTGATATATTATGTGTGACATGAGAGTGAATATTACTAATATTGGTATGAAAAATCTGAATGGAAACTGCTACTACTTGGCTAAGTACAGCCAATGTAACAAATGTAATTTGGGGATTTATTATTATTCAATATATTCTCACATTACCAAAAGGGAAATGTGACTATGTTTCTAGCACGTGTCATTACAATGTAGTAAAAGCAAGAAACCCATACATATTTACCTGTTTGGCTCAGCTTAAATGATCTCAAGATTATTTTTGTAGACAATACAATGGAACTCTATGTAAATGGTTGCCATATTGTATTATGTTTGCTATAATGATTAATATGTCTGTACATGTTCAATAATGATATAATTTCTTTGAATATACAATCCTTAGTTGTTTGAGTTCCATAGATATGGAGGCAAAATTGCTTATAATTATTAAACACTGTTAATTTTGAGGAATAAGGGACTAAAACAAAATATACTTAAAATCTTAAGTTCTACATATATAAGCTTAACTTTAATATAGTGCTAAGTTTACAACAAGAGAGATTAGAAAATAAGGCACGATTGTTCATGTTTATAATCTCAACATTTTGCAGGATTGTCTAAATTTTAAACTAGCCTCGACTACATAGTAAATATACATAACCTAAGCTACAGAATAAGACCCTGACTCCATAAGCAAATGAATAACAGAAAAATATAAAATGAAAATGTGCCAACATATGAATAATGCTTACCTTTGAATAGTGAGATTTATGGAATTAAAGGATTTATTTATTTTTTACCTGATTGTTGAACAAAAAACTCTCACACATTTCAGTAATTGAGCCTGTTAAAATAAACTAGAGATACAAAGACTAACAAAAGAAAAGGAAAAGATGATGCTCCAACATTATAGAGAGTTTTGTGTGACTACTCAGGTAACAAATTGTCTCTGACATATACTTTTTTGAAAAGCTACTAAACTGCCTTCCCAGTATACTCAAGTAATCAATTTTATTCGTCCTCAACTCTCTGATGGGGTTGAAGACCAGATAGTTTAATTTTACAATTAAGCTTAATTGTTTAGAGGATAAGATGTTTTTAGGTCTAGATCGATGTTTTAAGTTGATAATGACAATGATAATGATAGATGTTGAATTACATTCAGAATTTTAGACATGCCAAGATAAGAAAGATATTTTCTTCAAGGCTGTCAAATACAAATAGCCAAAACATTAAGAATGTAACATTTATACAATCCCTGATTGTGTCATGGTTCTACTTGCCATAGGTAGTTTATTGTATATATGTGTGATAAGATAAATGTATATGTAAAATATTTAATAAAAAATTAGGAAAAATACAAGGAAAAGTATTACGTGGAAAGTACTATTACAGAGAGAGCATCCATTAAGACAGTTGAAATTAGATATTCACATATCATTTTCAGGGGATAATATGAAGTGGGAAAGTCATGGAATTTGAAAGGAATATGAAAAGGTTTTTAGGACTTGTTAAGAAACCTGAAGACTATTCTAAGCTGGGGAAATCTGTATGGAATCTGAGTGAAATGTCATTAATTTTAGGCTTTATATATGGTCAGTCAGAACATTGTGTTATCTCTCAGAGACAGCACATTTTCATCCTTGAAAAAGAATTTTGAGAGACATACTAGCTTCCAAGTCCTGGGCATAGGCTCCTTAAGACAAAGTAATACAGGTGACTTATGTGTCTTTTTCTCTGTGTGTGCATGTGTGCATGTGTTTGTGTGTGTGTGTTCTCTATATTTCATTAATCAAATAAAGTACATTTTCTTTTTCTATTAATTATTTTTATTTTTTATATTTTTACATTTAGTTCTGTACCCATTTGTAAATTGGGTAATTTGGTTTTGTGGTGTTTTATTTCTTGAGTTTTTTACATATTTTGAATATTAGGCCTTTGTCAGATGAGGGGTGGGTGAAGATCTTTTCCCAGTCTGTAGTCTGTCATTTTTTTTCTGTTGACAGTGTCCTTTGTCCTACAGAAGCTTTTCAGTTTCATAACGTCCCATGTATTAATGGTAGATTTTAGGGCCTGAACTGTTGGTGTTCTTTTAAGGAAGTTGTCTCCTATGCCAATTATCTCAAAGCTCTTCCCCACATTTTATCCTAACAGATTTAATGTGTCTGGTTTTATGTGGAGGTCTTTAATTGATTTGGACTTCAGATTTTTGCAGGGTGATAGATATGGATATATTTTCATTTTTTTTACATGAAATCATACAGTTAGATCAGCACCATTTGTTGAAGACACTGTCTTTTTTCCATTGTATGGATTTGACTTCTTTGTCAAAAATAAAGTGCCCATAGGTGTGTGGGTTTATTTCTGGATCTTCAATCAATTCCACTGATGAACCGGCCTATTTCCACTCCAGTACCACCCTGTTTTTATGACGATTGTTCTATAGTATAGCTTGAGATCTGGGATAGAGATTTCTCCATAAGATCTAATGGTACAGGATTGTTTTAGCTCTTCTTGGTATTGTGTTTCTCCATATAAAGTTGAGAACTGATCTTTCAAAGTATGTGGGTATTTTCATGGTAATTGCATTGCATCCATAGATCGATTTTTGTAAGATGACCATTTTTACTATGTTGAATCTCCCAATCTACAAGCATGGGAGATCTTTCCATCTTCTGAAAACTTCTTCAAATTATTTCTTCAGATATTTGATGTATTTTCACACAAGTCTTTCACCTTCTTGGTTAGAGTTATACCAAGATACTTTACGTTATTTGTTGATATTGTGAAGTGTAGTTTCCCTAACTTCTTTCTCAACCAGCTTGTCATTTGTATAAAGAAGTTCTTCTGATTTTTTAAGTTGACTTTATATCCAGCCACTTTGCTGAAGGCATTTATCAGCTGTAGGAGTTCCCTGATAGAATTTTTTGAGTCACTTATGTATACTATCATAGCGTCCACCAATAGTGATAGCTTGACTTTTTCCTTTCCAATTTGTATCACCTTGATTTCCTTTAGGTGTTTTATTACTTTATCTAGGACTTCAAGTACTATATTGAAGAGATATGGAGAGAGTGGACAGCCTTGTCTTGTCCCTGATTTCAGTGGAATTGATTTAAGTTTCTATCCATTTATTTTGACATTGGCTATGAGTTTGCTGTATTTTGCCATTATTATGTACAGGTATGTGCCTTGTATCCCTGCTCTCTCCAGGACTTTTAACATGAATGGGTGTTGCATTTTGTCAGTTGCTTTTTTTGGTATCTAAAGAGATGATCATGTGGGGTTTTTTTTTTCATTTTATTTAGATGATGAATTACATTGTTTGATTTCCATAAATTGAACAAACCCATGCATACTTGGGATGAAGTCTCTTTTGTCAAGGTGAATGATATTATTTTCAAACGCTTTAATTATTTAAATTTAAAAATGAGATAAAATAAATGAGCTCATTTGCTCTGCTTACTTTTGTAAGTGAAATTTCAAAGTTATTTTAAGAAGTAGATTGTTTAGATGTAAGGATCAGAAAGAAGTAGTAAGGAATCAAATAGGCTAAAAATAGAAGCAGAGTTTATCACACTTTAACAAATTAGAACCTTAATACTTTGGAATCTGACTTCACTACCTTGTGAAGTCTTCTGTAAATATTTAAAGTCTAACTTCTACTCATCCAGGGGGATGTACCACAAATTATTAATCACTCAAGGACAATTGGTGCTATAAAATGTACAATTCAACAAAACATTGCAATGCCTGTAACTATTGTAATACAGAATCTGTACAAATAACATGAGGATTAGAACCATGTAACTCCCTTTAACCATTGTGAAATAACTATGAAACCTAAAGTGTACTGTTTTCTCTCTGAGTAATGATTGCCATACTGCATCTCTGAGTGTCTTTGCAGTGTGTTTATATTAATAAATTTTCTTTAGTAAGTTTATATATATATATATATATTCTGTTCTGGTAAATAGTCTTTCCCCTGTACTTTCAGCTTGCCATCAATGTATCAGAGATGCCATTTCTATGGTCCATATGGGGAGCTCTCACTTTTCCTTCCTTGTTTTCTTTTTTCCTTCAATTCTGTGCTTTTAGTATTAAGCTGATCAGCCTACCGGAGACTGAAGCTCACTATCTTTGGCTGCTCTCTCATGAGACTTAAAGACCTCTGTGATGTGACTCTTGACCAATGTTACCTTTCAGGGTACAAGCCAAAGTCTTTCTTCCTATTTCTTGGGCAAATAATTTATACTTGCAACTGAAAGACACTGGTCAAAGCTACTCTGTGGTGGGACCCAAAGTCAGCAGGAAAAGAAGGATGGTCTCAGTAGTCATGAGGCTAAGGAGCCATTTTGCTTTTCTTCTGGTAAACCCCATATTTTCAATATGTAATTGTTTCTGGCATCACTATTAAATCCAGAATGAATCCTCATGCTATAGTTACTCCTCCTTTCTCCTGTCCCATTTCTTTTACTGCCCTGGCACTCTCTGCATACTTCAGAATAGAAGGGATGAGATCTAGTGGCTGATAATATTTGTACGCTTACATTTTCTTCTTCAAGACAGTGTTTCTGATCTCAAATCCCAAACAAATAACACATTTTCACATCTTCAGCCTGGGAAATCCTTTTCCTTTCCCTCAAGATATATTTAGTTCAGACTTCCCCTCAGCATTGGTCTAATTTATCCAGAAAGACAAGTTAGGGTTTGGAGTGAAACTAAGTTTCAGCTTTATGATTTCGGAGAATTTCTATTCATAGGGGGGAATTATTCTTTAGAATTCACCTTAGTTTAACCAGTTCTGTGAAACAGGCTGATCTTCAACATCAAGAGAAATCTGTGGATTTCAAGGGACCTCCCCTTCTAATAAACATTATATCTCCAGTAATTTCCATATAATGAATCTTATGAATTTTATTCTTCCTAAGTCATTCTGGGAAGGTTGTTTTAATAACCAGGCTAAATTTTATTCTCAGACACTAAAGAAACCAAACTTTATTTACCTTGGTAGTCTAAATTTGTTCTTGCACTTTCTGTCACAGCAGGAATACTGGATGGCTCATGGCACATTAGTCCATAAGTGAATCGTACAATTAGATTTCTATTGTTGTATTTTAGAATATGACTACAAGATTCTTATATCAGAGTTGTCATTGCATTGACACATAAATTTCTAGTTTGTTATTTTTTTAATTATTTGAGAATTTCGTATGTGAATACTAAATCTACATCACTTTTGAACCTTCTATTCCCTCCAGCTTCTTCATACAGGTTCAGTATCTCTTCTATAATTATTATTGTTTCACATCTCTACATACACACAAAGATATGTGTGTGTGTGTAGTTATGTATGTATAACATATTAAGTCTATTTAGTTTTTGCTCTTATGTATATATTTTAAGTAATTTCTAAATGTTTTATATAATTTTCTCAAAAATCATGTTATTTTCTCTTTTTCCCTCCTCTCCTTCCATAATACCCTCCCTCCTCTCTCCCCTGTCACAGTCCTACATTACCATTAATTCTCAGATTTCCTGAGATAACATCCTTAATGACCCTTGTCCGGTGAATGTTCAAACTCTTCCTTAACTTTGGCTTCTGCAACACTAGCAACCTTTCCACCCGGCAGTTTTGCTGTCATCTTCTGTTCTTAGAATTTTACTTCCCATGTCTCTTCCATTGGTTAAATTCTCAGACCATTGCTCTCTAGCTAGATATATTTTCCTTCCAAATCTTTTAAATAGAAATTTCAAATATAGAACTCAGAAGCTATTAAAACAGACACTACCAGAGAACATTTCTGGCACTTGCAGTTTGAATAAGAAGTCCCATGTGTAGTTTTTATTACATGTTTAGGTTGAGGAAAATTCTATTCTTGTAACTCAGTTTTAGCCAAGACATGCTCAATTGCAGAGTCAGATAGATCATATCAGGTAACTAATGTAAGAAGCAATGGAAAAGGATCAGTCAACACTAAGTGATTTCCTGTCTATTAGAATGGAAAGGTTGTTATCAGTCCCATCATTTCTAACATATTATGGGGAAAACAATGAAAGCTTTCCAGAAACCCACTCATTTTCAATCCAGGATAGTGGTAACTATGCACAGATGTACTGCGTTAATCTTGATTCCAGATATCAGAAAATACAAGATACTCTGTCTGTAAACTTTATAAGCCAAGGCTATATAGATATTAGATAATAGCTTCAAAATCTAGATGAGGAAGCCCAGATTCCCTTTTCCACTTTATTAGACATGACGTTCAAGGTCTTTAATAACTATGATGAGACCTTTAAAACCAGAAGGGCAAAGTAGAAGGGTAAGAGGAAATAAATAACAGAAAGGTCGGTACACAGCTGCATCAGTGACCATTTCTTGTTTATATCAGGAAATCCTAGAGCTCCATCTAGTGATCATAGGCTTCAGTATAAGGTAATGCTTGCAGCCTCAGTTTGAATGATTCCTTACTGTTGTCATTTCAGTTTGCCAGGACATTTTTACCTGGGAGTGCCCAAAGATCCTGAACTATGAGCCTTGCTAGAGACATGCCAAATAAAGTGGGGATTCAGTAGAATTGAGAATGTCCCTCTCACATAGATGAGGAAAAGTTAATGTCTATCCAAGGGCCTCATGTTAAGTACAAATGTGATAATGGTCAAATGCCATTAACTTTGTACTTGTACTATGAATAGCTCAAGGAGGAATAAGTTCTCTTTCTATAGACTTATGAGGTCTAGAGCTTATAAAGACTCCAGGACTCCCTATCTTTATGAATGACCCAAAGTAACGCTAAATGCGGAAATGATGAAAATTACGTTTCTTATCCACTCCACAAAGTTATACATCTTTTCATTTCTTTTTCATTCCTTCTTTCTTGTTTCTTTCTTTCTTCTCATTTTTAACCTGCCTGTCCCACTCTTCTCCTAGGTAGGGACATTATATATAAACTTCCAACTATTTTAAGACTTTACACAAATCTAGAGACCCTTACATCATTCCACACACTTATTACCCTGTAGTGTAATAGCCTAAAACTGTCTGAGGCCTCTATATAATTTCTGTCATAGACGACTAGATCACTATAGATCACAGCTTTCACATCCAACGTCAATGTTCGAAACAATAAATGCTGTTACAATTTATTTAACTACCTTGTTGATAGCTTTTCTTGACGATCCTAATATCCTTTTAAACCTAAAGTGTGAAAAGTCTTCTCATCAAAAAATATATCCCTGTCAATTGAACTACTGCCCCAATATTACCCTTCAGGAAACAAACATGTCTCATGGGAGGGGGTGGGAAAAATTTAGGTGAATTGCATGAAATGGACTAGTACTTAGGAAGGGGACATAATTACAGCTGTGATCTGGTTTTACACTATAGTGACCAATCCTTAAACAATACTAAGGCAAATACATCCCAGTATCTCATGTTTCTTGTGTTAGAACTTAGAGATTTTTTTTGTTTATATTCCCATCCTTCTAGATTCTCAGACTCTATAGGCCTTTAAATGGCAGAACTCAGGTTACTCAGCACCAAGATTATTCTTCATCAGGACTTTTGGAATAACCTACACTTTATGAGCAGGCAGTAGCCAAAGACTTCTTCCAACTTCAATTTTCCTTTGTAATTGCCTTCTTCAGTATAGACATTACTTATTAATTAGTAGATTAAAAGAGCCTCAGATCAAAATATTGTCTAATTCTCCCAAAACTGGTCTTGTGGAATCAGTTTTCTCCTAAATATCCTCAAGTCACCATAAAACTTGCGCTACAAATGTTACAATATCTGGGATTGATACATGGATCGTTTCTAGTGACTCAGGAACCTCATTTATAACAATGGAAGCCACAAATGAAGACCTTCTTGGCCATATAAGAACCTTGTAGAATTTGAATTTGCCAGTTTAGTTAGCCAGCTAGTTTTCTATGAAATCTTTCAGGGAGAGAACATTTGTTGTGGTCCTCAACACATGCTGTGGAATTCTTTTTTAATATATTATTTTTATTTGTTCACTTTACAACCTGATTATAGCCCACTCCCAACTCTACCCTCCCTCATACCCTCTCCCTCTCTTATCCTAGTTCTCAGAAAAAGGAGCCCTCCTCCATATAACATTTGACTATCAAGTCTCAAGAAAACAACCCAGAGAACTCAAATACAGTGGAAATACAAGAAAATAACCTGAAATCATTAGTAATAGGATATTAATAGAGGAAACAAATAAAATTCATAATCAAATGCAGGAGGACGCAGCCAAACAGGCAAGAGACATAAAAGAAGCACATAGAGTGGAACTAGAAAAATTTCAGGAAAATGCAAACAATCAGATGAAAGAAATAAAAAAATCAGTTCAAGATCTGAAGACGAAAATGGATTCAATGATAAACGCACCGACAAAAGAAAAATGAGAACGTGAGACCTCAGAGAAGAAGGCGAGCAACACAGAGGTGAGCTTTTCTAACAGAATCCAAGAGATGGAAGAATGAATTTCAGGCCTAGATGATACAATCACAGATCTTGAATCAACCATTAAAGAAAATGCCAAATCTGTAAAACTCCTGACACAAAACATCCAAGAAATTAAGGACACCATGAAAAGAAGAAATTTGAAGATAATAGGCATTGAAGAAAGAGAAGATATCAGTCTCCAAGGCCCAGAAACTATTCTCAATAAAATCATAGAAGAAAATTTCCCCTATCTAAAGAAAGAGATGCCTTTAAACATACAAGAGGCCTACAAAACAACAAATAGAATTGACCAGAAAAGAAAAACTGCCCGTCACATAATAATCAAAACAGAAAACATACAGAACAAAGAAAATATATTAAAAGCTGCAAGGGAAAAGGGCCAAATAACATTTAATGGCAAACCTATCAGAATTACACCCGACTTCTCAACAGAGACCATAAAAGCCAGAAGGGCATGGACAGAGATCCTGCAAACCCTAAGAGAACACAGATGCCAGGCCAGACTACTTTACCCAGCAAAACTATCAATAACCATTGATGGAGAAAACAAAATATTCCATGACAAAAACAAATTCAAACAGTACCTATCCACAAATCCAGCTTTACAGAAGGTACTAGAAGGAAAACTCCATCCCAAAGGGTCAAACTACAACCAAAACTACTCAGGAAATAGATAACTATCCCACGGCAAAAACACAACTACATAAACGCTCGACTGGAAACAACATCATAATTAAGACTCTTAACACTCACTGGTCATTAATATCTCTCAACATCAATGGTCTCAATTCTCTAATAAAAAGACACAACTGAATGGGCGCCTAAACAAGATCCAACATTCTTCTGCATTCAAGAAACACATCTCACCCATAATGATAGGCATTACCTCAGGGTAAAAGGGTGGAAAAATATTCCAAGCAAATGGTCACAAGAAGCAAGCAGGCGTAGCCATTTTAGTATCGAACAAAGTAGAATTTCAACCAAAATTAATCAAAAGGGATCAGGAAGGACACTTCATACTCATCAAAGGTAAAGTCAACCAAGATGACATCACAATTCCAAACATCTATGCTCCCAATACAAGGGTACCCACATTTGTAAAAGATCTGCTAAAAAAGCTTAAACCACACATCGATCCCCACACAATAATAGTCAGAGACTTTAACACCCCACGCTCACTGAAGGATAAGTCATTGAAACAGAAACTAAGTCAAGAAATAACATCATTAACCAATGCCATGGGTCAAATGGATCTAACAGATATCTATAGAACCTTTCACCCAAAGAAGAAAGAATATACCTTCTTCTCTGCACCCCATGGAACCTTCTCAAAATTCATCACATCGTAGGTCACAAAGCAAGCCTCAATAGATACAAGAGGATTGAAATAATACCTTGTATCCTATCAGATCACCATGCTCTTAGGCTGCAATTCAACAACAACAGAAATAAGAAAAAGCCTACACGTACGTGGAAACTAAACAACTCTCTGCTAAATGACACCTGGGTCAGGGAAGAAATAAAGAAAGAAATCAAGGAGTTTCTGAAATTCAATGAAAATGAGGGAACAACATACTAAATTTGTGGGATACATTGAAAGCAGTGCTAAGAGGACAATTCATAGCACTAAGTGCTTTAAAAAGAAATTGGAAACATCGCACATAAGCATCTTAATGACACAACTGGAAGCCCTAGGAAAAAAAAGAAGCAGAAACACCCAAGAGGAGTAGACATCTGGAAATAATCAAACTGAAATTAACAAATTAGAAACTAAGAAAACAGTCCAAAGAATCAGCAAAACCAAGAGCTGGTTCTTTGAGAAAATCAACAAGATAGACAGACTGTAAGCCAATCCAACTAAAAGGCAGAGAGAAAGTATTGAAATCATCAAAATCAGAAATGAAAAGGGAGACAAAACAACTGACACTGAAGAAATACAAAGAATCAGAAGATCCTACTTTGAAGGCATATATGCCACAAAATTTGAAAATCTAAGGGAAATGGACGATTTTCTTGATCAATTTCACATGCCAGAGTTGAGTGAAGAACAGATAAACAAGCTAAATAGTCCCATTTCCCCTACAGAAATAGAAGCAATCATTGATATTCTCCCAACCAAAAGAAACCCAGGGCCAGATGGTTTCAGTGCAGAATTCTACCAGACCTTCAAGGGTGAGCTAATACCTATACTCTTCAAGCTACTCCAAAAGATAGAAATGGATGGAAAATTAACAAAATTCATTCTATGAGGCCATAGTCTCATGGATACCTAAACCTCACAAAGACTCAACATACAGACCAATTTCTCTTATGAACATAGATGCAAAAATACTAAATAAAATACTTGCAAAACGAATAAAAGAACACATCAAAGATATCATTCATCATGACCAAGTAGGCTTCATTCCAGGCATGCAAGGATGGTTTAATATATGGAAATCCTTCAATGTAATCCACCATATAAACAAACTGAAATAAAAAAACCACATGATCATCTCTTTGGATGCAGAGAAAGCAGTTGATAAAATCCAACACCCATTCATGTTTAACGTTTTAGAGAGATCGGGGATACAAGGCACTTTCCTCAACATAATAAAGGCTATATACAGCAAGCCAATAGTCAAAATCAAAGTAAATGGTGAGATGCTCAAGGAAATTCCTCTAAAATCGGGAACAAGGCAAGGCTGCCCACTCTCTCCATATCTCTTCAATATAGTACTCGAAGTTCAAGCCAGAGCAATAAGACAACAAAAGGAGATCAAGGGTATCCAAATGGGAAAGGAGGAAGTCAAATTATACCTGTTTGCAGATGATATGATAGTGTACATAAGACCCTCAAAATTCCACCAGAGAACTCCTACAGCTGATAAACACCTTCAGCAAATTGGATGGATACAAAATTAACTCAAAAAAGTCTGTAGCTTTCCTATACACATATGAGAAGCTTGCAGAGGAAGAAATTAAGAAAACCACACCCTTCACATTAGCCACAAGCAATATAAAATATTAGGAGTGACTCTAACTAAGCAAGTGAAGGATTTGTTTGAAAAAAATTTCAAAACTCTGAAGAAAGAGATTGAAGTTGACCTGAGAGATGGAATGATCTTCCTTTCTCATTTATCTGGAGAATTAACATAGTAAAAATGACCATCCTGCCAAAAGCAATCTACAGAGTAATGCAATCCCTATCAAAATACCTACACAATTTTTTAAAGACATTGAAAGTTCAATTCAGAACTTCATATGGAAAAACAAAAAACCAAGCATAGCTAAAATAATCTTGTACAATAAAAGGAGCTCCGGAGAAATCCCCATACCTGATCTGAAACTGCACTATAAAGCAATAGTAATTAAAACAGCATGGTTCTGGCACAGTAACAGGCTGGATGATCAGTGAAATCGAATCGAAGACCCAGATATGAATCCACACACATATGGTCACTTGATTTTTGACAAAGAACCCAAATCTATTCAATGGAAAAAGGATAGCATCTTCAACAATTGGTGCTGGTCTAACTGGAGGACTATGTGTAAAAAAATGGAACTGGACCCATATTTGTCACCTTGCACAAAACTCAAATCCAAGTGGATTAAAGACATCAACATAAAACCAGAGATATTAAGTCACTTAGATGAAAAAGTGGGGAAGAGCCTGGAACGTATTGGCACAGGAGACAACTTCTTGTACAGAACACCAACAGCCCAGGCCTTAATGTCAACCATTAATAAATGGGACCTCATGAGGCTGAGAAGCTTCTGTAAGGCTACAGACACTGGCAAGAGAACAAAGTGACAACCTGCAGACTCGGAAAAGATCTTCACCAACCCTACATCTGACAAAGGTCTAATATCCAAAATATATAAAGAACTCAAGATATTAAACACCACCAAACCAAATAACCCAATTGAGAAATGGGACTTGGAATTAAACAGAGAATTCTCAACAGAGGAATATCAAATGGCTGAGAAACACTTAAAGAAATGCTCAACCTCCTTAGTCATCAGGGAAATGCAAATCAAAACAACTCTGAGATTCCATCTTATAGCCATCAGAATGGCTAAGATCAAAAATTCAAGCAACATCACATGCTGGCGAGGATGTGGAGAGAGAGGAACACTCCTTCATTGCTGGTGGGAATGCAAACTAGTACAGCCACTTTGGAAATCTATCTGGTGATATCTCAGAAAACTGGGAATAGGGCTTCCTCAAGACCACGCTATTCCACTCCTTGGAATATATCCAGAAGATGCTCCAGCACACAATAATAAAATTTACTCAACCATATTCATAGCAGCCTTATTCATAATAGCCAGAACATGGAAACAGCCTAAGTGTCCCTCAGTAGAAGAGTGGATAAAGAAACTGTGGTACATATACACTATGGAATACTACTCAGCTATTAAAAACAAGGAATTCCCGAAATTTGTGGACTAATGGATTGAGCTGGAAATGATCATAATGAGTGAGTTAACCCAGAAGCAGAAAGACTCAAATGGTATATACCCACTTATATCTGCATACTAGCCCAAGGGGCATGTCCCACGAAAGCCTTCACAGGAAACTGGGACAGAGGGGAGGACATCCTATTGGGACACTAAATGAGAGAAGCATGGGAGTATAACAAAGTAGAAGGATCCAGAGGGTCCTAGAACCCTACAAGTTGAACATTATGATAGGCAGATTTGGGCCCAGCGGTCCCACTCAAACTAAGGCACCAGCCAAGGACAACACAGGTGGTAAACTTTAAGCCCCTTCACAGATCTAGCAAACGGTCAGAACATTCTCCACAGTTGAGTGGAGAGTGCGATATGACTTTCTCACGTACTCTGGTGCCTCACATTTGACCATGTCCCCTGGAGGGGGAGACCTGGTTGCACTCAGAGGAAAGACAGCAGGTTATCAAGAAGAGACTTGATACCCTATGAACATATTCAGAGGGAGGTAATCCCCCTCAGCAACAGTCATAAAGGAGGGGAAAAATGGGAAAATGGGGAGGAGGAAAGATTGGGAGGATACAAGGGATGGGATAACCATAGAGATGTAACAAGAATAAATTAATAAAAAAATAAATAAAAACAGATACATATATGCACAAATGTAAAAAAATTTACTGATAATGAAAAGTAAATGAGTTTGCATTATGATTTTTTAAATTTTTATTTATTTTTAACTTTTTAAAATTATAATTTATTCACATTACATTCCAATTGTTATTTCTCCTCTCTTAGCCTCCAGTTTCCACTCTCCCTTCCTTTCTTCACTGTCCCACACAGAGACCCTCAATGCGGGACTCTTCCCTCACCATTTATTCCCAGTCTGTCAGGTCCCATCAGTTTAGCCTTCATCCCCTTCCTCCCTGTGCCCTAAGGCCTTCCTTCTTGTCAAGGGCCAAAATCTCAACATCGCCTATCTATTGTGATCATGGGCTTTGGAATTTGAAGGTAATGATTTTATGGGAATCTGAAAGCAAAGATATCAATGACATGAGATGTTAAGTCAAATAGCAACAAAGCACAGAGCAGAATATTATGACAAATCACAGGATTATTACTAAAAGTAAAATATTCCCTTTTGATAAGGTACCTGAGAATAATGATCTAAAAGCAAACATTTATTGATGCTTATGGGACAATACATAAGAAAAATTTGAGAATTTAAGCATGGAAATGGGTGGAAGAAAAATCATGTGAGGTTGTAAGTGTTCATTTAAAAATATGCAATTTCAAAAAAAACATATCTAAAAATACCCATCTATTTACAAATTAAAGATATATTTTAAGATATATTATAATTGATATACTTATAAATGGTACCGATATTTGTACATGAGTCTGTAAAATTATTTTTGATTTTGTTTCTGGGATGCAACTGGAAGATATCCATCTGGCTTAAAAAGTTATTAAACAAAACAAGAAGGTATTTATAGCCTCAGCATGGAAACATCTGAATAAACTGCCACTGTCAATCTTGGAAATGTGTCTTCTCTCTTCTGTATTGAGCTAAGCAAAGGCAGTGGATTTATTTTACTACCTAGGGTTTTATAAAGTGTATAGTGTAACCATTTTTGTGTTATGAATTGTTATCCTGTTTTTTTTTTCTGGCTAAAGCCATGAATTCCTAAAGCAGTTAGTGTTAAGAAGCTCTTTTGAATCCCGTTGTGATATGAGTCATGAATTACCATAATGGTTTTATTGGTCTACTTGGTACAACAGGATCTTAATTTCTTAGCTTTCAGCAGCTATTTTTGGATAGTCTGTATTCTTTCTGATGTTTCATTCCCTCTGTGCTTTTGTGTAAATTGAGCTTACATTTAGTTCCAGACTAATATGTATCAAAGCATTCTCTCTTGATTCCTGGAATATAGCTTGTTGGACATATATATATCATGATTTCCTGTAAGGTAAGGGTAGTCTGACAGTATCTACGATAAAATTTTAAGGCCGTATGTAATCAGACAACAATGTTTCTTATTAACCCTCTCTCTCTCTCTCTCTCTCTCTCTCTCTCTCTCTCTCTCTCTCTCTCTCTCTTTCTCTCTCTCTTTCTCTCTCTATCTCTCATACACACACACACACACAAACACACACACACACAAAGCACAACATACACAAATATGAAGAAATAGAACTAGAAATTTATGTTTATAATCTATATAAATATTGATATTCCTAAATCTCAAAGTCTTGTTAAAGTGATAAAATTGGCCTCCTTATGTGAGGTACTCAAGGAAGAAGCTTTACTTTAACTATATCTTAAGCAAGAACTAGTGCTTATTGTATCCTTTGAATTTGTTTATGTAACTGTTTTGATCTACAAAGTACATTTTGTTTAAGGTTGACCTTTTCAGCAACACCTGGAAAAATAAACATGTTTCATGATTTATACATTATTAATAAGAATTTTTAATGAAAATTTGGGAATGTGATTTAAAATCTGTCAATTTTAGCATGTAGAAAAAAAATCCTAGGCCGGCGTGGTGGCGCACACCTTTAATCCCAGCACTTGAGAGGCAGAGGCTGGTGGATCGCTGTGAGTTTGAGGCCAGTGTGGTCTACACAGTGAGTCTAGGACAGCCAAGGCTACACAGAGAGACCCTGTCTCGAAAAACAAAAAAACAAAAAACAAAAAAAGAAAAAAAATCCTCAAGAATGAACTCGGGAAACTTCCATTAGAGTGTTTGATATTTAGTCAGTTGCATCTAGGTAAACAATTGGTATCATCATCTTTAATTATGAGTATAATATAGTTTTAAAATACTTTAAGATTCCATCTATGGGTTGGAAAGATGGCTCAATGGTTAAGATTATTTACTGCTCTTCTAGATAACATAGGTACCAAGTGCATACTAAACAACTTACAACTGTATGTGACTCTAGTTCAAGGCTATCAGATTTTCTCTTCTGGCCTCATTAGAGACAAGGAATACATGTAGTACACAGACATGTATCCAGTAAAACAGCCATACTTAGAAAATAATTACAAATTTTTCAATTTCTAAAAAAGCACTTTAAGAATTTATCCCACTTCTTCAAGAATGGCCAATATCAAGAAAAGTTGCATAAATAACAAACTGATCAGGTTATATACCAAAATTTATATGTGCACATACAAACAGGAACAGAGAGAGAGAGAGAGAGAGAGAGAGAGAGAGAGAGAGAGAGAGAGAGAGAGAGAGAGAGAACAGTTTATATTTAAAAAGAGTGACCATAATATATAAAAGGGCACATGGGCATATGTGTGAAGGTCTGGAGGGAGGAAAGGGAAGGAAGAAACTATGTAATTATACCACAATCTCAAAATTAAAGTGAGAAGAAATACAAATGACAAATGAAGATGAGACTTTTTACTCAGTGAGTAGGCATGTATACTAGTGGACTGAGTCTGGAAATAAGCATGAATTTTTAAAACCTAAATACAAATCTACATTATAAGTAGGTAGACTGTTCCTGGATATGTTCACAAGTATTTTATATCCTATTTATAAAGATATTTGCATTTGTGTTTTTATCTCTGCTCTATTCACAATAGTTAGACAATAAAATTGATCTTTAAACACACAGAGGAATTTTACTCAAATTTAAAGAATAATGACATTATGAGGGAAAATGAGTAGAAAATTTATTATAGCTAGTAAGGTAAGCATGGTGAAGAAAGACAGTGCTGATCATGATTTTTTTCTCATATGCAAATCTATCATTGAAATTTTGTGAATTCTATCATCAAATGGTAGTCTCCATTAAAGCTCACGAACCTAGAATGACCCATAGAGGGTATAGGATAAGACAAATTAAAGGAAAAGACAATAGTAAAACCCGTGTGGTAAGTAAACAAGAGTGGGCCAATAGTAGGGGTACAAAAGTTTAAAAGAGCTTGAAGGTATGAGAGTGAGGTAGAAAGAGAGGTAGAAAGAAGGTTACCTAAAACAAAAGATATATAAGAATTCTTATGGAAACCCACTTTTTGTATGTTAATTAAAATATAATAAAGGCTGGCAAGAAAGCCTAATGGGTAAAGAAACTTACTGCTAAGCATGATGACTCAAATTTGATCCCCAGAGCTGAAATAATGAAAGCAGAGAACTGAATCCTGTAAGACATTGTCTGTCTAGCACAAACGTACCATACATATGAGTACCCCAAAATTAAATAAATGCAAACAAATTAAATATAATTAATAAAAAAAGAGTTTGTATGCACAATGAGGCTCCAAGAACTTATAGTTTATTCAACAGAAAATGCATTTTACTTTAGATGGAGGCATGAGATACTTCCCTATGAGTAATTTTTAGTAAGACTGCAGTGTCTCTGCTCAAAAATATGAATAAAAAATTTAAAAACACATTCAGTTCCCATTGCTCTTGAGTATTTTCCAAATTAGTTTTATCCCAACTTGATATGGCCTAGATGCATCTAAAAGCAAAACCTATATTGAGGAACGAATTAGATCAGACGTGCCCATGAGTGTACTACACTATGTGGGATTGTCTCAATTGTTAATTGATAAAAGAAGGTTCAAAAAACTGTGAGAAATAACATCCCTGGGGTGATAATCCTAGTCCATATAAGAAAATGTCTGAGCATGAGCCAGGGGGCAAGTCCACAACTGTGTTCTTACAGGCTTTCTGCTTTTAAGTTCCTGCCTTGATCTTTGCTGATAAGATGTGACCTGGAAATTTAAGCCAAACAAATCATTTCCTTAAGTTGATTTAGTCATAGTGTTTGCCATAGCAACAGATTGAAACTAGAGCAGTTGCTCACCAGAATGAAACAGTAAGATACAACTCTGTTGACTCTAAAAATATTTTTGTCTTCAGTCAGTGAAGTATCTCAGTAGATAAAGGTATTTGATTCTAAGACTAGTGATCTGAGTTTTATCCTTGGAACTCACACGGTGGAAAGAAAGGATAAGTTTTCACAAGGTTTTCTTTTCAGTTCACATATGGGGATCTTTATACACACAGATAGATAGATAGATAGATAGATAGATAGATAGATAGATAGATAGAATTATATATCTGTGTTTGTGAAAAAATAATATTTTTAAAAATTACTTAAAATATAATTACACCATTTTCACCCTTCCTTTTCTTTCCTTTAACCACTCTGTTATCCCTCCTTCCAACCTATCCCATATCCCCCCTTCCATAAACTTTTTCTAATTCATGATCTTTTTGGCTTTGAATATATGTGTGTGTGTGTGTATAAATATATATACATATATATTCAAAATATATAAAATATATTATATATTGATATAAATATATGTACATATGAAATATATGTATATGTATTCAAAAATATATAAAATATATTTAAATAAATACAAATTTAAGTATCTCTTTAGTGTTGTTTCTGTGTGTGTATGTGTATATACATATGTATAATTCCAGAGTTGACACTTCGTGTTACATAACTATATTGGAGGTTTAATAGCTTAAAAACAGTAAGTGTTCTCTCAGCATTATTTAGTTGAGAGTAGTTCTTTATCTTGGGTGGGACAGTAGAAAATTTCTTCCTGAAATATATATTAATATTCTTCTTGTTTAGGTAATATTGGGTAGCCATATTGTTGATCTGTCATAGGAGAAACATCGGTGTCATTTCTTGAGACAAAATCTGATGGCAGATTTCTTGGTTCTCTGGCTCTTAACAACCTTTTTTCTTTCTGTTCTGCAATTTTTTGAGTGTTATGTGGAGGGGTTGTGTTATAGATGTTTCTTTGAGGGCTGGGTACCCCACACTACATTGTCTTCTGTATTCTGTTTGTATTTTTTTGTAGTTTCCCCAGTTTTCAGTAAAGTGTCTTTGAAGAAGGGTGGGAGATACACTTATCTGTCAATAAAAGGATACTTTATAGACTGTAGTTAGCTATTTTGCTGCTCTAGTCAAGCGGTGGTAGTAGGTTTTTCTCCAGAATTCCAAAATAATGTTAAGCCTGGGATGTTTGCTAGGTTTCCACTGAGCTGGTTTTAGTCTAATTAGAAATCTGTTAGTTATTGCCACTATCACAGCTTTAGGATATCTTGGCATGTTGGTGATTGTTGTGCTTCATAGGTATCACAGCTGAGTAATACTATTGGTTTCTTTAGTTTATTGATTGATGTCAAAGTGCCTTCTGGTACTATGAAAGCTAGATCTCTAACTCAAAATTAAAGATGAACACTATTAAATATATCATGAGGTAATTTGATAGTTTACTAACACTTGATTTCTAAGAGGTAAACATCTCATCTCAAGTTTTACTTATAGAAACCAGACAATCCTTATTTAAATTATTAAAGTAGAAATATCTGAAGGTCTGTCTATTTAATTTTTATACAACTTGCACTTGAGATGAACACTACAATTGATATTAATCTCTAAAGATTTCTTTATCTGTGTTTTATTCATTTCTTTAAAAATTACACTTCTCTAATATATGAAATAACTGAAGTCAGAAAGACTAAAATTTAGATAAGCAATATTGCAGATGTATGTACTGCAAGTCATTCACTTCAGTATTATCTGTTGCCTGTGAGTTCATTAGAGAATTTTCATATGGAACCATTTAAGTTTGAATGTTTCCTTCTTGAAGCAGAACTCACCTTCAACATTTCCTTTTGTGAGGTATTAATCACTAATTTGTTCTATAGCAGAATTTCCAAAAATTATCATGCATGTGACCTGTCTGAGGCCTTGATTTCTAGATCTATATATATATTTCTAGATTCTGATTCTCCAGATGGTGTGATAAATCTTGGCTTAAAGCTACTGTGTTGATAATCAAACGCAGGAGATTATATATGCTAGGAAAAACATTCTATGACTGAATTAAAATATCACCTCAAAGCTACGGTCTAAGCTGACATTCAGTGTAAAATTCCCTGCCTCATTTTCTGGCATGTGCTTTCCGAAGTATTAGTGTCTCACCACAGAAATTATAATAGATGAGATATTCATCATTCTGTAATGTTAAGCATAAGCGACTCTGTGTGTATACGTGTGTGCATGTGTGTGTGTGTGTGTGTGTGTGTGTGTGTGTATACTTCCTGCTGAAAATGGATGATTACTAAGGTGAAAAGAAAGAATAATATCAGAGTTACGGTGTTATGATGTGGTTTAACATGTGTGGATTAATTTTTGGAGTTTCAGTTATTGAATGTGGCAATTTTTTCCCACAAATCATTTTGCCTGTCCTGCCTGCAAGTTGTGCTGAAGCAATAATTTCGTAGAGCTTGTGGGAGTGGCCAACCGATGACCATTCTAACTTGAAGCTCATATCATGAGAGGGAGCCCATGGATGACATTGCTTCGATGGTCAGGAAAGACAAAATGGATGGCCTAGAGACCTAGAGTAGAACCAAACATGAGTAGCCAAAAATAAAAGTCAATGGAATGATTCCTAATGATATTCTCCTATACTCAAGAAGGGTAACCAAATTGTCATGAGCAGCTTCCTCTGGCAGCTAATGGGAGCATATAAAGACCCACTGTCAAACATTAGGCAGAGTTCAGGAACCACATGAAAGAAAGGGAGGGAGGATTGCAGGATCCAGAGGGTACAGCAGGAAGCAGAGTGCACAGAATCAACTAAAGAGGGCTCATAATGACTCTCAAATACTGAAGCAATAGTCACAGAATCTCCATGGATTGGGGCTAGTTCCTCTTTATATATTTAGTGATTGTTTAACTTGTGGATTTGTGGCACTATTAACAGTGGGTGTGGGAGTATATTTGAGTATTTTTCCTGGTCTTGGAATCAATTTTCATTCAATTGGATAGCTTTGTCCAGCCTTGATATGAGGGTTTGTGCATAATGTGGTTGCATCTTGTTATGTGGTGCTCATTTAATATCCCTGGGATGCCTGCTCTTTTCTGAAGGGAAATGAAGGAGCAGTGAATTGGTAGAAGAGAGATGAAGATGGGGACACGAGATTGTGGAGGGAGGTAAGGTTGTAATCAAGAAGTATCATATGAGGCAATAAATAAGAATAAAAATAACAAATAAATTCCATAAAATGTTCAAACTTGAATATAATCATCTACTAGGCAACATACTAAGTGTTTTCATAGTCATTTTTTAAAGTCTATGAAGTAGAAACTATTATTTTGCTCATTCCATAGATGAAGGAAGTAGAATACAGAGCAGGAGAATAGATTTTTCTAAGTCATATTTAAGTATGGTCACTGGAAATCTCTTTTATACACATCAGTCTTTGGTGTTCCAAAAAGAAAGGTGAGAATTATTAAGGTTAGTTGCTACCCAGAAGGTTGGGTTCCACTTGCAATGATTCATTACAGGTGAGCACAGATTATCTCAAATTTGATCTAGCAGCCTATCTGAAAGCTAATGTGAGCTAAGCCTAAAGGGAAAAAAGCTTGATAAATACTACATTTAGCAGGTGGTCTACATTAACATGTTCTATTTCAGTCCTGGATAATAAAGTTGTAAAAACTAAGTTAATGCATTTGTGTTGCCTTTAAGAATCATAGAGATAACAACTAAACAAAACAAACTACCTTAAATAGCATCAGTGATAGGAGTCATATAAATAACAATGTTTTATCATGGTTTTCTGTTTGCTTATACAAAAGCTACCAATTACAAGCTTGTCTTATACATCTTGAAAAGCATAGATGGTTAGAAAAAATTAGAGCGCATGCAACAGTGAAATTTGAAAATGTACTAGAATTATGTTTTCTCATGATTTAAGAGTAAGAACTATTGGGATTTATGATGTTTTGGAAAATATGACATATTTCCAGATAATTTTAGATGCTGAGCTTTTAATTTAAAAAGTTGAGGTAAGGATGTGGTTGGGATATATTTTAGTACAGAACAAATTATTTTCAAACTTCAAAAAAAATCCAAAATTAAAGATAGTATTGCACAGAATTTCCATTAGTACAATGGAGGCTTCTATTTGATAATTAGAATATGAGTCATAAAATAGTGGAGATAAGTAAACATGGTAGCAAATATCTTAAAAGACCTTCCATAATGACTATTAGGTAGGACATAATTATTTATTATCCCACAAAATCAAAAATTTACATCAAAATCACAAGTAAATAACAAAAGAATCAAGCCCCATGAATAGTCATGCTTTATATCTTCATTTTGTTTTGTTTAACAGAGCTCATTTTTCCCATACAATGAGGAAAGTGCCAGGACATTTATAAAAACTATGGTTAAAGAGGGAAGTAGCGCCAAGTGTGTTTAGCCATGCTTGTATTCTTAGCACTTTGTGGGTAGAGACAAAAGGTTTAGAAATCCAAGGACTGCCTTCAGTATACAGCATGTTCATAACTCCCATCCCACAGATAAAATGAACATCAGAGAATATTTGGATATTTGTCTTCACTCTTCACTCTTATCACCATAACATTTGTTTTCAATTATCTTATGTATGTAAATATCATTACACATATAATTGTAAAGGCAATGAAGCCTAGTGGTGTGTAAATGGATCAGTAAAGGGAAAATTTCAGGAAGTCATGTACTTGACAAAACATTGTGAGTGCATGTTACTGATTTGGTGAACATATGGAATAATATCAATCAATATGTGTCTAAATTGAACACATTCAACAACAGTTATTTTTCTTTGTTCCTCAGTAACAGTGATTTGAGTTCAAAAATTTCCTCACGAATGTGTTTTATCTAATATTAAGTCAATTTGACCTCCCTCAAAAGGCTTCTAAATTTCCTTTATATTTTTGTATCTCCAGCATGCATTGCCAAAATTGAAAGATTAAGTTATTGTAATTAGTTTATTTAGATACTTTTTCTCAGTGGGAAAATTTTGGCTTAATTTGATTCTACAAATGAAGATAAACTTAATTATGTATTATTATTATGTAAATTATAACAGCCACTAGCCTCTGTGGAAGAAGAACTCTTCTCTTTTGGTGTCTGTGTAAGAAACTCTTGTTGAAAACAAAGCTTTCTTGGGATCCCTTGATTATCCCACTTTCTTACCTTTTCTCAAGTGTTTACAATGAACACTCAACAACGTTCTCAGATTGACACTCTCCTTTAGGTTTAGTTTGTCTGAATTGTAATGATGCAATAACTTTACAAATGCTAGGGAATCTACTGCTATAGTTCATAACCTGTTTAAACAGCATTGCAGAAGTTTTTGCTTAAAATAGATATTCTAGGCTTAGAATTTAATTATCTTGTAGTACAAATTCCTGTTCTAGGTGTATATCACAAGACGACAACTTTATTTTTTTTTAAATGCCAGAACAACTTATATATTAGTGCAGATGAGTTCTGGTATACTCTGAATTCTTACAATCAAGTACCAACAATGTATGTTGAAATGTTATATGTTTACAAGACTATTCTATTCTGTTATTTACTAGGAATAATCAATTAAATAGAAAAAATGTTTATTTCCTTCTTCATTTAACATTTTTATAATTATATACTTTAATACAACTAATAAATACCAGAAACATCACCAAAATTTAGATAATCATACTTTTTCATAATGAGTCACTGAACATATCCAGTAAATTATAATCCTGTCTCCCAAGTATTTAAAATATCTTCTGTTATCAATTATCTGTAAACATTTCTATTAACGTGGGAACTATCCCTGTTTGAAAAAAAGAGCCATCTCTGGAAGCTGAGACATTTTTATTTTTGCCACTAAATAAAATGCCAATAAAAATGTGTAAAATAAGATAACTATGGCAAGTAAACAGACCAAATTATCCATTAATAATAATGGAATAGATTGTTCATCATTTCTGAACACTGCAAATACTGGGACTGGAATGATTTCTCAGTGGAAAACTTCTATTAATGATTAACTGATAAAGAAGATTCAATCTGCTGATCCAGCTGAGATAAGATTATCACTGTGATGTAACAATAGCCTAATTTACAAATCTAGAATATTAGTTATTCAAGACGAATGATGTATTAAGAAATGGTGATGGATGCAGTATTTATGTTAAAGAGACATTATTTGCCTTGAGTGGAATAATTTTACAAGAAATATAGGAGGCTTTCTGATGCAAACATAATTTATACTATATATTGTAACATGTTTAGTTCTATAAGCATCCAAGTTTAAAGGAACACAGGCTAGTTTTCATCAGTATGGTAAATACCTGACAAAAACAGACAAACAAAGAAAAGATTGGTTTTGGTTTTCAAATTCAGAGCTCTCATTCCATGGTGTTGTGACTTCATTACTAGAACATGTAGGCAGAAACATGTGATGGAATAGAACTGCTCACTACACGGCAAAAAGAAAGTCCAAAGGCAAGCAACAGCAAGGATCAAGAGTTACCATTTGAAGGCTTAATTCCAGTAGAATATTTTTTGCACCTAATCCCCAATTCTAAGCAATTCTAATACCGCTTAATAATGTCATGAAATAATGAATAAACCTCAATCCAATCACTTTCTCAAACTCCATCTCTGAACACTGTTATTTTAAAAACTAACATCTATGGAACACTAAAAAGAGCTCTTAAAAGAAACTTTCTAATTTAGTCTAAATTTAATAAGATACATCATTTGTTCTTTATCACAGTTTAATGGCCATTATCAGATGAATACGTTTTAAAAATACGGTTCTAAAATTATTTGCTTTATATTAATTACATAAAATTTACTTAGTGATTTTATTATGATGCAAATTTATGAGACAAATACTAATTTTGAGTGAATCTTTGGACATTCAGAACAATGATGACAATAGTAAAAAGACATCCAGATAGTTGACTTGTATACTATAGCATAAGTGGATTGCGTTAGTAATTTGAATTTATTAATGTGATTATCTTGCCTAAATTAGAAAATAAAATGAATAGATAAAAATAAATTCCTTTGGGTTCTTCTCATCATATTCATAAGTTAACTCCAAATTAAAATATAATTTTTGAAATGTATTGTCTCCATCCCAGGCAAAATGAAAATAAATAAAGTCCAATAATAAATGTGAGATAGTAGATGATTAAAGAATAAAACATAAGCAATGTAGTCAAAAGCTATAATAAAAGAAACACTGGAGGAACATGTGCATCATCATGTACAATATTACTCCTTGAGATGCTAAAGTGGCAGAGAGTTCAATTACAGATCAGAGTGAGCTGACACCTGTGGGTAGCAAAATAGAGTAAAAATATAAAGTGTTGAGATATTAAAATAAAAAGATTAAATCTTACACTTCCATCTTCTGGTATAAAAAAACTTTAAAGTCAATTCCATCTTGTCTTTGGGGTGACAAAAAACTGAGAAAGCTTGTAATTTCAGAAATGAAAGATTGTTGTTTCTCTCCCATTGGGGATCTTTACCAAGTGATCATGTACAAGCATGAATATCAAGAGAAGCAGATCTCCTTAGCTCTCAGTAAGTTAAAGGTTATACTGAATGTCTTATTAGTTATCCCTTGGTGGAATATGGAGATTATGATTCTAAACAAATGACTGGTAGCATATCTACTGAATATTCAGTATTGATTGAGGTTTTGTTAAGAATAAGACTAATACAGAAATTCCCTTTCTTAAGAAGACTCTTGTTATTCTTAAAATGTGATATTAGAAGAGGTAATTTACAGCAATCCCTAGACCAACATCAATCTAAATGGAGAGAAATTCAAAGCATGTACACTAAAATCAAGGAAAAGACAGGACATACCACTCTCTCTGTTTCTCTTCAAGTATAGTACTTGAAGTCTTAGCTACAGCAGTAACACAACTAAGGGACATCACCTAGATACAAATTGGAAAGGAAGATGTCAAACTATCGCTATTCACATACGATATGATATGATTATATGCATAAGCAAACTCAGAAATTCTGCCAGATAACTCCTACAGCTAATCATCACCTTCAGTAAAGTGACTGGAGAGAAGATTAGGTAAAAATATCAGTAACCCTCCTGTATAGAAATTACAAATGGGCTGAGAAAGAAATTAAGGAAACTACACCCTTCACAATTGCCACAAATAATATAAAGTATATTGGTATAACTATAAACAAGTCAAAGACATATATGACAGGAAAGAAAGAAGTAAAACTATCATTATTTGCAGATATGATACTATGCATTAGTGTACCTATAGATTCTCCAAAAAAAAAAAAAAAAAAAAAAAAACCTAAAGCAAAAAAATAACTTTTGCCAAAGTAGTTGAATAAAAAATTAACAAACAAAAATCAGCAGCCCTCCCATATACAATGATACAATGACACATGGACTGAGAATGAAATCAAGGAAACAACCTACTTTACCGTAGCTACAAATATAAAGTAACTTGAGGTAGCTGTAATCAAGTGGAAGACATGTATGACAAAATCTTCAAGTACATGAAGAAAGAAATTTAAGAAGATATTAGAAGATTATTTGGATTTCTCAGTCCTAACCAGAGAAGCTTCTGTTTGCCAAATACAGTGATTAAAATATAGGCCTAAATTGTTCAAGGTACAGAGAACAACAAACTGTAGAAAGGTCAGTCCAAAACTGAGATATCTATATCACAATTCCTCCTCCCAAAGCTAAAGAAGTTGTAAAATAACTGTAAGAGCCAGAGGTGATAAATGACTACAACAACAACAATGAAAAAAAAAAAAAAAACAACAACAACAAAATGATGATTCTTGGACACAGCAGGTCAGTTACATATTTGAATTCATAGTATCTTTGACAGCATATATAAAAATCTGTACAAACTCAATCAGACAAAACTTAATCGTGGGTAGCAGAGGTAGACACAAAGTACCCTATCTGAGCTCCCTAACTGAGGAGTTATTGACAATTGGTAGCTGTTTGGTGAGAGAGAGAGAGAGAGAGAGAGAGAGAGAGAGAGAGAGAGAGAGAGAGAGAGAGAGAGAGAGAGAGAGAGAGAGAGAGGACGCACATGAAGCATGGAGTCCCTAATATGTCTACCAGTAACAAGGATAATTCCACATACATCCAGTAATACATGAGGAACACAAATTCAACCTGATTTTTCCTGTTATTCAAATATTGTAAAAATATTTTTGAAGCAGAATCATCCAAAAGGAGTAGACGTCTGGAAATAATCAAACTCAGGGGCGAAATTAACAAATTATACACTAATAAAACAGTCCAAAGAATCAACAAAACCAAGAGCTGGTTCTTTGAGAAAATCAACAAGATAGACATACCGTTAGCCAAACTAACTAAAAGGCAGAGAGACAGTATTGAAATCAACAAAATCAGAAATGAAAAGGGAGACATAACAACAGACACTGAAGAAATACAAAGAATCATAAGATCCTACTTTGAAGGCAAAATATGCCATAAAATTTGAAAATCTAAGGGAAATGGACGATTTTCTTGATCAATTTCACTTCCCAAAGTTGATTGAAGAACAGATAAACAAGCTAAATAGTCCCATTTCCCCTACAAAAATAGAAGCAATCATTGATATTCTCCCAACCAAAAGAAATTCAGGGCCAGATGGTTTCAGTGCAGAATTCTACCAGACCTTCAAGGGCGAGCTAATACCAGTACTCTTCAAGCTACTCCAAAAGAAATGGATAGAACATTACCAAATTCATTCTATGAGGCCATAGTCACATTGATACCTAAACCTCACAAAGACTCAACAAAGAAAGAGAATTTCAGACTGATTTCTCTTATGAACATCGATGCAAAAATACTAAATAAAATACTTGCAAAACCAAAACACATCAAAGATATCATTCATCATGTCCAAGTAGGCTTCATTCCAGGCATGCAGGGATGGTTTAATATAGGGAAATCCATCAATGTAATCCACCATATAAACAAACTGAAAATAAAAAACTACATGATCATCTCTTTAGATGCACAGAAAGCATTTGATAAAATCCAACACCCATTCATGTTTAAAGTTTTAGAGAGATCGGGGATACAAGGCTATATACAGCAAGCCAATAGCCAAAATCAAGGTAAATGGTGAGATACTCAAGGAAATTCCTCTAAAATCGCGAACAAGGCAAGGCTGCCCACTCTCTCCATATCTCTTCAATATAGTACTTGACGTTCTAGCCAGAGCAATAAGACAAAAAAAAAAAAAAAAAAAAAAAGGAGATCAAGGGTATCCAAATGGGGAAGGAGGAAGTCAAATTATCCCTGTTTGCAGATGATATGATAGAGTACATAAGTGGCTCTCAAAATTCCACCAGAGAACTCCTACAGCTGATAAACACCTTCAGCAAATTAGCTGGATACACAATTAACTCAAAAAAGTCTGTAGCCTTCCCACACACAAATGACAAGCTTGCAGAGGAAGAAATTATGAAAACCACACCCTTCACATTAGCCACAAGCAATATAAAATATTTAGGAGTTACTCTAAGTAAGCAATTGAAGGACTTGTTTCAAAAAAATTTCAAAGCTCTGAAGAAAGAGATGGAAGATGACATGAAAAGATGGAATGATCTTCCTTGCTCATGGATCGGGAGAGTTAACATAGTAAAAATGGCCATCCTACCAAAAGCAATGTACAGATTCATTGCAATCTCTATGAAAATACCTACACAATTTTTTAAAGACATTGAAAGACCAAGTCTCAACTTCATATGGAAAAACAAAAAACCCAGAATAGCTAAAACAATCTTTTACAATAAAAGGTGATCCAGAGGAATTTCCATACCTGATCTGAAACTGTACTATAAAGCAATAGTAATTAAAACAGCATGGTACTGGCACAGCAACAGGCTGCTTGAACAGTAGAATCAAATCAAAGTCTCAGATGTGAATCCACACGCATATGGTCACTTGATTTTTGACAAAGAACCCAAATGCATTCGATGGAAAAAGGATAGCATCTTCAACAATTGGTGCTTGTCTAACTGGAGGTCTATGTGTAAAAAAATGCAACTGGACCCATTTTTGTCACCTTGCACAAAACTCAAATCTGAGTGGATTAAAGACCTCAACATAAAGCCAGATACACTAAGTCACTTAGAAGAAAAAGTGGGGAAGAGCCTAGAACATATTTTCAAAGGGGACAACATCCTGAACAGAACACCAACCGCCGAGGCCTTAATGTCAACCATTAATAAATGGGACCTCATGAGGCTGAGAAGCTTCTGTAAGGCAGGAGAAACTGTCAAGAGAACAAAACGACAGCCGACAGACTGGGAAAAGATCTTCACCAACCCTACATCTGACAAAGGTCTAATATCCAAAATATATAAAGAAATCAAGAAAATAAACACCACCAAACCAAATAACCCAATTGAGAAATGGGGCTTGGAACTAAAAAGAGAATTCTCAACAGAGGAATATCAAATGGCTGAGAAACACTTAAAGAAATGCTCAACCTCCTTAATCATCAGGGAAATGCAAATCAAAACAACTCTGAGATTCTATCTTACACCCATCAGAATGGCTAAGATCAAAAGCTCAAGCAACACCACATGCTGGCGAGGATGTGGGGAGAGAGGAACACTCCTTCATTGCTGGTGGGAATGCAAACTAGTACAGCCACTTTGGAAATCTATCTGGTGCTATCTCAGAAAACTGGGAATAGGGCTTCCTCAAGACCCAGCTATTCCACTCCTTGGAATATACCCAGAAGATGCTCCAGCACACAAGAAAATTTGCTCAACCATATTCATAGCAGCCTTATTCATAATAGCCAGATCATGGAAACAGCCTAAGTGTCCCTCAGTAGAAGAATGGATAAAAAAAACTGTGGTACATTTACATGATGGAATACTACTCAGCTATTAAAAACAAGGAATTCCCAAAATTTGTGGACAAATGGATTGAGCTAGAAATGATCATAATGAGTGAGTTAACCCAGAAGCAGAAAGACTCAAATGGTATATAGTCACTTATATCTGCATACTAGCCCAAGAGGCATGTCCCATGAAAGCTTTCACTTACCAAGAGACTGGGACAGAGGGGAGGACATCCTATTGGGACTCTAAATGAGAGAATCATGGTAGAAGGATCCAGAGTGTCCTAGAAACCTACAAGTAGAACATTATGATAGGCAGATTTGGGTCCAGGGGTCTCGCTCAAAATAGGACACCAGCCAAGGACAATACAGGCAGCAACCATTAAACCCCTACCCTGATCTAGCCAATGGGCAGAACATTCTCCACAGTTGAGTGGAGAGTGGGATCTGACTTTCATGCGTACTCTGGTGCCTCATATTTGACCATGTCCCTTGGAGGGGGAGACCTGGTGGCACTCAGAGGAAGGATAGCAGGTTACCAAGAAGAGACTTGATACCCTATGAGCATATACAGGGCGAGTAAATCCCCAACAGGAATAGTCATAGGGGAGGGGAATAAGGGGAAAATAGGAGAGAGGGAAGAATGGGAGGATCCAAGGGATGGGATAACCATTGAGATGTAAAAAGAATAAATTAATAAAAAAAATTTAAAAAGGGAAAAATATTTTTGAGACTACAATATAATTTCATAATTTATACCTTTCCTGTTCTCTCTTCAAACCCTGCCCTCTACTCCCTCATGCTTTCTCTAAAATTCATGTCCCCTTAATATTTAATTGTTAATAAGTAATACACACATTTATGTACACATATTTCTAAATACATAAGTACAACAATTTGGTAGATCTGCATAATGTTACTTGTGTGACTATGTTTTTAGGAGTGATCATCTCGTATTGGACAACCAAATAGTATGTTCTTTCCTAATGATGACCATTTTACCCTGCTCACCGAAACTCTTAGTTGCCTGTATTTTTTGTTTGTGTTTTAAGCATTGTGTACTTTCTGCCTCTCATGTTTGCATGACTATTAGCGTTGTTCTTTTTCATGACGTGTGTAAGCAGTCATGTTCATAAGACTCCATAGGTGGGGATTCCAAGATGGTGGCGAGCAGTATGGATCTTTTTTAGAAGCCAGAGAAATCAAGCCAGAAAATTCGACTTATTTATTAAGCAGGAACACTAAGCTTCCCACCCCACCACAATGGGAGAAGCCACAGTAGGAAAGGAACAAACTAGGGACACTCTTGTTCACCCCTGGAGACAGGAAAAAGCATGGACGCCCAGGGGAGCAGACCATCCGTGGCACTGGCAGCAGCGATGGCGATGGTGGCAGCAGCTGCAATGCCATCAGCACCAGCGTCACTTGCTGAGGTAGGCCGCAGGGAACAGCTGGTAAACCAACTGCAGAAGTGATTGGCGGGGGAGATCTATGAAATCAGCCAAGGGAAGTGGCAAGCAACAGAGGCTGCAAGGGACTGTGAGCGAAGTCGGTGGGTGACAGGGAGTGGACCAGTGCTTTGTCTCAGTGGCAAGCTGCAACCAGCAGGGAGGAGGGGAAGGTCAAACTGCTGGACTGATCAGTTCACCAAACAGAGTGGCCTGCCTACAGAGCAAAAGATTAATAAAACAGGAGTGTCAAAGCATCTGACATCCAAATTACAGTTCCACTGTATGGAAAATCCATCCGAGGAGAAGAAGTAGCCAGAGGAGCCCTATAAAACCATAGAATCTAGGTAAGAGAGCTTAAACAAATATAGGTAGAGGAAGGCAGAGTCTGAGAAGCCAGTATAGAAAGCAGCTACCTATCAAATGTGCTCATACCTGAGAATACCAGCTCGGAAAGCCCAAGTCCTCTAAGCAGATGCCTAAATGAAAGAAAAGAGGAGGTATAATAACAAAAATCAAGACATTATGGCTCCACTAGAAAGCATAGAAAACAACAGATGCCCTATTATAGCAGAGTCACAGGAAAATGACCTCAAAACCATGCTTAAACAGCTGTTTAAAAACAATAAAGAGGAAATGAATAGATCCTCCCAAGAATTCAAGATAATACAAACAAACAAATAGAAGCCATCCAGGAGAAACAAGAAACCACCAGCAAACAAGTGAAGGAATTAAATGAATCACTTCAAGACATGAAAACAGAATTAAATAATATTAACAAAATCACAAATCAAGAAAAACAATGATATGGAACAATTAAAAAAGGAACCCGAAATCCAGCAGACAAGTATAACTAACAGAATTCAACACATGGAGGAAAGAATCTCAGGTGCAGAAGATACTATAGAAGAAATTGATACATCTTGCAAAAAAAAATCTTAAAACAGAAAAATTGATGATACAAAGCACCCAAGAAATCAAGGAAATCATGAGAAAGTGTAACCTCAGAATTATAGGAGTAGATTAAAAGGAAGATACAAAGTACCAAGGACGAGAAAATGTCTTCAAGATAATCATACAAGAAAGCTTCCACAATCTACAGAAAGAGATACACTTGAACATACAAGAGGCCTACAGAACACCAAATACACTAGACAAGAAAAGAAATTCCTCCCAGCACATAATAATCAAAACACTAAATCTTCAGAATAAAGAAAAGATATTAAAGGCTGCAAGAGAGAAAGGCAAAATAACATATAATGGTAGACCCATAAGAATTAAACCTGATTTTATAACAGAGACAATGAAAGCCAGAGGAGCCTGGACTAAGGTCATGCAGACCCTGAGAGACCACAGATGCAAACCCAGGCTACTATATCCAGCAAAACTTTCACTCAACATAGATGGAGAAAGCAAGATATTCCATGACAAAACCAAATTTAAACAGTATCTAAACACCAACTCTGCTCTACAAAAAAAAAAAAAAAAAAAAAAAAAAAGGAAACCGTCATCACAACAAGATCAGTCACACCCCAAAAATGCAGCATACAGATAATCGCACATCAGCAAAACCAAAATAGACACTGCTACACACAATCACCACTAATTCCACAATAAAAGGTTCCAATAACCATTGGTCAATAATATCTCTTAAAATCAATGACTTCAACTGCCCAGTAAAAAGGCACAGGCTAACAAAATGGATGCAAAGACACGATCCTGCAATATGTTGCATTCAAGAAATACATCTCATCAACAGAGATAGACATTACCTGGGAATAAAGGGCTGGAAATATTTTTTAAAGCAAATGATCACAGGAAGCAAGTGGGAGTAGCCATTTTAATATCTGACAAAATAGACTTTAAATTAAAATTGATCAAGAAAGATTGAGAAGGACACTTTGTCCTAATCATAGGAAAAATCCACCAAGAGGACTTCACCATTCTAAATATCTATGCCCCAAATATTATGACACCTGCATATGTAAAAGAAATATATTTAAAGTTTAAATCACTCATTGACACCAACACAATAATAGTGTGAGACTTCAACAACCCACTATCTCCAATCGACAGATCCTCAAGGAAGAAATTAAATAGAGAAATAATCAAGCTAACAGAGGTCATGAATCAAATGGACCTAACAGACATTCACAGAGAATTTTATTCAAATAGAAAAGAATACACTTTTTTCGCTGTGACACATGGAACCTTCTCCAAAATAGACCATATAATTGGTCACAAAACAAGTCCCAATATATAAAAAAATTTTTCAAATAATCATTTGCATCCTATCGGACTACCTTGGCCTAAAGCTGAACAACAACAACAATAGAAATACAAAAAGCCTACAAACACATGGAAACTAAACAATCTTCTACTCAGTGACAACTGGGTCAGGGATGAAATAAAGAAAGAAGTCAAAGACTTCCTACAGTTCAATGAAAATGAAGGCACAACATATTCAAACTTTTGGGACACAATGAAAGCAGTGCTAAGAAGAAAATTTAGTGCACTAGGTGCCTTCATAAAGAAACTTGAGACATTGCATATGAGCAACTTAGTGGAATACCTGAAAACCCTAGAAAAAAAGAAGCAGACACACCCAAGAGGAGTAGATGGATGGAAATAATCAAACTCAGGGCTGAAATCAATAAGTTAGAAAAAAAAAACATTTCAAAGAATCAATGAAACCAAGAGCTGGTTCTTTGAGAGAATCAACAAGCTAGACAAACCCTTAGCCAAACTGAGTAAAAGAGAAAGGGAGAGTACACAAATTAACAAAATCAGAAATGAAAAAGGAGAAATAACAATGGATACCCAGGAAATCCAAAGAATCATTAGGTCTTACTTCAAAAGCCTATATGCCACAAAATTTGAAAATCTAAAGGGTATGGACAATTTCCTTGATAATTTCCACTTTCCAACATTGAATCAAGATCAGACAAACAAATTATACAATCTTATATACCCTAAGGAAATAGAAGCAGTCATCAAAAGTCTCCCAAACAAAAAAAGTCCTGGGCCAGATGGATTCAGCACAGAATTCTACCAAACCTTCAAAGAAGACCTAATACCAATACTCTTCAAATTATTCCACAAAATAGAAACAGAAGGAACACTACCAAACTCATTCTATGAAGCCACAATCACCTTAATATCTAAGTCACACAAAGACCCAACAAAGAGAGAGAATTTTAGACCAATCTCCCTTATGAACATAGATGCAAAATTACTCAATAAAATTTTGTCAAACCAAATACAATATCACAGCAAAAATCTCATTCATCATTACCAAGTAGATTTCATACCAGACATACAGTGGTGGTTCAATATGAGGAAATCCATCGATGTAATTAATCATATAAACAAACTGAAGGAAAATAATCACATGATCACCTCTTTAGATGCAGAAAAAGCATTCAACAAAATCCAACACCCTTTCATTTTAAAAGTGTTAGAGAATTCAGGAATACAAGGCACATACTTAAACATAGTAAAGACAATATATAGAAAACCTATAGCCAACATCAATCTAAATGGGGAGAAACTGAAGTCAATCCTCCTGAATTCAGGGACACAACAAGGCTACCAACTCTCTCCATTGCTCTTCAATATAGTACTTGAAGTACTACCTAGAGCAATAAGACAGCTAAAGGAGATCAAGGAGATACATATAAGAAAGGAAGAAGTCAAAGTTTCACTACTTGCAGATGATATGATAGTATACATCAGCAATCCCCAAAAGTCTACCAAAGAACTCCTACAGCTGATAAACAGCTTCAGCAAAGTGGTGGGATACAAAATTAACATGAAAAAATCAGTAGCCATCCTGTATAGAGATGAAAAAAGGGTTGATAAAAAAGTAGGGAAACCGCTCCCTTCACAATAGCCTCAAACAATATAAAATATCTGGGTGTAAATCAAACCAAGCAAGTGAAAGACCTTTATAAAAAAAAACTTCAAGTCTCTGCAGAAGGAAATTGAAGAGGATGTCAGAAAATGGAAAGATTTTCCATGCTCATGTATAGGGAGAAAAACATAGTAAAAATGGCCATCCTACCAAAAGCAATCTACAGATTTAATGCAATCCCTATCAAAATACCCATATAATATTTTACAGAACTGGAAAGATCAGTCCTCAACTTCATATGGAAAAACAAAAAGCCCAAGATAACTAAATCAATCCATACAATAAAAGATCTACTGGAGGAATCTCCATCCCTGATCTCAAGCTGTACTATGGAGCAACAGTAATAAAAACAGCATGGTACTGGCATAGAAATAGGCCACTTGACCAATGGAATTGAACTGAATACCCAGTTATAAATCCACACACATATAGCCATTTGATTTTTGACAAAGAAGCCAAAACAATACAATGGAAAAAAGAAAGCATCTGCAACAAATGGTGCTAGTCCAACTGGATATCTACATGTAAAAAAATGCAAATAAATCCACACTCATTACTCTGTATGAAACTGAAGTCCAAGTGGATTAAAGACCTCAACATAAAATGAAACACACTAAATCTGTTAGAGAAAAAGTGAATAAAACCCTAAAATTCATTGGCACAAGACACAAATTCCTGAATAGAACAATAAAGCTCAGGCTCTAGGATCAACAATTAATAAATGGGACCTTATGAGGCTGAGAGTATTCTGCAAGGCAGAAGACATGGTCAGCACAATAAAGCAAAACCAAAGATGGTGAAAAAATATTTACCAACCCTACATCTGACAATGGGCTGATATATAAAATATATAAATAATTGAAGAATTAAACACCACCAAACCAAATAACCCAATTAAAAAATGGGCTACAGAACTAAACAGAAAATTCTCAAAAGAGGAATATGAAATGGCAGAGAAACACTTAAAGAAATGTTCAACATCCCATGCAAAACAAAATGACCTTGAGAGTCTATCTTACACCTATCCAGTTAACGAAGAACAATAACTTGAATGACAGCACATGCTGGCAAGGATGTGGCGAAAGGGGAAGACTTCTCCACTGCTAGTGGGAGTGCAAACTTGTTCAACCACTCTGGAAGGGAATATGGCGCTTTCTCAGAAAATTGGGAATAAGTCTACCTCAAGAACCAGCTATACCACTCCTGGGCATATACCCGAAGATGCCCCACCATGTAACAAAGACATTTATGCAACTATGTTCATAGCAGCCTTATTCATAATAGCCAGAACCTGGAAACAACCGAAATATCCCTCAATTGAAGAATGGACTAAAAAAAAAAAAAAAAACTATGGCACAGCTACACAATGGAATACTATTCAGCTATTAGGAACAAGGAAATCTTGAGTTGTGTTGGCAAATGAGTGGAATTACAAATGATCATCCTCAATGAGATCACCCAGACCCCAAAAAACATGCATGGTATATACTCACTAATATGTGGATTTTAAACCAACGTAGACATCATAGGAGAGACTCCATCCAGCAGGGTATAGAGACAGTTACAGAGATTTAAAGCTTGAACTGACTAAAGTCCCGAGAGGGTAGGGTGGCCCTGTCAGGCCACAGAGGAAGAGGTTATGTGTAGTACAGGGTATACTAGATAAATTATGGTCAGATGTTAGGTGAGGAGAGCTCCCCTATCTAAGGACTAGGGGAGGGAAGGAAAGGGGATGAGAGAGGGGATGGGATCAGGGGTAGATGAGGGAGGGGGTGGGAACAGGAGGAGATGAGAGAGGGAAATGCAATTGAGATGTAAAGAACTCAACCTACAGACCAAGCAGGTAATTTATATTCCTAATCCCACTACATTGGAATAGTTCTGAGACTGGCAGACATATAAATGTACAGGCATAGAGAGGCCTCGTGTTGAGTGCAGATTCTCTGTGACTTAGTAATAAAGGCCACTGCTAGTAAGGCATGAAGGAAGATTTGCAAATGCCTTACTTCGACTCATACAATGACCACAAAACTAGCTTTAATTGTTCTGTGCATTCCGCATACCTCATACAATTATAATGTTAGAAATGTATAATACTTGTGAGAAATTATGTTCTCAGGACAAAATAACCAGCCAGATCAGACCTGACAGGAATCATTCCTGCCAGCACGATGGACACTGACATCCTGCACCCTCCTAGTTCTAGCCCTGGATGATTCTGTTGCTTTTCCCCATCAGATTTGGACAGCTTCCTGGACAACATTGTAGAAAACTTCAGATCCAATTTGGACCACCATTGCAGTCTTCAAATAAGCCTGCAATCTGTCAACATTTAGAAACTGAACCACAAACTCAATCACTAGGTTGCTTAACCATTCTCTTCAATTTGTGAGGGCCCATTCCAAAGTATTATTTGCCCCAATTGAACCTGAAGAAACCTTAAGAGAATGATGCCCCACTCCCTCAAGCGGGGGGGGGGATTTATATAGGTTGCTGTTTGCTAATTTGATCTATAAATGCTTATTCTAATTGGGAGGTGGTCATAAGTCATTATTGGTCTTATACAGAGAAAACTTTTGGGGGAATGCAGGAATGTCTCTCTTTGCGTTTATCTTGCATACATAGGCAAGGAAATGGGTACTGAAAGGAAAGAGAGGGAGATTTAGGAACATAGAGGAAGGATAGAACCAAAGGTAGATGATTGAACCTACTCTTTAATTCAAGGCCTTAATTATTACTTATGATGAAGGTTATGTCTAAGTCATTTCTATAGAATTTAATATATTGATACAAAACATGGACATGTCAAATACTTGGCAGATTTTAACACAAGAATACATATCCTAAGTCTAACAGCTAGATATGGCTCTATCAATACATGTGGTAAAATAGTTGAATAAGGTATTCAAAAGCCTTAGAGACACACAGAATATGGCATTTAAATTGTTCTTACAATCCTAAATTTCTTCAACAACAAGACAGGTTAACTCCTGACAACACCCAGCCGACCTCAAAGAAGATGATGAGCATCAAAGAGCCTCCTTATAGACATGACTACAAAGGTGGAAAACTAGCCACTGAGCAAAATGTCCTCTTTCTTGCCACAAACAGAATCTGTCTAAAAATGGGTAATTTAGATGAAGGCAGAGTCAACAGCTGTACTCTGCCACATCAGGGTAAGTAAGTCCTCAATAGTTCCTGCCCTGCATACATATCTGGCAGAGATATTAGGCCAGAAATTTGAAGATGAGGCTCCAACATTATAAAGTGTATTGAGTGATGGGTCAGGCAGTTAACCGTGTTAAGTTAATTTGTACATTTCAGAAGCTGCTAACCTGCACTGCTAGTTCACTTAGGAATTTAAGTTTTATTTCATTTTCAAGTCTCTGAGGGGCACTGAAGACAAGATAGTATAGTTTTACAACCGAGTTTAGTTGGTTAGGGGATAAGTATTTTAGATCAAGATAAAAAAGTTATGCTATTAGAGTTGAGATAGGACAGATATTGAATTTCATTTGGAACGTTACACCCAAGAAGACAGGAAAGACACTTACTTCAAACAGGACGAATGCACATGGCCAATTTGCTATGAATGTAACATGTAAGACTCATTATTCTCATGCTTGTCACATGGTTCTCTCTGCTGTATGTAGATTTTAATACATGTGTAATAAAATAAATGTATTATAAAAAAAGATTTCATAGGTGTAGTTTCTGTTATTTCTAGAATGCACAATCTCACAGCAAACTTCCTGTTCCTATGGTTCTAACAATCTTTCTAGTCCATCTTTCAAAAATATTCCTGAACCTTAGGTGCAAGGGTGGTATTTTAGATGTATCCAGTATGACTGGGCTCCAAAATTCTCTATTTTGATTGGGTGTGGTTTTCTGTAATTGTCACCTATTGCAAAGAAATTTTCTTGATGAAGGGTGAGAGTGATAGTTATCTGTGGTTATCAGTACAAATGTTTAGAATGTAGTTAGGTATTATATTGGTTACAATTTAGATGAATTCTGCATAATTTAAATTTAAAAAATAAAAAAAGAAAAAAGAAAAGTGGTTGTTATAAATTCTTCTCCAAGATCCATAGCTTCTTAATTACTAGATAGTTGTTTAGGCTTACAGTATCCGGCATGGTTTTTTTTTTTTTTTTTTTTTTTTTTTTTTTTTTTTTTTTGTATTTTTTAAATAACTTTTTTTTTTTTATTTTTTTTATTAATTTATTCTTGTTACATCTCAATGTTTATCCCATCCCTTGTATCCTCCATTCCTCCCCCTCCCATTTTCCCATTATTCCCCTCCCCTATGACTGTTCCTGAGGGGGATTACCTCCCCCTATATATTCTCATAGGGTATCAAGTCTCTTCTTGGCTACTTGCTGTCCATCCTCTGAGTGCCACCAGGTCTCCCCCTCCAGGGGACATGGTCAAATGTGAGGCACCAGAGTACGTGAGAAAGTCGTATCACACTCTCCACTCAACTGTGGAGAATATTCTGACCATTGGCTAGATCTGGGAAGGGGTTTAAAGTTTACCTCCTGTATTGTCCTTGGCTGGTGCCTTAGTTTGAGCGGGACCCCTGGGCCCAAATCTGCCTATCATATTGTTCTACTTGTAGATTTCTAGGACCCTCTGGATCTTTTTATTTTGCTGTTCTCCCATGCGTCTCTCATTTAGAGTCCCAATAGGATGCCTTCCCCTCTGTCCCAGTTTCCTGGTAAGTGAAGGCTTTCGTGGGACATGCCCCTTGGGCTAGTATGCAGATATAAGTGAGTATATACCATTTGATTCTTTCTGCTTCGGATTACATCCTAATTGTTATAGCCTGACTTGTATCTTCCAGTTCCTCCATCCCTCCCTCTTTCACCCTATTCTCCTCCACTAGACATGTAGCAGAAGGGGACCTCCTCCCCCACCATATAATTACAGCCTATCAGGTCTCATCCAGATAGCCTGTTTCCCCTTTCTGTGAGTGCCACCAGGCCTCCTATGAGAATCTTCACTCAGCAGAAGAGTGGGACTGATGCTGGGACTTGCTATTGGACTTCATCTGAGAAAGTTGTGGAAGAATGAGAAGACAGGACCCAGAGGGTCCCCTACAAGAAAACCATGGACGCTGGTAGATCTATGCCTGGGAAAGAGGCTGCTCAAACTTTTGTGCCAACCAAGGACAATGCATGCAGTAAACCTATTTCAATCTAGCCAATGAGCAGCTCATTCTCAATGGTGGGAGGGAGAGGGGATTGCCCATGATATGAACTCTGGTGCCCCCTGTGCTTTCTTTTTTGATGAGTGGGTCTTATGTCTAAATGGAGAGCTACTGGTTACCACCAAGTTAGGCATGTCACTACTGTACCCTTAGTATTATTGTGCCATGGTGGACGTTATTTCATAGATGTCATAGCATGGTAAGGCTGTTGGGTTTTCATCCTTCTTTGGAAGCTTGCATGGTTTCCTCTGATACCATAAAAGCTAGTTGTCTAGGAGGGGCCATTCATGACAGTTTTAAGTCAGAGGTCTTTTGGCCCTGTTTTTCAAATGCATCGTATCTTCGGCAATAGAAATTTACCTTTCACATTTGTGGGAAAAGGAAGGTCATTAAAGGTAGCCTGTATTGTTTGGAGAATCTATTGAAAAACCATGACCAACAAAAGACCTCATTAAGAGGACTTGTCATGCATTTTATTTAGGTTTTTGTTAGATGTTTCATAATTCTTAAGGGAGCATTGGAAGCCCAGTTGACCATATTTCATTTAAATGATATATGTTTATTTATAGAAAGACTTTCATACATCATAGGTACTATTAGGTAAGTAGTTAAGAGTATGCATCCTTATGAATTCTTCAGATCTTCACAATGTAATATTAAGCTTCTCTATATTTTGGTCTTCTTCTATATTTATATAGATTATATTCTATATTTAAATAGTGTTCCTCGCTACATTTCTGTTCAATTTCACCCCTTCATCTCACTTCTACTTTATAAACACTTCTATTGTTCCCTCTCCATTAACAATACAATAGACTATTGTCATGTCCCTAGTTTCTATATTCTCAGATTGTGTACTCACATCTAAAACTTTCAAGTAAAGAGTCTCAGAGAGGAGAGTACAGGTAGTCCTTGTCTTTTTGGTCTATTTTATCTCACTCAGTAATTTCTAGTTCCTTGCACTTACCTCCAATTTGATGTGTTATTATACTTTGCAGATCAAGTTTATTCATATCATGTATGTACTCACAGAGATCTGCCAGTCTCTGCCTCCCAAGTGCTGGGATTAAAGGCATGCACCACCATGCCTAGCTCCTGGTAGTAATTTTTTAAGGACATAAAGTAGTATGGGAAGAAAAATAGGTGGCTCATGGAGGAGTATAGAAAGAGGATAAATATGATAATAATTTTATTACATTTTATTACACAGTTTGAAAACTCGTTTTTGTTTTGGAATTATAACAAAATCATGTCATTTTTATTCATCCCTTTTCCTCCCTCCAAAATCATTTTATATAGCTTTCTTGTTCTATTTCAAATTCAAGATTACATTTTTGTTAGTTGTTATCACATACATCATTTTCAAAATTGCTGTATCTCTTTTCTATTTATGCATATATATTCCTAAATACATAAATGCTCAGTCTGTATAATTTAATTTTATTTAAGGCCATTTTCAGGACAGACCATTTGGTATTGGATAATCAATTGTGCTCTTCTTTAAGGAAGATTAAATCTAATTCTTAGTATCTCCTCTTCCCACCCCCCAAAAAAGCCATATGATATAGCAACAATCTATAATCACAGCAAGACAGATGGTAGAAATGGGACCAAAAAAACCCTATAACTTTCAGTGTAGCCTGGAGTATGTCACATATAACCTGAAACAATTTGAGATGTCCTCTCTCAACAAGATGAATGGCAAGAATTGACTCCCCGAAAGTTGTGTCTGACTTCCATATACACACTTAGGCTTACCTGCAAGTACATACACTAAACAAAACAAAATGTATCTAAACTATTTTATTCTATTTTTTAAAATATCTGAATATTTTTTTGCTTATGGCACTAGAAACATCCTGATTCTATCGAAATAAGGCTGCATTTCCTTAATTTATAGCAAAATGCTTCTGTAGCAATTGTTATATAAATATAACTTTTATTATATATATTTGCAATAATCTCGCAATTGATTTATATGTGTACACAAATATGAACAAATATTTATATTCATGTATAACTATATAATTATAAAGAGAGAATTGTGCATTTAAAACTCAATAAAATGTATCTTATGAGGAAACTTTTTTAAATAGACAGTATCTACCTACCCCTAAAATGGTTATAAAAAACACAATAAAATAAATAGAAATGTAGAAACTGAAATGTTGAGATGAATTTGAATTTAAAGTTCTTATACTCATAAATTTCTAGTATCAGCCATAATGGACAACAGAGAGTTCATTGTTGTGGAATTTTTGGTTTATATGTAAACATGTTTTTGTTTTAATTCCAAGTGTGGGATATGGTGGTTGCTCTAGTTTGTCCACAGCTGATAATAACCTCCTGAGAGGATAGTTGATGATTGTCAGATATGAACTACCTCATTCGTGGGTGTGATCTTGGTCAGTGGGGATAAAAGCCAGACCCAAAAAAAAGACTGTGGGGTCCAAGAAAGAAGGAGGCTGTTGCAGCTTTCCTCCTAGAGTTCCTGGCTGCTCTTGATGCAGTTAGATGAGAAGAATTTGGCAATATTCTATAAAGAATGTTTGGGCTTGCCCCAAAGAACCCAAGGACCTGAATAACAGGAAGCAGCTAAGGAAACCTACATCCCCACTCCCCATTAACTTTCTTTCTCCCCTACCTGATGTTGAGATATTGGAAAGCATTCAGGTGGATTAGGGAGAAAGAAATTTAAGGAGCACAAAATACAAAGAGTTGGTTAAAAATATGCCAACTGTTCATGTGTTTTAGTATAAAATATAATGGGGAAGAGTTTCCCAATTCATTCAGTTCAGTTATATGGAATTAACAAAACTAGTCCAAACTATTAAGAGGAAGTTTCTGATTTCTTTGAAGACTCAGTTATGTCATGTGATGTTTTTATGGAAGAGATCTTTTAAGAAGGCAGGTGATATTTTGCTAGGAGCACACACATGAGAAGATGCCTGATGTTTAGGAGGGTATGTATGAAACCCAAAGTACAGTAGGAGAAAGCTTTTTCATTGCTACCCTGCCTACAACACTTCACTGGTCTTAGCTTTACAGAAAGAATCATTCCAGAGAACTTTTCCTGCTACCCTGGGTGATTCTGATCACTTCCATGATCTTGTGCTTATTTAGTGGAGCCTTGTGTTTTTTGTTTTTATTTTTTTTTCTAGTTTATGCCACCACTAATAATTCCTGTGACTGTTTGCTGTTGGTTATTGAACTAGACTGCTGGTATCTTGACAACGCAGACTGTTGTTATAACAAGGAATTGTGTCTAAGCAGGTCAAAAACCTTTTTCCTGTCATCATTCTCTCTCTCCTTCCTCCAGTCAGTGAAGATGAACTGTTTAAAAACCCTAAATAAAGCAGGTATAGAAAATCTAAGCTTACAAAACTGTGTCTGACTTCACATTTACCTTTCTTCAGCATAAATTATGGAGCGCTGAGTAGAGTGACTGCTCAATACATAATTTTTTCCAATAAGAGCTAAGTTTACTTCATGGGTATTGGAAATATAAATGCCCAGAAACTTGTGTGTATAAAAGCAGCCCACTGGGGAGACCATGACATAGTTTAAAAAAAAAAGAAAAAACACACATAACTTAAAATTTAAAGATTCATGTTAATATATTCTGGTGAGTATATTTGGGAATGGTTGTAATATAATTTACAGCATGGCTTGAAAATGTGGTATATGCATGAGACTTTCGTCTTGGATTGGTAATATGCACCTAATGTCATGCTATAGCATACATTTGATTAAACTGTCAGATCCTTGAAATGATATTAAGGTTCTCATGTTTCTGTTTCTTTATCTGTCAGGTGGAATTGGTAATACAAATAAATTCTTCATACCAATTTCTCTCTTAGTTAAAGTTTTATTGCTGTGAAGAGACACCATGACCATGGCAACTCTTATAAAGTACAACACTTAATTGGGGCTGCCTTATAATTTCAGAGGTTTAGTCCATTATCATAATGGCAGAAAGCATAGCAGCACCCAGGCAGACAAGTTTCTGGAGGAGCTGGAAATTGTACATCTTGATCCAAAGGCAGTCAGGAGGAGACTAGATGTGTTTCACATGGACAGAGTTTAGCCATATATATGACCTCAAAGCCTTCACAAGGACACAGTTCCTCTAACAAGGCCACACAATAAGGTCACATATTCTAGTAGTGCCATTTCCAAAAAGCCAATCATTCAAACACATAAATCTATGGAGATGAAACATATTCAAACCACAACAGTTTTATAATAGATAAGGTCATAATTTAGTTTGCTTAGGATACCATACATTTTTGTAGTAAAGGCTTTGTTCTTATAGTTATAAAGGATGGAAGTCCAAGACCATAGTGTAAGCAAATATTTAATATGGTGCATATTCTTCTTCTGGTTTATAGATAAGTATGTTTTGTTTTATATCCTCATGTAATGGAGAGTAGAAAATAAAAGTAAGATCTCTGTATTTGCTCATGATGGCACAAAGATTCACAAAGTTCCCACAATCTCACCCAAGTACTTTGCAAATATCCCTGACTCCAAATGTCTAAATTTTCAAGTTCACATACATTCAGCTCAAAAAGGTAATGATGCTTGTCATAATAGTGAGTTGCTCACACTTATTTGTATTTCCCTAACCTAATTCAAAACATCCTATACAATGTTGCACAGCAGTGATATTGAATAAACACTTGAATACTTCAGGATTACAAGTCAATTATTCTCTAGATGATTATTTAAAAATCATGTGTCTAATTTATACCTATTGTATAGGCATATAAAATATAAAAATATAGGTGTATTAAGAACTAGGTAAAATCTGCAAATTGTCAGCTGTGTGTTATGCCCCATAGTAGAAAATTTGGTTTTAAACTCCAATGAGCAAGTTGAACAATATAATATGAATTAAAATATATGTTGAATAAGGTCTCTATCAGCCAAAAAGTAATATTTGGTACAGTAAAACTCTCAATAATTCACTCTTATCTATATCCTTTACACATCTTAAGGTTTTAAAAACTTCATAAAGAAAAATATTCATAACATAATTCAAGTTGGAATTTGGGTTGATGATATAGTTTATTTATAACGTTCATTTCTTATAATATAACATTTTTTCTTCAAAAATGTATTTTGCTTTCTTAATTAAAAAAATTAAACTGAAAAAGTAATAATAGATAATGGACCAAAAAAGTTTTTCAAAAATCAATGCTTTTTTCTCCAACACAGGTTATCTTTGTTGTACAAAATGAATAATAAATAAGGAGAAAATTAAATATACCAACTCATTTTTATAACGGACGTATCATATAAGAACTAACAAATTCAGAACTATTCAGGTAGTGGTATTAGTCCACTGTAGTTTTTTTTTATGTTTTCAATATAAGAATAACAGGCAATTGGCCAATTACTATTGAAATAAGTTGGCAGGGAGTATGATTTGGAAGTTACAAAATTATTTCCTAAAGCGGGAACCATCTCATAAATTTTTGGTCCTTAGCCTTAAACCTTTCTCTGGGCTAACACTCATGATTATAGAAATGATTTGGTTCACTGAAGATTTCTCCCAGAAAGGTCAGAAGTTGATCACTCAAATGGCCTTGACAAACCTACTAATATTTCTAGAAGGTCGCTCTGACACAATGGATGACACCAATGTCATACTGTCTAGCCATGATAAGAACAACTTGCTGTTAACATAATTGTTTCAAGATAAAAATATCAAATTAATAAAGTCACAGTATCAAGAAACAGTTAGTGCTGAAACAAACTTATTTTAGTTTGAAACTGCCTTAGATAGTCATATGCTCTAACAGTATGATAAAAGGTAATATGCCCAATGCCAATTATATTTGATAATGAAGTTTGCATGTTTTCTTTTAATATACTCTTAATTGCTGGCTTCAGATTACATATACTGAGACTGATGTCTTAAAAGTATCTGCCAATAGCAACATTTATGATATGTTCAATAATTCTTCTGTAAGAAATGTCTAAGCACCAAGTGTACATATACGAGTAGAGATTTTTCAATAAACACTTATGATCAATGTGTCTTTTTACTAATAGAAGTACCTGAAACAAACAAACTGAAGAAGGTAGGATTTGTTCTGATTCTCATATTGAATGGAAGTAAAAGTATAACATCAAGAGCATGCCTTGCTCTAAAAGCAAAAATATGAAGTAACTGGTTACATCGTATCTGCACAGCAGTGGAGAAATAAATCATTGCTGGTGGTCAGTTTGCATTTTTCTATTTTCCTGTTTCTTTTTCTTTGTCCTGGATCCAAGTCTATAGGATGCTGTCACCTACATGTGTAGTCAGTCTTCTGTCCCTAATTAAGCATTTCTCAAAATACCCACATAGTTATATTAATAACTGGGTCTCCTAGAAGATTCAAAATCTAGCCATATTAAAAAATATCATTAATCATTACACATGCCTAATAATATTTTAAGAAGGGCTTGGGAGATGACTGTCTCAATAAGAGTGTTTTCTTTAGAATCATGTTTGAATGCACAGCACCCATGAAAAACATTGTTCCTTAGTAACTCCAGCACTGTTAAGCTAGGTATAGCTCTTGAGAGTTTGCCATCCCATCAGCATAGCTCAATACACAAGATTCTGTTTCAGAAGAACAAATTTTAAAACAGTAAGGCAGAGAATAATAGAAGAAGACACCTGACATTCTTCCTTCTCTGACTTCTGTATAAACATGCCTGCATACAAATGCATATACACAGATAAACACATGCACAAGTGCACACAAACACACATATACACAAAAAATTCTTACAAAACAATATGACTATTTTTGTTTTTCTTTGCTAATGATTAGGTGAGAGTAGTCTGTCTTAATTTCATGATGCTACCCATTTTTTCTTTATCACAAGTAATTTTTCTCTTTATGACTGAAAAATTTACATAATATATAAGAAATCATCTTATTCATATTTTTCATGACATTTGAAATTAAAGAAGTCATATTTAAAAGGGATATTCTGCAAATGATTGAATGGTAAGAAATGTCACTTAATTTTATTCATTGTGTAATAACTGTTGAGTAACAAGGAGGCTTTTACCAAGGAAATATTCCTTTTTTAAATATATACAAGTTATTTTTGTACTGGTGATTTTGTACTTCAGCACTTCGTGGAATCTTCTCCAAAATCTACCATATATTTAGTCACAAAGCAAGGTTCAATAGATCCAAGAAGATTGAAATAACCCCTTGTATTTTGTCAGACCACCATGGATTGAAGCTAGAACTTTACAACGTCAGAAACTACAGATAGCATACAAACTCATGGAAACTGAATACCTCCCTATACAATGACATCTGAGTTGGGATGAAATAAATAAGAAAAGTAAAGACATTCTGGAATTCAGAGAAAATGAAGGCACAACATACCCAAACCCATGAGGCACAATGAAAGCATTGCAAAGAGAAAATTCATAATCCAGTGTGCATTCATAAAGAAATGGGAAAGTTCCCATACTTGGAACATAACAGAATATATGAAAGCTCTAGACAAAAATGAAGCAAACAAGTGAAAGAGGATTAGAATAAATGACAGGAATCTCAGGGCTAAAATCTGTAAATTAGAAACAAAGAGAATAATACAAATAATCAACAAAACCACTCTTAGCAAAACTAACTAAAAGGCAGAGGAAGCATATCCAAATAAATAAAATCAAAATTGAAAAGGGAACATAAGAACAGACACTGAGTAAATCCTAAGAATCATTGGGTCTTGTTGGCTGTTGTTGTGCTGTCTTTTAATGCTATTTACTGCTTGCTGTCGTCTCTGTGCCCAAAGATTGCTATGTAGCTTTGCCTATAAGGTATTCCTAGTTGACAAATAAAAAGCCAGTATTTATTAGGCCCTACTTATAAGTTAAATGAAAGAAAAACGTCTTACTTTAAAAGCTTGTATTCCACAAAATTGGAAAATCTAAAGAAAATGGACAATGTTCTTCATAAATTTCACTTGCCACACTTGAGTCAAGATCGGGTAAATAGGATAAACAGTCCTATAACACCTAAGGAAATAGAAGCCGTCATTAAAGCTTTCCCAACCAAAAAAAGGCCAGGAACAGATGGCTTTAGTGTACTATTCTAGCAGCCATTCAAAGAAGAGCTAATACCAATATTCACAAAATAGAAATAGAAGGAACATTGCCAAAGTCATTCAATGAAGCCACAGTCATCAAGATACCTAAACCACAGAAAAAGTGAAGAAAGAAACAGTATTTCAGACCAATTTCACTCATGAACTTTGATGCAAAAATTCTTGATAAAATACTCGCAAACAGAATCCAAGAAAACACTGAATACAACATCAACCATGATCAAATAGGGTTGATCCCAGTGATGCATGGATGGTTCAACATACCAAAATCCGTCAATGCAATTCAACATGTAAACAAGTTGAAAGGAAAAAAAAAATCACATGATCATCGCATTAGATGCAAAAAAAAAAAAAATTGACAAAATCTAACAACACTTCATAATGAAAGTCTTGGGATACAAGCACCGTACCTAAATATAATAAAAGCTATATACAACAGGTTGATAGCCAACATCAAATTAAATGGAGAGAAACTCAAAGTAATTCCATCAAAATGATGGACAAGAAAAGGAAGCCCACTACATATCTCTACAATATAGTACTTGAAGTTCTAGCAAGAGCAATAAGATAAGTAAAGGAAATCAAAGGGATATAAATTTGAAAGGAGGAACTCAAAGTATCACTGCTCACAGATAATATGATAGTATACATAAGTGACCCGAAAAATATCATGAGAGAATTCCTACAGCTGATAAACACCTTCAGCAAAGTGACGAGGTACAAGATTACATTTTTAAAAAGCAGCCCTTCTCGATAAAAACAACAAACAAGCTAAGAAGAAATAAGGGAAACTACACGCTTCACAACAACCACAAATAATATGAACTATCATGGTATAATTCTATCCAAGCAAAGATATCTATGGCAAGAAATTCAAGTTTGTGTGTAAAGAAACTGAAGAAGGTATCAGAATGCAAAGATGTCACATGCTCATCTATCAGGAGGATCAACATAGTTAAACTGCTCATCTTACCAAAAGTAATGTACAGATTCATTGCCATCCATAGCAAAATAACACCATATTTTTTACAGACCTTGAAAGAACAGTTCTTAACTTCATATGCAAAAAAAAAAAAAAAAAAAAACAGAATATCTAAAACAATCTTATACAATAAAAGAATTTCTGGAGGTATTTCCACCACTGACTTCAAACTATACTATAGAGCATTAGTAATAAAAACTGCAATGGGGCTGGCTTAGACTGCTGATCAATAGAATCAAATCAAAGACTCAGAAATAAACCCACATGCTTAAGGACAGTTTATTTTTAACAAAGGAGCCAACATGATAAAATGGGAAAAAGAATAACATCTTCAATAAATGGTTCTGGTCTACCTGGATGTCTTCATGTAGAAAAATGCAAATAGATCCATTTATGTCACCATGCACTAAATTCAACTCCAAGTGGATCAAAGACCTCAATGTAACACCAGATATACTAAATCTATTAGAAAAGAAGGTGATAAAGAATATTGAACTTATTGTCACAGGAGATAATTTCCTGAACAGAATATGTACATCCTATGCTGTAAGATCAACAATAAATTAGTGGAAACTCTTGAAACTGAAAAGCTACTGTAAGTCAAAGGACACTGTCCATAGAACAAAACAACAGTGTACAGTTTGAGAAAAAGTCTTCACCAACCCTATATCTAACAAAGCATAATAGCCAAAATATATAAAGAACCAAAACATCAGACACCAACAAACAAAATAACCCAAGTAAAATATGGTGAACAGAGAATTCTCAATAGAGGAATATCGAAAGACTGAGACATACCTAAAGAAGTTTTCAAAATTCTTATTCATCTGGAAATTGTAAATCAAATAGACTTTGATATTTGGTCTTATGGCTATCAAAATGGCTGTGATAAAAAACTCAAGTAGCAACATATGCTGGCAAAGATGTGGAGAAAGGGGAGCAATGCCATCTTGCTAGTGGGAGTACAAACTTGTACAACCATTTTGCAAATCAATCTGGCCCTTTCTCAGAAAATTGGGAATAGTGCTACTTCAAGACTGCTCTATATCACTCCTGGGGATATACCCGAAAGATGCTCCACCATCCAAGAAGGACATTTGCTCAACTGTGTTCATAGAAGCTTTATATGTAATAGCCAGAATCTGTAAACAACCTAGATATACCTCAGCTAAAGAATGGAAAAAGAAACTCTGGTAATTTACACAATAGAATACTACTTGTCTATTAAAAACAAGGAAATCATGAAGTTTGCAGGTAAATGGTTGGAACTAGATAAGATCATCCTGAGTGAGGTAACTCAGACACAGAAAGAAACACATGGTATGTGCTCACTTATGCACTGATATTAGCCATATAATGCAGGATAGCCATAGTACCATCCATAGACATAAAGAAGTTAAGTAACAAAGTGGACCCTAGGGAGGATGCTTGATTCTCATTCAGATGGACAAATAGAATAGACACTGGAAGAGGTTGAAGAGAGGGAACAGGAAGGGACACAACCATAGATATCCTCTGAATTACTCCACCCAGCAGGGGATCAATGAAGATGCTGAGAGTTACAACCAAACTTTGGGCAGAGTGCAGAAAATCTTATGGAAGAGTTCCAGGAACAGAAGGACCCAGGGTTAGAAAGGAGATCTATAAGAAGCCATCAAATCTTTGCCCAGGAAGGTCTGCAGAGACTGATGCACCAACAGAGGACCATGGTTCGAAATGACCTGGATCTCCTGCTCAGGTCTAGTCCATTTGCATCTCAGTCTCTATGTGGGACCCCTAATATGGGGATCAATGGCATTCTCTGACATGAATTCCATTGTCTAATCATTGATAAATTCCCCCTGGCAGGGCAGCCTTTCCAGGACACAGAGGAATACAATGCAGGGAGTCCTGATGAAACTTGATAGGCTGGAGTCAGATGGTAGAGAGGAGATCTCTCATTTACTGAGTACTAATCGAGGAGCATAGGAGGAAGAGGTAGGGAGTGGGAGCCTTGAGGAGATGAGGAAGGAGACTACATTTTTAATGTAAAGTGAATAAATGGAGTCTGATGTCTTCTCTTTCTTCAAAAATGGCCATCCTACCAAAAGCAATCTACAGATTCAATGCAATCCCTATCAAAATAACTACACAATTTTTTAAAGACATTGAAAGTTCAATTCTGAACTTCATATGGAAAAACAAAAAACCCAGAATAGCTAAAACAATCTTGTACAATAAAAGATGCTCCGGAGGAATCTCCATACCTGATCTCAAACTGTACTATAAAGCAATAGTACTTAAAACAGCATGGTACTGGCACAGCAACAGGCTGGTTGATCAGTGGAATCGAATCGAAGACCCAGATATGAATCCACACACATATGGTCACTTGATTTTTGACAAAGAAGCCAAATCCATTCAATGGAAAAAGGATAGCATCTTCAACAAATGGTGCTGGTCTAACTGGAGGTCTATGTGTAAAAAAATAAAACTGGACCCATATTTGTCACCTTGCACAAAACTCAAATCCAAGTGGATTAAAGACCTCAACATAAAACCAGAGACACTAACTCACTTAGAAGAAAAAGTGGGAAAGAGCCTGGAACATATTGGCACAGGAGACAACTTCCTGAACAGAACACCAACGGCCCAGGCCTTAATGTCAACCATTAATAAATGGGACCTCATGAGGCTGAGAAGCTTCTGTAAGGCAGGAGACACTGTCAAGAGAACAAAGCGACAGCCTACAGACTGGGAAAAAATCTTCACCAACCCTACATCTGACAAAGGGCTAATATCCAAAATATATAAAGAACTCAAGAAATTAAACACCACCAAACCGAATAACCCAATTGAGAAATGGGGCTTGGAACTAAACAGAGAATTCTCAACAGAGGAGTATCAAATGGCTGAGAAACACTTAAAGAAATGCTCAACCTCCTTAGTCATCAGGGAAATGCAAATCAAAACAACTCTGAGATTCCATCTTACACCCATCAGAATGGCTAAGATCAAAATTCAAGCGACACCACATGCTGGCGAGGATGTGGGGAGAGAGGAACACTCCTTCATTGCTGGTGGGAATGCAAACTAGTACAGCCACTTTGGAAATCTATCTGGTGCTATCTCAGAAAAATGGGAATAGGGCTTCCTCAAGACCCAGCTATCCCACTCCTTGGAATATACCCAGAAGATGCTCCAGCACACAACAAGAAAATTTGCTCAACCATGTTCATAGCAGCCTTATTCATAATAGCCAGAACATGGAAACAGCCTAAGTGTCCCTCAGTAGAAGAGTGGATAAAGAAACTGTGGTACATATACACTATGGAATACTACTCAGCTATTAAAAACAAGGAATTCCCGAAATTTGTGGATAAATGGATTGAGCTAGAAATGATCATAATGAGTGAGTTAACCCAGAAGCAGAAAGAATCAAATGGTATATACTCACTTATATCTGCATACTAGCCCAAGGGGCATGTCCCACGAAAGCCTTCACTTACCAGGAAACTGGGACAGAGGGGAAGGCATCCTATTGGGACTCTAAATGAGAGACGCATGGGAGAACAGCAAAATAAAAGGATCCAGAGGGTCCTAGAAATCTACAAGTAGAACAATATGATAGGCAGATTTGGGCCCAGGGGTCCCGCTCAAACTAAGGCACCAGCCAAGGACAATACAGGAGGTAAACTTTAAACCCCTTCCCAGATCTAGCCAATAGTCAGAATATTCTCCAAAGTTGAGTGGAGAGTGTGATACGACTTTATCACATACTCTGGTGCCTCACATTTGACCATGTCCCCTGGAGGGGGAGACCTGGTGGCACTCAGAGGAAGGACAGCAAGTAGCCAAGAAGAGAATTGATACCATATGAGAATATATAGGGGAACGTAATCCCCCTCAGGAACAGTCATAGGGGAGGGGAATAATGGGAAAATGGGGGGGGGAGGAATGGGAGGATACAAGGGATGGGATAAACATTGAGATGTAACAAGAATAAATTAATAATAAAAAAAAAAAAAAAAAAAAAAAAAAAAAAAAGAAACTGCAATAATATAAATAAAATATATGAGACTAGCAAAATGATTTAAAAAAAAAAAAATAAAGTGAATAAATGTTTAGAAATAAAAAATATTTTAATAAAAAAAACAAGAAATGGAAGATGCCATGTAGATAGAAAGAAGATACAAGTTATAGTCATTTTATATCATAGAAATTGTTTTTGACTTTCTATTATTTTCTACTTTTTCAAAAATGTATTAATTTAATCACTTTACAGCCTGATCCCAGGTCCTTCCCTCCTCTCTTCCCAGTCCAACTCTCATGCACCCTCCTCCCATTTCTCCCTCTTCTTCTCAGTGAAGAGGAGTCCATAAAGGGATATCAACCCACCCTAGTACCTCAGATCACAGCAGGCTAAGTGCATCTTCTCCCACTGGGGCTTGACAAGGCAGCATAGCTAGGGAAAAGGGATAGTCAATAACAAATGTCCTTTTCTCCTCCTAAAACACTTAGTATTATTTTATGATCTACAGAGACCTATTTAATAAGAAGAACTATTTATGGGATAATTTATAGAAACATATAATGGCCAGAGGAATTCACAGGTAGTTTCACACTCCTCCATTTAACCAGCTTGACAAGCTCATAAGCCTGGTTAGACTTAGGATAGATATTATGATTTCAGTAGTAAGCTTTAGAGTGATGTAAATGGACAAGGTCAGAAACTGAGCTTAGTCTCTAATTACAATGAGTTATATGAACGGGACTTAATGAATTTATTACATAATATGTACCTGAAAAAAAAAAAGATGACTCAATTTATAACCAAGGAGTTAATCAGATCAAGGATGGTACATTGTTATATAATTATATGATAATAGCTAAGTAAGCTTGACATTATCATGTGCAGACTACCTTTTGTAAACTTCCTAATGTTTTACTTTGCTATAGATATCATGGCAGTGTAAAGTCCCCCCAACATGTCTTTTTGTATCTATGAACTTATGAATATGTGACCATAACATGACTATGCATGAAACAAGATTAACCTTAACACTGGAGAAGGAAGCCAAGAGTCAAGCAAGGATGCATTTTCTTTAAGAGGTTCTAAGAAACAAACATATGACCAAACTAAGGTTAACACAGAAAAAATATGTCTGACTTCTGCCTTTAGAATTATAAGTATAGGTATGATGTTTGTGTTAAAGGCACACAAAAATATTATATATAAAATGTGATTAGTTTAGCATCCTTTTCAACTATGGAATCTAATGTTTCTTATCATTTTTGTCCTTTGAAACTTCAGAGTACTTGTAAAGTGAATCACTAAAGTGAGATTATTTGTACTTTTCTCAGAAAGATAGATTAAAGAAAATGCATGAGGCCTTAACACTACATTAATGACTATAGATAGCTGAGAAAAACTAGGAGACGGAAAAGTGGTTCACACCAGGAAAGAGCACATCAAATGCTTGTCCTGTGTCAAATAGTCATCTCTGAAAACACACATGCAATTAGCATTATATGGATTGATCAGGTTATATTTAGGAATATGTATGTGTATACACATATACATATAAATATACATATACATATATATATGCATACACAAATACTTTGTGAAATAAGAAGTTATGAATCTGAAAAAACGGGGTACCGAAGGATATATAGGATGAATTGGATGGAGGAAAAAGAAGAAAAATATTTTAATTATATTATAATCACAAAATTAAAATTTAAAAGGGAAGTATCTAAATCATGTTTTAGGTCATGTTTTCATATCCTAGATGCTATTACCATTTGGGTACAGGTAATGTTTACTTGAGATAACCTGTCCTGTGTGTGGTATGTTTTGGGGTTTTTGTTTTTGTTAGTTTCTTTCTTTGTTTCTTTTTTGCATCCTTGTGTTCTTACTTGCTAGATATAACTATTACTCCCTTATTCTTACCTATGACCATCCAAAAATATCTTGAGATACTGACAGATATATCAGAAGAACAAAATTTCTTTTCTTAACTGAGTGTCACTGTTTAAGGAAAATTGGCCTTCAAAATAGGTAATCTTTATTAAAGAATCATACATATTTTTAAAATACTCATTAAAATGTCAGTAATGTCTTTTCTAATTTTATGAAAACTGTGACTTAAATTCAGAACTTTTGCAGTACTGCTTATACTTCTCCACTTCTATCTGGATAAAATCAATTTTTAGTGAAAAGTGTGACATTTTTCCATGGATATATAAAAGGTTTTGTGTGATACTTAGATGGGAATGGCAGTAAAGCATTTCAACCAAAGATTAGTGGTAAAATTGCTGAAATTCATTTTCTACCTTACCTCTGACTGTCTCAGGAATACAAAGAAGTCATTAGTTACACTTTCTCACATTTTTATTGTCCTAAGACGATGTATTATGCCTTCTTTAAACAAACATTTCTTACTGAAATATTTTACTGATATATCACTGGTGTCTAAGAAATAAATAATGTATGGTTATTATTTTTAAAAATCTGGAGTCTATACTTGAATTATTTTAAAGTAACAGATCCTAGGTTTTGAAGGGAAATCATAAGAATATTTTCCACATTTTTGTTAAGAAACTAGAAAACTTATCTATTTAATATTTACATTTACACTTGGGACTACATCAGCAATGTTCATAGAACTCAATTATTAGTGAGACGGTCAATTCAGAATTGCCTGTGGAGTAGCTCATACTACAATAGTATTCTGAGCCTGTCATCTTGGTCATAGTATCTGTTAAAGAACATAATACTTACAATGGATTCAGTAGGTCGTATACAGCCTGATACCCTCCAGCTAACTCATCTTCTACTTTCTTTATGCTTTATCTTCATGAATTCACCTAATGGATCATGAATAAGAAAAATCCTCCATTTAATTAAAACCTAATCTAGTCTGATTTAACATAGCCTGATTTTAATGTTGTAAAAATCAAACACAAATTCAGGGTTTGTGACATGGAATATATAAAAAAATTCATATTCTAGTCTCCCAAAATTAAAAAAATACAGCAATACATTTAATATTATTTATTTTTATAATGTCTATGATTGTTTTCAGGCTATAATAGCAAGGCTAAGTATTAGCAAAGATTACCATGAACACCAACCTCAAATATTTCCTATCTAGCTCTTTATAAGAAAGATTTGTTAACTATATATTAGGTGTTCCCTAGCACACTGGAAATTCCAGCAGCACATGAAGAGTTAATGTAGACACTTAATACAACAGAACCTTTTTAAAACATATACATATATGACAGTGATCTAAATAAAATTGCCAGATAATGGGAGAAATGGAGTCTCAACTGGACATCTCTCATTACCAAATAAAACCTCCAGTGCTAGGCATGGGTTACATCTAATCAAATTGTCAGTTAGCGGGTCTCTATGGGAAATCAAAACTAGGTTATTGCTCTCCATAAACTGACAATAAGACCCAATCTTTGAAGTCAAACTGGTGCTTTGCCTATCTAGAATCTTTATGTCTAAACACTAGTGTTTGTGTTACTAGGTTGTGTCCTGTATTCATACTACCAAAGGAGAAAGGTAAAGACCAACCCAACTACAAATTTTTTGCTCTACAATTATGATCCTGCTTACAAGAATCATTAGTACAATACTGGCACAAAATCTGTGGGAGTAATCAACCAATATCTTATTTTATGTAAGGCTACCTCCATGAGATGGAAGCCATCCTCAATACTCTTTGAGTAACCAAAAAACCACTGTTTCTACCACATTTATCAATTATTTATGTAACTGTATAACTTTTAAGCTCTACATTTATCCTTGTTTAGTAGAAAGGGAGATTTCTCTGATTAAGTCAGAGATTAACATTGATGTATGGAGAAAATCATAAACATTTAGAATTCAGTTTTTTAATATTTCAACTCATTTAAGCTATACTATTAAGTACACTCACTCACTCCACTATGGTTTAAAAGCCATGTGGATGTTTTCCCCCACAATCCTAGGATTTTTGACAGTTGTTTTGGTGATCTTAGCCATTCTGAATGATGTGATTTCAATGTTGTCTTAAGCTTCATTTCTTTAACCACTAAGACTGATGACCACTTTTTGATGTATTGCTTAAACAGCATTATTTATTTTGCAGAGAATTTTGTATTTAGAGTCATAGCTCAATTTCTAATTGAATCATTTTTATCTTTGATTTTTTATTTACTGAGTTATTTGTGTATTCTGAATATTAATCCTCTATCAAATGTATAGCTAGAAAAGATTCTCTGATTCTGTGAGTTTCCTCTTTACTACTTTGATTGCGTCTTTGGTTATCCTGAAGGTTTTTGGTTTTGTCATTGGTTCTCCTAGTTTCTTTGCAAATGAAGTACTGTTTATAAAGTCCTTTCCTATACCTGTATCTTTAGGATGCTTATTTCTTCTATCAATTTTGGGGTTTTGTGTCTCAAATTGTGGTTTTTTTATCTACTTGGTAATAGGTATGGATATCATTTTATTCTGCTATTTTACAGCACCATTGTTAAAGATGCTCTGTTTTCTACAGTTTATGTTTTTAGCCTTTCTTAGTCAGTATTCTGTTGCTTTGAAGTGATACCATGAACGTGACAGCTCTTTAAAATAGCAAGAATTTAACTGAGACTTTCTTACAGTTTCAGAAAGGATTAGTTCTTTATACTCATGTTAGGGATCATGGTAGCATACAGTCAGACATGGTAGATGAGAGTTCTATATCTGGATCTGAAGCCAGGAAAGAGAGAGAGAGAGAGAGAGAGAGAGAGAGAGAGAGAGAGAGAGAGAGAGAGAGAGACTCAGCCTGACTTGGTCTTCAGAAACCTCAAAGACTAAAACCAGTGATGCAATTTCTCCAACAAAGATGCACCTCCTAATAATGCCACTCTATGAACCTATGGGGACCATTTTTATTCAAACCACCACAGTCCTATCAAATATCATCTGAATGTATTTGCTCTGTTTAAGTCTTTGATCTTACTCCTTTTGTTTGAATGTCAGGACACAGATTATTTGAGCTGGGTCTGACATGAAAGCTTCTCCCCTGAAAAAAAATCACTTTAGAATTGCCAAGGAAGGTAACTTATTAAACAATCTACCCTGGCACAAAAGCTATGAACCATACCAATAACCAGCAGGGCAATATTAGCATAAAAGTACAAGAAGTGTCACTTATGTGTCAGTCCTACTCAACAGGATGAAAGTCACACACCGTATTAGGGCTAAGGGAGTCATTGGTTTAAGATGGTATTCACATGATATATATGTTTTGAGACCATTCTTTCCAATTGATCCATTTAGCAGTAACTAACATTCCTCTAAATAGGTTTAAGATTCTCTTAGTAAGAGGGAAATCATGCTTGATACTGGAAAACCAGTCAACTACTCAGAGCTAGTGAAATTATGGATCTTGGATGAGAACCTACAACTCCCATTTTACTAAACATTCTAAGTATTTGTCTTTATAACGAAATACTAGTGTAATACTCATACCTCATGAAAGGAACTTATTTTCAGAAGATGGTGACTGTTGTTGAAAACTACAATCAATCAAAATACAGAGTTGTGAAGGCTAGGCCCAACATATAAATCTATAGACATACTCCTACACCTAAATCTTGGGGATCATTTCAGAAGAGGGGCCAGAAAGATTTTTAAGAACTGTAAGAGCAGCGAGTTTGCTACAGAATTGTTGGGAATGGTCTCAGATTAGTAGGTGGTTCTCAGGGACTTGCTGGGGGCTCTCCTCAGCTATATGATCATAAGGTCAATGTGGACTTTTCAGGAGTCTGGAGACTCTCCTCTATAGAAGGGAAGTCCCAAAGTCAGCTGCCTTATTACTGAATTTCTTGCTCCAAGGTTAATGATATAACACTGCCCAGACACCATGCTTAGTCAATATGCTCTGAAACTGTTCTCCCTAAGTTGTAGAGCCTGCGGTTGGGTCAGCTTGCCCCGGTATCAGAAGGTATCCACTCTTCCACCATGGGGAGGGCTGAGGAAGAGGTACCCTGAATGTCTCCCTGACTTGCAATGAGCATGGGCACCTGAGGCCAGAGCTTTGTGTACCCTTTCCAGAAGGTAACCTCTCCATGGGAGGATCCAAGGTTGGGTCCACAAGACACAGTACCTGGAAAAATCTCAGCTGCATGGCAGTGATAGTGGGCAAATGAGGTAGCAGCTGCAAGTCCCCATCCCAGAAGGTAATCACATCACTGGAGAGTCTGAGGTGGGGTCTGCAAGCTGCAGTATCTGAAAAGTCTCTACTCAGTAACAGTTGGTACCCACGGTTGGAGATGAGTCTCTCAGATAGGGGAAGGTCTGAAGGTGAGTCTGCACCAGTCAGAGCCTCATAGTTATTCCGCGGTGACCTGGGGTTGTACCTGTTAATTATCCACACTGTGACTTCTTGTCTCACCTGGGAAAAATCGACATTTGGTGTTTGTGGCTCTACCACAGTCCTGCCAGTTGCTTTGCTATCATGGCTATCCTGTTGTTCAGTTAAGGTACTTAGTCAGCACCACCATTTTGGATGCCCAATTGTATGTATCTATCCTGCGTAAAATATATTCTAGGCCTAAAATGATTTCAAACTCTAAGAATTACTGATGAATAAGCACACTCTTTCTAGATATTTCTGAACTCTGGTCGGCTGTTTCATCTCAGCTGTTCTGTCTCCTCACTATGATGACTGATTCAAACTGGCTTCTCTAAGCTTCTGACTGAATTGATCAGCTTGCCCTCATACTAACTTTGGCAACATGTTCTAATCTTCTGGCTGCTTCTCATTCTCTGGCTCATTCAATCTTCACTTGTGTTTAGCTTGTTCTCTCTCTGCAATCTGACTCTACAAAACTTTCCCAATGAAACTACCTCTTCTCTTTCCCTCTGAGCTGCTCTCACGTAGCTTTTCTTTCCGTTTTTTTCTCAGGAGATTTGAGCATATACTAATCTGTCAAATCTTTTCCTGATCTGTCATTTTGCTTGCCTCTCATTTAGATGTCACTTTGAAACATGGCACTTCTTTTTATAAACTAATTTTACCCACATTATTTGGGATTAAAGGTGTGTACTACAACCACGTCTGTATTCTGGATAGAAGGATTAATGGTACGTCATTCCAGCTGGAACACACGTACCTAGAAGTTCATTGGATGTGTGCTCCCTTGACAGAGCAGCCATATTGCTGGATTAAAATTTTTCTATATATCTAATTCATTCAAATTATACTGAAGCCTTTAGCTTTCCCATAATTCATCAGGGCCTCTTGTTCTTTTTGAAACTGCTAGATGCTGTAGTTAAAATATAATTTTAGTTTTTCTTAAGACATGGTATTCAAATTAATGAAGTATGAAGAGAATCATAAGTTAATCTAGCTACATAGTTTATATATAGGCATATGGAAACTGACTGGTTAGATAATATCATTAAAATGAAGCCTACATGATTCAATTCTAGAGGCTTTATAAGAGGAACATAGCCACACAGATATGCGTCTGTATTTCCTGTCTTTTCATTAATATTACTTGACATTTCAGAATGCTGCAAGAAAGAATACCTTTACTCTTGAACTTCCAGAATAGTGAGCTAAATATTTTATTTTTAAAGTTAACCTATGATAGGTATTTCATTATAGTAATGAAATAGCTGACTAATGCTCTATTACTATTAAAACTGTACTAGTTGTAAAAAGTATTCAACTATAAATCAGAAAATTCTTAGGTTATTGCCCTTTCACTATCCCTTATCAGTCATGAAAATTTTGGCATGACACATGTATCTAAAAAGGGTTTCACATTTATGAAAGAGAAAACAATTATCCTAACTTTGTAAAAGGAACATTGAAGTGCTTGTAAAAATAATTTGCAAATGTATACTAGTATGTGAGTGTTTGAATTATTGATCAGGTACACAGTTTTGAGAAAAAATAGGTGATGAGTGGAGATAATAAGGACCATACATTTTAATGGACTGTAGCAAAGCCAACTATACACACATTTGGAATGAAAATCTTTCAGATAACAACTTACTGCGAATAAAGTTTTTTATTTACTATATTTTGTGTGAAACAATTCTGGTTTCCATATTTCCCAGTGAAAAAGTCTGCTGGAATAATAAATCGTTTTTATAGCCTATCTCTTCTCTAAGTCACATCTAAATAACAGAAACAAATGAAAATAAAATAGACACACATAAAGAGAAGGAGGGGGGCATTTCCATTGGCAATATGTGTGAAAGCAGCTTTTATGTTTGGTGTGTGGCTGAAAGAAATTGGTGCAGTTTGGAGAAGAATCAGGATTATATGCTACTGGCTCTTTGCTCTATTTTGAAGGTGACTGCACCAAGTGAGTTTTATTCTCCATCACCATGATACCTTTGAGCTTAAGCTAGTCTACCATGAATTTCTAGCCTACACTATATACCTCCTGACAGTTTCTTATGTAACATAGTGTCTGTTTTTGTTTTTCATTTTTTTTCTTTCTTTCTTGACACGAAAAACAATTTCCCAAGTGATTCTATTACTGTAGTACATCTTTTATACGCATAGAAATCATATCCCTGTTTCCTGAAGCACAGCTTGTATGAAATTAAAATCTGTTTGGCTTGACAAATGCAGAAATATAATTTTTGAAAATACAGCATTCAGTGGCTGCTGTCAATTTCCTGGATTCTGCCTATTATTTGGTCTGACAGTTGGCTGAAAAACTATTTTCTTTATGACATTGGTGTGCATCGGCAGGTGTCTGTCTAACAAATGACATTCACTCTTTTTATATAAAAATATTTCCTTTTCCTTCTAGGCATTTTGCCTCTGGATTCTACCTCTAGTAGCTTTGCATATTCTTCTGTGGATAATGTTTTGAAAACTGGATTTTTTCTGTCCAGGTTCTTAAGAAAAACAACAATAAAATTCTGTTCTGTAAAATATAATTTTGATAAGGATACAAATCTATAATTCAATGGTAATGGACAGGAGATTATGGATCTGACTGGCTGGAAATGAAGGCATTTACAGGTTTATTATTTTGTATTTGTATAAACATTTTCATGGTCAAATTCTAGATGTTCCATGCCATGGGTGTCTATCTTGTCATCTTTAATAGGTATTAACAGTTAGGTATTTCTTTCTCGTACTAAATCTTTCCCATAGCTTGCTTTTTAAAAAGTAGGGTGCTTTTTAATACCTCTTCTATATTCTTCCTAAAGTAATGTGTTTTTATTCTTGTGCTGAATAGATCCTGCCATGTGAGTGACTATTTACTTCTATTTTGACATCCTCGGGGACTTTGCTTTACTTATCACCATGTGCTGAATTATAAGGACAAAGATTATTGGGATTTAACTTTAGTGATCTGTCCTGCTTTCTATAAGATACAAGATAATAGATACCCTGTGTAGATTGCTCATAACTCTTTTGCTAGCATTAGCATAATGTTGGGCATATGACATGCACTTAGTGAATGCATTGGTTGAATTCCTTCTGAGTCAGAAAAAAGTATCTGAAAGCAAAAGATGACACTGACACAGTAGAAGTTTCCAGGAGAAATGGGTCATCTTATGAGATGAAAAAGTTCAGGTGAGATTCTTATATTTAAATTTAAATCTCTCAAATTTCTTTCTCTGGAAGTTTCTAGTCTGTGAATTACAAATGAATAAAATAGGACAACACGACTTACTAGTTGATATTCAGCATAATGTTTCAGTCTTTTCAAAAGTATGTGGCTGTTATTTTAGACTGGTCTAAGCCTATACTACCTCAAAAAACATGTATAAACTATGGCTTTTGTACAGTTTATTTTTATGGATAATAACAAAGACGAGTAGGAGATTTAGATAGGTAAAGCAGTTCATATTATTCTTTTTTATTTATTTTTTTCAATTGTTTTTTATTAATTTATTCAGATTACATCTCAGTTGTTAGCCCATCCCTTGTATCCTCCCATTCCTCCCTACCTCCCGCTTCCCCCCCTACTCCCCTCCCCTATGTCTGTGACTGAGGGGGACCTCCTCCCCCTGTATATGCTCATAGAGTATCAAGTCTCTTCTGTTCACATTATTCGAATAAAAAAGAGCATAAACAGATAACTAAATATATGCAGAGCTTAATTATAAAATTTTTATATTTTATTTAATAAACTTACATGTTTTAGAATAGTGTCATAGTATGCAAACCAGGCTGGCTTGAACTTGTAATTCCCCCACTCTCTCCTCCTCAATGCTGTGATTGCAAAAGTCTATTACCAATGCCTGGGTTAAGGCTTGTGGTTATATATCTTGGAATAGTTGAAGAAATAGAACACGTAAAGATAGTCAACTTATAGGAAAGGTGGTACATCTAAGAAAAAAATTTGTTATGTTATTCGTTATCTACATTGGTTATGGGGAATAATGCTAAAATATAGACCCAACGGGCTATTTATTTTTCTAAAAAAAAAATTGTAAACATTGTGACTTTTACCATTTACTTACTCTCTCCTTCTTCATATCCCTGCATTTTCTAGGAAACACAATACATACAAACACACACACAGAGAGACACATTCTCTCTCTCTCTCTCTCTCTCTCTCTCTCTCTCTCTCTCTCTCTCATGCACAAACACATACATAAACACACACACAAACCTAGGAAAACTATATATAGAAGTATGTTTAATTTTTTCATGAGAAGGCTTATAGTAGAGGCAAGAGACAATTAAATGATTAAAAGAAGTGATTGGCTGACAGGGTCCTATGAAAACACTCAACCAATCCAGTCTGTTGCCAAGAAAATAGATTGCTTGCCACAAAGTGATAGATGGGTCCATTGTTGAAGACAACACTTACAGTTCATTGAACATGGAAAGGTTTAACTGGTATCTCCACTGAATCTTAATCCACATGTTATAGTGTTTTTAATATGTCTTATATACTCTTCAGACTACCAAAAGAGAAAATTAAATATCACTCTAATCACAAAACCTTTGATTTACAATCTGAACTACCTGAAAAATATGAGAGGTCAGTGGTGTCATAAACTTTGTGGGAATAAAAAACTGATATCTGATTTTACTTAATTCTCCCTTCATGAGATAGAGCCCATACTTGACACTGCTTGGCTGGCCAAGAACTAGAGTCTAACTACCCAAAGACCTAGGGTAAAACAAAATATTACTGGTCAAAAAAAAATTGACTCTTAATGTTTTGTTATACTCATAGATCAGTGCCTTCTATAGCCATCATCAGAAAGGATTCCTCCTGATACAGATTGGAACAAATACAGAGACCCACTACCAGACATTACACACATACACACATACACACACACAGAGAGAGAGAGAGAGAGAGAGAGAGAGAGAGAGAGAGAGAGAGAGAGAGAGTGGAACACAGAGATCTAAACCAGAGATCTCCACCAAATGCTTACCATGAGAATTTAGGGAACACCACACAAGAAAAAAGCAGAATGAGTGGAGGAAACAGACAGAGGGAACAGAGAAAACTAGGAGAACAAGGCCATCTAAAACAAAAGAAGGCATGCTTATACAGATTCATAGAGACTGAAGCAACATGTTTAGAGAGGTTCTGCACAGCTGTACCAGGTCCTCTGAATATATACTATTGCTTTCAGTTTAGTACATTTTTATTGAAAATAGATTCTTCTCTTATACAATTTGTCCTCCAATCAGAGTTTCTCCTCCCTCCACTCCTTGCGTCACCCCCATACCCACTCTTCCCAAGATCCACATTCCCTCCATTTCCCTTCAGAAAATCACAGGCCTCTACATAACGCAACCACAGCCAAACACAACAAAACAAGATACAATAATACAAGAAAAAAATTCTCAAACCACAATGGACAAGGCAACCCTATTAGAGGAAAAGAGCCCCAAAAGCAGAAAAGCAAGTCAGAGACAAACATGTCCCCATCGTTAGGAGTCCCACAAAAGCATAAAGCTAACATTCATAACTAACATGTATGCAGAGGATGTGATATAAACACTGTGCTTGCTGCTTCAGTCTCTGTGAGCCCTTCTTAGTTGATTCAGGATTCAATGTTCTCTTGGCCTCTGTCTCCTACAATGTTTCCTTCCCTCCTTCTGTGTAATTCCAAAAGCTCCAAGAGGAAGTATGAAATGGAAAACCCCCAGTTTAGACACTCTCTATGCAATGTTTGGCTGTGGGTCTCTGCATCTGCTTCCATCTGTTACCTAAGGAACATTTCTGATGATGACTGGACAAGGCATCAATCTATGAGTATCTCAGAATACCATTTTAAATAATTCCATTATTTTATTTTCTGCCAGTCATGTTTGATTCAGTTTAGTACTTTTATGAGACTCTTAGATGTGTGAATGACTGAACTTTGATTCTTGGGCCTTCTATTTTATTTTTCTGTTGGCTTGTCTTATCCAACTTTGATATGATGGCTTTTTATTTATCTGGTTTGTTTTGTTGTCATCTACGAGAAACATCTTATTCCCTACTGAATGACAGAAAAGGGGTGGATCTGAATAGGAGAGGGGTTAAGGAGGAACTGGGAAGAGCAGAGGGAGAGGAAACTGTATTCAGACTATATGGTATTAGAAAGTGGTATGTTTAATAAAAGTGGAAAAGAGAGAAATTAGAACTCTTGTAAAGGATCTTTATCAAATGCTTATAAGTGCCTTACTGCTGAATTTGTGTCAAGTGAACACAAATCTAGACAGTACACTATACCTCTGATTAAATACCACTTATATACATATTGCCATTGCATTAGAATCTGTTTATATGCTTCATAATTGGGAATTATTTGAAAGTTTACATCAAATACATGTTTGTATAGAACCATAGTAATGGCCTTTTACTGATCTTCCTTCTCAGAGACTTGATTATTTCTCCCTGAAAGTGTTTTATTTGAAATAATTTATTTAATAAATTCTTTGTCATTCACTTGCTTGATACTCCTGTTTTAAAATATCATTGGAGTCACACTCTGGAAGCCCTATTCCTCCTCCTAAACTATTTCTACCTTACCTTGTATTTCTCTTACTTATTCTATCTTTATTTTGTCCTGTTATGAGGATGTTGAATACCTGTGAGACTGAGATGTTTAGGTCACTGCTAGATTCCCATTGCCTAATACAGTGTATTCTTTAAATTTTATTGTATACATAATAAATATTGTGTTTAAAATAAACTCAGAGGCTTGGCAAAGCAGTAAGAATACAGAATGTACAATTAAATGGTGAAATGAGTTTCCTTGTTTGCCTAGATTTTAAAGGACAATAAGAGGAAATAACTGCTGAAGTCCATAAGAGCCAAGAATAGACACACGATCTTGTACACATCCCATTGATAATAAATGTATGGCTAATTTGGAGTTTTGTATAATTTAATTTTACTTATGACATTGCTGAGAGCATACACCTATTGATAATCTCTTCTAAAGTATTTCGAAGTTTAAGTTAATGGTATTAGGATAAGAAATGATCTCTGGTCCTGCATGTTTTAGCAACATCATTCAACTGTGGGATAGAAGGATATAAAGGAGCATGTGCTCAGCCCTTGGAAGTTTGTATGTGTATTTCTCACAAGCTGGTAAAATAGAACAAAGAAAAAAACCTAAAAATAATTCTTTGTCATTCATTGCCTGTTTTCCAATATTCTTCAAGATACCCACACAATTTTGCAAATGTTTTCTCATATAATATTTGTTCTTCACAATATGAGTTCAGCCCATAAAGGCTTTCTAAATGTTATGGACTTTTACATTAAAGAAATATCGTATAATTTTTTCTTATAACAGAAAAAATAGATAAAAAGATTGACTTGAAAGACAATGTATTTGCATAAAAGAAAAATATTTTATATCTGAGCAGTTTTCTTTTAACATAGACTTAGCTATTTGCTTTGGGCAATTGTATAAATGCTTTTACTATTTTGTGTTAACTTATAATAGCACATAATTATCATCAGCAATATTCACTTCATGAACAAAAATCAATGAGGTTTGACCATAAACAATAAATTTTATTTATTAGTAGAATGTTTTTAAAATGTGTACATATTCAGTTAAGAAATATTACCAAAACTGAAAAAAGAAAAACCATTTAATATTAAAAATTATTCTAATATAGCCATATCAATTCTGTTGTGACATACACCAGTTTCACCCAACAAGGATCAATAATCTATTTACATACCACAGAATTGTATAGGAAATCAAAGTCACAGTTTTCCTTCACAAAAGACATATTTTCCAGAATAGAATATATAACACCAAAACCTTTTCCAATGTATATAGCAAGTTCAAGGTTTTAACTACAATACTTGATTAATAGAGTTTGTTAATTACTTTGTATAAAAATCTATGTGATCTGTTGATAGAGTATGTCTCATTCAAAACAGAACTTGACGTAGTTTACATGTACTTCTGGGATTCAACAAAGATCCTTGGACATTCTAAGAAGGCACTGGACTTTGAATCACATCCCAAGCTCTTCTTTTTCTATAACTTGTTATAAATAAACTTCTTTCAATGAAAGAGCAAGGTGTACTTTATTTAGAATTTCTAAGCATAATAAAAATTTTTTTCAAAATAATTTTTGTAAAGTTTATTGTTCCTGTGAAAAATATACAGAAATTATTTTCTTTGGCTGTTTGAGACAGAATTTCTCTGTGTAGCCTTCGATATCCGGTACTCACTTTGTAGACCAGCCAGGCCTTGAGCTCAAAGAGCACCACCTACTTTTGCTTCCTGAGTGCTGGGTTTACAGGTTTGCACCATTTTTCTTTTCTGCAGAGACATTTTTAATTGTTTTATTTTATATCAGAAAATGAGTTCTGATATACCTAGTCCAAGTACTAAGTCTCTTAATTTCAAAAACTTATAAATACAAATTTACTTATGTGTAATTTTCTGAAGAATCCACACTATTATATCACCAAAAGAATGTTTAAATATCCATGTCATACTTAATTTTTTCACACTTGTTTCACATACAATCAATACAAATAATAATACAGGCATGAAAATAAAGCTTTTTAAAGTGTAGGTAAAGGCCTTTTAAATTGTAAATTATATTGTATTTGTTATCACAACTCAATAGACTTAGTTGGTCAGTCTTGGACTATTTAATATGTAGGCCATTTGCAGATAATGGAGCAGCAACTAGAGGTGTATCTGTGTGACATTCGAGGCAGGCTACTTCTAAAAAACAAAAATTTATATCCCATAAAAACAAAGCCTTGAGAACTAAACAAGTTTTTCACAAGTAATTGTTCACTGGGAGGAAGGATAACAACTTTAAATGAAGTTTGACATCTGTACTGACACACTCTTCCAGTTCACTGTCATACATGAAGTCCCAATTTCAATGTCCACGTGAGAAAACCTGTTGTAAAAAGAGAATAAATTTCTAAATGATTTGCTTTTCTAAGACTGTGTGTGTGTGTGTGTGTGGTGTGTGTATGTGTGTGTGTGTGTACACAGATAAAATGCCATGACTATAAAAGCTTGAGTAAAACATTAATAATAAAGTCTGTCTTAAGGTGAGTATATATTTCAATGAGCTTGAATAGGGAGTTGAGCTGAGAAGTTAAGTAGGCAATTGAATATCAGTGCTTGGTTTGGTAGCATTAAAACTTGCCAGGCCAGAACAGGAAGAAAATAGTTAGTGTATGAGAAAACTGTTTCATAAATACATATAAAATACTCTGAGTACTCTCCCAGTATAGCCAAAATGAACTTGAAGAAAATGGGAGCTTTCATAAGACATGGGAATTGGACCACAAAACATTTTGTTGCTTCCATTGGCTCTTTAAAATATTGAAAGGTATTTCACATGGATTCTATTTTTAGTATCTTATAAAATATTCAAAACCTGAGAGTTATTTAAATTAGTCTTTTAAAAGCCAAAGTATGTTTATAGATAAACAACACTAACTGATAAATGAAGACTAAGTATAATCAAAAACTAATTTCTGAAAATATTAGACACAGACATTGCATGCCTTAGAATGGCCTCTGTGTTCATGAATGAAAGGTAAAAGTATCTAGTAACTGGATAGGATTTATGGACTTTTATACAAAATGCTGCAGTATTTTTAAAATGACTATATGCATGCCATTATTCCATCACATTTGTTTATGTTAGATTCTTGTATATGCTAATGTTATTAAAAAGAAATAAGCAAGTACAAACGGACATTTTATTTTCTAAAATTTCTGTGAGAGTAGAAAACTTCACTTCTGCTTTAATTTTAAAGAAATATGCAAAAAACATAACTGATATGATCCCTCTTCTACCGCATATTATTTCAAAACATCTTATTGAATTTTGCTGTCTAAATGGAAATTCTCCTCAAACAAAACAAAACTGAAAATCTAGCAAGCAAAATTCTTGCAGAAATGGGAACAGTCGACAAGGTAAGAAACTCATTACCTCAGCAAGCTGCTAAATGTCTGTCCCTCTACACACATAAGCAAAAGAGGCTCAAAATCTGCCAGGGCTTTTAATTTTTGTGCTCATTCTTCTTTCATTTTTTGCTTTAAAAATGCTTCTTATAATTTGCTTCTAAGATTTCATTGTCTTGGTATTATAGCATATTTTCCAGACTGGAGCATGTTTAATGTCTGTCAGCCTCTTTTATTTACCCTGCTCTCTAATTCTGAGAAACTTTCAGGGTTTTAATCTTTGACCTTTTAACACTTCATAGATTTCATTTTTTAAAAATATTTAAACTGCAACTTGTCAACCAAATTCTAAACCATGGCCTTGATCATTTACTCTTTTTTTCATAAATAACTAGTCTGCTCTAAATATCTTACAGCTTTTCAGTATGACCTGTAAATTTGCATCATGTTCATTTGTACCTGGATTTAATTGTACATCTTTCCTTAGGCAAAATTTTATTTGAAAGACAGGGGATATCTCTAGAACAATAACAGCTTTCTCCTTCTTTTGCTGCTTTCCAAAATTACTGGGAATATGCTTTAAATATAATGAACAATTCTTAATGGTGTTGAGATATAATCACTTTGCTTGATTTGAGTTTAACTGCATCATGTGTGCATATCATGTGCTAGTACTAGCAATACAGAGAAAAAAAAGACAGTTCTTCCTGAAACTTACAGTTTGTAAATGGAGACAGATAGCAAATAAATAAATGTAATAAAGTTGATAAGGGGCATAAGAGAAATGCAAGGTACAGAGATAATTCACAAACAGTAGTGAATTCCTGTTAGGAAGGTGTAGAAAGTATATTATGATATTTCAGTAGTTAAGGAAATTGAGATATTTAATCAAAAGACAATAGTACAGCAAAGAAGGACAGATTAGACAAAAGGCTAATCCATCTCTGAGAAATTGAGAATTACTTGATAGATATATATGAAGCAGTAATGGAAACTAATGACAAAGATTTCCTTTCAGAAATGTATTATGGTCTTTAGGAGCTGAAGTCCTTTTCTGTGCAAATATATTTCAGCTGAGAATTACTAAATATAATAAACAGATGAAAAGTTACAATGTATAATGGAAAAGATTTTTAATATTTTTTCCTCCAGGGAGTTCCTCGTTAAGTGTATTAAAATATTATTAGTTTGTTTGTTTCTGATCTTAGATTTTTCAAACATTACAGTGTAATCTGTGCCTTCTGGCAAATATAGTATCATTTATGTTTAGAGAGACTAACTGAAAACAAACTCTCAGTACTCTTTTTCTTTGATGTTTTCACTTAAATGGAAATGGGATGTTTATTGAAATCTTGCATATTTTTGGTTTCATTTGGAAGCCAGGAAAAAGTCTATAGATATAATAATAAGTTTGTAAATCTTATATTAATGCATAAGGAAGAACTTCTAACTACAAAATCAAGGCTGGGTTTGATGCTTAAAGAGTAAAGAATGTTATTTTATGAATTTTTGGTTTAAAATGAGTTTAAAGATTTTTTTCTAGTGTTGCTATACTTAAAAATGACAGTTCTGCCTTTAGAAATTTAATTGCTGTTTGAGGATAATTACTTGAGCAAATAAAATTTGTGTGCTAGACTATAAGTCTTTGCTGCCATCTGTTGGCTTTCTGAGAAATTTGAAACTGCCTTCTAATAATAAGGGGAGCAAACAAAACCAGAAGAAAGCTGAATTAAATTTTAGGGGTCTTATACTACAAAGCGTGACTTTCACTTTTTAGTCATCAACATAATTAAACTATGTTAAGAAACACAGTACATAGCATGCTGAATATATACCGCAGAGGATAGGAAGAGGTAGGGAAAAATTAGTAGCAAAGGACACTGCTGGTTTTCTCTTAACTCTGCTTGCATTTGGAATTTTAAACAGAAACTCTCCTTTCCCCAATTTTGTTATTCTTTCTTCTCCAGATCTCCTTTTTTGAATGTTCTGAATTACAATCCAAGCCATGCTTTTAGCTTTCTAATCATAGCGTTTTCTCAAAAATTCATTTCAACAAGTAACATCAAGGGAAAGTCATCCTCATAACATCCCTCTTGAAAGCAAATATAGAAATCCTACAAAAAATTTGAAGGAAATATGAGCTGCCTGCAATAAATGTGTAAATGTTACCTGAAAAAAAAAGTCATGATCGTCTACATTATTATCCATGCTTTGCAGTATTTGAACAAAATCAAGCAGTATGTAGACAAAATGACTTTTAGACTAGACATACTGTTCCCCTCCTACAGTACACATTATTTGTATCATCCACAAAACAACTTAGAATATATTATAGAAATTTAGAACAGTAAAATCTTACAGCATTTATATCATCCTTGTGTTAGGAAAAGTATGATAAAATATTCACACAGATAAACCAATTATTATGCCAAATTTCCCACAGAACTGAGCTATCATATTTTATTCCTAGAATTATTTTAACCTTGAGAAAGGAAATACAAAAAAGTGATTCTCTGTATATTTAACTCATCATTTTTAATATGAGACATACTAAATAATTTTATCACTGAAAAACAAGTCCCTCCTTAATTTTCTTTTGACCAATTGTTGCATTTAAAATCATTTTATTTTCCTAAGAATATAGAAAAATTTAACGCATAAAAGAAGGAAAGTTGATAACCAAAAGGATCCAATATTGATCCATTCTAGTATGGAAGCAATTTTGTACAAGTGAAAAGCTCATAAGGAGTCAACTAGTGAGGATCCAAGATGGCGGCAAGCAGTGTGGGCCGTGTTTGGAGGCTCCAGTGAACAATTCAGGGACTTGCACAGATTTCTGAGACAGGAACACCAAGGTCCCCACACCACGGCAGCAGGAGTGCTCCACGGTTCGGAGGGACCAGAGTGCGGAGGACCTGCATGCCCCTGCACATGGGAGGAGCACGGATTTTCTCGGATTGGAGCAGCAGCGGCAGAGGCAGCAGCAACAGCAGCAGCACCAGCGGCACCAGCGTCAGCAGTGGCAGTGGCTGAGGTTTGGAGCTCTGAGCCTTCTGGTGGAGGCGATTAGTGTGGTGGCCGGTGGGAGTTGCTGCGGGAGAGGGGACTCTGGACGGGATTTGGGTCGTGTGGTGCCTAGTGACCCAAACTGGACTCGGCAGACAGTTCAGCCCCAGAGTCAGAGGTTCAGCTCAGTGCGTAGTGCTGTGGAGACACTGTCTCAGCACAGCAAGCAATTCTGCACTAGGCACTAGCTCAACTCAGACTCAGCTCCCCTGCTGTGACACAGGCTGGGCAGAGCACTCAATTCCACCCTAGGCACCAGCTCAGCACAGCCGCAGTTCTCCTGCTGTGACACAGGCTGGGCGGAGCGCTCAGTTCCAACCTAGGCACCAGCTCAGTGCAGCCACAGTTCTCCAGATATGACGTAGGCTGGGCGGAGCACTCAGCTCCACCAGAGGTACTAGCTCACATCAACGAGCAGTTCTGCCCAAGACACTAGCACAGCTCAGTGGGCAGTTCTGGGGCATTAACACAGGCTGAGATCAGCACGCAGATTCAGCCCAGAGGCCCTAGCTGGACTTGCCAGGCAGATTGGGCCCAGAGGCTCTAGTTGAGCTGTGCGCACAGGCTTAGCGGCTCCAAGACTCTGGCTGGAGTATGCATGCAGTATAGGCCCGGAGTCCCGGGATGAATTCAGCATGCAGTGTGAGTCCAGAGTCCCTGGCTTAGTCCGATGCAAAATTCCACCCCAAAGACTCGGGTGGAGCTCGGCATGCAGTTTGGGGCCTAAGACCCTAACTGTGCTTGGCAGACAGATTGGGCCCAGAGATTCTAGCGGAGCTTTTGGCACAGTCCCGGCTCTAAGACTCTGGTTGGACACAGTGTGCAGTTTGAATACAGAATTCCTGGCTGAGCTTGGCGGACAGTACAGGCCCTGAGTCAATAACTGACCACAGCACACACTTTGGGCCAAAAGCCCCTAGCTGAGCTTGGGGCGCAGTCCCAGCCCCCCAAAATTATGACTGGATCCTGTGTGCATTTTTTGCCAGAATCCCTAGCTGAGCTCGGCAGATAGTTCAGGCCCTGAGAATCTAGCTGAGCTCGGAGCGTGGTTCAGGCCCAGGGTCCCTGGCTGGACTTGGAAGGGAACCCAGAAGGCTATGGATACCTTGGCCTGCCCCAAGGCTCATTCAGAGACCCAGAACGATTAAAGGACCCACAGCACAGGGGAGCTGAGGATCACTGGATGTGAGGGACCAAAACGACAGGACTAACTTCCTGCCATCCACAATAGTGAAGTATCAGAACTTCCAGTCTACAGAAATCGTGAGAAAATAAGTGAATCTATCATCAGACTCCCTCCATCCAACGGAGGAAGCTACCCAACAAAAACAAAGACACCAAGATGTCTAAAGAACAGCATAAAAGCATACGCAAAAAACCCCAAAACAACATGCCGTCTCCAGTTTCCAGCTATCCCAAAGAAAACAACCCAGAGAACTCAAATACAATGGAAATACAAGAAAATAACCTGAAATCATTAGTAATAGGATATTAATAGAGGAAACAAATAAAATTCATAATCAAATGCAGGAGGACGCAGCCAAACAGGCAAGAGACATAAAAGAAGCACATAGAGTGGAACTAGAAAATTTTCAGGAAAATGAAAACAATCAGATGAAAGAAATACAAAAAACAGTTCAAGATCTGAAGACAAAAATGGATTCAATGATAAACACACAGAAAAAAGAAAAATGAGAACGTGAGACCTCAGAGAAGAAGGCGAGCAACACAGAGGTGAGCTTTTCTAACAGAATCCAAGAGATGGAAGAATGAATTTCAGGCCTAGATGATACAATCACAGATCTTGAATCAACCATTAAAGAAAATGCCAAATCTGTAAAACTCCTGACACAAAACATCCAAGAAATTAAGGACACCATGAAAAGAAGAAATCTGAAGATAATAGGCATTGAAGAAAGAGAAGATATCAGTCTCCAAGGCCCAGAAACTATGCTCAATAAAATCATAGAAGAAAATTTCCCCTATCTAAAGAAAGAGATGCCTTTAAACATACAAGAGGCCTACAAAACAACAAATAGAATTGACCAGAAAAGAAAAACTGCCCCGTCACATAATAATCAAAACAGAAAACATACAGAACAAAGAAAATATATTAAAAGCTGCAAGGGAAAAGGGCCAAATAAGATTTAATGGCAAACCTATCAGAATTACACCCGACTTCTCAGCAGAGACCATAAAAGCCAGAAAGGCCTGGACAGAGATCCTGCAAACCCTAAGAGACCACAGATGCCAGGCCAGACTACTTTACCAAGCAAAACTATCAATAACCATTGATGGAGAAAACAAAATATTCCATGACAAAAACAAATTCAAACAGTACCTATCCACAAATCCAGCTTTACAGAAGGTACTAGAAGGAAAACTCCATCCCAAAGGGTCAAGCTACAACCAAAACAACTCAGGAAATAGATAACCATCCCATGGCAAAAACACAACTACACAAACGCTCGACTGGAAACAACATCAAAAGTAAGACTCTTAACAATCACTGGTCATTAATATCTCTCAATGTCAATGGTCTCAATTCTCCAATAAAAAGACACAGACTAACTGAATGGATGCATAAACAAGAACCAATATTCTTCTGCATTCAAGAAACACATCTCACCCATTATGATAGGCATTACCTCAGAGTAAAAGGGTGGAAAAAATTTTGCAAGCAAATGGTCACAAGAAGCAAGCATGCGTAGCCATTTTAGCATCGAACAAAATAGACTTTCAACCAAAATTAATCAAAAGGGATGAGGAAGGACAATTCATACTCATCAAAAGTAAAGTTATCCAAGATGACATCACAATTCTGAACATCTATGCTCCCAATACAAGGGCACCCACATTTGTAAAAGATCTGCTAAAAAGCTTAAACCACACATCAATCCCCACACAATAATAGTGGGAGACTTCAACACCCCACTCTCACTGAAGGATAAGTCAATGAAACAGAAACTAAACCGAGAAATAACATCATTAACCAATGCCAATGGTCAAATGGATCTAACAGATATCTATAGAACCTTTCACCCAAACAAGAAAGAATATACCTTCTTCTCTGCACCCCATGGAACCTTCTCCAAAATTGATCACATCATAGGTCGCAAAGCAAGCCCAAATAGATACAAGAGGATTGAAATAATACCTTGTATCCTATCAGATCACCATGCTCTTAGGCTGCAATTCAACAACAACAGAAATAAGAAAAAGCCTACACGTACGTGGAAACTAAACAACTCTCTGCTAAATGACACCTGGTTCAGGGAAGAAATAAAGAAAGAAATCAAGGAGTTTCTGAAATTCAATGAAAATGAAGGAACAATGTACCCAAATTTGTGGGATACATTGAAAGCAGTGCTAATGGGAAAACTCATAGCATTAAGTGCCTTTAAAAAGAAATTGGAAACATTGCACATAAGCATCTTAACGACACAACTATAGCCCTAGAAAAAAAGAAGCAGAAACACCCAAAAGGAGTAGACGTCTGGAAATAATGAAACTCAGGGGTGAAATTAACAAATTAGAAGCTAAGAAAACAGTCCAAAGAATCAACAACACAAGAGCTGGTTCTTGAGAAAATCAACAAGATAGATAGACCATTAGCCAAACTAACTAAAAGGCAGAGAGACAGTATTGAAATCAACAAAATCAGAAACGAAAAAGGAGACATAACAACAGACACTGAAGAAATACAAAGAATCATAAGATCCTACTTTGAAGGCATATATGCCACAAAATTTGAAAATCTAAGGGAAATGGAGGATTTTCTTGATCAATTTCATTTGACAAAGTTGAGTAAAGAACAGATAAACAAGATAAATAGTCCCATTTCCCCTACAGAAATAGAAGCAATCATTGATAGTCTCCCAACCAAAAAAAGCCCAGGGCCAGATGGTTTCAGTGCAGAATTCTACCAGACCTTCAATGGTGAGCTAATACCGATACTCTTCAAGATACTCCAAAAGATAGAAATGGATGGAATAGTACCAAATTCATTCTATGAGGCCATAGTCTCATTGATACCTAAAGCTCACAAAGACTCAACAAAGAAAGAGAATTTCAGACCAATTTCTCTTATGAACATCGATGCAAAAATACTAAATAAAATACTTGCAAAACAAATGCAAGAACACATCAAAGATATCCTTCATCATGACCAAGTAGGCTTTATACCAGGCATGCAGGGATGGTTTAATATACGGAAATCCATCAATGTAATCCACCATATAACAAACTGAAAATAAAAAACCACATGATCATCTCTTTAGATGCAGAGAAAGCATTTGATAAAATCCAACACCCATTCATGTTTAAAGTTTTAGAGAGATTGGGGATACAAGGCACTTTCTTCAACATAATAAAGGCTATATACAGCAAGCCAATAGCCAAAATCAAAGTAAATGGTGAGATACTCAAGGAAATTCCTCTAAAATTGGGAACAAGGCAATGCTGACCACTCTCTCCATATCTCTTCAATATAGTACTCGAAGTTCTAGTCAGAGCAATAAGACAACAAAAGGAGATCAAAGGTATCCAATGGGAAAGGAGGAAGTCAAATTATCCCTGTTTGCAGATGATATGATAGTGTACATAAGTGACCCTCAAAATTCCACCAGAGAACTCCTACAGCTAATAAACACTTTCAGCAAAATGGCTGGATACAAAATTAACTCAAAAAAGTCGGTAGCCTTCCTACACACAACTGACAAGCTTGCCGATAAAGAAATTAGGAAAGCCACACCCTTCATATTAGCCACAAACAATATAAAGTATTTAGGAGTTACTCTAACTAAGCAAGTGAAGGACTTGTTTCAAAAAAATTTCAAAACGCTGAAGAAAGAGATTGAAGATGACCTGAGAAGATGGCATGATCTTCCTTGTTCATGGATCGGGAGAATTAACATAGTAAAAATGGCCATCCTACCAAAAGCAATCTACAGATTCAATGCAATCCATATCAAAATACCTACACAATTTTTTTAAAGACACTGAAAGTTCAATTCTGAACTTCATAGGGAAAAACAAAAAACCCAGAATAGCTAAAACAATCTTGTACAATAAAAGGTGCTCTGGAGGAATCTCCATACCTGATCTCAAACTGTACCATAAAGCAATAGTAATTAAAACAGCATGGTACTGGGACAGCAAAAGGCTGGTTGATCAGTGGAATCAAATCGAAGACCCAGATATGAATCCACACACATATGGTCACTTGATTTTTGACAAAGAAGCCAAATCCATTCAATGGAAAAAAAATAGCATCTTCAACAAATGGTGCTGGTCTTATTGGAGGTCTTTGTGTAAAAAAATGCAACTGGACCCATATTTGTCACCTTGCACAAAACTCAAATCCAAGTGGATTAAAGACCTCAACATAAAACTAGAGACATAAGTCACTTAGAGGAAAAAGTGGGGAAGAGCCTGGAACATATTGGCACAGGAGACAACTTCCTGAACAGAACACCAACAGCCCAGGCCTTAATGTCAACAATTAATAAATGGGTCCTCATGAGGCTGAGAAGCTTCTGTAAGGCAGGAGACACTGTCAAGAGAACAAAGCGACAGACTACAGACTGGGAAAAGATCTTCACCAACCCTACATCTGACAAAGGTCTAATATCCAAAATATATAAAGAACTCAAGAAACTAAACACCACCAAACCAAATAACCCAATTGAGAAGTGGGGCTTGGAACTAAACAGAGAATTCTCAACAGAGGAATATCAAATGGCTGAGAAACACTTAAAAAAAATGTTCAACCTCCTTAGTCATCAGGGAAATGCAAATCAAAACAACTCTGGGATTCTATCTTACACCCATCAGAATGGCTAAGATCAAAAATTCAAGCGACACCACATGCTGGCAAGGATGTGGGGAGAGAGGAACACTCCTTCATTGCTGGTGGGAATGCAAACTAGTACAGCCACTTTGGAAATCTATCTGGTGCTATCTCAGAAAACTGGGAATAGGGCTTCCTCAAGTCAAGCTATTCCACTCATTGGAATATACCCAGAAGATGTTCCAGCACACAATAAAAAAATTTGCTCAACCATGTTCATAGCAGCCTTATTCATAATAGCCAGATCATGGAAACAGCCTAAGTGTCCCTCAGTAGAAGAATGGATAAAGAATCTGTGGTACATATACACTTTGAAATACTACTCAGCTATTAAAAACAAGGAATTCCTGAAATTTGTGGATAAATGGATTGAGGTAGAAATTATCATAATGTGTGAGCTAACCCAGAAGCAGAAAGACTTCAATGGTATATACTCACTTATATTTGCATACTAGCCCAAGGGGCATGTCTTACCAAAGCCTTCACTTACCAGGAAACTGGGACAGAGGGGAGGACATCCTATTGGGACTCTAGATGAGAGAAGCATGGGAGAATGGCAAAGTAGAAGGATACAGAGGGTCCTAGAAACCTACAAGTAGAACATCATGATAGGCCGATTTGGGCCCAGGGCTCCCGCTCAAACTAAGGCACCAGCCAAGGACAATACAGGCGGTAAACTTTAAACCCCTACCCAGATCTAGCCAATGGTCAGAACAGTCTCCACAGTTGAGTGGAGAGTGAGATATGACTTTCACACGTACTCTGGTGCATCACATTTGACCATGTTCCCTGGAGGGGGAGACCTGGTGGCACTCAGAGGAAGGACAGCAATTTACCCAGAAGAGACTTGATACCCTATGAGCATATACAGGGGGAGGTATCCCCCTCAGGAACAGTCATAATGAAAGGGCAAAGGGGGAAGGAGGGAAGAATGAGAGGACACAAGGGATGGGAATACCATTGAGATGTAACAAGAATAAATTAATAATAAATTTGTTTTTAAAAAAAAGGAGTCAAGTAAGTCTTTGAATAAGTGTAGGTTACATAGTAGTGGATTTTTTACTAATATTTTTATTCATTTTACATCCCTCCCTCCTCTCCTCCCAGTCCCACCCTCCCCTCCCATTGCCCCCTGGCCTATTCCTCAGGAAAGAGGAGTTACCATACCCACCCAACCAGTCCCATGAGGACTAAGTTCATCCTCTTCTCCTGTGGCCTGGCAAGGCAGTCCTGTCAGAAGGAATTGATTAAAAAGTAGGCAATAGAGTCCATGTCAAAGACAACCCCCTATTCCTCTTACTATTAGACCCCCATGAAGCCTGAATTACCCATTGGCTACATCTATGTAGAGGACCGATATCCAGTCCATGAGTGGATGTTTGTTGGTGCTTAAAACTCCACAGAATGAATAAAGAAACTGTGGTATATTTGCACAATAGAATACTACTCATCTGTTAAGATCAAGGAAATCATAAAATTTGCTGGCAAATGGATGGACCTATAAAACATCATCTTGAGTGAAGTAACCCAGACCTTGAAAGACATACATGGTGTTTACTCACTTAAAAGTGGATTGTAGGTGTATAGTACAGGATAAACTTATTACAATGCCACACCCAAAGAAGATAAATAAAAAGGAAGACCCAAGGGAGGATGCCTAAATCTCACCCAGAAGGGGAAATAGAATAGATGGATGTAGTTGGTGAAGAGAAGGAACAAGTTAAGAGAGGGAACACAGAGAGAAATAAGGGTGGATATCAGACCTGGAGAGAGCAGGGAACAAAGGACAGAAGGCCTGCATAGTGGTGTTTTAAAATCAGAAAGTTTATTAAAATATTTAGGTAAGTTTGTATACGTAGTTGAAAAAATGAAATCTCAGTTGCCCTTAAATTTTTGTTTTAATTAGTGCCTAAAAATACAATACAAAAATGGATAATGCAAAGTATGTTACTGTTCTCATAATGAAATATGCTATGTAAATTTTTCAACTTAATTTTTTTAGGGTCACCAATATTATACACTTACTATCTTCACAACCTAGGAAAAAAGAAGAGAATCCAAAAATCATTTGTACAGAAGATTTATAACCTTATGTGTCAATCAGAATAATAGAGAACATTTTCTCCAGAAGAGAGTAAAATATCCCTTATAAGAAATAATATTCATGTGTCAATGCCTTTGAAATAATAGTTTTCAAGATCAATAAATGAAGTATAGATTATATCATTGCCAAAATGTGGATATTTCTTTGAAATTTCAATAAGTTTTATCTTTGATAAAACAGAAAACAATTTATTTTTATTATCACGTGTAATGTTTTGATATTACAAATTACTATGTGATTTGGAAAAGCAAACACTCAAAAGCTTTTTTTTTTTTTGTTTATGTTAACCCACTAAATAAGAGCAAGAATTCTTAATGAGCCTGTCCTGCCTTTAATGTTAGAGGGAAGCACTGGACATTGGAATACAGCCAATAATTACCATGCTGGAAAGAAAATTCCCCAACCTCAAAAATCTGTTTCATGGTCAGGAGAAAGATACGTCTCTCAGTTCTGATAGCTGTGGATTACAAATAATTCTACATATAAATGTATCTTGGTTTAAAATTTTTCTTTTCTGTAAGTTGTAGTACTATTATGGGCAAAATGGAAACAAAATAGCAATGGATATATTTCTAATTCTGGTCAAAATTTTAAGTAAATTAATTTCTAAAATTTTCTATATTTTTATCATTTTCTCTGCTCACTGAAGCATGAATGTTTGTGTTTGTTAACTAACTCAATAAAGATACAAAATGTGTTGGTCTCACACTAAGGAATGAAAACATAGACATTCTCTTTGATTAATTTGTCCAAAATGAATCAAATCTAAATTCTCTATTTCTTTTTCTCCCTGTGTCTTCCATAAATTTATAGTTTGTGGATGCTGCCCTGCTTTTGTCTGTGTATGTCTGTTCTTATTGCTTTCTGAATCAAAGAATATTATTCTATAATTATTGACACATGCCTGTAATCCCAGCACTCAAAGAGACAGAGGCAGGCAGATCTCTCTGAGTTTTAGGCCAACCTGTTCTCCTAAATGAATCCAAGACAGCCAAGGCTACACAATAAAACCCTGTCTGAATAAACCAAAAGAAAAAGGGGGGAAAACATCATGTAGAATAGAACAAGGGATACTTTACAGACAATTTAAAATGACTTCTACAAGTGGAGAAATTACTTTACTGACCTACCTGATCCTGAAACCCTCAGAAATGCAACCAGGACTACAAGCGTACATTATCAAGCTATTTTCATGCAGCTTCCAACATATATGGCAGACATTTGTTGAATAAAATCATTTACAATGTGTTGCCTGTTATCAGCAAATGATTATCCCATTTCTCTGGGTCTGAAGCACAGAAATGTACATAAATCAATACTAAAGCTATTCATGATCTTAGGATGTATTATGAATCTTGCTGGGAAGTACTTCATAAGTGAAACCTTTAATGGGGGGAGGGGTCAAAAGATATTTTCATAAATTTGTATCACTACAAATATTCAGGAACAAAACTAGATCCTAAAGTCAGTTTATTTGTTAATAGTTTCATGTGTGTTTTTAATGTATTTTCCAATACTTTTATAAATTTTTGAATTAAGTCATATATGTAAACACACTTCAAGTCCAATGAGAAAACATATAAAATGGAAACATATTGGAAGAGTTACAATACCAAAGCTGTTGAAATTTATATTCGCCCTCCAACACTCAGCAAATAACCAGAAATAAGCAATGAGGAAATTGTAAGAATCAAAGCTCTTTGAAGATTGTTATGAAATGTATTCTGAACACAGAAGAGTCATTGCACTTAAGAATTCTAATTAACTGTGCTTGGCAGTATACAATCTCCACAAGGTCAACCCAATCAGTATTCCAGCACTGACAGAGGAAAGGTTCTTGAAGTTCCACCCCTACTTGAGGGGATATTGGAAATTAATAACATCTGGGGATGGTATAATCATCTCTCATCAGAGGTGTGGCCCTCAGAGTTGATTTGAGTTGCTACTATTCCATCAGTGGCCATGTTTTGTCAAGAAATTCATTATTGTAGCTCACAGAGTTCATAGCTGGATAAGATTGATAATTACTTTTCTTATTTGGTAGTTTTCATAGCACTTTACAGCACTGTGAAAACTAGACCATAGTGATGAAATTTCCAGGTCAAAAACAACTTGATTCCACCATGTTACAGGATGTAAGTTCATGGCATTACCATCAATAAAGTCTTACTGTCAAGTTATTTGGAGTAACTAAGAACAGTGACAATAGCCTCTGATGACTGGGAGTCTTTAATACTTTATTGTTCAGAGACTCCAAAAGAAGTAACCAGTTCCTGTCACTGGGATATATATTTGTTAGCCTATGATGTCTAGTATGGATATTACTATGCTACTAAAGATTAATCCTGTTTTAACTCCATCCATGTATATGTGTATATGCATATTTAAGAAAGCTTATACAGTAGTAGATTTCCATATAACTTCACAGTCTCTGATGTTATTTATCCAACTCAATTTCACAGTTTTTCCTTGCCTTCTCCTCTCCAACTCTAAGTTAATCCTTTTCCTGTATTCTCCGCTAATCCTTTGTAACATTGCATTCTAGTTCATCTCCCTTGAATTCCCACCCCTGTAGACAATTGCTAACTTTGTGACCTGTATAAGTATCCTAAATGAAACACATCCATCTGAAAATGAAAAACTAACATCAAAAAATCACGGAAACCTTTTAATGTTTGTCCTATGGGATCTGGGCTATCTTTCAATGACTCCTTCCATTCACCTGCAAATTTCATTATTTCATTTTTCTTAGCAGCTGAATAATATTTCCATTGTATGAATATACCACATGATTATTATCAATTCATTATCTGAAAGATAACTATGTTGTTGACTTTTCTGGCAATTATGAACATTGGATGAGCAGTTATCTCTATTGTAGTATATATACTCCTTTAGAATTATCCTCAAGAGTTGTAGAGCTGAGTCGTGTGGTATGTTTATTTCTAGCTTTCTGAGGAGCCTCCGCAATGATTTACATAGTGACTGCACCAGTTTGCACTCCCACCTACAGTGAATAACTAATCTTCTTCCACACATCTCTCAGTATTTGCTGTCTGTTTTCTTATTGTTCCTGTTCTTGTTCTTTTTCTTGTTCTTGTTCTTCTTGTTCTTGTTCTTCTTGTTCTTGTTCTTCTTCTTCTTCTTCTTCTTCTTCTTCTTCTTCTTCTTCTTCTTCTTTTTCTTCTTCTTCTTCTTCTTCTTCTTCTTCTTCTTCTTCTTCTTCTTCTTCTTCTTCCTCTTCTCTCTCTCCTCCTCCTCCTCCTCCTCCCCTTCCTTCTCCAGTTTGAATGGGGTAATATAGAATCTCAAAGTTTATAAAATGTTGATTTAAATAATTTATTTGTATTTTTGAGACTGGGTTTTACTATGTGTAGCCTAGACCATGTTATGTTAGACCAGGCTGGTTTCAAATTAGTAGCAATCCTACCTCTGATTTCTGAGTAGAAAGATTAAGGACTATGCCTGCCCATAACATATTTAATATAACATAATTGTCATGCTGTTTCAGTACACAAATTAAAATGTATCCTGTTTGTCTGAACATATTTACAAACTCTGTGCTTTTCCATGGCTTCCTGTTTTCATTAGCTTGAATTTTCTGGATTTTACTTGTAAGTGCAAAAAAAATTTGTCTTCTATACCTGATTTAATTTACTTAACATAATACATTTTGGGTTTATCTATCTTTCCAAAACTGAGAAGAATTATTTTCATTGTTAAGGCTAAATACCATCATGCATGTATAACACACCTTTTTTCATTGATCTGTCACCACACATAGGTTGATCCTGTCTATTCGCTCCTGCAAGTAGTATTGTAGTGGTGTAGACATGGCAGTGTAGAAGTCACTGTCATATATTAAATTTGTGGTTGCTTAACAATTTTTAATTGAAATACATTCAAGCTGTTCTCAGTATATTATTATTAAAAGTAAAATTTTAAAATCATGCAATTATGTATAAATAAAATTATAAATATATTCAGATTTTCTTCAAAACATTTCTGGAAGGAGATGTTGGATCAAAATATAGACACAAAAAAATCCAAAAAAAATTTTTCTTGAAATTTCAAGTGATATCTAATATCAGAGAAATATTAGCTCTGTGGTGACAAATAAAGGATCCTGTTTTTCTGAGATTAAAATCTAATCTGTAGTGATCAGAGAGGTCAACAACATTCATTATTCTGTGTGCATCACAAGCATATATGACTTTTTAAAATAATGGTTAAATCACTATTACTTCTTCTTGGTTTTTTATTATTAATTAATTTATTTATTCACTTTACATCTTGGCCATAACCCCTCCCACCTCTGCTCCCAATACCACCCTCCTTCTCCATTCTCCCTCCCCTATTCCTCCAAAAGAGGAGCTCCCTTACCCAGCCACCTCAGCTCATCAAATCCCATCAAGACTGATTTCATCCTCTTCCCCTCTGGCCTGGCAATGCAGTCCTATCAGGAGGAAGTGATCAAAAAGCAGGCAACATTGTCCATATCAGAGACAGAAGTCCTTACTCCCCTTTATAGTGAACCCACATGAAAACTGAGTTGCCCATTGGCTATGTCTGTATAGAGGACTTAGGTCCTTGGTTGGTGCTTAAGGTTTTACAGGCCTCTCTGAGCCTATTATTTGGCTCTGTGGTCTTCCTTTGGATATCTAGTCACCTCTAGGTCACTTTATTCTTTCCCCCACTTTTCTACTACATTCTCTGTGCTTTGCCCAATTGTTGGCTGTGAGTCTCAGCATCTGTTTTGGACCACTGCAGAGGGAAGCCTCTCAGAGGACAACTCTGCTAGGTGCTGGTCTGTAAGCATAGCAAAGTATTGTTAATAATGTCAGGAGTTGGGTTTTTTCCATGGGGGTGGGTCTTGTGTTGGGCCAAGCATCGGTTAGATATTCCCTCAATTTCTTCTCTATCTGTTCTATATTAATCCCTGCAAGTCCTGTGTAGCAGGGTAAATTTTGGATCAAATTTTTGTGGGTGAGTTGGGGATTTTCTCCTTCTAATAGGAATTTTGTCTAGTTAGAGCGTGTCCTCTTCAGTAGGAGTCTTAGCTATAGTCTCGCTTAAATCATCTTAGTGGCTTATTCTAACTTAGGTCTCCAGCTTGTCACAAGATGCCCCTACCCACAGTTCTTTGTTCTGTAGGCATTCTGTCCTCCTACTATCCCTACCCCCACCCCCTTTCCCTAGGTCTGATCCCTAAGTTTGTTTCTTTGTGTGCTCCCTCTCTTACTTTGTTGCCTCTCTTCAACCACTACTTCTGTGTATTCTATTTCCCCTAGAGTGAAATTTAAGCATTTTCAATTGGGTCCATCTTTTTAATTATCATCTTTGGGCCTGTGAATTATAGTATGTTTATCCTGTATTGAATGGCTAAAATCCACTTATGGCATGTATGGAATATACTCACTTATAAATCATTAATTATATATAATATATTCATGTTTTTAAGAAAATATACAAATCTGAATTGTTCATTGTCCACATATTTGTGATTTTACTGCCAGATAATACATATAGCCATTCTTACCATATTTGTTTTTGGATTCTACTTTTAAAGGCCCTGCTGATTTTTACTACATTAATTGCTATTCTGGAATTGTTTTGCACTTAGACTGAGAATTCTATCTCAGTTTTCACCAAAAGATTTTTATGAAAGTTTATTTATATAAAATATAAAATTACTTTTATCCAATTCTCCACTTTTATCAAATATAGCTATGCTAAAACAACCTTTCACTTCATTCACTACAAACGTCAAGTTTGTTATCACTCTGTCAAATTGAAAGCTTTATAGTATATGAATGTAATGGATTTCATCAATATTATGGTATTATGCTCTGGTACAGGTGATTTTAAACAATATTTTGGATGAAATAACAAGAAGGATTTAAACTGAGTGGTGCCTGAGTTGTGACATAGGATGTTCTGTACAATTCTACTAATGGTCTTCTGAATGCAGATGTCTGTCACTTTATTCCTCTCTACATTACTATTTTCCATATGTAATCTTATACTTTATATGTTAAGTTAGTGATAATAATTTTCTAAAATAGCCAATAGACACTAAAGATTCTGTTTAATGAGTTAATGAGGCAACCAGGCTTACTGACAGGTGATGTTTGTCAAAAAAACTAAAATCAACTAGAGTGTCATTTCTCTTTGAAGATTTTTTGTTACTGAATTGATACAAATGAAAAACCCTTCCCTCAAAGTTTTATAAATCCACCAAATAACTTTACTTTTCTCTGAGAAGTATGGTATGCTAGAGGCCAATTTCTGCCACGAAGATACCATTAAAAGTTCTATACCATTATTTTCCACTGCCCTCTTTTTATGTTATTATTACTCTCTTATCAAAATGTGAATTATTCATAGTTTTAAGATAATGGTCATCATCATTATTATTTCATATTTAGTATTAATCACTCTAAATGTTTTATCACCCATTAAAATATGTAATAATCATATTCTATAGAAAATATCAAGAACTAAAACATTGACCTTTTCAGCATTCTAATATAGTACCTTCATTCCAGTTCTTGCTGAGTGCCTAATCTGACTAACCTATTAGGAGCATATGAAATAGCCAATCGTTCTTCATGCAAAATATTCTAAAGGTCAACTATAAAAACAGCCAATTAATGCCATGGCAGAAATTGCCATAAACACAAAGCATTAGTTTTCATGAAAGAATTTTATCTTCACCCAGTTTAATGAAAGAAAAAACTAAAAGGATGTCATGTAGTGCCTATTGGTTTCTTTTGATTTCATGTAGAGCCTACACATTTGTACACAACCTCTACTTTAACTGTAGATATTAGAAAGCAAAATATTCTACACACACATAACACACACACACACACACACACACACACACACACACACATGCACAATTCAAAAATACAAGGCATTTTGTAATTATACACCCTTTTAAAAATTTGAAATGCCCTGTTATTTTCTAACACAGTAACCCTATTCTTCTCTTTGCTAGTGTTAGGAATTAAAGCTAGGATCCCATGCATGCTAGATATGAGCTTTAATCGCAACCCACTGTATTCATTTTGAAGCTCAATTTCTCTCTTTTCCATATTAACAATGGCCAGTCAAAAACAGAAATTCAAAGAAAGTGTTTGTATTGTTTCTAAGTCATATACATCTTAGAACAAATGACCAATATTTTATAAAGATGTAACCTTCCTCTTTTTTAATTCTTGCTGTTATCTACATTAAAAAGAGATTATATGAGGCCAATACTCTAAATTCTGAATTATTGCATATATACTAGATATTATTTAGTCCATTTTGTAGGCCAATGATTGTAAATATAAATATAAATGTTATCTTCTCTGGATTCATAAGATAGAAGAAAACTAAAAATCCCATCTTACATGATTGTGGGTTCATTCCCAAGACAGATGAGGGATGGAAGACCATTGCCCATACCTCAGACATCTCTCAGAGATTACAGCTGGAGTGTGGCACTCCCTACCTAAATCAGGCTTTGGCCTATTGAACTTCTTAGAGACAAAGCAACATCATTATGAAGATAGTTAAGCTTCTGTTTCTCTCCAGAGAACTGGCTTCTCAGAAATCATGTGATATGCAGTCAGTCTCTTAATCTGATGCAAAGGTTGGAATGTCCCTGCCCCCAACCTACAACATTTCCTCATTTGATCTTTTTCCTTTCTTCCCTACTGACTTGACCCACACTTCAATAAATGGGAGCTGTCCTCTGAAACAATCCTGGGTTGTTCATGCTCACTGTACACACAACCACCTGAGACCTTGCTCCCCAGCTCCCCCACATCCTGCTCACAACATAGATTAGGGTCAAACAAGGACCCTGTAGGACATACAGAAGAGGGTGAGTCTTCCCCTGTGAATATGTCGGAAAAATAGAGGAGGGGTCCTCCCTTGAATCAAACCAAAAGAAAATACTTTAAATTTGTAAAGGAAAAACAATGGAAGAGAAAATGTCCTAACTTCAGCCCATCTAAAATCTTGGAAGCCACATCTCCTAAAACCATCTGTCCCCGATGCTATAAGAGATACCATTGGAAAAATGATTCTTATTCTTCATACAATAAAGGTGGTAAGCCCCTGGAGCCTTTAAACTCCAAAAGGAAAAACCCTCAACCCCCCAAATAAGAAAGAAATCATACAAAATCTTATGGGTCACTAACATTTTTGAAGGCTTACTTCCAAAACTCAATAAAAAAAATTGTTGGACAACCATTTAAAATGCCTAATTGACACTCGATAAGACATGACTATTTTAAAACAATCTGGGGTGCAACAGCACTGGAAACTAATCCCTGGGCTACAACTAATGAACATAAGAGGATCCTCACAGGTGTATACCACAAAAAAGGCCTTCAAATGGGAAAATCTACATGGTGTTGTTGGCCTTAACAGAACTCTTACCATGGATGTGGTCTTTGACCAGTTGGGGAAAGGTATCTGAGAAGCCCTAGATGTAGTTTTTGCCAGTCACATAGAAAGTTAATATATCCAGGTTCTAAGAGCCACTGTTAGATATTATACTCCCTGCCTTGACTGAGTCTCAGAAGAGCCCATATACGTTGAACAGTTCTTTGTCAGTGGGAGAAATTAGAAGCACTTACTTAGCTCATTAAGGAACAATTCTAACTTCAACATACCTGCCCATCCACATCCCATGGAGTTCTCCCATCTTTTCAATTAAAAAGAAATCCAGGGGATGGCTGTTACTACAGGACATATGGTCCATCCACCATAGGGGCCTCCCCTTTATCTCTGCAATCCAGGACAATAATTTACTTTTAGTCATAGATATTTAAGATTGTTTTTTCTCTATCCCCCTCCACTTCAAAAAATACTCAATGTTTCACTTATACAGTCTATCAAATTAACAACTCTGGGGCAGATTTCTGATATGAATGGGGAGTCTTCCCTCAAAGGATAGCAAACAACATCAATATGTGCAAAGAAGTGGTTGCTCCTGGCCTGTCTGCAAACATTTTAAAAGGGGAATGCACATTTATCATTATATGGAGGATATCTTTGTCTGGGGATGTCAGAACACTTCATCCAATGATTTTAAAGATTTACTTGTCCCCTGCTCTAACAAAAATAAGATTCAAAATCGCTCCACATAAGACAAAACTCATCTTTCCATCACCTTCTTGAAGACTGAAATTTTCCTAACCTCAGTCTATCCTTATAAGCCAGTTCTAACATTCCTCAAGACACTAAATCTCATTACCATCCAGAGTTTTCTTGGCAACCCTCAACTGGCTCAGGCCCTGGTTGTCTATCCTTACAAAAATGCTACAGCTTTGTTTAGACACTCTAGAAGGAAATAAAAATCCCTCTTCTCATGCACATCCACCTTTGAGGCCAAACAAGCCCTTTGCAAGATTAATAAGTCACTCTAGGGCATGCCTCTGGCCTGATATACACCAGTCAAAACTGTCCAGCTCCTTGTATTCAAGCCTTCCTCCACCCTTATGAGGCCCTATATCAGCCTTTTTGGATTTTTGGAATGGCTCTACACTCCTTTTGGCAGTACTCCCAGACTCCTAAAAGAGGGTGATACCCTGACATCTATGATAAACTTAGGAAAGAACAAGGCCTTAAGAACACTAGGTAAAGAACAAGACATCCAAGTGAGCACACCTCTCCCTCCTATCTCCAATTTGATTCAAGGGAGGACCCCTCCTTTCTTTTTCCAACATATTCACTCTCATACCCCTCTACCTGGCTTCATCTGAGGGAAATTTTTTGGATAACCAAGTTGCCTCAGTGGGAAATTTTGTTCTCACCCTTAAACAAGCAAAGAACTTTCACTCACTGTACCTATGATAACCTGAAATGATTACAATTCCAATAGACCCATATCCCATCCAATCAACTACACCAGATCACAAAAAAAATAGCTTAAAGTTCATGTGCCTCCCTATTGGAGTTAACTACTGAAGCCTTAAAGGCAATGCTCTCTGGCAGGTAACTGTCACCCATGTTCCTCAATTCGAGCAACAACAATATGTTTTTGGTAAAATATACATACACTCCCACATCATATAGGCCACTGTCAAAACAGAAGAACGCTCTAAGGAACTTATACCCGACATGTTCTCCTCATTTGCCATAATAGGCCTGACACAAAAGAATCAAAACTTATGACTGTTGCACCTCTGCTCGCATTCATTTTAAAACCTCCTGCTCTACATGGGAAGTTACTCACCATATGGGGAACCCTTTCAATTCTCAAGGACAAGGTATATTAGAAAGGGCACATCAATTCCTCAAAACCTAGTTAAAAAGGCAAGAAACAACCTCTTGTCCTCCTAATGTTCAGTTAACAATGGCCCTAAAAATACCAATCACTCTTTATATATATAAAACTGCAAAATATCCCTAATTTTTCTTCATTGGCATATACCACAATTGATTATCTTCACATGCCTTGTTGAGATGGTGGGTACCCCTAGATGGGATCTGAAAAATATCTAACCCCCTCCTTATGACATAAAGGGGTTTTGTTTGTATATTCCTACAGGATCAGCCTTGAACTATCTGGATATGTGCATGAGATGTCTGACATTGTCCCACCCACCAATAAATGGAAGGAGGATACCCAAAAAGAGACACCTGCAACCAAAGAAAAAAATCACCTGCAAAGTACATTCATGTCCTGATGGTGACCACGTAATGGATGTGCTCTCTTCAAGCTTCTCTCTCTCTCTCTGATACCTTAATGGCAGTCTTTTTTATATTATAAGTCTGTCACAGCACTGCTCAAACCATTAATTCTCTTACTTATACCACCACTGTTGTTTTTCTATTAGGAAAACCTATGATGTCAAGACCCGGAAGATAAGGTATGCAACCTGCCCCAAACAAGCTTGCCAAAGTTTGCCAAAGCTCTTTCTCTATTCCTGTCTATCCTAACTTCAATTGTATGACTGCTCCAATGACTTTCTTGGCTCCTCCTATGTATAAAACGGCCTCAAAGGAGAAGCTGGTTGCCTCACAAATCAGGATCATGAGGGCAGTGGCTGCCATTATTGGTCCTATAAAATTGGACTCAGCTTTCACAGAAATTGTCTATTTCAAAACTTAAATAACTATCTCACCATTGGTATAAATGACTTCTGGGATTAAAGATGGAGAACTATATCTCACTGATTATGCTGCCTATTCCTCTGCTGATATCCATATCTCTTAATAGCTAGTGTGGGTATCCTACCCAATACTAGACCATAAAAATATTCTTAAACAGGAAACATAACTGAGGAGAAATATTCAAATCAGCCTGTCCTGGCTACCATATGATGATTATGCTTCTGCCTCTCACATCCCACCACAATGCTTCTTAATGATTATTCTGTGCCTCCTTTATACATCCCCATTTAGCCATTGTATCTGATAATACTACATTAATTAACCCCTACTCAAGCCTAAGCCCTTTGCTTAATCACTTTGTACAGGAAGTCCCCTTCCTTGAAAACCCCCTAATTCTTCACCTTGTGGGGATGACAAGGAGCCCCATGCTCTTGATGAACTTGATAGTTGTCAACATTATATGTGTCATCACTCCTTTCTTCCTCTTGTTTAGAGGGATAATTAGCCCCTTTACCAAATCAACAATTAAGTGGTTTTGTGTTCTTGACATAATTCTTCCCTAGCTTTAGTTATATGAAGAAGAAATGGCACTCTTATTTCAAAAATCAAGAGAAAAAAGGAGATTTTCATTACTGTTGGTCAGACCAGGACTCACTATCACATTGGGAGTAGAAGTATGGCAAGAACAGCATTGGTACAGACCCGTCACCTGGCTGAAAACTTTAAGGATTAACTAGATCAAGCCATGGCTCCCACGACAGATAGCATGGTTGCCTTCACTGACAAATGATGACCCTTGATGGAGCTTTTATGACAAAATAGAGGTCTAGATCTTTTGACTGCAGGATAAGGGTTAAAGAACAATTTTTATAAAACATTTAACCAAATATATGAAATTATACTGATAAAATATAAAGGATGGCCTAGGACAATTTGCACTCTAACTCTAATTTACATAGTACATCTACATATATTGGAAAAAAGATATCTTCTCTATAAGATTTCTCCCATCAGAGTATAGACTTAGTAAACTGCGGTAACTTTCTGAAAATTAAATGTAGTAAATTTCCCTAGCTGCTATAATCTTGCAGTGTAATACAGAACTGACAAGTCAAAAGCAAGATAGTTTGCTCTATGTCCCAGGTGTTCTTATAATGAATAACTTAGATAAAATTCATTAGTATTTCAACTTATATCCCATATATACATATTAACACATTTCTTCTAGAGAAACACAGTACTTTCTATATACTGAGTTCTAGTGACTATATTTAATTGCTAATATTTTAGTTCTTCTTCTCAAGTTCTCTATTTTACAACCATGTTTCCATAGACCACCTACTCTACTCTCCTAATATAATCAAAGAAGCTCATTCTGAATTCTAGAGATAGTCAAAGGGTTTCAAAGTAATATCTAAGAAGAGAGTAAGAGCAGATATCCCAAACTTATTACAATATCCTCTGTATAATGATTTCAGATATCAAGTGATAGTATCAATTCTCAAATGGCCAAAACCTAGAAAAATACAGTAATTAAATATCTGTACTTTATATTTTAATAAAGCTAAAATTTATTATAAATTTCATCTTGTAATTTTTATATAGATTATCAGTTTTATTAATTTCTTTATCTCCCTAAGCTATAGGGTTTTCACTTGTAAATGAAGATAATCCTGACTGTGGATAGCAGTTACACACATTACATAAGAATCTATAGAAAGAGGTGGAAGGTCATAGTCAATCAAAAAAGGCAGTTATTCTAACTTACTCCTGATATATGGTATTAACTGGCCAGTATTCAGCTTAGGGATGGACAGCTTTGTTTATGTTGTATTAAAACCCTGCAATGACTTTCAAATCTTTTCTTTGATTGATTTGCTAAATCTCTACCATGATGTAAAAATAATGGCATAAGACCAATGTAAATATCCTTGAAGAGAAATAGATAAGTTATTTAGTTGCAGCAGCATGGTATCAATTTGACTGTTTGCCTTTAAAAGAGAACCACATGTAACTGTGGATCATAATTCAAACATGATGTTCTTATGTGAACTTTGAGCATTATAAAATTGCAGCTGCAAATCTTAAAGAATGTTTTCTTATATCTGCCACTGATAGATCATAATGTTTTGATTCTTGGATCCCTAATTGTTGTGTAAACATTAAACTGTGTCTTTGCCTCATTCTCTTCACAAAGAGTCAGGCACACAAGGAGGTTAAGTGATTTGCCCAAGGCAGTGTGTTGTGCCAGTAACAGAATTGGGAATTGAACTATCAGTCAAGCACACAGGTAATATAAAACCTAGATGAAAAAGTCATTTTGTTGTTCCTGGGCTTGTTGCCTACACTATTTCTCTTTGTACAGAGACATCAAATATAGTCTTTCCCTTTATGATCTGGTTCAATGTTTGTATGACTCTACTAAATCACTGAGCATTATTTTAGAGAGGAGAGTTGGAGACTGTATTTATATAGTAAAAACAAATAGAACTGAGATTTAACTTGACAAGTAGTCTATGAGTCTTTCATTATGGGGAAAAGCTGCAATAAATAATGCTAATCACTATATGAGGAAAAGTGATTCCTTCTGGTAAGTCATCACCTTTGTACTTCTCTTTTCAGAACTTTACTTTGAGGGGGTATTGTGATAAAAGAATGATATCTCTCAATCAGCTGCCAAATAGAAAGAGATTTTGTTTTCTATCAGTTACTTAAGAAAGGAAATTAGCACAAAGTGAATGTTGTGTTTTTGTTATGTGCCAATAATTACTGTGTAAATTAGTCAATATCAAATTTTACTTAATGCTCTCTCTAGTGAGGTGTAAAATTCAAATCGAAAACAATCTGCTACTAAAATTAACTTTAAAAGGTCATTCAATCAGTCACAACCTTACCATTCTATTGACTTATGTCTTTGGTTTTTTTGTTTTGTTTTTATTTTGGGGGATGTTTTGTTTTGTTTGAGATATACTGTGGCAAGCTTAGAACTCATTATGTAGCCACGACAATCCCCAAACTTACAGTGATTTTCCTACAGCTTCCATGAAGATTTGAAAAATAGCCAAGCATAGTATTGATAAGTAAAAGAATATGCTATGTTTTATAAAATATTACAATGTACTAGTTAATTTTAAATTTATAATACTCCTATCATTAACATAAGACCTAAATTAATATTCCACTTTGTTTGTGATTAACTTTGGTACCTAACTAGTAAGTAGAAAATTAAAAACAAAGAACAATGCCACTTTACAAATAATTCAGAATTCTTTCCATTATGTTATGCCACTGGAAGCCTCTCAAAGGCATCAGATTGTGGCAAGAAGGATAGTCACCAAATTGTTCTATTTCCAAACTTTCATTGTACAAATGACAGTACCATGGCCAACTATAAGCTACAAGTTAACTAGAACTAAGTACAGAATTACAAAAACGTGCACATAATCAACACCTAGAGTATCACTTGGTACTATAGCACTATCATTACTAATTGAGTATAACAGTTTCATAGGTAGCCCTTTGGGAAACTGTTTAGATAATGGAGATTCTGACCCACTCAATGGATTCATCTAGTGGTAGATTCACAATTCAGTGAAATTCTTGGGAATGGGAAGAAACTTTAGCAATTGGGTCCTGCCAGGAGTGTGTCATTAAGACTCTGCCTTTGAATAATATATCATGTCCTATGCTGCTTTTAGTCAACCATTCATTCTGCTACACAGACACTATGTGGAGGGCAACCCCCACCACATGTGTCTAACACTATGATATTTGGCCTCCCTTCCTATTCAAATTAACATAATTGTAGGCCCAAACAAATATTCATATTTTGAAATTATCTCATTCATGAATTTGTCATAGTATGGATAGTTTGTCTAGCACAACTATGTAGAGTGAGGAACAGAAGATCAAATTGTGAGGATATGGACTGATAGGTTGAGGAATTCATGCATTCACTCAGCAACTTCTATGCAATTGATCTGTTAAACACTTGGGAAGGGATAGTAACATTTACATTTTTTCAGTGTTTACTTATAAAATGTTCATCAAAGTACTAGGTCTTTACATTGTCACTTTATCTGCATCCCTTCCATATAAAATATGCATATATTGGTTCTGTAGTCAGCTTTAATTCTCAAACATTGACATAATTCAGGTAGATATAAATACAAGTTTATGTAAACAAAATTTTACTTTCTTGGTATGTAACATCCAAAATGTCAGCTGTGTCTTTAAGCTATATGCCTCCGTAAAAGAAGCTTGTGTACTTAGAGCATTACAATGTGGCGTGCACATCCTTTTGTTTAGAATAAGAAATTAAGTCAGAACCTGAGAGATGGCCCAAAAGTTAAGAATACTGGCTGCTGTTTCAGAGGAAACAAGTGTGATTAACAATACCACATAAAAGCTCACAAACTTTTGTAACTCTAGTTTTAGTGGTTTTTATGTGCACTTTTGGCCACCACAGACACTACATGCATATGGTATACAGACACACATGTAGGCAAAACACCTATATGCATAAAATAAATAAAATATTTTAAAAGCTTAATAATATATCATTATACTGCATATTTATATTAATAATAGGTCACAACAGGAATAAAAATTAGAATTTTCATTAAACAAATAAAAAGCATATACAGTAACATGATTTCATATGAAGATGTAATCTAAATTTTATGAAGTTGACCTCTTCAGTAAAAGTAATAGGTAAAATTAAACTATGACAAATAGTTGGTATGTTCATATTTATATATGTATACATATATATATATATACATATTTCTTATGTATTTTATGAAAAGTATAAATATTTCCTTTAGAAAATTTAAATTACATGGATATCTACCTGAATACAGTCACTCTACTTTTGAATATCAAAAGCAGGTATTACTGTCTAACTTTTTTTATTCAGGTGAATGTAATATTGTTTATTCATATAAAATGTTTGCCTTATTTTCCAAATAAGAGTTTTGTGTTTGTGATGCTTCGGATCAAATCAGTGCATCAATCACGTTATTATAATGTTCTGCACTTGAGCTATACCTCCAATCCTTCAATCTGACAATTTAGTATTTTTCTTGTTATTGTAAACTTGTAAAAATTTTTATGTTTAAATTTATTCCATGCTCATACAATACATCCTGACCACAGTCTTCACTCCTCTCTTCCACAGATCTACTACTTCTCTGTTTCCCTTGAGAAAAAAGTCCTCTAAGTGATATCAACTGAACTTATCATAACAAGATGCAATACTAATACATATATACCTTCATATCAAGGCTGGAGGCAACCCAGTAGGAGGAAAGTGTGACAAGAGCAGACAAAAGAGTCAGAAATACTCACACTCCAATTGTTAGGAGTCCAACAAAAATCCCAAGCAAAAGAACCACACTACGTATGCAGAGGATCTGTGCAGACTTCTATAAGCTCCATGTTGGCACTTTATTCTCTGTGAGCTCATATGAGCTCTGCTTAGGTGGTTCTGTGGGTCATATTGTCCTGATATCTTAAAACCCTCTTGCTCCTCCCACTCTTCTGCAAGGCTTGGCATTATGTTTGGCTGTGGGTCTCTGTATCTGCTCCTCTCAGCTTTTGGAGGAAGCCTTTTTTATGATGATTGGACTAGGCACCAATCCTTTAAATATAGCAGAATATCATTAGGAATCATGTCACTGATTCTTTTTTAATCAGTCTTGATTGGTTTTATCTTAGGTCTCTGAGTCATCCAGGTTCAAGATCCTGGACTTAGAGACAGTGTTGAACATGGGATTCCTTCTGCAGTGTGGGTCTAAGGTTAGACTAGTCATTTGTTGACCATTCCCATAAGCTCTAAGCCATCATTGCTCTCATGCCCTTGTAGGTAGGGCAGGTTGTGGGTTGTAGACTTTGTTGAAGGGTTGTGCTCCAGTTCCAACACTGGAACAATAACCTGGTTATAGAAAAATGGCAGGTACAAGCTTTATATCCTCCACTACTAAGAGTCCTCAGTTGGGACAACCACATAGGTTCCATGAAATGTCCACTACACTAGGTTTATCATTCCTTAAATGCCTATTTCAAACAACCCCCTGCCCCCGTTCTCATCCCCATATGCCTACAGTCCACCCAAACAATCGGTTCTACTTTCCCTTCTCTGGAATTTCCATGGTTCCCTCCCAGTTCTCTCCTCCTTATTTAAAAATTCTGGATCTATGGATTGTAGCATGAATATCCTTTACTTAACAGCTAACATTCCACTTATAAGTGGGTATGTATCATTTGTCTTTCTGAGTCTCTCTCAGGATGATTTTTCTCTAGTTCCATAAACTAACCTGCAAACTTCATAGTCTGATTTTTAACAGCTGAGTAATACTCCATTTTGTAAATATACCACATTTTCTTTGTTCACTCTCCAGTTGAGTGACTTCTACGTGGTTTCTGGTTCCTGGTAGGGCCACTGTGAATAGAGTTGTGCAAGTTTCTCTGTGGTAGGATAAGACATCTATTGGGTATATGTCCAAGAGTGAGATAGTTGAATCTTGAGTTAGATTGATTACCAACTTTCTGAGGAACTGTCATATTGATTTTCAAAGTGCTTATATTAGTTTTCACTCCCGCAAGCAAGTAAGTGGTCCTATTGCTCCAATCCTTGTACTCATTAGCTCTCATTTGTGTTGATCTTAGCTTTTCTAAGTAGTTTTGATTTGCATTTACCTAATAGCTAAGGATGTTGACTATTTTTTGAAGGGTTTTCTCAACCATTTTAGATTCCTCTAATGTGAATTCCATGCTTATGTCTGCACCTCATTTTGGGATTATTTGGCTGTTAATATCTAGTTTCTTGAGTTCTTTATATATGTAAGATATTAACCTTCACTAGGATATAGAGTTGGTGAAGATATTTCCCATTCTATAGGCTGCCTATTGATGATAATCCTTTGTCCTCACAGAAGCTTTTCAGTTTTATGAGGCTGCATTTATTCATTATTTGTCCTAGTGACTGTGCTATTTGTGTTTTGGGTTAGAAATATGTCTTCATCGCCATGTGTTTAAGGCATTTCCCTTATTTATTCTCTCTCCTATTCAGTGTCTCTGGTTTTATATTGATGTCTTTGATCCACTTGGATCTGAGTTTTGTTTAGGGTGATTAAGTATGATTCTATTTGCATTTTTCTACAAGCAGATGTTCAGTTAGACCAGTACCATTTTTAAATAAGTTTTCTTTTATCCATTGTGTATTTTTGGCTTCTTTAATAAAAATCAGGTGTCCATGGGTGTAGAGATTTATGTCATATTTCAATTTCAATTATCACCATTTCTGTTTTTATGCCAATACCATGTGGTTTTTACTAATGTAGCTCTTTAGTATATATTGGAATCAAGGATGGTGGTACCTCTGGAAGTTCTTTTATTGTTCAGGATTGTTTTAGATACCCTGGTTTTTTTTCCATATTTGTTATTCTCCTTTCAAGGATTATAAAGAATTGTCCTGGAATTTTGATGGAGATTGCATTAAATCTGTAGAGTGATTTTGGTGGGATAGCCATTTTTACTATGATAAATCAATGAGCATGGGAGATTTTCCATCTTCTGATATCTTCTTCAATTTCTTTCTTCAAATAGTTGAAATTTTTGTCATAGAAATCTTTTCACTTACTTATATATTACCAACCAAGATATTTTATAATGTTTGTGACTATTATGAAGGATGTATTTCCCTGATTCTTCTCTCAGTATGCATGTGATTTGTATATAAGATGGCTAATTTTTAAGTTAATTTTATATGCAGCCACATCTTGAAAAGTGTTTATCAACTGTAGGATTTTTTAGTAGAATTTTAGGGGTTGCTTATGTATGTATCATACCACCTACAAATAACTGTACTTTGACTTCTTGCTGTCTATTTGTACTTCAAATGATATCTTGAATATACAGGGAGAGAGTGGACAGCCTTGTCCTGATTTCAGTGCAATGTCTCTGAGTTTTTCTCCATTTAACTTGATGTTATCTATGGGTTTTTTGTAAACTGCTTTTATTATGTTGAGGTGTGTGCCTTGTATACTTAGTCTCTCTAGGACTTTTATCATGAAGGGGTGTTAAGCTTTGTCAAAGGCTTTTTCTGCGTTAAATGAGGGAGTGTTGTGTGTTTTTTTTTTCTTTCAGTTTGTTTATATAGTTGATTACATTGACTGATTTGCATACAGTGAATCATGCCTTCATCTCTGGGGTAAAGTCTACTTGATCATGCTGGATGATCTTTTTGATGTTTTCTTGGATTAAGTTTGAAAGCATTGTGTTGAGTGTTTTTGCATCTACATTCATAGGGGAAATGGTCTTCTTCTTCTTCTTCTTCTTCTTCTTCTTCTTCTTCTTCTTCTTCTTCTTCTTCTTTTGGTCTTTTCATAGTGTCTCAAATTTCTTGCATGTTTTATGTCAGGAAATCTTTAGATTTAACATGTTCTTTAACCAATGTATGTAGGTTTGTTTTAAAACCAACTTTATTTAGGATTCTTTGGTGCATCTACCTCCCATCTAACTCACTAATCCTAAGTAGGAAAGAAGGTTAATAGTGCCAGAAGAGGTAGACCATTTTATACTCAGTTACTTGGAATGATTCCACTCTTCCTCTTTGGAGTTATAGCAGTCAAGTCAAAAAGGAAATATCCACAGAAAACAAAAAATGTTCTCTGGAGCATTTCTCTCTAGAAGTATCTTGAATGCAAGATATGTAAAGTGATGCAAAGTGATCTCTGTTTGTATTGTGGTATACTAATACTCTCTATAGTCTATACAAGAAGTTTTTCAATTGGCAAAGACCATGTCCCAACATGGGGTGGTTCCCTTTGTAGTAGCCAAACATCAGTCACCCACTCATAAGACATTTTCACATCCCACATTTGGAATCAAAGCAGCAACATGTTTACATACACTACAGATATATCTATTTTTATATCCTATATTCATTGTCTGAAATTCTCTCTTCAATCACTTACATTCTGTTGGTGATGTATTTTGTAGTTCCTCTTCACTTACCTAGATTTTCTATTTCCAGAATTCCAACAGTTTGAGTTTTCTTTTTTGCTTCGTTTTCCATTTTCACAGACTGAACCGTTTCATTCAACTCCTTTAATGATTGTTCATGTCATTGTCCTGGTTATTGTTGTTATCGTTGCAACTGTTTTTTTGTCTTCTTGGCTTTCTATACGAGTTTTACTCATTTCCCCCAATTTTTGTTGTCTTTTCCTTAATTTCTTTAAGGGCTTTATTTACTTCTTTATGGACCTCTATCATCTTCATAAAGTTGGTTGTAAGGTTGCTTTCTTGTGCTTCAGCTGTGTTAGAATATTCATTGTTTGTTATAGTAGGTAGGATAGCTGATATCTGATGGTAGCATATTTCCCTGGCTGTTGTTGTGTCCTTAACACTGGTGTCTAGGCATCTGGATTTGTGGTGATTCTGTGCCTAGGTGCCAATTTCTGGGTTTGTTTTTGTTGTATGAGTATTTTGTTCCATGGTTTCTGTTTCCTTTTTGATGTTTTTACTTGTGTGGCCTTGTGGAGCATGTAGTCTCTACCTGAGTTGGAGGCTGGACTTCTGGTAGCTAGTGTAGTCTGTTATGAAGCAGTTGTAGGGGGTTGCTTTGCTTCTGTTCCAGCAGGAAATCACCACCTTGGTTAGATGCTGGAGTTTGGGTGGCTATTGTGGCTTCTGTTCTAGCAGGAAATATTATTTTGGGTTTGGAGTTAGAATGTGGTAAAAAGGAGGGGAGAAGGGATTAAGGGTAGGTTGGGCAGCCTACCTGTTTTTCTAGCAGGTGTGAGCTATGATCTGAAACATGGTGTCTGCCAAAGTGAGTAGAAATATTGGGGGAGGTTGTCAGTGAGCCTGCATATCTGTTCTTCTGGGAAGCAGTACCTGTGGTTGAGCAGGGTTGTTTGGTAGAGGGAAGAAAGAAAATGGGAAAATTCCATGGGTAGGCAGCCTGCTTGCTTGGTAGGGGAGAGAAGTGAATGGAGATGAGTTATTGTTGGGATGGAGGGGGAAGGAAGAAATGAGAGAACTTTATGGGAAATAATTTCCTGCTGTTTCTAGGCTTATCTGAATAAAAAACCATGAGCAGGTTGATGCAGAACACAAAAAAATATTTCCTGTCTATTGCTTTTAAGGTCCTGTCTCTCAGATAAGGACAAACTTTATACCATCAGTATACTCATCTCTCTAACTTCACCAATATATACTGCATGTATGTTCTTTTTCTTTTTATCCTGGCAAGTGATAGAATTGTTCTGTATCCTTGATTTCCAGTGCTTTTTCTTTTCACTGTTTCTATGCTTTTGCTCAGTAGTTTAATTGAAATTAGGAGATATCAGCTCAGTGGCTTATAAACTGATACTCATTAATTTATAAAGATTTAAATTAATCTGTTTCAAGGTGCTATCATCATAGTACTTACATATTCTCTAGTCTCTGAAAAAAAGAAAATTTCTTTTCTTGTATTTTGGGCATATCATTAACTGAAACTATATGAAAGGACTTTGATCTAAATATGTATGCATTTGAACCTTATACTTTGGTGGCTTTGTTCACTTTTCAGTTATGATTTCACATTAATAATTGGTACAACAAAAGTTATAATGTATACTGTCTAGTTCTATGTCAACTTGTCATATGGAGGGAGGGAGGATGGAACCACAACTGGAAAATGTCTCCTTAAGCCAGGCATGGTGGCACATGCCTTTAATCCCAGAACTTGGGAGGCAGAGGCAGGTGGATAGCTGTGAGTTCAAGGCCATCCTAGTCTCCAGGACATCCAAGGCTACAAAGAGAAACCCTGTCTAGAAAAAAATAAACAAACAAGAAAAGATTGGGCTGTATATATGTCTGTAGGGAATTTTTTAATTACTATTTATGTTACATGGAAAACCCATTACCAGTCAAACTATCCCTGGGCTGGTGAGTTTTATAAGATATAAAACAGAGAAAGCCATTATTAGCAAGACAAAAACCAGTATTCCTCCATGAACTCTGTGTTATCATATACTTCCAGATTTCTGTCCTGCTTGACTACCTTCCTGGCATTCTTCAATGATGAACAGTCACATGGAAGCATAAGACACATAAATTCTTTTCTCCCCAAGTTCCCTTTGGTCATGGTATTTCATCACAGCAATAGAAACTCTAAATTAATCATATTGTAATAAGCCAATAATAATTGATATTTGATTTTAAAATAAGCTCAAGTTTATACACAAAATTTGTAGTCAACAATGCTTGTGTAAAAGACATATAAGAATGTCATAGCCACTGTAGGGATTTGAGGGTTATTTTTATAACAACCTAATATGATATTCTTATTTTGACATTTTCCCATAGAATAAATGAGAAACATCTCTTTATGACATTGCCTGAGGCTACAGCTCAATTTCCAATGCACAGATTCTTGAAGTACAGCATTCTGTGATCCTTTCCTCTCTTCTATGTTTTTTACAGTAATTTCTCATTTATTACTTTCTATCACAAGGTTTCTAGATTAGTGAGAGCAAAATTTATAAGAACAAGTATATTAAATTTAGAATGTTTAAGTGGCGCAGTCTCTGGTCATTTGGACATTTTTGAAAAGTGATAATTGGTTCATGTTTAAAGTAAGTTGCTTCATTTTCATTCTATCTGCTACATATTTTAATCAAAATAGGGAAGTAATTTAAGCTGGTAGAAAAAAATGTATGTTCATGTCTTAAACAAATTGCGTTGTATAAACCTACTCTCAATGAGCCAGAAATCAGTTTGTTTCTTCATTTTCAACTACTGTGCAAATAAAATGGGATCTGTGAATGATATGGACCATGTGCTATATATATTGACTGAGGTTGCTTTTAAGGAAAGCAAGAGAGGTTATTATTTGATCTGCAAACCATAGTTACAAAACTTCAGAGAAGTTAAAAAATATCATTTTTTATTGCTGCAGAAAGCGAAGGAATCCACATTAGCTGTCCATTTAACAGAACTGCTATAGAAAACCAGATTTGTTTGGTACAGGATGGCACCATTAATAACATATTATAAGAAAACTGCATCATTATGCACTGAAAAAATTCATTTATTTCTAGAAAAGTATAAAAATATAGAATTCATGGCAATACATCTATTACAGATACTTGGGTTTTCGGCTTTGTGCCTTAATGAGAACACACTTTCCTATAGTTTATGTGCACAGAGAAATAAACTGTTTGGGAATTCATTGTCAGAGATCATGTGTTAACACAACAGAAGGAATGACACATGCCAGGATTCAGGATTCTAAAGTAATTACTAGAGAAAATAAAATCTAATTTAAATGGTTTGTAAAACTTGATATACCATGAAAGTAAACTTATTATGTACCAAATAAAATATGTTGAAAATATTATGATTTTTTTCTGCTTGGGAGAAGAGAAGTAAAAATGAAAACACCAAAGTAAAATGAAGAAAAGTGAATGAGAATGTTTTTGCTTCTCACCAAATAAATTATACAAATTTTAATAAAATCCAGTTTTTAGCTGTGCTTTCTTAATGAATCAAGTATTATAATATTTTTGGGAAAGTAGACAATTAATCAAGGCATAGTGACATATATATGTACCTACAGCTTTGTGGAAGACTGAGACAGATGATTCTGTAATCTAAGATGGGTTTAAGCTATGTAGTAAAGTTTTATGTCAAAAATGAATAGGAAAAGAGTGTGAAAAATAAATGGTAAAATATACTTTTGGAGTGAGTGAAAGAAATTATGAGGTGCTATCCATTATAATGGGTACACTTGCAATCAGTGACAACTTTGTAAATTATACTTTACTCCTTCGAGAGAAGCAGGTAGGATAGCTACAGATCATCACCTTACCTTCAGTTCCTCCAAATCCAACTCCCCAATATAATCACTAACTCTGCATGATCCCACTCTGTGAGGCCACCTTTCCCTTCCTGCCATTATTATCAGTAGAACACAAAGAGATATTTCCCTCATAATTCCCCCCTCTGAGTCATTGCTATATCCTAGCAATCAACTCCATCAGGCACTCCATGGGAAGTCACAGGCCACTGAAGCCATGGAAGTGGTTGGTCTATCTGCAGATAATCACCTTTCCCTCAACTCCTCCAAGTTTAATACCTCAGTCTTATCCCTAGGTCTTCAGAAGACTCTTGCTGTGGCTTCTCTGCCTATGATCCCATATCTAGTGGATCACAGATACTAACCTGTTATCTTCCCTCCCTTCCCTTACTTCTTTATCCCTGTTCCAAACTCTGGATTACATTCATGGGAACCATCAAGCTACTCTGACCAGGGAATCACATAGGCCTACTGCAAATCAACTCTCCATCAGCTTCTCCAAGTCTAACCTTAAAGTCTGTTCACCAGATTTTTATCCCACTACCTGCTGCTTCACCCCAATAACCACTGTATCACACAGACCATACCCCCTCCCAAACTTCCTACACCCATTAATGGTTTCATCCTACTCCTAAGACCAATAGGCCCAAACCACATCAGCCAGAAAATATGTAGGCTAACTGCCAATCTTCATCTCTCCCCCTATTCATACTAGCAACTTAACAGTACACCTGAAAGCTCTAGATCAAAAATGCAAGTAAACCAAAAAGGAAGACATAACAAGAAATAATCAAACTCAGAGATAAAATAAATAAGGTTGAAAAAATATGAGAATAAAAATAAAATAATAAAAAATTATGAGGGTTGGCTCTTTGAGAAAAGCAGTAGGATTAAAAAACCTTATCCAAGAGTATCAAGTCTCTTCTTGGTAGCCTGCTATCCTTCCTCTGAATGCCACCAGGTCTCCCCCTCCAGGGGACATGGTCAAATGTGAGGCACCAGAGTACGTGTGAAAGTCATATCCCACTCTCCACTCAACTGTGGAGAATGTTCTACCCATCTTGGTAGGGGTTTAAAGTTTACCTCCTGTATTGTCCTTGGCTGGTGCCTTAGTTTGAGCAGGATCCCTGGGCCAAAATCTGCCTATCATAATGTTCTACTTGTAGGTTTCTAGGGCCTTCTGTATCCTTCTACTTTGCTATTCTCCCATGCTTCTCTCATCTAGAGTCCCAATATGAGCATATACAGGGGGAGAAGTCCCCCTCAGGAACAGTCATAGAGGAGGGGGTAAGGGGAAAATGGGAGGGAGGGAAGAATGGGAGGATACAAGGGATGGGATAACCATAGAGATGTAACAAGAATAAATTAATAAAAAAATTTAATAAAAAAAACTTATCCAAGTCAACCAAAAAGAGGAAAGATAATATGCAAACTAATAAAATTAGAAATAAACAGAGTAAATAAGCACAGACACTAAGGAAATACAAAGAATCATAAGGACACACTTTGGAAATCTGTATTCAAACAAGTTGAAAAACTTTTAAAATTGGAAAATTTTCAAAATACATATCATTTCCTAAAACTAAATCGAGATCATATAAGAAATTTATACAGATCTATAACCCCTATTGGAAAAAGCAGTCATTAAAAGTCTCCCAAGCAATAAAAGTCAAAGAGCCACATGCTTTGAGCACAAAATTCTACCATAATTTTAAAGAAGAGTTAATCCTAGAACTCCTCAAATTATTCCACAAAATAGAAACAGAAGGAATACTGCCCAATTCATTTTATGAGGATGTATTTACCCTGATACCCAAACCACATAAAGACACAACAACAACAACAAAAAGAGAATTACAGATAAAATTTCCTTATGAACATAGACACAGAAATTCTCAATAAAATGCTTGCAAACTGAATCCAGGGAATGCAAGAACACATGAAAAAAAAGATTGTCTGCCATAGTAATGTATACTTCATTATAGAGATAGATGCAGGGACGGTTCAAATATATTAATTGATAATTCTAATCTATCACATAAAAAAAAACAGAAAGACAAATTCACATTGCTATCTCATTAGATACAGAAATGGCCATTGACAAGAACCAAAATTCTTTCCTGGTAAAAGCCCTAAAGAGATTAAAGAGGCAAAGGACAGACCTCAGCATGACAGAGGCAGTGTACAGCAAATCCATAGGCAATATCAACTGAAATGGAGAGAAATTCAAAGCAATTATGCTAAGATCAGCAAGAAGACAAGATTTTTCACTCTATTTCTAGTTAATCTAAGAAGCTTTAGCTAAAGCAGCAACAACAGCAAAAGATAACAAGGGGATACAAATTGGAAAGGAAGAATTCCAAGCATCAGATACAAAATTAACTCACAAAAAATTGGTAGCCCTCTTATATACAAACGACAAGTGAACTGAGATAGAACTGATGGAAACACATTTCACAGTAGCCTGCAATAATATAAGCTGTCTTGGGAAAACTCTAAGAAAGCAAATAAACATTTGTATCATCAAACCTTTAATTGACTAAAGAAAGAAATTGAAGAAGATATAAGAAGATGGAAACATCGCCTATGCTTATGGTTCAGTAGGAGTAATATAGTAAACTGGCCATCATACCAAAAGCAATCTATAGATTCAGTGCTATCCCTAGATGAATTTTAACAAAATTGCTATCTAAAACAATGGTCTTTAGCTTCATATAGAAATAGAGGGGGGAAAAGATAGTTAAAACAATACAGAATAATAAAAGAAATTCTGGAAGTTAAGACCATCCCTGATTTCAAGTTGTACTATAGAGCTATAATAATAAAAACAACATGATGTTGACACAAAAACAGACATGTTGGTCAATAAAATAGAATTCAAGACACATAAATACAAACAGAGAGAGAGAGAGAGAGAGAGAGAGAGAGAGAGAGAGAGATCTGATTTTTGATAAAGACTATAAGTACATGCTGAAAAAAGAGTGCATCTTCAACAAATGGTGGTAGTAAAACTAGATAGCTGCGTGCAGAAAAATTCAAATAGATTCATATTTATCACCCTGTACAAAATGCAACTTCACATGGATCACATGACTCAACACAAAAACAGATACACTGAGCCTGGAAATGTGGCACTCTTCTGTAATCTCAGCACTTGAGGAAGCAGGGGCAGGTGGATCTCTGTGAGTTCCGGGTTAGCCTCATCTACAAAGTGAGTCCAGGGAAGTCAATACTACACATAGAAACCCTGTTATGAAAATAAAATAAAATAAACAAATACACAAAAAGAGATACACTGAACATGGGAGAAGAAAATATGAGGAATAACCTTGAGCTCATTGGCTCAAGAAAAGACTTTCTGAACAGAAATCCATTAACACAGGCACTAAAATCAGAAATAACAAGTGGTACTTTGTGAACCTGAAAAGCTGTAAGGCAAAGAATGATGTCAATTTGGCAAAGTAGCAGCTTACAGTATTTTAGCAAAGTAAATATCTGATAGATGGCTAATATCTAGAATAAATAAATAGATATATGGATAAACACATTGAACATCAAGAAAACTAATAATCAGACAAAAATCATGGTCCATATCTAAACAGAATTTTCAAAAGAGGAAGCTCAAATGATTGAGAAACAAAGTAATGATAAACATCCTTAGACATCACGGTAATGCAAATCAAGAGTACTTTTTGAAATCATCTTAAAATCATCAGGATAACGAAGATCAATAAAACAAATGACAGCTCTTGCTGGTGAGGTGATAAAGACTCCATATATACACTGCTGGAGAAAATACAAGCTTGTATACCTACTATGAATTCCAGTGTGGTGGTTCCTCAGGTCACTAGAAATGGATCTACTTCAAGACTCGGCTGTACCCCTTCTGGAATATACCCAAAGGATACTTCATCTTACCACAGAGATACTTATTCAATGAAGTTCATTGCTGCTCTATTCAGAATAGCCAAACTTTGGAAATAACCAAGATGACCCTCAACAGAAAAGTAGGTAAAGAAAACATAGTGTATTTCACAGTAAAGTACAACTCAACTTTTTAAATAAAAAAAAAATGAAATTCTGAAATTTGCATAAAATTGATAGAACTATAAAAATCATTTTGACTGAGGTAACTCAGACCCAGAAAGATGAGTATGGCTGGCATTCGTGTATATGTTGATATTAGCTGTTAGGTCTATGATAAATAAGCCATAATCTATAGAAGTACAGAGGTTATGTATTTAGTAAGGGACTAGGGCATGAAGACAGATCTCTCTCCTAAAGGAAAATAGAATAGATAGTTATGGGTAGATGATGAAACTGGACTGGGAAGGTCAAATGGAAAGGAGAAAGGAAAAGGGTAAGCAGGGATGGAGTATCAGGAGAGACAGCTAAAAAATAAAGACCACTTAAATGGTAGTTTGGGAATTTAATTCAGTAGACACATCTTAAAATGTCGATATATATGAAGACAATCTAAATGAAATTACTGAGTAATGAGGGAGATAGAGCCATAACTGCCCATCTTGTAACCAGCGGAATGTCTCAGCATTAAGGCTATGTTACATCTGATTGAATTATTTGTCAAACACATCTCTAGTGAATACCAAAAAACTGAGTCTGTTAACAAGACTATATGTTGCTCTCTTCACACTGACCAGAAAACTCCATTGCTGAAGATATCACCTAAAAAACCCATTAAACATGGAGAAATAGAGTTGGTACCTAAATATATTCTTCAAGCCTACATAGTAACATCTTTGATAGAAAACTGTACACTACATGCTACCAAAGGAAAAATGTAAATACAAACATAGAAATGAACCTTTTGATCTATAATCATGTTTACAAGTTAGGCTATTACAATGGTAGCATAAAGTTTGTAGGAATAATCAAACAATATCTGATTTGACTAACATCATGAGGTTGAACTCATATCTGACACTACTTTGGTTAACATAAATTAGAGACTATCCCAGAAACAGGGTAAAACAAAATACCACTTTTCTAAAAAAAAAAAAAAAAAAAAAAAAAGAAAGAAAGAAAGAAAGAAAGAAAGAAAGAAAATTTTCTGCACTTCTAAATCAGTACATTGCTCAGTCTTTATCAGAAAAGCTTCCCCTACAGCAGATGAAAAGAAATGTAGAGATTCAAAACCAAACATTAAGCATTTGTATTTTAAATATTCAATTTTTGTCTCTGATACCTACAATTGAATTTTAAACTGGATGCTATATAAAAAGATGTGACTATAGAAAGGTGACTATGATAGGGAATGAGGTGACTTGAGTGATAATAGAATCTATTACCTCATATATTTGAGTGTCTAGTTATCATTTGATTGGAACTATTAAAGAAGGATTAGGATGTATGGCTTTGGTGAAGGATATATGTCACTGGGATCAAGGTCTAAGGGTTTAAAGACCCATGGCTTCCAGTTTCTCTCTCTCTCTCTCTCTCTCTCTCTCTCTCTCTCTCTGTGTGTGTGTGTGTGTGTGTGTGTGTGTGTGTGTGTGTCCTTGATTGTTGTCTTAGCAAGTTATCTTTTAGCTAGTATTCCAGCACTATGCTTGCCTGAATTTTGTCTTGTTCCTCACCATGATGGTTATAGACTAACCCGCTGACCATCTAAAAATGTAAAGATGCCTCAAATTAAGTTATTTGTAAAATAAGTTGCATTAGTCATACTATTTTGTCACTGCAATAGCAAAATAGCTAACACAGAAGTTGGTAATAGAAGTGAGTTATTTCTGTGACAGGCTGGACCATGCTGTACTTTGCAGAGATGTAGATGATTTGAATACTGTGGCCTCAAAAAGTGGTCAAATTTTGTAAATAGAATTAAATGGCCATACCATTAAGAGCTTCATAGACAGTAATTATGAGTGCAATGTGTACTATTTAAGTCCAGATCAAGAGGCTTTAAAGGAGAAGAATATTAGCAACTGGGCTAGGGACAATCCATTCCTGTGGTATTTTGGCAAAGTATGTGACTAATTTTTGCTGTTCTCCTGATAATCCTCCTGAGGTTAAATTGAAAAAATTTCATTAACTAATTTCATTGTCAGAGGAGACTGTAAGTCATTCAAATATTGATTCTGATGTCTGGATATTATTGATAAGTCTTATGAAAATCTATAATGAAAAAGAGCCATGAAAGCAAAAATAAATACAAAATGCCCAGTTTGAGGAGAAAAAGAGCACCAAGTTTAATGTTGAATCCTTGATTTGTGATGAAAGATGTAACTAGAAATGGATTAAAGAGAGTATCATGACAGGACTCCACTTAGCTAATCTTGCAACTTGTGAAAAATATATGGCTGAAGAAATTGTCTATTCTCAATGAACAACAACATATCAAAGCTTATAAAAACTTATTTCAAGAAGAATGAATGTATTCAGAAATAAGCCTCTGAAATGACAATTAAATCTGGCAACAACAACAAAAAAAGATACTTCTACAATTCTCTACTCATCCCTGTTCCAGAGAAATCCACATCTTCTCATGCAGTGCCAGTGTCATCCCTTAACATGATGGTGAAGGCTGGGGTAAATGGATTTGGCCATGTTGGGGGCCTATTTACCAGGTGTGGCTCCTTATCTGGCAAAGTGGATATTTTTGCCATCAATGTTCCTTTCCTTGACATCACCCACATGGTCTACATGTTCCAATATAACTCTTTCCATGGCAAACTCAATGGCACAGCCAAGGCTGAGAATGGGAAGCTTGTCATAAATGAGAAGCCAATCACCATATTCTAGGAGCGAGATCCCTCTAACATCAAATGGGCTGATGCAGTTGCCAAGTATGTTGTGGCATTTACTGGTGTCTTCACCACCATGGAGAAAACCAGGGCCCACTTGAAGGATGAGGACAAAGGGGTTATCATCTCCTTGTCTTTTGCTGATGCCCCCATGTTTGCAATGGATGTGAACTATGAGAAATATGACAAATCACTCAAAATTGTTAGCAATGCTTCCTGTACCACCAACTGCTTAGCCTCCCCTGGCCAAGGTCATCCATGGCCATTTTGAAATAGTGGAAAGACTCATGACCACAGTCCATGCCATCATGGCTACCAAAAGATTATGGATGGCTCCTCTGGAAAGCTGTGCCTTGATGTCCATGTTGTCCAGAATATCATCTCTATATCCACTGGCAGTGCCAAGGCTGTGGGCAAGGGTATCCCAGAGCTGAATGGGAAGTTCACTGGCATGGCCTTCTGTGTTTCTACGTAAAATGTGTCCATCATGGATCTGAAATTCCAACTGGAGAAGGCATCCAAGTATAAGGGCTTCAAAATGGGGGTAAATCAGCCATCAAAGGGCTCACTTAAGGACATCCTGGGCTACATGAGGACTAGATTGTCTCCTACAACTTTAACAGCAACTTCCACTCTTACCCCTTTTATGCTGAGGTTGGCATTGCTCTCAATGACAAGTTTGTAAAGCCCGTTTCCTGGTATTACAATGAATATGACTACAGCAATGGGGTGGTGGACCTCATGGCCTCCATGGCCTCCAAGGAGTGAGAAGCCATGGACCACCCACCCCAGAAAGGTCATGAGACCAAGAGAGAGGCCCTCAGCTGATGCGGATTTCCTGTTCCAACTCAGCCCCTGACAATGGCATCTCCCCTCACAGTTTTCATCCTATACTTCCAGCGTAATGGGAGGGGACCAGAGAGCCCTACTCTCATGAATACCATCAATACAGTTCACTGCACCTAATAAAAGAAAGATACTTCCACTGTAAATATCAGGATATGAAGGATTTGATAGAGAAAAGGGGAAAAAACTGAAGCTCCTAGGCAAAAAGGAGATAATTAAATACAGGAGAAGAAGGTACATAAGAATAAGGTATAATAACAATATTGATTGTTAAAAAGCCACAATAAAGCACATGATTAACTACCTAAATGTAAAAAACTGTTAACATATAATTCAATATTTATTCATACATAGTTTTTAATGAACTTTTTTCATCTGGGCTAAAGGTGCTTCTTCCAAGAATCAAAGACCACCCAACAAAAACCCCAAAAACTAGACATTGAGAAACCCAATTTTGAGTTGTTGGGCAGGACTCTTGGAGAGATATACAAAGCCTAATGCTGATTGTTGATGCTCCTGGTTCCCCTTATGAGTTGGAAGTTAAGTCCCTATTGCTGCAGACATCATGTACTTTAAAAACAAGACCCAGTGACCCTGAGGTGGAACTGACGTGAATATTCCCTCCCAGGTGACTAGTTTTTATTGTACCAGAGTGCATCATGCAAGCTTCCAATAGAGAGAGGCAGATAACAGTCCTACTTACCTATGATGCCAATGAAATGTATCAATGGCCAGCATGGCTATAGATGCACTACTTGCACACATATCTTGCCAGTATCCTATATCTCTTTACTTAGGTTTAAAACATGGTCAACAAAAAAGATAACACAACTAGTGCTGGAAACCTAGCTAACAGCACAGTACTAGTGAAATGATTATTGAAGGACAATCTACACTCATCTGTTGCTAAGTTTGTTAATTAGTAGCACTATGTGATTATATAAGGTTTTTGAATTTTTTTCTTAACACTAATGGAAACTGTACAACTCTCTACTGAATAAAAACTTGATGAAGACAGAAATACAGATAGAAATTAAAGACTCCCTCTAACTCAATGAAAATGAATGTGCAACATACCCAAACTAAGAGGACACATATACCCAAACATAAAGGCACTATAAAAATGGTGTTAAGAGAAAAATTCAAAAACCTTATATAATCACGTAGTGTTTATATAAAGAAATCACATAGTAGCAATTTAACAGATCACCTGGAAGCTCAATAATATAAAAAAGCAAGCATAACCAAGAGAAGAAGAGAGCAGGACATAATCAAACAGATATGAAATCATGAAAATAGGAACAAAGAGAAGAATACAAAAAAAATCAATGAAAGAAAGAGTTGATATTTTAAGAAAATAAACAAGAAAGACAAATCCTTACCAAACTAACTGGAACACACAAACAGAGAGAATATCCAAATAAATAAATCAGCAATGAATGGGGAGACACAGAGTATCATTAGCTCAAACTTTTTAAAAATCTATACTCCACAAAATTGAAAAATTGCAAAGAAATGAGTAATTTTCTTGGTAGATACCACTAAGCAAAATTAAATTTTGATGGGTAAACAACTTTATAAATATGTAACCCCTAAAGAAATAGAAGCAGTCATTAAAATCTCCAGATCAAAAAGAAAAGAAAAAGAAAAAAGCCCAAAGCCATAGAGTTTTAGTGCAGAATTCTACAAATTTAAAAGGCAGAGTTAATGTCAATACTTGTAGGTTTTGACCTTTTCCAAACCTACATTATTTGGACTTCTTTTATGCTTACACCTCCCTTCCAACTCACCTACCCTAGATAGAAAAGACATTAATAGGACCAGGAGAAGTAGACCATTTTTGACTCATTTCCTAGATGCGGTTACCCTGGCATAGTTGGCAGGATTTCAGCAGACCAGCAATTCAACCGAAGTTGATTTGGGAACCTGGAACAGCAGGCAGAACCTGGAGTCTAGAAGCATTTTCTGGAGTGGTCCTCTCTTGGAGGATGTCAAAGTGGAGCGTTGGATAGCCAAAGAATACCAAGACCCAAAAATCCCTGCTTCCTGTGTGCTAAGATGTGTTTCATCTGGGAAAAACTAAGGACCTGCATGAGGTGGTTCATCTTCTTTCTAGTGGGTAAATATCACTTGATCTCTCACAAGTCTGTTCCCCATCCCACACTTGGGATCAAAACTAAAACATGTTTACATCCACTACAAATACTTCTCAAATTATTCCACAAAATGAAAACAGAAGAACCTTTAGAATTTTATTTTCTGAGGCTACAATCACACTGATACCCAAACCACATAACGACTCAACAAAGAAAGTACTGACTGATTTCCCTTGTGAACATACAAGCAAATATACTCAGCAAAGTGAATCCAAGAACACAAAATGATCGTCTACCACATAATCATTTCATTAAATGCAGAAAAGCCTTTGACAAAATCCTAGTAATGGATGTTACAGAGCCAGAACCTGGCAACTTCTGTTTCCATGCAAGGGTTCTAGTGAAAATATTCAACAACCTTCAACCTGTCCTTCATTTAAGATCTGCTGGGGCACTGGTGGCTCAAAGCATGAGTGAACAAAGACTGGTCAAATATGAGGCCCATGCTCAACAATGACTGGAAAGCCAGGAAGTAGAAGCTGGGTTTTCCAGAGACCTAAGGTAGAAGAAACCACGACTGGCAAAAACAAAATCAAAGACCAGTCAATGAAATAATTCTTAATTTTTAAAAAAAATTATATATTCACTTTATATCCCCATTGTAGATCCCTCCCTCCTCTTCTCCTGGTCACTCCCTCTCACCCTCTTCCCCCACTAACCCTCCCCCTTGTCCACTGAAAAGGGAGCCTAACTACTAAGCAACCAACCCCAGCATATCAAATCACATCAGGACAGAGCTCCACCTCATGTAAACATCATTAGTCAGCAGGGAAATGCAAATCAACATGACTCTGAGATTCCATTTTATACCTGTCAGAATGGCTAAAAACAGAACATCAATTGACCAAATGTGAGGCACCAGAGTACGTGAGAAAGTCATATCCCACTCTCCACTCTATTGTGGAGAATGTTCTGACCATTGGCTAGATCTGGGTAGGGGTTTAAAGTTTACCACCTGTCTAGTCCTTGGCTGGTGCCTTAGTTTGAGGGGGGACACCTGGTGGCACTCAGAGGAAGGACAGCAGGTTACCAAGAAAAGACTTGATACCCTATGAGCATATACAGGAAGAGGTAATCCCCCTCAGGAACAGTCACAGGGGAGGGGAATAAGGGGAAAATGGGAGGGAGGGAAGAATGGGAGTATACAAGGGAGGGGATAACCATTGAGATGTAACAAAAATAAATTAATGAAAAAAAATTTAAAAGACCATCAATTGACAATACATGCTGGCGAGAATGTAGAGAAAGCAAAGCACTCCTCTGTTGCTGGTGAGAGTACAAACTTGTACAACCACTTTGGAAATCAATCTGGTGCTTTTACAGAAACCTGGGAACAGTTCTACCTCAAGACTGAGCCATACCACTCCTGGACATATACCCAAAAGATGCTCCACCATCTCACCTATGTTCATAGTAGCTTTATTCCTATTAGCCAGAATCTAGAAACAACCTATATGAACCTCAACCAAAAAAAAAAAAAATGGATTAAGAAAATATGGTACATTCACATAACAGAATACTACTCAGCTATTAAAAACAAGGAAATCATGCAATTTGCAGGCAAAGTAATGGAAATGGAAAGGATCATCCTGAGTGAGCTAACCCAGACTCAGAAAGAAACGATTCTTAGTGATATTCTACTTTACTCACAGATCAGTATATAGCCTAATCAACATCAGAGAGGCTTCGTCTGGAAGCGGATAGAAGGAGCAGATGCAAAGACCCACAGTGAAATATATGCAGAGCTCAGGGAATCCCCCACCACCTCCAGAAGAGTGGAAGGAAAGATTGTTGGAGCCAGAGGGGTAGAGGAAACGAAAAGAATATGGCAGAAAATCGGCTCGGCAGGGTTCATAGTAATTCATAGAGACTGAATCAACAATCAAGGAGCCTGCATGGGGCTGTACTGGGTCTTTTGCTAGTATGTTTTGTTTGTTTAGATTGGTGTTTTTGAGAGAAGCAATACCCATGTCATATCAACTGTATGGCTTTCTAAACAAACTGTGATTATTTTTTGTCATAAGGTCTGTCATTGGCTTTAAGCTTGCCAATTTAGCTAGGCAGTCTGGCCAGCTTGTCTTATCCATCTACCAAAAAATTGGCCAGAGAAACAAGTTTTTCTTCCTATGGACCTCTAATCTTGGTAATCTACTTTGTGATTGTCACAGGTATCAATAAGTCTTCAATGAGCAAAATTCACAATTTTATATTTAGAAAATATTGTAAAACCACATTAAAATTTTAGATCAACTTATGGCTTAAATCTGTCTTATAGAAAATTATTTTCTAATTATTTAGTACTGGTTTTTAACATTCGTCCTGCTTGGACTGAGTAGTAACAGTCACCCACACAAAGAATTACTTAAAACCATCAAATACTAAATTAAATTAAACCTTCTCAGTCTCAGTTACAATGAATTTAACTCCTTTCCAAGGACCCATATTTTAGAAGTATATTTCTTACATAGATAATGCAGGAGAATAACCCATTTCAAAGAACTGAAGTACAAACATGTGTGTTTTTGTGAAAGTTCACAGTGGTCTGCTCTGTGGGTTGATCCAAGTGAATAGAATACAGCAGGCCCTGTCCTATTCATAGAATTCATGTCATACCTCAAATTGATTTTTGGAAGAAAGATTGGAAAAAACAGATTGATGAGAAAGAAAAATATAGTTAAAATAATATAATTATATATTGCAAAAACACAATACAACTAACACTAGAGCAAGAAGAAAACTTACTTAACAGATTTTCTTTCTCCAGACTTTATTTGGAGGAACAGCACAGATAGAAAGTCTGTGGGTCAGATACTAATGATCAATATATGATTTTTATCTCTCTCAAGGTTACAAATTAAACAAGTGTTCCCTTCCAAGGTTACTAAAATCATTTGCAGAAAGATCAAAAATAGAAATTAAGCCTTTCAGAGTCTGAGGCACAAGACAAACATGTCATTTTCTATCACAGCCTTGTTAATTAAAACAAAAAAATGTGTTATAATCAGGTAGATCACATAAGGATCTGAAATAGTAAGTAATAATTATCTGAGTCATAATTAATAAACAGTAAAAGTTGTCAGAAGTACCAATTATATTCCTTATTGTCCATATTACTTGGTATTATGTGACATTAAGTATAGGCTACATGTAAAGGAGAAAAAAGTGTAGCTGTACTTAAATTATGCAAACAGCAAAAGATTTACAGTATTGGCTGATAGAAGATGGTAAATAGCCAAAACAAGAGGCTAATTAGTTGTAAACAGGATTAAAGTTGATTTTGCAATCAAGAAAAGAATAAATCAGAGAAAATTTAATTTGCCTTCTGATAAATCACAGCCAACTCTCTGAGGAATATAGAATGATTCACGACAGTCATCTATCTTTAAAAATGATAATTGTTTGATGGATGTTAAACTCATAGAAAACAATGAGCAAAAATACACAGCTCTTTTATGGACATTCACATTCACTTTTTTGTACTATTTATATCTTTCATCAGTATGCTACACTTGCTAAAAATGATGGTTTAATATTAATAAGGTGTTATTAAAAGTCTACCATTCATGATAGTAATTAGTCATTGCATGGTATAATGGATGGGTTTTGACAAATGTATGTCTTATAATATAATAAAGAATCGGGAAGAGCCTGGAACATATTGGTCCAGGAGACAACTTCCTGAAGAGAACATCAATGGCCCAGGCCTTAATGTCAGCCATTAATAAATGGGACCTCATGAGGCTGAGAAGCTTCTGTAAGGCAGGAGACACTGTCAAGAGAACAAAGAGACAGCCGACAGACTGGGAAAAGATCTTCACCAACCCTACATCTGACAACGGTCTATTATCCAAAATATATAAAGAAATCAAGAAAGTAAACACCACCTAACCAAATAATCCAATTGAGAAATGGGGTTTGGTCTCAACAGAGGAGTATCAAATGGCTGAGAAACACTTAAAGAAATGCTCAACCTCCTTAGTCATCAGGGAAATGCAAATCAAAACAACTCTGAGATTCCATCTTACACCCATCAGAATGGCTAAGATCAAAAATTCAAGCGACACCACATGCTGGCAAGGATGTGGGGAGAGAGGAACACTCCTTCATTGATGGTGGGAATGGAAACTAGTACAGCCACTTTGGAAATCTATCTGGTGCTATCTCAGAAAAATGGGAATAGGGCTTCCTCAAGACCCAGCTATTCCACTCCTTGGAATATACCCAGAAGATGCTCCAGCACACAACAAGAAAATTTGCTCAACCATGTTCATAGCAGCCTTATTCATAATAGCCAGAACATGGAAACAGCCTAAGTGTCCCTCAGTAGAAGAGTGGATAAAGAAACTGTGGTACATATACACTATGGAATACTACTCAGCTATTAAAAACAAGGAATTCCCGAAATTTGTGGATAAATGGATTGAGCTAGAAATGATCATAATGAGTGAGTTAACCCAGAAGCAGAAAGAATCAAATGGTATATACTCACTTATATCTGCATACTAGCCCAAGGGGCATGTCCCACGAAAGCCTTCACTTACCAGGAAACTGGGACAGAGGGGAAGGCATCCTATTGGGACTCTAAATGAGAGACGCATGGGAGAACAGCAAAATAAAAGGATCCAGAGGGTCCTAGAAATCTACAAGTAGAACAATATGATAGGCAGATTTGGGCCCAGGGGTCCCGCTCAAACTAAAGCACCAGCCAAGGACAATACAGGAGGTAAACTTTAAACCCCTTCCCAGATCTAGCCAATGGTCAGAATATTCTCCACAGTTGAGTGGAGAGTGTGATACGACTTTCTCACGTACTCTGGTGCCTCACATTTGACCATGTCCCCTGGAGGGGGAGACCTGGTGGCACTCAGAGGAAGGACAGCAAGTAGCCAAGAAGAGACTTGATACCCTATGAGAATATATAGGGGGACGTAATCCCCCTCAGGAACAGTCATAGGGGAGGGGAATAATGGGAAAATGGGGGGGGGAGGAATGGGAGGATACAAGGGATGGGATAAACATTGAGATGTAACAAGAATAAATTAATAATTAAAAAAAATAAATTAAAAAAAAAAAGAGAGAAATGGGGTTTGGAACTAAACAGAGAATTCTCAACAGAGGAATAGCAAATGGCTGAGAAACACTTAAAGAAATGCTCAACCTCCTTAATCATCAGGAAAATGCAAATCAAAACAACTCTGGGATTCCCTCTTACACCCATCAGAATGGCTAAGATTAAAAAATCAAGCGACACCACATGCTGGCAAAGATGTGGGGAGAGAAGAACACTCCTTCATTGCTGGTGGGAATGCAAACTAGTACAGCCACTTTGGAAATCTATCTGGTGCTATCTCAGAAAAATGGGAATAGGGCTTCCTCAAGACCAAGCTATTCCACTCATTGGAATATACCCAGAAGATGCTCCAGCACGCAATAAGAAAATTTGCTCAACCATGTTCATAGCAGCCTTATTCATAATAGCCAGAACATGGAAACAGCCTAAGTGTCCCTCAGTAGAAGAATGGATAAAGAAACTGTGGTACATATACACTATGGAATACTACTCAGCTATTAAAAGCAAGGAATTCCCAAAATTTGTATATAAATGGATTGAGCTAGAAATGATCATGATGAGTGGGTTAACCCAGAAGCAGAAGGAATCCTATGGTATATACTCACTTATATCTGCATACTAGCCCAAGGGGCATGTCCCAGGAAAGCCTTCACTTACCAGGAAACTGGGACAGAGGGGAGGACATCCTATTGGGACTCTAATTGAGAGAAGCATGGGAGAATGGCAAAGTAGAAGGATCCAGAGTGTCCTAGAAACCTACAAGTAGAACATCATGATAGGCAGATTTGGGCCCAAGGGTCTCGCTCAAACTAAGGCACCAGCCAAGGATAATACAGGCGGTAAACTTTAAAACCCTACCCAGATCTAGCCAATGGTCAGAACATTCTCCACAGTTGAGTGAAGAGTGGGATATGTCTTTCTCACTTACTCTGGTGCCTCACATTTGACCATGTCCCCTGGAGGGGGAGACCTGGTGGCACTCAGAGGAAGGACAGCAGATTGCCAAGAAGAGACTTGATATCCTATGAGCAAATACAGGGGGAGGTAATCCCCCTCAGGAATAGTCATAGGGGTGGGGAATAAGGGGAAAATGGGAGTGAGGGAAGAATGGGAGGATACAAGGGATGGGATAAACATTGAGATGTAACAAGAAAAAATTAATAAAAAAAATATAAAAAAGAATGGTTTCAGTGCCCTAAAATATCTCCTGTTTTTGATTTATTAACCCTACCATTCTTCACCTATAGAACTCAGAACTCATTTTTCTAATGTTGCTACAGTTTAACATTATAAATGACGTAAATGTCCTTAAATGTGTTATAGTTGGAAGAATACATTGTTTGGCCATTTCACATGCTCTTCCATTTAGAAGTATATATTCCAGTTCCATGTGTTTCTGTAATTTGAGAGTTGAAATTTTTTATTTATTAAAAAGTATCTTATTACAATTAGCCCAGTTTGTCTCTTTACCTGCTAAAGGAAATTTTATTTACTTTTAAGTTTTGTAGAGTTTAAATAGAGATGCTGCTGACATACTTGTTGAAACTTTTCATATCAAAGAGAGATTTCAATACTTTATGCCTAGACTTTAATTTTAAAAGAAACTGTCAAACTTTTACAAGAAGATTTGTACTATTTACACATCTCACCAGTCTGGAATTATATTTCCTATTGCTCTATAACTCTCTCAGTATTTGAAGATGTTATTATGTTATACTTTATCCACATTAATATGCATTTGGTAGCATATCAATGTAGTTTAAATTTATCAGAAAATCCTTATCATCTATATGTGCATCTTCTTTTAATATATCTTCTTAGGTTTGTCTGATTTTTTTATTGTTTTCTTTTGCCAAATTTAAGCTTATATTGTTTCTTGAAAACCAGTCCCTTATCAAATACATAGTTTATAAATATGTTTGCACAGTCTGTGCCTTTTTTCTCTATTATGTAACAGTGTCACTTATAGTGCTGATTTTTTTTAATCCAATTTATGAGTGTTTTCTTTCACAGCTTGTGCTTCAGGCATTATATCAAGAACATTCATATCAAACTCAGGGTTAGACGAATTTTATCTTATCCTATCTTCCAAGTTGATGATTGTATCTCTGATCTACATTTTTTTTTTTTTTTTTTTTTTTTTTGGAAAAATCATCAAATCTGAGACAAGATTCTTTTCCTGCTTTTGGTCTTTTTTGCATGAGAATATCCTTTTGGCATGGCACTGTTTGCTGAAAGTGGTATCCTTTCTTCACTAAGGGGAGGAAGCTTTTTCTTTTATTTTGAAAATATAGTGAACTTGTTTTTCATACAATTTAAGAAATTGTTGATTTTTTCTACTGTCTGCCCCCTCTAGCAAAGAGATTTACAATGGTAAGTCTATATTTATTATACTATGTATTAATTATTTATACAGATATATTATTATCTGGGGTATATTCTATTCTTTCTGCCTCTGCTTTCAAGATGGTTCCTGAACATTGTCAGGTAAGGAGTAGGAAGGTAGTGTCTCCTAATGCAACCAAGCTGACCACAAACTCAAAACCATCCTATCTCAATCTTCTGAGTACTAGGGTAACAGGATTTTACTATGAGGCCTATCTTTTATTTGATTCCTAAGCACATTAATGTTTGAGAATGTTTTCTTCCCAGAAACAAAATATATCTGGGAATTTTTTCTGAACAATGAGATATCTATTTTTTTATAAAATGACTTTTATTTTATAAGATCAGTGACTAATTCTTTGCTACTTTTGCCACTTTTCTCAAATCTTCTACTTCTAGTTTCCCATTTAATATTTTTCTTAAGTTTTAGCTAGTGCTAAAAAGCTTCATGCCTTATATTTTCTACTTTTCTTTGTTTAAAATAGTTACAGAAAAAAATTACTCTAAGTTTGAATATTGTACAAAATTTATTTAACTCTAGTATCAAGAAACAAATTGAAGTTACTTAACAATGACTTACACAATACCTGAAAACTCTAAGCAATGAAGAGATGTACTAAATCACCAAAGATCTCTAGAAACCCTGTCCTTCAATGTTTAAGTCATTATCTATTGTGAGTTAAATATATCTGCTTTTTTGTTGTATAAAATATAAAATTTTCAGAATTTTCTCTAAAGCCCATGTTCAGTTAATGCAAAAAGTATCTGAACAGATCAGTTGGACCCTAGAGTCCACTAGGGTAGGGGGTCATCGCGAGAGACCATTCAAGGACCACAGTGTTGATGCAAAAGCACAAGGTTTATTGCTGATGCGTGTCAGGGGACCTCAGCACTTACTCAGGAGGGAGGCACCACGAGTCACTGTTACAGGCTACTCTTAAAGGCTAAAACCACAAAGGTTAGGAGGGGCTGCTTGCCCTATGTTAGGATTGGCTCTAGTGGTCGCTAAGGGTGCTTGTCTAAATGTTATTGGCTATTGCAGGGGACATTGGTCTTGGGGGCTATTCTTGGCAGGGAGGGGTGTTGGGGAATTTCCAGAGAATTTCCAGATGGTACTTTTCTGAGAATTGTTTACCTTAGTTGAAATTGTTTATCTCGGTTGGCAACCTTGATCTCAGAAACTGAAACTGGCCTTCAATTCTTTCTGGGTCACTTTCCCAAGCTTGTCTGGGTCACGTTCCCAACTTAGGCTGAGAGAGAGAGAGATCCATACAATCTAACTGAAAAATGAAATGGAATATTAGATATAAAAACGATAATTTGTTCAATATAATATATGACCTCTAAAGTCCTGTTCATTTTTCAAGTTCTTTATTTGTAGATTATCTTCAGGAATCCACTTAAGAGTGCATGGCAGTATTACCAGTCAACTAATGAAAGTGTTTGAAATATGAAGTGTCACTCATTGATCACTGAATCAGAAATAAATCTTAAATTTGCATGACTTATTAATTTGAAAATGATGCACCAACAGCATATGCCTTTTTCAATAAATATTACTTAATACGTTAAGCTAAAAAAGGCAATGATGTAAGACAGAAAAAAAAAGAGCTAAGAATGAACTGATAAAATATCCATTTTGAAGTAAAACCAAGTTGAATATTTCTGATGTTTGGTGAGTAGTAACTGCACTTTTCCTTTATAATTTGAATGTACAGTGTGTCCAGTGTTTAGATGCAAGAAAAGATTGCAGTGGATCTTCAATTTGCTTCTCATAGTCTACTGTATAACTGTATCTGTGGCCATTTTAGGATTAACTAATATCTTAAACCTTATTGTCTGATCAGTCAAATAGACACTTTGTGTTTTACATTTCATCATTTCATCACTTATTATCCTCCTAAACTATAAAAGTAGACACATTTTCCAAATAAAATGTTTAATTTGAAATCCACAGTTTAAATCTTGCCTCTCACATCTCACTAGGATAGAAGCAGACAAAATCTTATTATTTCTGTGATTACTAAGGTAATTATAATTTTTACCTCGAGGTGCTACTAAGAGGAAGCATAAAAGATGTATGAAAACAGAATTATAGATATGCTAGTTATTATTATTGTCAATTTAAAACCATGAAATTGTACTGCACGTTGACAATATAAGGACAATAAGAATTAAGATTGCAAAGACTTGGAAAGCTTTTTACTAATGTTTGATAATGTTGATACAAGTGCTGTTTTATTATTTATGCTACAATTATACTCAAATAATTGTTTATATGAAGATTATATTTGGGATCACTTGGAATAAAATAAATGGTATAATAAATTGTCACCAAAAGGCCATCGGGTTTTAAAATACAAGGTATATGGAAAGTACAGAGTAGAATTTAATATTAATTTATTTACAAAGAAAAAAATCACAAGCACAGAATATCTTTATTTCACTTGTATTAGAACAATGAGATTCTAATATTGAGCAAACATATACTTTATAAAAGATTTAAACTCTTGAATCAATATAGTAGTAAATATTGGAACATAAGTATAGTGTTCAATTGATTTAGTCATTAGGTTTTATCTTAACAAAAGGAGATCAGCCATATCAATACACTAGAGTGGTTTACAAGTTAGGATTTTGGTCCAGGATGTCTAGGTTGATACCCGTGTTCCATTACTTATTATTTAGCGTATTATGGACAGTTATCTTAAGTTCTGAGTTTTCAAACTCTTGTCAAGAATTTTTTAAATGGAATATTTTGAAGCACTTAAGATAGTAGCATATTGTAAGCACTCAAAGGGATATTTATTCATGCATTATATTCTTTTTATGGAAATAATTAAAAGAATGAAGTTAAAAACAACATTACTGTCCTTTGGAAAACCAGGAGAGTTCACTGATGAGCAAAAAGCAGAGATTTATTATTGTTTTATTGCTTAAATTAAAATATCTCAAGCCAAAAGAATACTTGTCTATGTAACTAATATAATGATTACACAGGTAATTCATTACCATCATTTTCAATGAAATTTTAATGATACTATGAAAGCCACAATGCTACACAAATTTGACACATAAATTCAACTTAACTTAGAGTGTTACTCAAAGGAAATTAGGGAGAAAAGTTGCAGCCTGTGTAGCACAGACTCAGAACTATCATTATTATAATCTCCCCTATTATTGCTTCTTATGTTTTTATCAATATCTTGTAGGTAATCCTTTAACAACTATTATGGTTTCCCAAAACCATAAAATCTCTAATGCCTTAACATTTTATCTACATTGCTTTCCCCATTTCTTCCAAAAGCTTTGCAAGACCAAGACAATGGAAATTTGATCAAATGCCACCAATATCTTTTTCCTCCAGAAAAACATCCACAAATGTATACTCTTTGATGACTCAATGCTTTGTGTCTTTATTTTACTGAGGAGAAGCATCAAGCCAAAAATCTAATTTGTATTGGCCAATTTAATTCTATTTAAAGTTAGTCTTTGTTCATTAATGATAGGAAATATGAAGATATCTTTGATCTTGATGATGTGTAATATCACAAACTTTCAGATATATGTGACATAAATATTCACAAAAAGAAAAATATTCAGAACAAAGAAATAAGATCTGCTGTAATAATCAGTGAATGATATTAGATTAGACTACACTTCTGTCAATGTTATTAACTACAGAAATGAAAACAGTTTGCAATAGAATCTACATCTTAAGATTACTAATCTAATGTGAGATGTATAAGAATGAAATATTATTATGAGCAATGACTTTTACCTTTGTGTTTCAATAAAATACATGCATGTACCAGGTGCACAGGTGAGGAAAGGAATAGGGGTATCTATTACAGGTCTATGTGGGTTGTGAAAAAGGAATGTAAGATATTATTGTATGACATTTTTTCCTAGAAAGTTCAATATTATGTCCATTAAGAGCCTTGGAGAAGGAGGCCTGAAGGGGGTCCCAGTAACATTCAGTACAGAGCCAACTTTGCCTAATCACCATCTGCCTGATCCACCTGGGATGCAGACAGCATAGCAGAGGCTTATGGGATCCTAGGTACATTCAGGTGCACTTAGGCACAGCTACCAGAAGTGAGCAGCAGGCTCTTCCCTAAGCTCCATTGTAAGGCCCAAGTCTCACCTGAATCACTGAGGAGTTCTATATAAGAAACATTTGGTTAACACTAAGGACAGCCAGATAGCTACAGGCCAGTGTAAGAACAAAAATCAATAACAGCCACGGTAGTATGTCATCACCAGAGGCCAGCAATCTTTCTACAGCAAGCTATGAATATCCAAACACAGAAGCACAAGAAGATGACATTAAATCTAACCTTATACTGATGATACAGACCTATAAAGAGGAAAAGAATAAATCTCATTTAAAAAATACAGGAAAATACAATCAGATGGGTAGTAGCCATTAAAGAGGAAACAAATATATCCCTTAAAGAAATACATGAAAACACAATTATACATGTGAAGGAAATAAATAAAACTGCTGAGACCTGAAAGTGGAAATAGAAGCAATAAACAAAGCATAATCTGAAGGAATCCTGGAGATGCAAAACCTAGGGAAGAGAATAGGAACAATTGACACAAGCATCACCAACAGAATTCCAGAAATGGAAGAGAGAATCTCAGACATAAAAGACGTATGCAAAGAAATTGATACATCAGTCAAAGAAAATGTTAAATATAAAAAATTCCTGACACAAAACATCCAGGAAATCTAGGAAACTGCAAAGACTTATCAAGAATAATAGGACTACCAAAAAAATGAGAGTCCCAGGTCTAAGGACCAGAAAATATAAAATTATAGAACAAAATTCCCCCAATCTAAAGAAAGAGATGCATTTAATCATACTAGAAACACACAGGACACCAATTAGATTGGACCAGAAAAGAAAACCCTCCCAGAACACAATGAACAAAACAGAACATAGAAAAAATATTAAAAGTTGCAAGAAAAAAAGGCCCACTAACTTACAAATGAAGACCTATCAGAATTAAACCCAACTTCTCAGCATAGCCCCTAAAAGCTAGAAGGGACTGGAAAGATGTCTTGCAACCTCTAAGGGACCACAGATGCCAATGTAGACTACAATACTGAGCAAAACTCTCAATAGCCATAAGTAGAGAAAACAAAATATTCCAAGACAAAACCAAATTTAAACACTCTCTCCACAAACGCAGCCCTACAGAATACAATAGAAGGGAAACTACATCCAAGATTATACAGAAAATAAATAATTCCACTCCGATGAAAACAAAAGAAGGGACACACACACACACACACACACACACACACACACACACACACACACTAATATCAGCAATATCTCAATAACAGAATCTAACAAGCATTGGTCATTACTATCTTTAATATCAGTGGACTGAGTTTCCTCCAAGAAGGATATAAGCTAACAGAATGAGAAAACAGAATTTATAATTCTTCTGCATACAAGAAAGATACCTCAGCAACAACAGTAGACATTACCTCAGATTAAAGGGCTGGAAATCTTTTTCCAAGCATATGGAACCAAGAAGCAAGCTGGGATAGCCATTCTAATATCTAACAAAATAGACTGTCAACCAAAATTAATCAAAAGAAATGGGGAAGCAAATTCATACTCTTCAAAGGAAAAAACCATCAAGTTGACATCACAATTCTGAACAAATATGCTCCAAATAAAAGGGCACCCATATTCATAAAGGAAATACCACTAAAGCTTAAATCACACATTGATTCCCCACACATTAATAGTAGGAGACCCTTATCTCACCAGTGGACATATCAAGACAGAGACAGGTTTTCTCAGTGTAGCCTTGGCTGCCCTGGACTTCTTTGATAGACCAGGGTAGCTTCAAACTCACAGCAATTTGCCTGCCTCTGCCTCACAAAGTGTTGGGATTACAGGTGTGTGCTACCATGCCTGGCCTTGTATAATCTTAAAAATCTACTGATTTATCAATAGGTGAAATATCTAAAGGAAATAATCATGTATTAAGTAAGAGTTCAGAAAGGCTAATATCTAAACAAAGAAAAGCTTTAGTTTTATGCAATGCAAAGGGATTTTTACCATCTAAACATGATGGTTCCTGTGTAAGGTCAGTTGCTTACACTTCATCCATTTTCAATATATAATAGTTTGCAGCCTTCTGGAATGAAACCCAAATGTACATAAATTATTTTGTGCACATATGTAGATTTATATTTCCACAATAGTTTTTAAATACCATTTTTGCACATATTTAAATATTAGGCAATTTTGCATACATCAGTAGATTTTTTTTTTACTTTTCAAGAATAATAGGTATATTTACATGAACCAGGACATAAGACTACTAATACTAAAACATAAGAACATTAATTGCTTCACTAATTCAGCTTTTCTCCTATATGCTCCAGAGTTTACAATTATGTAATAGATAGCCCTAAACCTTGACATTGCTCTTCATCAAGGGATTGAATTCATGCCTTACACAAAGCTTTCTTAAACCATTATTAGCTATTTGTAAAGAAAAAAAGTTGAAGGCAAATTTCCAAATCTTTTAAACTATATGTTCAGCTAGTACCTAGTCATGAAAGAAAGCACATCACAAAAACAAACAAACAAACAAACAAACAAAAACCCTCACAGAAACCACATAGATAAATCTTCAGGTATCTTCTAATTTTGTCCTGAGTATATGTGAATCATAACGTTGACAAGGAAGGCATAATTTTAATTCTCAGTTAAGAAATATTTTAATGTTTGGTCAGAGATATAGTTCATTAGAAGAACACTTAACCTAAATGAGCAGTATTATTTTTAATTATACCATTGAAAATGTTTCACAACCTCATATAGCTTCATGCTATAGTTTAAAATAAATTTTACAAGATCATTCAGAAATGATTTAGCCAAAATTAAAAATTAGATCTAGCATACCAAAATATTCAGACCTATTTCCCAGCTTGCTGAGCCTTGATATTCATTGTAAAATGACTTCTTTTTAATAAGTGGCCCTCATGAAATGAGAATATGAAGACAAAAGGTTATGTGAGTTATTATTTTCTTTTATAAAATTCCCTGTAACTAATATCATATCCAGGAATGTTATCTGTTACTTAGATTTTAAACAATATATACTGACTTGGAAAATCAATAATCCTATTTAAATTTGTTTTAATTGAAAAAGTGACTGAATTAATCCCCTAATAGTAGCTAGAAATCATAATGTAAAATACAGCATAATATATGAATAAAATGACAAAGCAAAAAAAAAAAAAAAAAGCCAAAGCATTTTAGAGATAAAATTTTAGAAATAAAAAAGCATTCTTCCACACCACATAATAACATTACAAGGATAAATAAGAAGTGGGAAAAATGCAACTTAGCATCACCACTTCTATCTCTGAAGAATTCTTTGTAAATGAATCAATAGGGAAAGAAAGCTAAATATGAAGTCGTTGTGATTTGGAAATTGCTTCTCTCTCTTTCTTGCCTGCCTCTCTCTCTGTCTCTTGTCTCTGTCTGTCTGTCTGTCTGTCAGTCTGTCTGTCTCTCTGTGTCATATATATATCTTGGTTGCTTCTTTTGCTTTATCATGCCATTACATTTTCAGATTCTTCTAAATCTAAATTCATCTACATAAAGACATATTATAATAAAAACAACAATTAAAAAGTAATCAACATATAAATTTAGAACCTTCATATGGAGGGGAAAGTCCTCTTTGCTCTATTTCTGAATTTCTTGTGGTTTTGGTTCATCTTTAGCTTATGTCCAGTCGCATCAAGGTAGCACAATTAAAAAGGGCAACCGATTAGTATATGCCCTAAAGTGCAATAAAGAATGTTATTTTTCTATAAGTGATTCTAAAAAGTACATTATAAGTCACACATGAATGTAGTTAAAATAATCAAGTAAGTAAATGACTACTGTTCTAGACATAAAAATCATTATATATAAGCTAGCAGTATAAGTTTTGATTTACTTATACTAGAAATATGTTATACTACTACATTATATAAACTTATATTACTATATTATATATATTACTACTAAAAGTGGGTATTTCTATTATATTCATTAGAAAATAAAAAATTCAAACCTAATATCTCCTACTCTGAATTCACATGTAATATGTTTCATCAAAGTAGTTATTAAATTAGATCCCAGATATTATAATTTCCTTGTAGATATTAAATATATCAACATTTTGATGTTTTCCTTGTGGTCATGTTAAATGTAAATATTCATTGTAAATCTGATTATTGATTTATATAATTCTTTTATAAGTGTCTGTGGAAATCAAATGTTATATTCTCCGGTTCTAAAATGTCTCTTCTAGTGGCATTTTTATGTAAATATTCTTGTTTAAGCTTATTATAGGAAAGTTCACTTGCATTGACCTCATGAATGGGATGCTAACAAACAGAAATCTTAGCTCTTGTTTATTGTACAACATTTTGTTCACATTTCTCTTGCCTTTTTATGCTCATAGAAAATTATTTTCATTTATGAATAGATTGCTGTTTTCCTTCCTATTTAGGCTTGCTTTTCTGTGTATTTTATTTGTTCTAACCTTCATTATTCTTTTCAGTAGACAGTCCTTTGTTTAAAAAAAAAGTGTGGTTTCTGAAGGTGGCAAAGGGGGCGGATCCCCCTCAGAGTTAGCTCAGACCAAAGCACACACCAAATTCTCAGCACAAAAAAAGATTTATTGCACTGGAGGGGCAAGATAAATCAGACAAAGGCATGAAGAAGTGTCTCTGCAGAAGTGTTTTTTTTTAAGATAAATAAAAGGGCAACTCTCCCATTCTTCCCTCCCTCCCATTTTCCCCTTATTCCCCTCCCCTATGACTGTTCCTGAGGGGGATTTCTTCCCCTTGTATATGCTCATAGGGTATCAAGTCTCTTCTTGGTAACCTGCTATCCTTCCTCTGAGTGCTACCAGGTCTCCCCCCTCCAGGGGACATGGTCAAATATCAGGCACCAGTGTTCGTGTGAAAGTCATACCCCACTCTCCACTCAACTGTGGAGAATGTTCTGTCCATTGGCTATATTTGGGTAGGAGTTTAAAGTTTACCACCTGTATTGTCCTTGGCTGGTGCCTTAGTTTGAGAAGAACCCATGGGCCCAGATCTGCCTGTCATAATGTTCTTCTTGTAGGTTTATAGGACCCTCTGGATCCTTCTATTTGCCCATTCTCCCATTCTTCCCTCACCTATAGTCCCAATAGAATATTTCAATAATATAATATTCCTAAACCTTTTCTATCATATGTATTCAAATTCCATAAGAATCGTGAGATCTGTGCATGTCTATATTTTGAAAGCAAAGCTAATGTTCTTTTAGTCTGTGTTTATATATTAATACATATCTTGAACTTATTTCACCGCAATAAAGAATTGTCTTTGAAGGCAAATCCAAAACATGAATTTTGAGCAGTGTTTTAAGACCAACAAACATCATGGTAAATATACCACTTTTCACAAGTGCATGTTGCATAAATAGCCACTTCCTGATTCTTATGATATGAGTTTTGACCAAAAGAGTTTAATACCATGCTAGAATGAGCAAAGGATAAATAAGATTTTATATTATAAGCTTAAATTTTTATAGTAATAATCTTTTATTTGACAGAATATTATGATAATATCCATTTCAACAATATGTAAAGTGTAAGACAAAAGTCTAAAACTATTATTAAGAGCACTGTAGTAACTATTACATAAAAAAGTTGTTTTAGGCTTTTAATAAGTTAGAAGTTAAAATATAGACATATTACTTTATGCAAAAAATAAATGAATTTTGTTTTATTGTGCTGAAACTTAGAATGCAATAAAAAAGATAATTAACCAATTTATCACAAATACCGAACAGACCAATGACTTTGATAATTATCAAGACAACTCAATTTTTGCTTTACTATGCAAAACATGTTTGCAACTGCATTGGAGATAATCAAAATTACAATATATTGGTTACCAAAGCATGAAAAACTTAGACTGTCACAACCAAGTAATTGAACTTAATAAAGCTTTTAAACTATCTTTGTTCATTACTATTCCTTGGAGGTTAGTGGGGTGATCTTTTTTTCTGCTGAAGAGAATAATAAATTTTTAAAGAAGCAAATCAAACTATTTTGTAAAAACCAAGACCATCATACAGGTAAACAATATTTTCTTCTATGCTAAATCTAAAAAGTAGAGTAAGTTGCTTTTATTTGTATTCTTTGCTAAACATTTTGCCAATACTTTCACATAGTAAATAACTTGGAGTTTTGGGTCACGTACTGATTTTTTTTATTCTAATGTACAGATATATAGAAACAACTGCTACTCTCTAGACAAGCACACTTTCTAGCATAAGTATATATTGCACATTCATTTATATAGTGGTGCCTAAGATTACATTTTTCTCTATTGAGAAAAAGAAACTTACTTAGCTTGTTGTCATTTCCCCTGTCTCTTGGGAGGTAGCTTTATTAGTGGTAATGATATGTCCTATTTCTTAATTATATTTTTGTCTTTATTTAAATTGACAAAATCTTCATACATTTAGAACATTCAGCATGACAGTTGTCAATATGTGAAAAAATTAATTCAAGTTATTTGATGCATATATCACCTATATTCTTAATATATTTTGTGATGAAAACACTTAACATCCATTGAGAGCTCGCTGAAGTTCCCATATTGTCCTACTGACAATATGGGATGCTGAGCTATAGGTTATTGATAGATTCTGGAGGAGAGCCATTCTCATTTGTTTAGTACCTACTGTTAAACTAAGCATGTTATAATGAATATTCCAAACTCATGGTCACAGAAAGCCCTGATTAAGCTCATTGGGTCACAAAACAAAACAGACATGAAATTTTAGGGAGAAAGTAATAGGAGTCAGAGAGGAGCAAGAGTAGGTAAAGATGGCAATAAACAGAACCTAATATAAAATATACTTTGTATTGGTAAATTATTACACAATTGTTTGAACTCACTGATAAATTGATTCTGGAAAGAGTAGTACCCTGGCAACACTCCATTTGACTTAATTGTGTTTGTTTCCAGGTATCTTCTGAAGCCTCTGTGACAAGGTAAGGTGACCATACAAAAATCCAACAGTACAAACACAGAGCTTTGAGAATGGCTGAAATATAATGTGTTTTCCAAGATGTTTTTGATGTTTATTCCATAATATTAATGTGCCTGCATTAGGCAAATGAAGCTAAATATTCAGGCATGAGACAGTAAGTCATAGAGAGATAGCTCAGTTGGGAACTCCAACTGCCTATCTCAACTAGTCCAGTCACATTCCTGACAGAAAAAAAATTCCAGGAAATCTGGGATACTATGAAAAGACATTGAATCTATAAATTGCTTTTGGTAAGAGGCCATTTTTACTATGCTGATTCTCCCGATCCATGAACACGGTAAATCCCTCCATCTTCTCATGTCATCTTCAATCTCTTTCTTCAGAGGTTTGAAGTTTTTTTCGAATAAGTTCTTCACTTGCTTGGTTAGAGTTACTCCTAGATATTTTATATTGTTTGTGGCTATTGTGAAGGGAATAGTTTTTCTAATTTCTTCCTCTGCCTGTTTGTCATTTGTATACAGGAAAGCTACTGACTTTTTTGAGTTTATTTTGTATCCTGCCAACTTGCTGAAGGTGTTTATCAGCTGTAGGAGTTCTCTGGTGGAATTTTGGGGGTCACTTATATACACTATCATATCATCTGCAAATAAGGATAATTTGACTTCTTCCTTTCCCATTTGGATCCCCTTGATCTCCTTTTGGTGCCTTATTGCTCTGGCTAGAACTTCAAGAACTATATTGAAGAGATATGGGTACAGAGGGCAGCCTTGTCTGGCTCCCGGTTTTAAAGGGATTTCCTTGAGTATCTCTCCATTTAATTTAATGTGGCTATTGATAGCAAGTTACCAAGAAGAGACTTGATATTCTAAGAGCATATATAGGGGGAGCAGGTCTCCCTCAATCACAGACATAGGGGAGGTGAGAAGCGGGGAAGTGGGAGGGAGGAAAGAATGGGAGAAAACAGGGAAAGGGCTAACAATCAAGATGTAATATGAATAAATTAATAAAATGAAAAAAAAAAAAAGAAAAGAAAAGACCTAACCTAAGAATAGTAGGAATAGAAGTAGGGGAAGAGTCCCAGATCCACGGACCAGAAAATATTTTCAGCAAAAGCATAGAAGATAATACCCCAACATAAAGAAACTGATGCATATAAACATACAGGAAGCATATGGAACACCAATTAGATTAAGCCAGAAAAGAAATCCTCCTGCCACATAATACTCAAAACACTAAGTCTACAGAATGAAAAGAGAATATTAAAAGCTGCAATGGGAAAAGGCCAAGTAACTTATGAAGATAGACCTATCAAAATACCACTGAACTTATCAACAGAGACTTTAAAAGCTAGAAATGCTTGGAAAATTGTCTTGCAGACTCTAAGATATCAACAATCCCAATCTAGACTATATCCAGCAATACTCTCAACAGTCATCGATGGAGGAAAACAAGATATTCCAAGACAAAATCAACTTTAAACAATATATACCCACAAAGCGAGCCCTACAGAAAATATTAGAAGAAAAACTCCAAGCAAAAGAAGGTAACTACATCCAAGAAAACAGAGGAAATAAGTAATTTCACACCAAGGAAGCACACAAAAACACACACACACTAACACCACAAGTATGAAAATAATAGGAATTAACAATCATTAGTAATTAATATCTCTCAACATTAATGAGCTCTAATGCCCAATAAAAAGACACAGGAAAATAAGTGTATTAGGATTCTGCTTCAGTCTGCCACCTCTGCTGTCATTGCATACCTGCTACGATGGCGTGGCCCTGCCCAGGGCCATATGAAAGCAAAGGGCCTCATTGTGGCCCTTTCTGTCTCTCCTCTCTCCTCTCTCTTCTCACTCTTCTTCTCTCTTTCTCTGTCTCTCTCTTCCTCTGTCTATGTCTCTCTGTCTTTCTCTGGGATACCATTCCCTCCTTTCCATCTCTCCCCATGCTCACTTAATAAACTCTTCTATAACATAATATCTGGTGTCTGGTATCTTATTACTTTCTTATCATTTTATTATATCATATCTTAATTATAAAAAAGTGGATTATAGGTGGGTCATAACAAAGTTAGGTAAATCTTGGCAATTGTGATAAAAGAGTTGGTATATACAGAACAGAATTTGTCAAGTGTCAGGAGGTGACAGGGGGTGTAAAGGTTGTAGTATAAGGATTTCCTGTAATGGATAAGAGGGGTCTAGGCCTCCAAGGGCTGTAGCCCTAGCTTCTTCATCAGCCCGGTTATTTCCCTTAGAGATTATGAACTTGTCACTTTGGTTTGACCAACAGTGGACAATTCTGATATCTATGGGAAAATGGGAGGCTTTTACCATAGCCATAATCTGGTTTGCATTAAATATATGCTCTCCAGATGGCACCATGGGACAGGATGACATGAAAGGCATATTTGGCATCTGTAGACATATTTAAGGATTGTCCCTGTGCCAATTGGAAGGTGTGGGTTAGAGCTATTTGTTTGGCATGTTGGTTACTGGTATGGGCAAGGAGGGCCTATGGCATAAGAGCTTCATCATGTATAAAGGAGTTGCCATCTGTGAATCAGGTACAGATAGCCTGGGGCAATGTGCCCTTCTCTATGTGTAAGGGGTGGGGCAATAGTTCCTCTAAAGTTACAATGCAGGAAAAAGATTGGAAAGTAGTCAAGGTTAGGTTGATGACGAAGACTAGAAATATTAAGAGGTTAGCATGGTTGGAAAGTAAGTGTGGTGTCTTCTACTAGTGCCACCTGGAGAGAAAGAACCCTAGAGGGAGGAAGAGGTTGTAAGTATTTATATGTTGAAAGGTGGAACAAGTTGTTAGAAGAAAAGACAATTATAGGTGACCCAAAAGTTAGGTTTTTGGATTTACAAATAAGGAGCTCAACAGAGGAATATCAAATGGCTGAGAAACACTTAAAGAAATGGTCATCATCTTTAGTCATCACAGAAATGCAAATCAAAACTACTCTGAGATTCCATCTTACACCCATCAGAATGGCTAAGATCAAAAATTCAAATGACACCATATGCTGGTGAGGATGTGGAGAAAGAGGAACACTCCTTCATTGCTGGTGGGAATGCAAACTTGTATAACCACTTTGGAAATCTGTCTGGTGCTTTCTCAGAAACCTGGGAATAGGGCTTCCTCAAGACCCAGCTATTCCACTCCTTAAATAGCCCAGAAAATGCTCCACCACACAACAAGGACATATACTCAACCATGTTCATAGAAGCCTTATTCATTATAGCCAGAACCTGGAAACAGCCTAAATGTCCCTCAGTTGAAGAATGGATAAAGAAACTAAGGTACATTTACACTATGGAGTACTACTCAGCTATTAAAAACAAGGAAATCCCGAAATTTGTTGAAAAATGGATGGAACTAGAAATAATCATAATGAGTGAGTTAACCCAGAAGCAGAAAGACTCATATGGTATATATTGACTTATAATTGGGCACTAGCCCCAAAAGCATGTCCCACGAAAGTCTTCACTTACCAGGAGATTGGGATAGATGTGAGGATGTCCTACTGAGATTCTAGGTAAGAGAAATATAGGAGATAGGGAAATAGAAGGACTCAGAGGCTCCTAGAAACCTATAAGAAGAACATCGTGATGGCTGGATCAGGGCCCAGGGGTTCTGCTCAAACTATTACACTAACCAAGGACAATACAAGTAGTAAACATCGAACCCCTACTCTGATCTACCCAATGGACAGGGCATTCTCCACAGTTATGTGGAGAGTGGGGACTGACTCTGACATGAACTCTACTGCCCCATATTGGACCACCTCCCCATAGTGAGGAGGCCTGATGGCACTCAAAGAACAAATAAGCAGGCTACCAAGATGAGACTTTATAGCCTGTGACCATATAGTGGGGGAGGCGATCCCCCTCGGTCTTATACCTAGGGGAGGGGAATAGGGTGAAAGTGGGAGGGAGGGAAGAATGGGAGGATAAAAGTGATGGGATAACAATTTAATTGTAATCTGAATAAATTAATAAAATTAAAATTTAAAAAAAGAAATGGAAAAATAGTAAAATTCAGTGAAAAAATTAATAAGGAGCTCAGCAGCAGCTAAATTATGTATGCTAAGTGCCCATCCGTGGGATGTTAGGTGTAATTTCTTTGACAGATATGCTACAGGTGCAAAGGAAGGTCTCAGCTGATGAACTACCACCCCAAGTGTATATCTCTCTTTTTCTATTATGTAGAGGGGGAAAAGGGAGGTTAGGTTTGGAAGATATAAAGATGGGGCCTGGAGAATAGTTTTGGAGCCTATGAAGGGGCTTGGTAATAAGTTTGAGAAGGGTTTCTTGTAAAAGACTTTGTGATGCCTCATGTAGAGGGCAGGTGTGAAGGGAAAAGGAAGGAATCCAGGAACATAAAAAACCAGCCACTTCTAGTAATGATAAAATATCTTCTTTAGTGGAGGAGCTACTAAAGACTGGATTAGGTACTTTCTATCTAAAGTGGGGGAAGCTCTGTGAAAAGAAGTTTGTCATCAGGAATTATCTTTCCTCTATACTTTCAGAGTCTAAGTTAGTATGTTGTAAAGGGGCCTTTTTAAGGTGTTCTAGAAACTGAAACAGGTTCTTTTTTTTTTTTTTTTTTTTTTTTTTTTTTTTTTCTTGTCTTGAATGACCTCTTGGAGTTCTTCATAAGAGAGGAAATAGCCATGGAGTGAAAGGAGGTGGTGGAGAGGGAGATTAAATACCTTAAGGGGAGAGGAGAAGCTTGAGAGGAAGGGGAGCTGTGGATTGACATTGGAGGAGTGGGAGTTCATTGGCAGGGGCTAAAGTAGTAGAGGATTCCTGAGGTTGAGGCTTTATAGTTAGAAGGAGCTGAGAGAGACAGAAGAACAGAGGGAAGGTTTGGAGTGAAGAAGGGGAAAAGCTTGGGTATAAGGAACCTCCTTCCATTTACTAGATTGCTGGTGGTAACAAAAAATCCCATAAACTATTGGGATTAAATGTACCATTACGTAGCCATTGAGATTAAATACCTGAGGAACAATCAGGCCAAATTTTCTTGCAGATGCGTGTGAGCTTAGAGGACATCAAAGTGAGCACTTTAAACCCCTACCCAGATCTAGCCAATGGTCAGAACATTCTCCACAGTTGAGTGGAGAGTGGGATATGACTTTCTCATGTACTGGTGCCCCACATTTGACCATGTCCCCTGGAGGGGGAGAACTGGTGGCACTCAGAGGAAGGACAGCAGGTTACTAAGAAGAGATTTGATACCCTATGAGCATATACAGGGGGAGGTAATCCCCCTCAGGAACAATCATAGGGGAGGGAGGGAAGAATGGGAGGATACAAGGGATGGGATACCCATTGAGATGTAACAAGAATAAATTAATAAAAAAATCACAGAAAAAAAATAAAACTAAAATTCTCCAGATGCATCCCAGAGGAAAACATGGAATTACCAATGATTGGGCTGTTCCAATGGGAAGGGTAGAAGTCAGTGATTTGTCCTAGCTGTCCCTAAGAGCAAAATATGACTCCGTGAAATTGGTGCAGTCTGTTCCAGGCATTTGTCAGCACTGGTCACAGATGAAGGGCATGGCCTGAGGCAGTCATGGTTACCTGGTACCAAGGACTTTGAACACATGCGAGAAAGAAGGAAGAGATGAAACTTTGCTTGTAGAGGGAAAAACTCACCCATGGGAAGACCTTCTAGCTGGTGGTCAGCAAGATGGGTCAAGCTTAGCCAGTAAAGACCATGGTTGGGTGTTCCTCTATTTCAAAAGGTGTCAGGTAGGAGCTGGATGGCCAAAGATCAATCTCCCCAGACCCAGTGTTATAGCTGACAGAAAGATGAACTCCCCAGTCAGGCCAGTGTTAAATGTGGTTGTATGGCAATCCAGTTGCAGAAACAGAGGTCTGTAAGCCAGTGGGTACAATTAGATTCCAGCTGCTTGGGCAGCTAGCTGATCAGGAAGTGGCTTCCACCTCAGTGTGGCCACTGGAAGAGATTTTTCAGGCCTTGGCACCAATGTTTGAATTATCTAGGGCAGCTAAGTGACAGATACACAAATCACGATACATGGCAAGCCCATGTGACAGATTTTATTGGGAAAGTAAGTCACAGAGAATGTCTCTACGGAGACAGAAGGGAGAAGAGAGGAAAGGAGAGGGCATGGGTCCCCTTATAAGGTTTGGGGGATGGACAGGAAGTGTTCCACTCTTCCTGAGTCTCTAGAGTAGCCTCAGACATGCCTGTTGTCCCATTGTCAAATCCCCTGCAGCTGGCCACATATATGCCTGTCTGCTAACACAGCAAACTACCCATAAAACCTTCAGCCTAAAATTTGTCTTGCCAACAAGAAATGTAAAGATAATGATACAACAGAGTTTGAGGGAGTAAGACAGCAATGACTAGCCCAATTGGAGACATGGAAGAGATCCAACTACTGTCACTATTAATGATACACTGCTATGCTTGAGGATAGGAGCCTAGTATAAATGTGTTCGGAGAGGGTTCATCAACAGAGGATGGAAACAGATGCAGAAACCCACAGCCAAACAATAGGCCAAGCTTGGGGAGTTTTGTTTGCTGTGCCCAGATTGTGATCCCAAAAAAAAGAACCAGAAAGACTCAAAACCACTGTAAATACAAGAGGAATCTTTAATTCATCCCTGGCTGGTCCATGTCCCACCCAAAATCAAAGTTCTCCGGAAGCAACCTAGGATGTTTACCTAGGAACTTTTTTGTAAGTTCCTCCAAAGCAGGGGGGATTTTAGTTAACATAAGGGGGTCTAATGTCCAAACGGTTTAATTTCCTTTGTTCTCCTTTTTCAGCATTTGCTCAGGTGTTTCTTAGTAATCCCATCTCTGGGGGGTGGGGGAGCGGGTCAGTTGGTATCAGATAACTCTATCTTTGGTTACAGCTTTGTGGTTCCTACCTATTAAGTTTGTTTATTCAAAGAACTTTGTGGACCTTAGATAGACCATTTGTGGTGCCAAGGTCATCTAGTGTTAGCTCAGAAGGCTCTAGCTTCCACAGGTGTTAAAGCACTTCCCAGGCTCCGAGCTCCCTTCTATATTAATTCACTTCCCTGGCTCTGCTCTTTCTCTCATTTTCCCTCTGTTTAAGAGGAAACTTTTCTCTAATCCTCGAGATGCATTCAGTTTTAGTACTTTAATCAGGAACATGGGCAGAGGTCTCATCTTCTATAGCTGCTTCAGTGCTAGCATAGGGTCATTGTTATAGAGGGTTAGAAGGAATGGAGGATAAGGTGCAGCAGTTCTTCGAAGTTCCTGTTGGAGAGTATAGAAACTAGGAATGTTTAAAGTTTAGAAGTCATTAATGGTTTCATCAGCGGCCAGTCTCTGGTACTGTGATCATAGCACCATTTACTGAATGGTGCTAAGTCTTTGTTTAATATATGTTAATAATTTATTTAGTAAGCATGGCCCGAAGGTAACTAACAATAGTAGAATAATTAGCGGGCCCAGGAGAGAAAGTATTAAAATTATTAGCCAAGGTGACGTATTAAACCAAGTTTCAAACCATCTTGACTTGGATTCTCGCTAGCTGTGCCTTTTTTCTAGGCCTTCCCTGACTTTAGCCAAGGATTCTTTTATAATGCCAGACCTATTGACATAAAAACAGGATTCTTCTCTGAGCATCGCACATAACCCTCCTTGTTGTAAGAACACCAAGTCAAGCCCTCTTTTGTTCTGAAGAACTACCTCTGCTAAAGTGTCAACATTTTGTTCTAAACTTGAAATTCAGCTCTCTAATCATTGGATGTCCAAGTCTATAGATAGCCTTAACTGACTATAATGTTTTTCCTAAAGGATCAGCAAGGAGATGCCTGTTCCTACCCCTGCAGCTCCTAGCCCTATTAGCACAGAAAGGGTTATAGCTATTATAGTTTCTCTTTTGTTTCTCATATGACTTTGCCTAAATGGGTCAAAGGCCAGGAGAAAATCCTCATTGCTGTGATAAATGAGCTGTGGGACCAATTGTACTAGGATGCAGTAAGAATCTGAGAGCAGCTTACAGTATGCACAGGGAGTCAAGCCAGAGGAACAGCCCCGCCATGTATTGTTAGAGGGTACCAGATATTGATCTGTTTCTATCCCAACATTAAAGGACTGCTTATAAAGGCTCCCGTGGGTGTCTGTGATTCATCTCACACAAGTCCTGTTTCTAGAGACCAAGCCCAGTTGGAGAGTAAGTCTGGCCTATGGGAGATGATGCCATTTGCAACCCATCATATCTTCAGGACTGGTTTATATCAGCTTTTATTATGTCCAGATCTCAGCAGCTTGCAATCCATTGGTGATCCCTGGATGGAAATTGTTAGCCAGGTTACAATCTCTTAAGACAAATACAGACTAGGGACATGTTAAAATTATGACTATAAGACAGCTGGAGTAGGCTTATGTCTTTGAGACCCAGTATACTAATTGGTCAGACATGTTTTTAGCATGATGATAATTATCCTAAAGTCTGTATTTAGAATACAACCAAAGGGAAATGAAAATCTTGAGTTTGGGACTGATTGACAAGCAATCACTGCTCTAGTAGCAGATAGATATATGGATAGAAAGATATAGATAGATAGATATAGAAAGATAGACAGATAAATCTATATGTATCCATATCTATATACATAACCTATAACTTGTATTTATGTATCTTAAAATTTTTTAAGCTTTTTTAAGTTTTATAACTTAGATCTTTTTAGTTATTTACCAAGAGACACAGGCAGTTGAATACTGAGTGTAGTCATCCAAATGAAGGATTAATAAAAAGTTACACTACCATCTAACATGAAGCCTGTGATCAAGGCAAGCCTATTTCTTCATCTTTTTAAATAAGAGAAAAAGGCCTAGTAGCTAATAGTTTTAGCTAGATAATGAATTGAGTAATATATTAACAGTGAATCTAATTGTCCTCTAGCTGTCAAGTTATCATTAGCTTAACCATCAATGATATTAGAGACTTGAGAAGGACAAATTGTGAATTTGATGAATCCATATATCAGTTCAAATGACAGAGATGACTAATGAGTCCGCCACCTAGACAGTTGTCTTACCCAGGCTCCTGTGGTTTCTTGGTATCATGGGCACTGGCAATCTGGCCATCAGGTACAGAAGATGAGAGGCTGTTTCTGTGGAAAAAGAACATCAGAGAGTGACCTCACCTCATTTTCAGCAACGTGAAACAATAACTCTCTAGCTGTAAAGCTTGTTGTCCACAGTACATGTTGGGCCTAGTAGCAGATGAATTGCTGAAGCAGTTTTTCCCAGTGGTTAAAATACCATAATCCCACATACAAGTCATTTGTTATTTCAAAAATCTTCTCAGAGACCTTGGTCAGTTACTACTAGGATGTAGGATTCTCTGTCATAATTATTTGAAATGTATTTTATGCCATTTTCAACAGTTCTCTGACAAGCTTGAGGATCAGCTTATCTATCCTCAATCCTTGTCTGCCTTTAGCTATCTGCTCTAAACTACATCTTACAAACATAAAATAGAATCCTATACTCTATAATCTGCAGATAAGTGTTAGAGGACCCTATCTGTCTAATTTTAGTATATCTGAATTGTTAGTTTCTAGCTATATATTGACTGATCACTTTAGAAAACATCTATGATTAACTAGAAACCATAAGTTTTAATTATCCTAAACAGTTTGTGATAGTGGCTTTTAAAAGGACTAGAACTTTATATATCATTTTAAAGAATGACATATAACACCTTTAAAAAGTTGATACATAGTATGCTGTAATCAAAATATAACCTTTCTTAATTGACAGTTGATCATTAATTTGTATCTCTCAGTTATATGTAATAATTTAGTTATTTAAGTTTAATTTTGAAAAAAACATAGGAGGCCAACTAAATCTTATATTCACAATCAATCATGACTATAAGCACAGTCAAAGATATTTTAAGAATATAATCATTCATGACGCAACTGATAATCTGCACATCTTAATTATTTTTAACAGTCCAAAATAAAATTACAACCATTAAATTGGCACTCCTTTACTTCAGTACTAATATCTCTAAATATAGGGGCTGGAAACTTTCCTAACTCCCATATGGCATATCATAGAATGCAACAATTTTCTTAAAAGAAATTGTATCAGTGTTACTACATATTTAATTTATAATTTACAGAAGTTTCCTTTAAGGCACTAGTACTCTGTATTGACTATAATATAATTAATACAAATGGTCCTTTTTCCATTTGTTTAAGGATGAAGTCATAGAGTATAACCATAATTTTTAGAAGTCAAAACCAGATTTTAACAGTGTAACTAATTGAATATCTGTAATGTTAATATATCTCAACTTAAAGGTATATTTAGAATCACTCATTTTTAAAGTTTGCAATATAACAGTCTGTTAATCTGAATTAACCTTTATAACAAGTAGAGAGCTCATTAGGACCAAGAAGCTCTAAAATTGTTGTCTTATACCATGTGGCCATCTCAAGATGGTGGAGTCACATGGCAGGATACAAATACATATGCATACATGGCTGTTATTTTAAAACATCTGTGTTACAAACATATATGAACACATATATGTTCTAAACAAGAGTTTGAATTTAGATTTTAAACATCATACCCAATAATCACATTATAAACATTTAAATATGAGTTAATAGTATAATCTCAAGTTATACAGGCTGGAGGTACAGCTTTAGTACCTTACTAAAGAAACATTGTTTTAAATCTAATTTTTTATAAGTCTAGTTTTAAGTACGTGACAAGAATTAAATAAAACCTTGATTTAAAAAATACATATGGAGACCTCTTGCGTTATGTCACTTATTGTTTAGAATGGCTCCAACTTTAAATTACAAGTTTGAGTTAACCTTTTTGTTACAGGTGTTAAGGATTTTAACCATCTTTAATAACCAGTAATTTGTAACCAAGGTGTACAGAACACAGTATATTTATTTATTTAAATAGCAAACATATAGTGGCCATATATATTAATACATTTAAGGTAGACAGACAAAACATTTTTTGTTGGTGTTTTTGTTTTTGTTTTTTCCTAGCTGTAATTTCAAGGGAAAAGTATCTTGTCACCTGTTGAACACAATCGACACAGGCAGGAGCTGGGGCTTTTTAGTGGTGTCCTGGATCAGGTGACCAATTTACCACGCTTGGGGGCAGGAGTCGGTCAGTCTTGTGACCAGACTGCAAGGTAGAAAAAGCTTTCACCAATGCCAGAACATTAGCTGCCCAGCAAGGATCCAGTAGCCCCCATGCTTGTGGCAGGGGTTCCCAGAGGCCCTCTGTGTTTGGGAGGCCTCTCCACCCAGGATTTAGCAGCAATTACATGTTTCAAGTAGGGAGTGGGAGTCACCAGGTTCAAGCCCCTATGTCTGAGACCTGACCCATTTCTAGAAAAGAGACAGTTACAAGCAAACAGAAATGCAAAAAGACCATACAAACAGAAATGTACCGGTATAGTGTACAAAAAGAATAAAAATTCAGAACTTCAGATCCTGAAAGCTAACAGACTCTGTTACATTCCTTCAGAAACCTAACCAGATGCAGCCTATCCAGTAACCAGGCTCTCCTTGAAATGAACCAGAATTGAGTCTAGTGATATAGACGGGGTCTGTCTCATAGCATATGTCCTAGTCTAGTGCAAAGCCTCCTCCAAACAAATAAGAACAATTGCCACAGATAACCAGAGAGACAAACACAAGGCTAGACAAGAAATTCTGCCAGGCGAGTGAGTGCGGGAGCGGCTTGCTTCCTTTTCTTCCAGTCAACTAGATTGTCTTGGGGACCGAGCCTTAAACTCTTGGGGTGCATATTACGACTTATTGGGACACAGCATCCCACTCTTGAGGCGCTCTGTTCCCGCCCCCCGGGGTCTAGGGCATCCCCTAGACCACTTGTGGCAGCAGTAACCTGGAATATCTTCATGGTCCATCAATGACCGCACACTGCCACGTTACTCCTCACCTGCTGCAGGCTCACGTTGCTTCTAGCACTCACCAGAGGACACAGAACAAAGATAAAAAGTCAGAACACTTGGCGAAGACAGCTGCGCTTACCCGGGTTTAGATGCTCCGGGCTCTGGAATTTCTGGAACCCTTTTGGTGATCAGAGACGGCCCCCAAATGCTGCACCCAGATCCCAAAAAAACAAAACAGACAAACAAAAAACCAACAACAACAGAAAGACTGGAAACCACTGTAAATGAAAGAGGAATCTTTAATTCATCCCAGGCTGCTCCACACCCGACCCCAAATCAAAGGTGTTGACGTGGGAACTTTCTTATAAGTTCCTCTCAGACAAGGGGAATACTAGTTAACATAATGGGGTCTGATGTTCTAACAGTTTAACTTCCTTTGTTCTTTTTCTCCATTTTCTCAGGGAAGCATGTTTCTTAGTAATCCCATCTCCAGGGCACGGGTCAGTTGCTATCAGATAATGCTATCTCTAGTTGCAGCTGTGTGCTTGAATATTTATTTTGTTTCCACCTATTAAGTCTGTTTTTGCTAAGAACTTTGTGGACCTTAGATAGACCATTTGTGGCTCCAAGGTCATCCAATGTTAGCTCAGAAGGCTCCGCCTTCCTCCAGTGTTAAATCACTTCCCCGCTCCATACTTTCTCTCATGTTGAAGAGTGGGAAGAAGGATTGAAGGAGCCAGAAGGGTCAAGGACACCACAAGAACATCTACAGAATCAACTAACATGTACCCATGGGACTGAACCATGAACCAAAGAGCATGCATGGACTAGACCTAGACCCCTTACACCTATGTAGTAGATGTGCAGCTTGGTCATCGTATGGGTCCCCTAACTATGTGAATAGGGGCTGTCTCTGACTCTATTGCTGGCCTTTGCATCTTTTCCCCATAGCTGTTCTGCCTATCAGGACTCTGTGGGAGAGCATGTACTTAGTCCTGCCGTGACCTGATGAGACAAGGAGGGTTGCTACACATGGGAGGTCTCCTCTTCACCTCTGAGAAGAGGAAGAGTGTTGTGTAGGTAGGACTGTGAGAAGAGGAGATTATGGGATGGGATCAGGCTATAAAGTGATGAAAGAAAGAAAGAAAGAAAGAAAGGAAGAAAGAAATTGATGGGAAAATAATTTTAAAACTAAAACAACATACAAAAAGATCATAATCTGGACTATATAGAAATATATATATATATCTTGTTCTTTTGTTCTTTTTTGTTTTCTTGTTTGTGTGCCGCCTCCACCCACCCCTATGCAAAAAGAGAGAAAGAAAATGCATGGAGTTGGGTGGGTGATGAGGTGGGAAGGATTTGAGAAGAGACTCAGGATATAAAAACCGTGATCAGAGTATATTGTATGAAAAAATTGTTCAATAAAAATTCCTAGAGACCAGCTCCAGCACACAGGGTAAACCAAGGCTGGTTGCAGCATCAGAGTATACCAGCTGATGGCTGGTGTTTCTCACTATACATTACTTCAGGCTTGTAACCTTGCTTTTTACACTTTAACTCTTAAAGTTCTAGACTGGTGGCCTTGCTATTTTCACTATAAACCTTAAGAAAAAGAAAGGTAACCATAAACTAAACACTACCCTCAGACTCACAGTCTGAAGCCTTGTCAATTGAAGTACTCAGGCCTTCTGCTTTTAGAGCCTCCAAAACAGCCCTTTAGCCAAGAAACTTTGATATTTAACAACAGGAGGTCTTAATTAGTTGAGCCAGGTGGTGAGTGATAAGGGATTATAAAAAGAAAAACCTCAATTCCTTTAGATTTGATGGCCTAGCAATGAACATAGGTTTGCTGGAAGCTAGAGGACTAATTAAAAAGTCTGGAAAAACAATCCCAGACTGGTTATCATGTACTAAACTTACTAAACTCAGAATCATGCAAACACATACACACATTTGACAGAAAAAAATAAGCAGATTTTTAACAAACCACACACACATGCGCGTGCACGCGCTCAGAATACTTCAATAGACAAAGCAAAGGAGCACCCAAAGACACGATTCATTGACAGATATGTAAAGACATATAAATATACATATATACACACAGATAGACAGAAAATATATGCACACAATTAGACATAGAAACAGACAGACACATTTTTGGATGAAGCAGATGGCTTCACCAAATGTTTAATTCTGTCTTGGTTTCTTTTTCTTAATTCAATTTTATATTTTAAACTTATTCACTTTACATTCTGATCATAGTTCCCTCCCTTTTTTCCTCTGGCCCCTCCCTCCCTCCTTCTTCCCCCCATCCAACTAACTCCCCTAGTCTGCAGAAAGGGAGAGCCCTCCTCCCCTACCAACTGACCCCAGCCAATCAAGTCTTATCAGGACTGCCTGAGTCATCTTCCTCTATTGCTGGAGGGAGTGCAAACTTTTGTAATAATTTTGGAAATCAATCGGGTGCTATCTCAGAAAATCGGAAACAGCTCTAGCTCAAGACTCACCAATTACCCGTCTTTGCCATATAACCAAAAGACATTTGCTGAACTGTATTCATAGAGGGTTTATTCATGATAGCCAGAATCTCTGGAAGCAACCCAGATGTGCCTCAGCTGAAGAACTGATAAAGAACCTGTGGTATATCTACATAATGGAATACTATACAGCTATTAAAAACAAGGATATCAAGAAATTTGCAGACAAACAGGTGAAACTGGAAAAGATCATCCTGAGTGAGGTTAGGAAGACCCAGAAATTCACACAGGGTATATACTCACTTATAAGTAGATATTAGCAATATAATACTGACAGAACATTCTACATTCCACAGACCTAAAGAAGCTAAGGAACAAGAAATACCCTAATGAGGATGCTTAACTCTCATTCAGAAGGAAAGACACTGGAAACAGTTGAAGAGAGGCAATAAAATGGGAACCTACTTTTGATGTCCCCTGTCTTGGGTTCTGGTATTATCTAGTATAGAGAGTCTCTATGTATGAAAAAAAAATTACCTCATTCAAAAATAGATACAATCATTGCATAAAAAGGGAATTACAATAAGAGTATTGACTCTAAATTCTTTTATTAGAACTATATCTAACTAACTACTTTTGTTTACTATAAGTTGAAAGCCGTGGTTTTATCTATATTCTCATTATGAGCTCAAAGCAGAAGTTTTATCTTTTTCTTATTTAAAATGTATGTTATGTGTTCAAAACAAGAGGGTTTTTATGTCAAGGTTTTTCTAAGAAACAGGTGTTTGGTTTTTTTGTATAGGTAGCCATTTATTCTTTGTTTCTATATTTTTAAGGTCTTTCTTATTGTAGTGTACATCTGGGCCTTATCCTTGGACCAAACCAAGAATGAATGTATTTCCTTGACTATTAATTTCTTTCAGTCTTGTTTTCTTTCTTGGTATAATTCACATATAGACTCATGGAGCTCCTAATAGTTTTCACTATACTACAGGAAGGTTTTTAAACCATGTGAAACAATTCAGAAACCACTTTCAGAAATTATAAAAATTATACATAGGAAATATATCCAACAGAGAAAGTAGCACTTATGGAGGAATAATATTATGCTATAGGCAGTGAAGGACTATTCCTACTCAACTGCATTTCACCAGGCCTATGATACAAGGATGGAATGGCAGTATAACAAAAATAAGCAGTCCTGAGGCAAAATCCTTGGGGCTTTGCCTAAACTAGGGATACATTCATTTAGCACCTGTGCCTCCAGGAAGCTCACTTGATTGCTCTTATCAATCCAGCATGCAATTGCTCCCAACAAAAATTCATATAAAAAATAAGAAATAAAAATAATTTTAAAACTATATATTTCTAACATACAATTATTATATATAATGGAATATATTCATATATGTATGTATATCTATACACACAAATATACACATGTGTATGTATATATATGTTTATATATTACATATATGTATGTGTATACTTATATGTGTATGCGTATATATTCCAAGGAGGGGGAATGGAGGCATAGTGAGGAAATATTTGTCCCAAGTAATAAAGAAATCCTGTATCTCACTGTCTTCAGTCTACAGCTTCAATGTCAAATGGCTTAGATGGTTCTGCTGCTCCAGCCTTGCTAAGTGTGGCATATATCTTCCCTTGGGCTGATTCCACTCCCTACATATAACTATTTCACAATGTCTCACAGCTTCTGCAGCTCTAGTAATGTGGGGTCTGCTCTGCATCCCAGGCATTACTTTTACAGTTGTCTTTAATGATGTTTCATTGGATTCCTATATGAACTACAGCCCAGCTACAATTGGCCACACTTCAGAACCTATCTGAGGTAAGAAAAGAAGAATCTAAGAACCCTAACTTATTTCATGCTTTCAAAGCCAGTACCATGTTGATAACACTGCTAAGTATGACTGAGAGCTTGGCTTGGACCCTGAACCACTTGGAGCACATTTTCAGCAGCTGCTGTATGCTTTCTGGGAGCAGAAAAGAACTTTGGGATTTCTCCTTTCACAACTGAAAGTTTAGCTATAGTGTATTCTTGCCCCAGGGCACCTTTTCCATTGTTCCTGTGCTAAGAAATAGGCCTCCTCACCTTAACTATGTTAATCTCCTTAGCAATTGCATCCTCTCTTCCAGCTCATACTTTGGCTATAAAATTAAGCTTCTTTTTCTCTCTAAGATGTAAATTTTGTATTTCTTTTTGCTTTGTGCTCTACCTGATTTTTTAAATTACAGAACTGCATTAAGACTATCAGTAAGAACTTTGTCAGAGAGTAAACATTATGTAAATATCTATAATATACATATATATTCTGAGATATTGCTATCAAGGAAAGCCAGACTATCTAACAAAGACCCAAATGCACAAAGGAGGTGTCGTCCTTTGAGTCATTGCTAAGAACAATCCAGATGACATCTCCTGACAAAGAAAGAAAGAAAGAAAGAAAGAAAGAAAGAAAGAAAGAAAGAATATAGGCTACACTAATTGTTCCTGGTTGGCTTCGAGGTTTCAGAAGCCCACCCCATCCAGTTATTGTCTCCACATGTAAACTTTCACTCCAGTTTTAATTCCACACCTGCCTGCCTGTTGTAATGCTCATGCATCCCTGCCGTGATGACCATGGACTGACCTTCTGAAACTGGAAACCCCACCAAATTCTGTTTTTTGTAAGTTGTCTCTTTACAGCATTAAATTGTGATGGTCTCTGTTTGATGGAAAGAGAAATTTCCTTGATATCAAGTAATATCTGCAGTATCAGGATAAGATTTAGAACGTATTTAGAAATTATGTCGTTCTACCAAATTGGTGGTAGTATATTATCTTCTAATATTCATGCACACATAAACCTCTGAAACATGGCTAAGTTTCTAGTACCCAAGATGATTCATTTCTGTGAAGAAAGCCATAATCGCACTTAGACAGCAACTGGTTACCACCAATATGAGTGCCACATTTTTCTACCTTATGCATATTTTGTAATGATGGTGATTATTGTGATTATGTGCTGCAGCTGGGTCAGACTGTTTTGTCGCTTTTCTCCCTTGGCAACTTGCATTGTATTTTCTGGAACCATGAAAGCTAGACTACAAGAAAGAGACTTTCACTTAAGACCCAGCACAAATTATCTGAGTCTTGTGACCTAAGTGTGTGCAGTATTTTCAATATTAGAAGTCTAACCTCAATTCCTGAGATGCAAACAATGGCTATATTATTTTTTGTAGTGTTGACATAATTTTCTTGTGGATTATATACAGTTTACCCTTATTTATTTAAATACTGATTTATCTGGTTTCTATCAGGAAATTACACTGTAATGTTTATTGTAAGTATCTCCTGTTTCAAGTTTGTGTAAACATGTTCTCTGTATTGTTAATACAAATAAACTATGCAATGCTGAGCAATAACAGAGAATAGGGTGGGACATCCTGATGCAGTGATGGGAAGATAAAGAGAAAGGAAGAAGAGGATGGAGCCATGAGGAGAAGCCCAGGAACCACCAGGAGAAATGAACCTGACCTCTGAGATGATTTAAAAGCATGTATAAAGTGGAAAAGCAGAATGGGAGAAAACTGTACACAGATGGAGTAATTTTTGCACAGTATTGTGCTATAGTCTAAGTAAATAGATTCTCATGCTTTTGTGTGGTTATTTGGGTATAAAGCTGGTTAGGAGGTAATAGCTGATTTCACTAAAATAATTCAATATCAAATATTAATAATCCTTCAACATTGTAGTCACACTGAGGATTTAGATCTAGGAATCATAAGTGAGAAAGTAAATGAGCCATTTCTCTTTCAGGGCCTGAATTACCTCACTCAATATAATCCCCATCTGTTATGACTGTATATTACTGAACTACCTTTGTCATACTTTGGCAAGAATTGCAAAATCAAGACAAAGTGTATTCACATAAGTCCTATAAAATGTTCAAGTTATTTTAAACTTTTCTTTCTCTAGAGAATTTCTGATTTTATCAGACTACTTAATTATTTCATCACTGTTACATTTAAAAAATACTGTTCATAAGTTTCACATGAAATTTGTACTCATAAGTACAAACAGCTTGGCCTTGGCAATATCAATCTTAAAATTAGACACATGTCCTATCTATGCAGGTCTTGTGTGGGACTCAGAACTTAGCCTGCAAAGTTAAAATAATTTATGCTTAATATTGAAGAATGTGCACCACAAACATTCCACAGTAGAATACAATGACTAGTCTCATCTTGTGATTAAAGCTGCCTTTCTTTATACCCGAGTCTTGTACATAATAAATGTTTTTAATGAAATAAAACATTTTTAACCTGAAAAAAAGAAAAAGTAAGAAATTTTTTCAAACATATATATATGTTATATTTATATTATATATATAAGCAACCTATATTATGAATATTTTATGTTAAAAATGTAAAGGTTTTGAACAGTTGATGTCAGGTATAATTTACTATTTATATATTCATATTGACTGATTTTAAGACATCCATTATGTTTTGAAATATATTCCTTTAAAGTGAAAAATAATTAACCAAAGAGCAGATGAATAACTTATTTCAACATTATGATATGTAAACCACTTCGAAAAATATTGATTGTTCATATGGCGTATACAAAAGGAAAACTGGCTGGGCGGTGGTGGCACATGCCTTTAATCCCAGCACTTGGGAGGCCGAGGCAGGCGAATCTCTGAGTTGAAGGCCAGCCTGGTCTACAAAGTTAGTCCAGGACAGCCACGGCAACACAGAGAGACCTTGTCTCGGGAAAAAATAAAAACAAAAAACAAAACAAACAAACAAACAAAAATAAAACAAAAGAAAAACTTCAACAAACAACTTTTATCAAAGAACCTTCTGAAACCTGAAAAGATAAGAGAGGTAATCAACTATCAGAAAGTAGCAATTTACATATAGCATGGTAATTACCAAGAGTCAGAGTTTGGACAAGCTAGGTCACTAATCGTATTTTTTCAACCTATAAAACAACAAGAGTGAAGTTTGCATATATGGATGAGGAATAGCTAAGCCAACCTAATACAGGTTTATGATCCTGTGCAAATTTTATATGACTAATTATTGCTTTTAATACACTTTCTTAGCCAATGTCCCCCAAGTATCGCAACAAATAAGAGTTGTAGTTGGATAAAGTACAGATATTACAAGCCTAGGAACATTAAGCAGTATTTAAGAATGGAATGTAGTAAGTCATACTAACAGCTGTTTGAGATTGAAATGATGGTGCACATCTAAAATTACAGTACTTGAAAGGCACAGACAGGAAGAATTCCAAATGGTTGAGGCCAGCCTGATCTTCATAGAAAATTCTATGCCAGTCAAGACTACATAACAAGACATTGTCTCAAAACTCAAACAGCAACAACAGTAATGATATAACATTATCTCTATCTTTACTAGCTTCCTGACCAAAACAAAAGGGACTCATTATGAGTACCTAAACTTAGGTTCTATATCCCTGATTCCAGTTTGTACAATTTAATTTCACTGTGGTTTTTTGTTTTATTTATCTTTTATCAATTACATGTGAGCTATTGGGATTTCTCTTCCTACTGAGCCCATGTAAATTGAAAGAATTATTTGAAAAACAAATCTGTATTCTCAAATGATTTAGGTTTATTTAAAAACATATTTATTACATTTGGGGGAATGTGGTAATGTTACTATTCAAGAAGGTATACAATGAGACAGAGAGAACAGTCTCAGTTTATTCAGTACTAATTTTAATACGAGGTTCCAACTAACAAACCTGTGTCAGTCAAGTTCATTCACTTACAATGAAAATGAATGGCCAGGTAAAGTTAACACTCATATTAGCTGAATAGAGCATTCTGACCTCAGGAGAATTGTACTTAAAGATGTCAACTTACCAACAAAAGATGTTTAATGAGAGTGAAATCAGAATGGGGATTGTTAATCTTCAGAAATATATGGCCAAATAGTTGACATGAGGTACCCTTACTTAATACAAGGATACTTTGCCAAGGAAGCATGAATATTTCACTCCAGATTCCCCAATAAGCTCCTCTTTTGGACAGTATATAGAAGAAGCTGTCATATATTTGCTTCTATGGATTTTCATTATTTTTTCTATGTGGCGGAATCTATTCTTTCTGGTGTTCACTCTTATTCTTTTTTACTTCCACAAAAAATGTACATGTAATTACATTTCTAAAATTGCAATTTAACTATAGGATCCCTGTTCTTACATTAATCTCAAATTATGTTGATAAAATAGTCTACACATTTGCAATTCTTTAGTTTTGCCAAAGGGGATTGACCATATTCATTAAAAAGAGATAGCAACGATTTGATCTTTAGAAAAATAAAGAATTTCCAGTTCATTTTAAATTGTTAGATTGTATTAACTTTAACTTCTTTGCTGAATTCTCAAGTATTAATGTGATATCTGTCTTGCAATAGGTGCTCAAAGTGGGTGCTTTCAAATGAAACTTTACTTTTCAGGTACTAACAAAATCAATGCCTAGATTACTAGAAAATGAGACTTAGAGTTTCCACTTTGCCACACATAGTGGAAAATCTGATAGCTAGCAAAAAAGAATGAAATGAAGCAAAAATAATATCTCATAAAGCTAATGTAATGTGTCCACTGAGATCTCATTTTACATCTTTGAGAATAATTTATTCAAAATGTCAGTATTTCAGAGAGTCTCATTTTACAGAAGTGTTTTTGGAATGTTAGGGTTAGGAAGGAATGAAGAACAAGCTTCTGACAGCAATTACACTGAAAATAGTGAAAACCAACAGTTGAAAATAAGGAAACAGAACAAAAGAATGTCTACAAGCAACAGAGTACTTCACTTTGTATATAGGTTTGACACTAGACATTCCCACTCTGTGTAATATACTGTTCAATTAGGCATATTTTATGATATATAATTTTGAATATCAATAGCTACAAGACATAATAAAAAAAAGAAACTGGAAAAAATGAGAAAGATGAAACTCCAACTTCTGTAAGTTATTTGAGAACAGAAAATGTCTTTGTTTTTCTCTTTCTTTTGTACATTATAATATCACAATACATACTTTTTAATCAATCATTAAACAACATAAAAAGTAATAGTTGCAGGACTACTAAACAGTACATTCAGGGATATGTGGGAAAGATTAAGCTTTGTCACAGGTGGAAGCAGTCTTGGCAGGCTTTACCCTTGGGGCACCCCATGAATACCTTGTAACAGACTGAGTGGAGCCATCCTGGGCCTGGAATTCAGGAAGCAGACCTGGGAACCCCAACTGGGCTATTGTTTTTCTAATTGACCCTCAATAGGAGAAGGAGACTGCCCTTCCCATGTGACTCAGGCAGGTGGGGAGGAGAGAACAACAAGTTCAGCCCTGGCTTGAGCATGTGTGGAACAGCAAACAGGCCGGACCAGCACGCAGGCCAAAGAGACACCTAAGGACCCGTCCCATGGAACGGATACCGGAAGGTTCACTCTTTTGTCCCTTTAACCTTTTTTCCTTCTTGTGTAAGCTAGTTGGGTTGTATAATAAAGTTTAGTTATTAAGAAACAGAGCCAACAGGGATGAATATATCTCAATATATCATAATAATATTTCTAATAAAACCTGCAAAATACTCTATCTGACTTGCTTGAATATTTTTGGAAACACGGTATTCTTCTAGAGCCAAAGTTAGTATGGAACACTGTAGAAAGTCAAGATAAGCTCCAACATTGTTATAACCCTGCTTCACCTCCGCGATTATTTGAAGCCTTAATTATATGTCATCAACATAAAGTATTAATATTTAAAGAAAGTTTTATAAGAATATTATGCAGTTATTTTCTATTCTAAGTAGTTATCTTCAACTTTGTTCAAATATGAAGTAATCTAATGAATTAGTTAGAAACTTGAACTTGAAAATAAATGTGTGGTAGGAGACTGAACTTAATTTTATTATTTTATATTTAAATGAGACAAAGATTTACACCATCAGTTCAAGAACATTTTCATCTTGGGTTCAGTGACATAGCTTAGTGAGAAAGTACTGGCTACAAAGCTTAATTAATGATCTGAGTCGAATCCCCAGTACCCATTTTGTTGAAGAGAAGCTGCTCCTGAAATATGTTCTTGGAACCACAGACACTCAGAGTAGCATGCCTGTTCACACACTCTCACAGACACACATGAGTGCACACACACTCACATCACACACTAAATATGTAATTGTAATAATAAACATATTTTTATTTCAATGACTGAAGCAATGTAGAATATTAGCACTCTAATTGTGAGTAAAATCCATCTTTGTCAAGTTCCTAGGTGTGGCAAGAGAGACATACATTTTTGCTTTTAGTAATGGGGATTATTTTTTAAAATGCAGGAAAACATTATCTATCTTTGTGTTATGAAAAGCTAACATGAAAAATCTGAACTGATTAAATTATAATTGAGATATTTATTTTTGGATATTTTCAAATTTATGCCATGAAGGCGGGCAATATATTAACTAAAATCAATTTAAAAGTGACTGATGGCATCTCTAATATAAACACATATATATCCATTATAAAGTATATGAATTGGATATAAATGTTTACTAAAGGATTCAGTCTTCACTTACTACGTAGAAAGAAAAGACCATTTGAGTTAGAGGGAAAAATTATTTCACTACCTATGGAATGATGTCATTCTGAGTGTGATTTCTCTCCCACGATTTGTGACAGAAAAGGGCATATTCTTTTGAGAGAAGCTTCATCTAGGTAGGAACAAATGAGATGATTGTCTTTGTTGAGGGCAAAAAGAGAATAAATAACGTTCTCCTATATTGCATTTATTTCCATAACCAATCTTTTGTTAGTAATTTGATAATTCATTCCATCTGTAGTCAATGCAAGAAACAGAAGTAATTACACCAAGAAAAATCTCATATACTCCTGTTCAATTTATAGTAGGTATAGCTGAAAGTATCCTGTATTTGAAGACTATTAGTTGTTTCAAAAATTAAAGAAATGATATTTTCAAAAATAAATCTTTATTGGTGGTAAAGAATATTTTATTTATATGAGTTAAAGGCATTTTGTGCTATGGAAAAGTATTCTATAGGGTGAGCAAGGCATTGTTTCCTAGTATACTATAATGAACCATAATGGAACAATCTGTTTTCTTCATAATACAAAAAAATTATACCCAGACCAAGTATCAAGCACAAAATCAATAATATTCTGAAACCCTTTCATTTTATTAAACATAAATGATTATCAGGACCTTCATAAACACATAAACAAATCTTATTTGATAATTCCAATATAATATATAATATCAATTATAACTATACTAATATTCTTATGCATTATAAGCATTATATTACATCTCAACCACAATTTTACCCTCCCTCCTCTCATTTTATTCCTTATCCTTAACATAAGCCCCCATCCACTCCTCCTCCATTTCACTTCAAAAAAGGCCATGCCTCCCAATGATATCAACAGGACATGGTATATCCAGTTGCAATATGACTAAGCACCTCCCCCTCATAGTAAGGCTGGATGAGGCAACCCAGTAAGAGGACAAGGGTCCCCAAAATCAGACAAAAGAGTCAGAGACACCCCCAGCTCCCACTGTTAAGAAAAAGCAGTCAAAAGAGTCATAGCCCCTTCTCCTTCTGTTAGTGTTCCACAAGAAGACTAAGCTACACAATCATAACACATATGTAAAAGGCATAGATCAGTGTCATGCAGGGCCCCTGATTATTGGTTTAGTCTCTGAGAGCCAATATGAGTCCAGATTAGTTCATTCTGTGGATTTCTGATGATGCTCTTGTCCTGTCTGGCTCTTATAATTCCCTCCAATCCAATGTTTTTCCTTCATCATATATCACCTGTTTTTGTTTTCTTTTTTTTTTTTTTTCTTCCTGCCTGGTTATGATAAGCAATGTTTTCAGAAACATATTTTAATGCATACTAACATTTTTTATATAATTTCATGATATTAAAATGTGACAACTTAGATTTATATTAATAGAAACTGTATCATTGTATCTTCTAACAGTTTTTGAATCTTCATTTAATAAAAGAAGACCTAGGAAAGTAAATATGTGGAAAGATGATTTTGTTATTTACTAATTAGAGAGTCTGAAATTTTCAGTTAATAGTGACTATCAATTGAAAGTCTAGATATATTAACTAAAACCAAATTTTATGAAGAAAATATTTGCTTAATTTTTACAAGACCTGTATAAATTAAAGAAAGTTTAAATGTTTATGAAAGGTTAAGGGGAGATGAACTCAAAATTTGAAAATATTCCTGGCCCAAAAGCTAACTCTTAGCCTGGAAACTAATACAATTATCAGTTTCATTATATCAAATGATGATTAGGCAAACATTGGAGAACTAAGAAGATAACATGAGTGAGAAAAGACAGGAATTCTTATAAAAGACTAACAACATAAGCTTAATAATAAGATGAAAAAGATTCATTGATAACTACAAAACATTTATTGCTTTTCAACCATACTTTGTACTAAATACTTCTCCAGGAGCTATTCCTATTTTTCCTTGGCATTTTAAATTGAAATCTCAGTATTTTCAATATTGGTTACATTTTGGAATAGTTATAAGTAATCAAGTAATAAAGTAAATGCATATTTACTGAGCATTTACTATTATGCTGTATGTTTTATACTCACAAATAACAGAATGTTTACAAAGTAAGGATTCTGTCATCAGAACATGCAAGTTCAAGTCCAGATTACAACAATTCCTTGTAAGATGATTTTCAGAAAAAAATAGTAAAATGAAACATCAGTGAATAACACTACATGGTATAAGGCATTATTGATAGAATTGAATAATAGTATACATTTTGAGCATTTAAACTCGTGCCTGACCATAATGAGGTCTACATATTTCTAGGATTTTATAAAATTAAAATATCTTTAATCACAGCTCATGCTCTACTTGAAAAATGAAGACTGGTATATGTAAAACTGTAATACAAAATAGAGCAACTAAATTATCATTCACAGAGTAAGCTTCATAACAATTGAGAGTGAAGAATGAAAGCCAGAGCAATAAAAAGCTATGATTTCAAATATACATGAATAAATATAAAAGAAAATTTGATGAATATTTACTATATGCTACATATTTATGGGATAATACATGGAAATCTTTTTTTTTTTTTTTCTTGTGAGGAACCAAGATACAGGCAAGTGGAAAAAACACATTCTTGTAATAAATCATATTTGTTATTTTTCTTGTTATGACCAAACCGATGAGGAGAGAAAATTAAGGAAGTAAGGCTCATGGCTTTCATAATGGCTTGGAAATTCTGTGGATAGGTATATGAATTGATTGGCCTTACCACACTTGTTCAGAAGCAGAAATAGCTCAATTCCCATACTCAGCTTCATTTCTCTCCTTTTAAATTGTTTTAATTATAATTAAGTGTATGCAAAGCTTGCATCTCCCTGTTTCTGCTTGCTGGGGGACCACCTGCCTGTAGACTGGTGGAAGATGGAAGTGACAGATGTAAAGGACAACTAAGCAAGGTTCTGGAGCTTAGAAAACCCAGCTCTGGAACAGTTGCCTGGATGTTTTGTAACACTTTTGAGGTAAGTATTTTAATTTGACCATTCTTTCTACTCCCTGTTTCCTTTAGAGATTTGAATGTCTCAATGGTTATGTGGATGGAGAGTTTACCAATCCTTGATGCTGCTCTAATTCTTTCTATACCCATCAGATTAGGGGTGAGGTTAAGACAGAGGATGCAAAGGGAAAAATCATTCCATAGACATGAAATTTATATCTTAGCCTCTATGGTTTTCTTCTGAACTCAACACTAGCCCTGGCTGGCATGACGATTTTTTTTTGTTAATGTGTACTGTGAGCTGTCCAAAGTTTAATGTATTTTCCTCATCTAACAAAGAATGAATCAAATAGTTATTTAAATAGTTAAAAATAAGTGTGTGTGTGTTTTTTAAATGATGCCTCAAGAAGCTAGAAGAGGACGTCTTAGCCCTTGAGTCTGGAATGACAGCCAGTTTTGAGACCTTCAGCATAAATGGTGAGAACAAGACTCAAGTTCCCTGAAAGAGCAGCGCATATTCTTAAATACAGAGTTATCACTCTAACCCTCACTTTCTCCTTTATTAAGTCTAGGACCTAAACTCCTGGAATTTTGCTATGCATATTTACACAGGGACTTGCCATCACAAATTGATCTGGAATATTCTTTACAAACACTGTTTAATTTCATGGTATTTGGCATCACTTTCTCATCCTTTGCCTGCTTGATGTCTTCAAACACTAATTTTCATTTGTTTTTTGGCACATCATTTTTCTGTGTAAACTTGGCTGTCCTAGACTAATTTTTTAGACCAGGCTGGACTCAAACTCAGAAATCTGCCTGCTTCTGCCTCCCTAAGTGCTGGGATTACATGTATGCACCACCATATCTGGCTCAAATATCACTTAAAAATTAATCAATTTACTTATTTATTCACCTTACAACCTGGTCATAGTCCCATCCCTCTTCATCCACCAGTCCCACACTTCCTCCCTTTGCCCATTCTTCCCTCCCCTATTCCTCAAAAAAGGGGAGCTCCCTTTCCCATCCACCCCAGCTCATCAAGACTTAGCAGGAGTGTGTCTTCTTCCACTGTGGCCTGGCAAGGCAGTCCCACCAAGAGGAAGTAATTGAAAACCTGGCAAGAGTCTCCATGTCAGAGAGAGCCTCAGCTCCCTTTAATAGAGGACCCACATGAATCATGAAAGCATGAGTTTCTTTTCAGCCACATCCTTGTATGGGACATATGTCAGTCCATGCAAGGTACTTGCCTGGTGCTTCGGTCTCATCAGGCCATTCTGAACCCTGCCCAGTTGGTTCTGTTGGTCTTCCTGTGAAACTCCTGGTACCTCTATGTCCTCCTCTCTTTCTCCCCACTTTTCTACTAGACTTCTCATTCTTAGACCAATGTTCAGCTGTGAGTCTCAGCATCCACCCATCACCTTGAGGTGCTGATGGGTAGAGCCTCCCAGCAGACAACTCTATTAGGCTTCTGCCTCCAAGCAGAGCAGATAATCTTTAATAGTGTCAGGGGGTTAAAACATCACTTTTAAGAAATGTTCTTCTGTCTGTGGTAGAAATGAGGACATTTTAACCAGTGGCTTTTTTTTAACACATTTGAAGTCATCTCCATAAGGAAGATCTTTGATGTTCATCATCTTTGAGGTAGGCTGGGTGTTGCCAGGAGTTAACCTGTCTTATTGTTAAAGAATCTTTAAAACAATCACAATATCTTTAAATGCCATATTCTGTATGTCTCTGAGGTTTTTGAAAACCTTGCCTAACTATTTTATCATAGCTCTCTATAGAATCATATCTATCTGTTATACCTAGGATGTATATTGTGTGAAAAATAGACTAGTAATTGATATGACCATAATTTGATCAACTAACAAGCAAGTCTTCAGTAGTTCCTGCCTCACAAACATGTCTATCAGATATATTGGGCCAGAAGGCTGAAAATGATGCTCAAATATTATAGAGAATTTTGGGTGACTGTTCAGCAGCAAACTGTCTCTGCCATTTTCTCATTTGGGAAGCTGCTAACCTGTACTCATTATATACTCAGATGATTAATTTTATTTCTTCTCAAGTCTCTGATTAGGTTGAAGACCAGATAGCTTAGTTTTTACCATGAAAGCTTAGTTGTTTAAGCATTAAGATGTTGTTAGGTCTATTTAGATGTTTTAAGTTGATAATGATGAAATATGATAGATATTGGTTTGCATTCAGAATTTCAGATGCACCAAGATAGGAAAGATGTTTTCTTCAAGGCTGCCAAATACAAATAGCCAAAATACTATAAATGTAACATTTATATAATTTCTGATTGTTTCATGGTTCTTCTTGTTGTAGGTAGTTATTATATATATGTGCAATAATATAAATATATATGCAAAATTTTTAATAAAAACTTGTAAAACAAAGACATGTTCTTTGAACTATTTTCTACATTTGCTCATTGGCCATTCCTTAATGAAAAATGAATTTATTCTACCTTCAAATATCCCTATTGTTGGGTTAGAGAGATGGCTCAGTGCTTAGGAGCTGTTCTTCCAAAGGTCCTAAGTTCAATTCCCATCAACCACATGGTGGCTCACAACCATCTATAATGATATCTGGTACCCTCTTCTGGTCTGTAAGCAAACATGCAGGTAGAACATTTTATGCATATTAAATAAATAAATCTTTTAAGAAGTATATACTGCCAAATTATTAAGAAGAAAATCCCTATTGTCTTTCATAGATTCAACATTGTTTAAAAGTTTAAGTATTGCATGTCTTATGAGACGTATACAATCTCTTAACTGTTAGCCTGAGTATAAGGACAAACCAAGTTATATCCATATAACATACAATGACATGGAGGAACATTATCATTCTAAAGTGGAGAGATAAACGATTACAGATGCTTTTGAAATTTGTCTTCTCTGTATTTTTAGATAGGTTTTTATTATATTTTCTTTCATCAAAAATGGATTTTTCCCAACATAATATATTGTGATTATGGTTTTCCCTTTCCTCTACTCCTCCCAGTTCTTCCCCACCTTCTCTCCTATTTGGAACCATCCCCATTCTATTTCTTATTAGTAAACAGTCTTCAAAGAGATTATGATATGATATGATATGATATGATATGATATGATATGATATGATATGAAATGATATGGTGTGATATGATAAAAACAAACACATCAGAATTCAGAAAAAAGGAAGAGATCTTAAGAGAAGCCACAAGAAACAGAGACCTATTAATTTCCATAATCAGGAATCTCATTTAAAAACATTAAACTTGAACCCATAATATATGAGCAAAGGACCTTTTTACTTGTGAGATAAAAGGACAAACATATACATAACATTAAATTTTAAAAATTATATATAAATATCAAAAAGCTCTCACATATTAAGATAAGGAACCTCAAAAGATGCCTTTGAGTTTGCTTTCTTCTGACCATCTGCTGGGCATGCACCAAGTACTCCTAAGTGCAATTTGTTTCCAAAGTGAGACTCCCATGGTGAACACTAAATTTTCATTTACAAATGGTTATAAATTGGATATAGCTTTTGGGTTAGGAATGTGGGGTTGTGTCCATTTTCTCTTCCAGCTCTCAAACCTTCCTGGTACAGACCAGGAATGTACTGTGAATTCTACACCAGTCTATGTGAGATCATATCTATGTAGATTATACTGATTTACAGAATTTTAAAAAGCTGCTGTGCTTCACTCCCTCTGGCATTTACATTCTTTCTGCTTTCTCTTTCATGAGGTTTCCTGAGTCTTGAGGGGAAGGGTGTTATGGATACATGCTGCTAAAGTGGAGTATTCTAAGGTCTCTCACTCTCTACATAATGGTTGTTTGTGTGTCTTTCTAGTTGTTTAGATAAGTTGGATGTGTTTAAAAGCTAAGACAGTCAAGTGGGAGTCAGGGCAGAATGAAACCCACTAACTCATCTGTCTGGGATATTCAAAAGCAAATGTGGCAATATTTGTGCCAAGCAAGAGTTCTTAGAGAAAACAAAATTAATAGAAAACTAAATGAAATGAAATGAAAACTAAATAGAAAAGCTAGTAAGTTCCTTGAATAATTAAAATTTTAAGCAAAAGATCATAGAATTAAATCTGATTAAAATAGAGCCGTTGAAAACATTATATTTGACCTATGACTGGACAGTTCTTTTTCCAAAATGTGAGGTTTACATTTCTTTCTTGAAAATAAAAGGATAACTGGAATGTGAGATTGTTGATACATAGAGCATTATGGCTAATCTCTACTGTCAACTTGTTGAAATCTAGAGTCAACTGGAAGATAAACCTCAAGGCATAGCTATGAGGGATTGTCTTTATTATGTTAATTGAGGTGTGAAAAACTGTTCACAATAGATAGCACCATTTACTGAAATGAAATCTTAGGCTATACAAAGAGGAGAAAATGAGCTGGGTACAAGTGTTATCTCTTTCAGCTACATGAGGACAGGGGCAATGTGACAAGCTACTACAAGCTCTTACTAGCTGGTCTCCCCTACAAAGAACTGCATCTTGAAACTGTGAGTGAAAATAAAGTTTATCCTATACTTTGTCAGTGTGCTGTATTATAAAAAAATAAAAGTAACAGAAATAGATATTTGGTGTCCAGAAGTAGGGCTCTGGCTGTGAAAAAGCTGATCTTGTAGTGGCTCTCTGGTATTTGGAAATGGTTTATAGGACGAAGGTGGAAAAGTTTGGAACTTTGACCTAAAGAAGCTGTGAATTGACATAAGCAGAGTTTAATGGTCAATTCTGGTAGAGCTTGGACAGCACTGGTTGCTGAGAGAAGCTTAGACAGTGGAAGCCCAGTGGCTATTGCCGTGGTAAAATGCCATGACTCAAAGAAATCGGAGAAGAAAAGTTTATTTTATCTTACATCTCTCAGATAATACTCCATCACTGGGTGGGGTCAGAGCAGTTACTTAAAGCAGGAACTTGGAGTAGGGAAATAAGGTAGAAGACATGGAAGAATTGTTACGTGCTCAGCTTCCTTTCTATTACTAGGGTTCAGGAGTTGCACTACCTCAAGCAGGAGTGACCTTCGCACATCCATCATTAATAAGGAAAATGCCCCTATGGACTCATCTACAACAATCTGATTAAGTTATTTCCTCATTTGTAGTTCCTCTCCAGATAACTCTAATGGTATCAAATTGACAAAAAATCTAGCTAGGATACCTATTTCATGAGATTTCAGAAGGGAATAAGCACTCTATTGGGAAGTTCATTAGGCACCATTCATTGAGTATTTTGACCAAGAATCTGATTTTACTGTGCTTGTTTCCTGAGAAATTGGGTGACTTTTAATGTGAAGAAATGAAATAATTTATTTGGTGGAGCAAATTTTAAGACAAGAATATTCAAGCTTGTGCTAAGCAATCATCTGTAATTGTTAAAGAGATGAGCAAAACTGAAAAGAAACTATTCACATTTCACTATACCAGCATGTATGATGTCATTATAAAAAAATTCTACCTATCAGAAAGTCTGTCTTATGGAGATGCAAATGTGTTTGAAGAAAGTAAGCATAAACTGAATGGGTTCCCTGCTTCTCAAAAGCGATTCCATAAAAATGTGTTACTTTAGGACCAGCACAAATAAACTGCTATACTTACAGTGCTAGTAGGACAAAATAGGTCTCATGCCGAAAGATGAACTTGGTAAGATCTTTCACAGGTATTAGTTTTTCAGTCATATCAGAACCATGACTGAGGTTATCATGTAGTCCTGATGCTTTGTTGTGATTTGAAGGTGAATGTCCCAGTAGGCTCAGATACTTGAACACTTGGTCCCTAGTTGTTGGCACTGCTGGGAAAGCTTAAACGCTCAAAACACTTTCAGTTTACTGTCTTTTACTTCATACCTGTACTTTAGGATGTGGTTGTTAAGCTTTCTGCTTCTGCCACCATGCTTACTGTGTACTGCCATTTTCCTCCTGTCATGATTTTTAATCCCACTATATGAGAGAAATGGCCAACATTTCAAATATTTTGGAGAAGTTATGCAAACTTTATTTTCTGGTAATCAGGGCTGTTTCCCTAAAGTGTTATTTGAAAGAACAGGCTTGAACGTAAGAGAAGTGGGGTTTTATAGCCCTAAAACTACAAGGCTAGGGGTTTTCCAAGGATTGGTAGATTTCCAGAAAAATTTTGGTTTGCAGACCTGGTTACCTAGCACTAGGGTTTCAAGTGAGAGGGGAGGGAATGAACCGTGATGGTAGAAGGAGATCTCACTCAAGGAAGAAAGTCCTAGATGAAGGTTTTGGATGTAAATTGGTAAGTATGACTAGAAGCATTTACATCAACCAGAAGAGAAGACTCAACAATCAGTAGATGTTGAGTGTAAGAATGTAGCAGTAAAGTAGTTAGGGGAGTCACAAAACCAGAGAAAGGGGGAGGAATCCCACTCTCAGAGATAGAAGATAGGTCAGAAACTTAAGCTGTTGATAGACAGTACTTATCTGGACTTCATTTGACCTGAAAGATGGATTTTCTGTAGCTTACAAGAATCTTTGTTAGTTCATAAAGGGAGGTAAATTTTAGATATGTTAGAGTCATCCTTGTTTGAAATTTGCAGTGAAATACACATTGCTAGACATATAGCACAATACAGGCTTGGGAAACGAACTTTGTGTTAAGACACACTCTTAAAACAACTTCTTGGAAGCTTTTAGCATTAGGTGAAATGGACAGTAAAGTTTGGTCTCCTGCATGTGAGGAGGCTGGGAAGGTACTGAAGTCTCCAATGATAGAAGCTGGCCATGTGACTATGTAACCTGAGTATGAGTTTGAAACAGACCTATAGCAGTAGTGTTGCCCTGTTTTGCTAGGCTGCTGAATTTAAGAGGCATCTGTACTCCACCAGGTCAAGGAGCCTGAAGGTTAGAAATATCTCCAGTTCTTGTGTTGGTAGAACCTCCAGTGACTAGGCATGGAGAACAAACCTGCATGTGAGCAGTGACATCCACAGGCCAGGTTAGGCTGTGGGATCAGTGTCCCATTCTGGTTGTAGCAGCTGCGAGACTGGTGTCTCCTTTTTGCTGTATCTGAAACAGGTCCCTAGCAGAGCTGGCTCAGGGAGGACCCCACTGGGAAAAGGCATGCACACCTCTATTTTTCTCAAGGTTAGTGGCTAAGGCCTGGAGTATAATTTTTATAACAGAGCCTCTAGGAAAGGCTCCTTTTGGGTTTTAAAGATTTTACTGTTCTTATATGGCACTTAGTACACATCCTCAGCCTTTTAATTAAAATGGCAATGAGACCACAGTCTTGTTTATCTTAAGAATATTTAAATAGACAGCTTTGTTTATCGTCTATTTCTCAAGTTGTAACGTTAAAAACACAAGTACAGTCCAAAAACACAGTCCATAAAAGAGAACAGAACAGTTTTTGTATGCCCAATAATATCATCTTTGGAGTTTTAGGCTAGACATGGTTTAAGGCAATGATTTAAAATTTAATATTGTAAACATATGAAAGTTAATACAGTAGAACATTATAGAATAACTATACAAAAACCGTATCAAACCCATTAGCCAGGAATGGCTGAATTCAGGTTAGCTGATGATAGAAGAAAGAGCATTTATTTACTTGTCTAGGAATTAGGAAAAGCATAAATTAAAAAATAGCCAATTAAAAATTACACGAATTTTTTTTGAGAGTAGAAAAGAAATTGGAGACACTTTTTATTTTTAGGAGTTGCAAAGTAAAGTCTTAGACAAAGCAAAGCTGTGTCGGGCATCCAAAGGCTTGGAGCCAGTCACTGCATGCAAGTAATTGGCTCCGCCCCTAGCCTACCTGTCCAGCCTTGGCCAGGCTGAGATCAGGGAGTAGGGACCACACATATACATGTTTAGTGAGAAAGGGGAGGGCCCAGGGCAAGGAAATGGCCCTGCCTAAGAACTTTTTTAAGTGGAAAAGAACAGGCAGTCGTCAAGCACCCCAGAAATAGTATGGGTCACTTTGGAACAGCACAGATGTACAAGCAGGTCATGAAGCAGGGAATGACGGTAGCTGGCACATCTGACCGCCCCAGCGCAACCCATGGGGTGTAATCTTATTCCCATCCATCTCTAATGCACCATGCAATGTAGCAGTGCAGCAGCGTCTTTTTTTTTTTTTTTTTTTTTTAAACCTGAGTAAGCTTAGATCCTAGACCATTCAGGTGCCTGAGTGCTCTAGGAGCCAAGGTTAAGGCTGGGGGTTGGGGAAAGGAGACAAAGAGAACATCTGTTTATCTCAACAGCAGTCTTGAAAGTTGGCAAGCAGGCTTCTCCACAGGTGTCCTGGAGCAATTGGCTAGGTTAATCTGAGGCAGCTGGAAATAGAGTGCTTAGAGAAATTTGTTAAGGACAGTAAAGGGAGATGGGATTCCAATGTGAAAAAAGCAGAATAGACGTCTAGGTTTAGTATCCAAGTCACGTGCACCAGTGTTATGATTGATAAAAAGAAAATAAGATAATAAGATGTCAGGCAACAGATTTTATATTATATGAGGTTCATTAATTGAGCTGGAGGGGATGAGCGGGGGAGAAGAAAAAGGGCGAGGGGTACCTCAGAGAGAGAGAAGAAGAGGGAGAAAGAGATAAGGTAAGAGTGTAGAGCAGGTGGGGAGTGGGGAGGGAGGGAGGGAGTGAGGGAGAGAGAGAGAGAGAGAGAGAGAGAGAGAGAGAGAGAGAGAGAGAGAGAGAGAGAGAGAGAGAGAGAGCATGCCAAGGGAGAGTCTGTCTTTTTATATGGCTTTGGGCAGAGCCACATCCCAGTGGCAGATAAGCAAGGACACCAGGGGTAGGCTACTGAAGCAGAATCCTAACACTATGGAGAAAAGCAAAGATTTTTAACAGTAACTGGGCTAGTTGGGCATTCCTGTGATGTTTTCTCAAAGTATTTGTGATTTGTTGGGGCTAAATAAAAAGTAAGGAACTAATTTCTTTGACAGAAAGAAAGCATATTGTTGAATCTGTGGCATGGTTGCTACTGGTAATGCTTATGTAAATTGAGAATTTAAAAAAATCAAATGAGGGATAAGGAGATAAAAATTTACTTATCAAAGAGAAATAAAGCAGTGAAAAGCTTAATGTTAAAGCCAAAGAATGTGCTGAAAGTGGTTGTAATTGTAAAGGAGATTAGCACGAGTAAGGAGATGGCTCCTGTTTTGTGTGGGGGAGGGCAATGGGGGAAGGGTGCCCACAGGAAACACCCCATTAAACTAAATTTACTTGTGAAAGAGATCAGAAGATTTTTGCTTCTAGAAAGCAACTGAATTAAAAACTAATGTCAGTGTCATTGGAGGGTGTCAGGTTCCATCTCAAACTGGAAATAATATGCCAGAGATCTGGATTTAGAGACATAAATACTTACTTCTCAGTGACAACAATAGATAAAGTATTGTTGACAGATGGAAGTAGTTTCATCTAAGATGGGATCAAGTATACGGGAGCAGCGATATTATCCCAAGAAAAGACTATATGACCACAGTCATTAAGCAGGAGAGCTTCAGCTCAGTGAGCTGAGCATTTAGATTTGACCCAAGCACTCCACTGAGGAAAAGAATATGCTGTCACTGTATATACTGATACACTATATGTTTTCACGTTCATGTTCATGCAGCTCTATACAAGAAAAGAGGATTGCTAACTTCAGTAGAAAAAAAAAAAGTCAAATAAAAGAAGAAATCTTAGCATCCCTGGAAGTTTTCTGAATACCCACAGAAGTGGTCATTATTCAGCACAAAGAATAGCAAAGAGGGGGCTCCCTGGAAGGCAGAGGTTAACAGACTTGGTTGTCTTCAAAGTGGCCCAAGAAACATTGAGAACTCTCTGAGTGTTGATAACCCAGTTTGTTGGACTGCATTCAGGGGCAAGAGTGACTAAGTAAAAGAAGAACTGGCAGAGCAATAAGACAACACAAAGAGATCAAGGGGATCCAAATGGGAAAGGAAGAAGTCAAGCTATCCCTATTTGCAGATGATATGATAGTGTATAGAAGTGACCCCCAAAATTCCACCAGAGAACTCCTTCAGTTGATAAGCACGTTCAGAAAACTGGCTGGTTACAAAATTAACTCAAAAAAATCAGTAGCCTTCCTATATACAAATGACAATCATACAGAGGAAGAAATTAGGAAATCTATACCCTTCACATTAGCCACAAGCAATTTAAAATATCTAGGAGTAATGCTAACCAAGCAAGTGAAAGACTTGTTTGAAAAAAACTTTAAGTCCCTAAAGAAAGAGATTGAAGGTGACTTGAGAAGATGGAGGGATCTCCCTTGTTCGTGGATTGGGAGAATCAACATAGTAAAAATGGCCATTTTACCAAAAGCAATTTACAGATTCAATGCAATCCCTATCAAAATACCTACACAATTTTTTAAAGACATTGAAAGGTCAATTCTCAATTTTATATGGAAAAACAAAAGACCCAGAATAGCTAAAACAATATTATACAATAAAAGATCCTTAGGAGGAATCTCCATACCTGATCTCAAGCTGTACTATAGAGCAATAGTAATTAAAACAACATGGTACTGGCACAGCAATAGGCTGGTTGATCAGTGGAATCGAATCGAAGACCCAGATATGAATCCACACTCATATAGTCACCTGATTTTTGACAAAGAAGCCAAATCTATTCAATGGAAAAAGGATAGCATCTTCAACAAATGGTGCTGGTCTAACTGGATTTCTACATGTAGAAAAATGCAATTGGACCCATACTTGTCACCATGCACAAAGCTCAAGTCCAAATGGATTAAAGACCTCAATATAAAACCAGAGACACTAAATCAGTTAGAAGAAAAAGTGGGGAAAAGCCTGGAACACATTGGCACTGGAGACAACTTCCTGAACAGAACACCAACAGCCCAGGCCTTAATGTCAACAATTAATAAATGGGACCTCATGAGGCTGAGAAGCTTCTGTATGGCAGGAGACACTGTCAAAAGAACAAAGCGACCGCCTACAGACTGGGAAATAATCTTCACCAACCCTGCATCTGACAAAGGTCTAATATCCAAACTTTATAAAGAATTCAAGAAATTAAACGATACCAAACCAAATAACCCAATTGAGAAATGGGGCTCAGAATTAAACAGAGAATTCTCAACAGAGGAATATCAAATGGCTGAGAAACACTTAAAGAAATGCTCAACATCTCTAGTCATCAGAGAAATGCAAATCAAAACAACTCTGAGATTCCATCTACACCAATCAGAATGGCTAAAATCAAACATTCACGTGACAACACATGCTGGCGAGGATGTGGAGAGAGAGGAACACTCCTTCATTGCTGGTGGGAATGCAAACTAGTACAGCCACTTTGGAAATCTATCTGGTGCTACCTTAGAAAACTGGGAATAGGGCTTCCTCAAGACCCAGCTATTTCACTCCTTGGAATATACCGAGAAGATGCTCCAGCACACAACAAGAAAATTTGTTCAACCATGTTCATAGCAGCCTTATTCATAATAGCCAGAACATGGAAACAGCCTAAGTGTCCATCAGTAGAAGAATGGATAAAGAAACTGTGGTACATATACACTATGGAATACTACTCAGCTATTAAAAATAAGGAATTCCCGAAATTTGTGGACAAATGGATTGAACTAGAAATGATCATAATGAGTGAGCTCACCCAGAAGCAGAAAGACTCAAATGGTAAATACTCACTTATAACTGGACACTAGCCCCAAGGGGCAGGTCCCATGAAAGTCTGCACCTACCAGGAAAGTGGGATAGAGGTGAGAACATCCTATTGAGACTCTAGGTGAGAAAAATATAGGGGATAGGGAAGTAGGTGGATCCAGAGGGTCCTAGAAACCTACAAGAGGAACATTATGATGGGTGGATCTGAGCCCAGGGGTTCTGCTTGTTCAAAGGCACCAACCAAGAACAAAACATGCAACCTTCATCAAACCCCTACCCAGATCTAACCAAGGGACAGAACATTCTCCACAGTTAAGTGGAGACTGGGGACTGACTTTCACAGGTTCTCTGGTGCCCCATATTTGGCCATGTCCCTTTGTTGGGGAGGCCCAATGGCACTCGGAGGAAGGATAGCGGACTACCAAGAAGAGACTTGATACCCTAACACTATATTCAGGGGGAGGAGGTCCCCCTTGGTCACTGTCATAGGGAAGGGGGATTGGGGTGAAAGTGGGAGGGAGGGAGGAATGGGAGGATGTATGGGATGGGATAGAAAATGAGATGTAATATGAATTATTTTATCTTTAAATAAAAAATGTGTTTAAAAAAAAAAGAAGAAGAACTGGCAAACAAAAGAAAGAAGTATGGTGGATGCCACTCGGCTGCAGGTTCATTCTTTCTGCAAGTCTGGAAAAGCACTTAAAAAGATTTACTGGAATGTAAAAGGAATCCTGCAATTTTCCAACTCTGAATCCACTCACCAGTTCCAGACAGGAGACTTGGTTTTGAGGATTGCTACCTGAACTCTGAAAACTGTTGCCACTACCCCAACTGCTATCAAAGTAGCTGGTTTCATCTTTTGAAGAAAGATGACTAGTGATGAAGACAGATGGACCATCATTTGGACCTTGGACCCTTTAAAGATAAGACTGACCAGAGTTCACTAACTCAGGATGCACAATTGCCATCAGCCTCAAACCTGGACATGGAAATTCAGAAATACTGGGAGTGGGAAATTATCTTTCAGGTGGACCTCTGTTCTTTTATTTCCTTTCCTGACATGAAGCACATGGGATGAAGCAAGTAGCCAGGGCCCAGTAAATCAGATTATGGAGAAGACTGGCTAAAAAAAAGTACTCTAAGGTTTACAATTTTAGGCATGTTCTACCAAACCAAAGGTGCATGCATCATGTCCTCAAATTACCTGTCTTGTTTGTATTAATGGTTAAACAAAATGTATCTCCTCTGACTCACAGGAAATTCACACTCCCACCATATGAAAAATGGTCCATGTTATCCCTCACATATATGACTATAATGCAGATGAGGCAAGAACTCATAATGACCTTGACTCAATGTTAACAAAGGTCAAATATGTCCCAGTTCTAGACTTGATCTAATTAAGGGCAGGTATACATATCCATGCAACTGCCATAGCCACTGCAACTGTCTCAGTCTTGATTATTGAAGATGATCCGAGGATTATGACCCTAGTTGAAGGAAATTTTTTAAAGGTGAATATGTTTTGAATTCCTTTTTGTATGGCTTTGTCCCATTTTGTCAGCAAAGGAACTGAAAGAGGCAGGGCCATTGCTAGGTGACTGTACATGCCTCTGAACCTTCCCATGGAGATTTCTTATCTCCTCTGCACAGGAAATGAGGTGGCAGGTCCATACCTGGTCCCAAGTCTAGTTTTCAGCAGGCTTCCTGAGGGTACTGCATCCTGTTGCAGTAAGGTAGGATAGAAGGGTGAGAAAGAGTTTGTGGGAGCTGGCTACCAGTTAACTGGACTACAGGCATGGTCAAGCTGTTGTAAAGAAGGAAAAGAAGAAAGCCAGGAAGGATGATTGTTATGACTAAAGATTAAGATAATGATAGACAAAAGACTCAGATATTATGTTATATGGAGTTTATTAAATGAGTATTGGAGGAGAAGGAAAGGGTGAAGGGGTACCCCCAGAGAGAGACAGAGGCAGGAAGAGTAAGAAGATAAGAGAGGAAAAGTAAGAGGGGCGAGAGAGAGAGAGAGAGAGAGAGAGAGAGAGAGAGAGAGAGAGAGAGAGAGAGAGAGAGAAGAGAGAGAGAGAAAGTAAGAGGGAGAGTAGAGAGAGACCATGTGGATGGTTTGTCATTTTATATGGCCCTGGGCAAGGTCATGCCCCCGTGGCAGGTAAGCGGTGACATCATACGTAGGCAGACTGAAGAACTCTAACAATGATAAGTGAAAAAAAGTGGATAAAGATAGTGAAAAAGAATAATTGATTGGGAAAATATAATGAAGGAAAAAGTAAAAGAAGATGAAAAGAAAAAAGAGAAAAAAGAATAGTTGATACTGAAAAAAAAGTGTAAAAAAGAAAGGAATGAAAAAGAAAAAGGAGAAAGAAAAGATGAAATATAACAGATGATTGGTATCTCACTTTACCTGGTCCTCATCACTAATCACCTTGCTATAATCATTAGCCAGATCATTAACTCTTATTCTGATCCTGCTAAATGTGGGATTCTGCATCCTCAACTTCATGACCAACTATGCACTCCCAGAACAAGATGAGTCAATGATTTGGCTCATGATCATAGAATCAGTGGGGGATGTTATAGGGCAAAACAGAACCAAAGGTCAGGATATTCTAGCTAACTTAACTTAGTTTCTGTTAAACTGCCAGTTTCTATGGCACCCTCTCCAGCTAACAGATTAGCTTCTGTTATAACTGCTTGATGTATGTTAAGCCTGCTATGGGTGCTGAGAGATGCCAGAGCATGATTCTGAAAGGGAAAATTTTTATTAGCATTAAAGCAACCAGAACAGCAAAGCTCTCTAACTCATAAGTGCAGGTCGGCAGGTATGCTAGCCCAAGGTCCCAGATGATAAGTCACAAGGAATGCTGAGCTAGGAGACAAAGGCCTATTGAGTGTTCCAGGGACCGGCTGGCCGTAAAAGATAGAGAGGATACACAAGGACAAATTCCTGAGAGAAACAGGTACCGGACCTGGTCGAGTAAGTCATGAGCTAAGACCCCTCATCCGATCTTATGGTGTTTGCTTAATCCCCCCTTGAGGCCTGCACACAATGTTCCAGGTTTGAGTTTAACCAAATGTGTCATTAGCTCAGATAAACATCTACCATAAGGTTCCGAGAAAAACAGGAACCAAGGACTGTTCCCGTGTGATTAAGTCTGACCTTACCCCAGATCTGCCTACGCAATTTGCTGATGTTCAAATGTTTGAAACAACCAATCGTGTGTGGCCGTGCCAAAACCTCCTGCTCCATATAAATCCCAAACCCCTGGACTTCTGGTTCGACTCCTCTGTCTCCTGCGTGAGATACGTGTCGACCCGGAGCTCCACCCCATCCCGAGGCTTGAGTGAGGGTCTCCCTTCGGGGGTCTTTCAATTCCTGCCTTTAAAAACCCATGTTCAGGACAGTTTGGGATACACCTAGGTCCGTGAATACCTAGTGTATTCCGAGACAGCTGGAATAAAGACTTTCAATAGCCAATGAACTGTGTCAGAGTGACCATTTCTGATGAGCTACCCAGAACAGCTGTAAATGTGAAGCCTAAGTTCTATGGAGAACCAAAGGTTTTGGAGATACAGCATGATGAAGCCTCTACAGAAAGCTACTTGCAGAAAGTAGAGCTAACCTAGAGAGCTATATGTGTACTGCAAGAACTCAAGCTGGAGGGGTGAGGATAGTTCAGACTTGTAGATTCAAGACAATTTCATCACAAGCCACAGAAGACGGACAGAGAGCAGCAGGAATTCTTTTTTTCCTAACTGAAGCTTAGACTTCCTATGGTCTGGTATTTCCTGTGCCAAATTCCTCCATTTTTAAAAACAAGAATATTTACTGACTGTAATTTTATATATGGAGTGTTTAACTTGTTTTTGATTTTACAAGAGAGCATAGATAAGAGATTGCCCTCAATCTCAGATAATACAGCTTTCGACTTATAAATGGCTATAATTTTTCAAGACTATGGAGACCCTAAGCATTTCATTGTATTTTGTATTAGGAGATTAATATTAGACTTTGCAGCAAGAGGTATAAAATTATGAACTAGTATGTTAAGTTTGGGAGTAAAGTTGAGAAATAGTAGTGTTCCATTGGCATCTTTGGTTGCCCTCCCCCACATGATCCTCATTCCTAGCATCCCTAAGGATTGCCCCAACCCCCTCACCTAAAGTCACCAGCTCCCCATGTCCAGCAGTTGGCAGATACATCATCTTCCTTCACTCTGCCACAATCAGGGTGTGACTTCCTCTGGCCTCATTCATTGAGGCTACCCAGGAGCCTCAATTCCCATATAAACTTGACCTTTAATACTTTTAATTTGGCTTGGGTTGGCTTACTTCATCTGCAGAGATAATCCATCAAGCAGAGTTTTGGCGCCTAACCTGAAATGTTAACTAGGACATGCAGGTAGATTCAAACAGATGTTGACAATGTTCCTGCCCCAAATTCTGGAAAAAAAAATATATATAAATTAAGGAAATGAGCTGAGCATTTGTTTCCTTTTGCTTTCTAATTGTAAATGCAATGTGATCAGTTGTTTTACACTCCTACAACCATGACATCCTTGCTGTAATAGATTGCATTATGGAACTATGAAACAAAATTAACGATTTCTCCTTTAAGTTATTTTTGTCAGAGTATTTTATCACAGCAGTGGAAAACTTAACTAAGACATAGGTATCTTTCCAGTAGCCATGTCGAATTGACAAATTGCATTGAGTCAAAGTTCTGGACTACCATTGGCACTGGGAGGGCTCTGATGAGAAGGGGAGTCCATTCCTCATAGACCCAAGCTTGGAATCAACTATCTGGAGATGACCAAACTTCTACCTTAATCTGCTGAGTCATACACTACTGGAGGGAGGAGGAGTATTTGTAAATTTCAGAAAACAAACAAAATTTAGAAGGCACAGGATGTTGAAGTTTATAATATCTAGAAAGAGCACCACATGGTTTTACAAGCAATCACACTCCTAGGAAAGATTTTCCAGGTGGTTGAGCTGCCTGCAGTTTTCTGAGACAGTTCTATGTATGTTCATATTCTGCATTGTCACTGATAAAAGGGTAAAGGTTTCAATAACGTATCTCCTTTTAGGTAATTAACTCCTTATCTATAACTCTGTAAATATCCAGAATCAAAAAGTCATTCACTAAACTATGCTTGGGTTAGCTTTTTAAAAAAATCAGTCATTCTGGGATGAAAAAATGTTCCTATATATCTCACAAGGAAATTTAAACCTTAATATTAGGTATAGACAAAATCCTTACGATTTTGACCACACCATTTATTTTCTCTGAGTCCCACATTCTCTAAATTTAAAAGAGAATAATGTCATTGTTTACTTTATAGTATTTGTTTTCTGTTAAATTGAATGTAATATTTTTTACTCAAAAACATATTTTTTTCCTAAGAGCTTGGTACACATTGACACAGTGAGGTTAAAACAAGTAAAAACAGAGATTTTGCCTCATGAACTTTCCATTGAAGCTGAAATAAGAGATGGTACATAATAAGAAATGTAAAAAGTAATTGATAGTAATGAGCTTACTTTGAAAAGTAAGAGCATTAAATTTTATGATTAAAATAAGATATAAGGTAATAAGATAATAAGGTACCAGGCAGAAGATACTATGTTATAGAGGAGTTTATTAATTGAGGATGGGATAGAAGGAATGGGAAAGGGAGTACCAGAGAGATAGAAAGAGAGAGAGAGAGAGATAAAGAGGAAGAGGGAGAATCAAGGTAGGACTATCTTTATATATAGCCCTGGGCAGGGTCATGCCCCTGCCACAGGTAGGCAGTGACATCATAGGTAGTCAGATTGAATCAGAATCTTAACAGTAGAAGGTGTATATTTTTTTTTTTATGAAAAAAGAGGAGTTTATTGAGTTTGGGGCCCTGGTATATGAGATATCTCTTAATATAAAAGAAAAGAGATGGTTTTTTCTTTATTTTTCTTTTTCTCTTCATTTTTTTTTCTTTTTCCTTTTCTTTTCTTTTTCATTTAAATCTATAAGGTCAAGCATCTTGTAACTCAGACCCAGAAAGTCATGCATGGTATACTTTAGGTATTTTATAAGGTGATTAGAGAAATAATTTTTAGTATGGTGACATTTGAATAAATAGTTCAGGGAAATGAAATTACAAACTGTGGGCAGATTTAAGAAAGAACACTTTCGGCAGCAGGCATAGCAAATGCCATAGCTCCTAGGCCTGGTTGGCATTTCTAATGAACAGCAAAGAACCTAATATGGAGAAGGTCACAGAGGGGACAGGGAGACAGATTATGTAGGTCAGATTTGCCCAGTATTTTAATTAGATTATACCCAAGCCACTACCTTGATAAAACCTAAGGAGCCACAGGCAGACAGAACTGAGACCTCTAAGAATTCTACTGTAAAATTTTTCATTCAATATATAGATGAAATGTAAGAATTTTATGTTAGAAATAGGTTTAAAGTGCCAAATAAAAAATTGAAAAATCAGGATATCACATGAAAATTTAAATTTGCAGTGTAAGAAATTTTATAATATAAAGACAATCTTTAAAGTGTGCACGGAACATGGAGCTGAAGAGATCACAAAAGGAAAGAATGTAAAAAGCCATGGAGTTTAAAGTATGAATTTTGTATCATGTAAGTAAATGAGGGAGAGGCAGAAAGAAAACTCAAGAGAAGCATGTGAAAAAGAAAACAAGAAATGTAAAGTTTCAAAATTCAATTGAAAAAAGTAAGAGTGTTACTAATAGGTAAAGCTAAAGGCCACATTAAGAGTTGAGAGCTCTACATAGTCATATTTATCTGCTGTACCTAATATGTATATTCCTGTGATAAAAGTCTACTAGCAATTGACATGATCATGATTTAATCCACTAACATTTCATTTGTATAACTTATTTCTCCTAAGAAGCTTGATATCACTTTCAAAGCATTGAAATGAAACCTTATATTATATTTGAGTTATATGGGTACAATAACTCATATTATAGACTATATATATATATATACATATGTGTTTTGAATTCTATACAACTGTATCTAGAATTTAGTTTGCATATTTAAACAAAATTCTATGTCAGTGAATTAAAAATATCTTGTGGGTGACAACTGAGGCATTAATTTGAGTAGATTCACTAATCTACTTTCTGTTCTATCTTCCCTGTACATTTCTATATTCCCCCTTCTTGCTTTTCAACCACTTTCTCCAAACATGATGTCAAAGTCCAGTATGCTGTGAGGAATGCATCCTATCAGGTCTGATCCAATGTCAGTGTCTGCTTCTTTTGCTCTGAAAGCACTAATTTCTCACAAGCATTATACAGTCCTAAAATTATAAGTGCACAAAAGGTGTGCGTGATGCATAGAACAAAACAAACAAACAAACAGAAACAAACAATGAGTAGAGAGCTTGGTGGAGTGTGGTGGTACATGCCTTTAATCTCAGTACTGTGAAAGGCAGAAGAAGGTGGATCACTGTGAGTTCAAGGCCAGCCTGGTCTACAAAGTGAGTCCAGGACAACCAAGGCTACACAGAGAAAACCTGTCTCAAAAAATAAACAAAGAATAGAGAGTTCTTGGTGTTCTTGATGAGACATGTGTTAGGGAAATAGTCTGGAGCAATTTTTTGACCGGAATAAATTTTAAAATTTGAGGTAACACAAAATTCATAGTTTGAAATTCTCAAAGGAACTAATAAGATTTATTGAAGAAGAATATTTTGAAGCTGCAGGTATAAATAATGTCCCATGAAATTTTGCTTTAACTAGGAGAAGAAAATACTGTGCAGCTAATATACAACACCTTCATATATTAAGGCACAGTTGAAGAGACTATACAATATGTGAAGGTACTTGCCACTAAGCTGGTGGTTACAGTGTGATTCCTAGAACCAAGTATTGGAAGGAGAAAATGAACTTATAGAAGTGTCTTTCTACTTATACAAGCATACTGTGGCATATGTAGGCCCACACACATACACAGACACAAATAAATGGAAGAATAGAGGACAGATAGATACATACATACATAGATAATAGAATAAAATGTTTAAAAATATAGATGAGAGCAAATTGAACTAATTTATATGTTAATATCTGAAAATAAACAGAATTCCAGAAAGTAACAGAAACTTAATTATATAGGAGAATGTGTATTACTTAAACAAGTCCCTTGATAAGCGGAGCACAAGGGATAAGAGCCTTAAGTAGCAGGCTTCACATAGATAAGATCAGGATCGCCTTCCTCATCAATCAGTATCTCTCATAGCTTCAATTTTCTCAATACTCAGGGGAGTAGGTCACCACCTAAGAGTGAGGGTAGAAAAAGTATGTAAATGTGACTCAACAGCATATGGAAATGTCAGGACTGGATCCTGGGCAAGAAATGCCTTTTCATTCCACAATAGAAAATATCCCACTATACATAACCCTCAGTCTTATACAAGTCCAAGTTGATAAGAAAATCCAAAGTACAAGACTAGGTTGATGGAGAAACTTTAAATATCATACTGCAAGTTTAGAAAATTAAAGGAGGAAATAAAGTAAAGCTACCTTAACCCAGACAAATGCTGTGGCTGACTGTGGCAGGGTTACAACACATTTTTGTTTACTAGTTTGATATTCACTTTTATATTAATCACAGAAACTTCTGTTGTAATAGCAAGGGCAAAGAATTCAATAAATATGAGCTACTTTTTGGAGGCTCTGCATCCAGAAAATCTTTACAAAACCCTTTCATTTTGAACAGTTTAATTTCCTGAATTCTGTGATTTCTCTGATTTTTGTCTTTACTGTTAACTTTACAGTTATCTATAACATTGTAATCTCTTGAAAATGTAAACCATTTAAGAAAATAAATTGGATTTAGGAAATGATTTCATTTTATTTATGTATTTGAGTGTTTTGTCATCATATGTATGTGTACACAAATTGTGCCTGGTCCCCAAGGAATCCAGAAGTGGGCACTGGATTTCCTAAAACTGGCATTATGAACCATGTGGTGCTAGGAACCAAACCTAAATTCTCTACAAGAATAATAAGTTTTCTTAATCTCTAAGCCATCTCTCATGCCCTAAATTATTTTGATTTGAGCTGTATCTTTAATTGAAATAGAATTACATCATGTTCTGCCTTCTCTTTCCTCCCTCAAGCTCTTCCAGGTACCCTGTCTCTAACCAGTCCCATGCCCCACCATGTATTATCACGTTAATAGAATCTTTTTAGACTAGGACTGTAATGTATATAGTATATGTTGTAATATATATTTTAATGTATGTCACATATATATTACAAATATATAAATACAACTCCCTAAGTATTTTTTGTAGTTTTGGTATAAATAGTTTCATGTCTAAAATGTATTCTGCATTGGACAACCAATAAGGTAATTCATCACAGGAAAAGTCTAATTTGAATTCCCCTAGCAGTCATTAGTAGCCTGTAGTTCTTTGTCTATGAATGGAACTCTATGGGGTTTTCTTGTTCTCACCTTAGTCTGTCCATTGACATTGGCATCATCTTATTTGTGCAGCTATTTCTAGGAGTCATTGTTTTGCAACAAACTTCAAAGAATTTTGGCTCTTACTGTCTTCCTACCCACTCTTCATTGATGTTCTTTGAGTCATAGATGCTAGAGCTTCCTACTTGTCTCTTGATTTCTGAGTTGTGTCCAGTTGTGGTCTTCTATGATTGTCTCCAACTACTTTAAAGAGAAGCTTATTTTCTAAAAGTGACAGCTACACTTATCTATGGGAGGTGGGTAAGGATAAGATTTCTAATGTAGTTAGGAAAATATGCTGGCCTAGTAAAATAACAATAGTAGGTTCTTTTCTAAGATCCATCACCATATTAGGCCCAGGAAGCTGGCTGGGTTTCCAAAGCTAAGCCTGATTTCCCACCTGTTGAGTGGTCTTTAGTCCAATTATACCCCTATTGGTAACCAACAATATGTGAGTGTCACTCTTTGAACATTTATGGGTATCTTATCATGCTGGTCAATGTGGTCTACAGATGTTGCAGCTGGTTAGGATTCTTTAATTGCTTCCCTACCTTGGCAGCTTGCACAGTGTTTTCTGCTACCCTGGAAGCTAAATTATAGGAAGTAGCTTTCAGATCAGATCAGCATTGTGAATAATTTTAGGTAAATATGAAACAATATGGTTTCATGAAGCATTATCAAAACAACGTTGATGTTATTTGTCCCTCATTCCCACTTCTCTATATTATCTTTGAAAGGTTAAATTTCTTAATTTAAATTTAGTTTCTTTAGTTTTATTGAGAATTTTATAGATGGGTACAGTATTCATGTAATTTTATCCCCTTTCTCTCCCACCTACAATTCTTTTTTTTCAAGTTTTTTATTAATGTATTGATATTACATCTCAATGTTTATCGCATCCCTTGTATCCTCCCATTCTTCCCTCCCTCCCATTTTCCTCTTACTCCCCTCACCTATGACTGTACCTGAGGGGGACTTCCTCCCCCTGTACATGCTCATAGGGTATCAAGCCTCTTCTTGGTAACCTGCTGTCCTTCCTCTGAGTGCCACCAGGTCTCCCCCTCCAGGGGACATGGCCAAATGTGATGCACCAGAGTACATGTGAAAGTCAGACACCACTCAACTGTGGAGAATGTCCTGACCATTGGCTAGATCTGGGTAGGGGTTTAAAGTTTACTGCCTGTATTGTCCTTGGCTGGAGCCATAATTTGAGCGGGACCCCTGGGCCACTTATAATTCTTACCATTTCCTCCACCAAAACTTTTGAAGCTCATCCCTACTTGTATAATAATTATTGCTACATATCATGTGTGCATGTGTGTGTGAGTGTGTGTGTGTGTGTATGTATAACCCATTGAGTTCATTTAGTGTTGCTTTTATGTACTTGTGTTTAGAGTTAAGCATTTTTGATTCAAAAACCTATCATGGAGAATGAGCCTGAAGAAAACTGATTCTCCTTTTCTCAGAAGCCATTGATTGTTGTCCAGTGTTGTCTTTATATAGGTCTTGTTTAGGAAACTATATAGTTGAGATTTTATAAGTGCATTGTCCTTCTCTTACCTAGAAGACACTATCTTATACAAGAGTTAGCTGGGTTCTCTGTCTTTTCCCACTTTATATTTCATAATGTTCTCTGATTATTAGGTATAGGGCTACACAGCAGATGTATCCATTTAGGCTGGGCACCCTACTGTGACATACTGTCTGTATTTTGACCAGTTGTGGATTTCTTTTCTTTATTCTTTCTTTTTTCAAGACAGAGTTTTTCTGTGTATGAGTACAGCAGAATATCATTTAAAATAATTTTCTTTCCTAGGACTCTGTGCTATTCAAGCTCTGGTTCCTGGTCCTCCAAGCAGTGTCAGGGGTCGGCTTCTTCTTGTGGCATGGGTCTCAAGATGGACCAGTCATTTGTTAGCCACTTCTACATGTTTTGTGCCACCTTTACCCCATCAGATCTTCTTTCTTACACAAAGTTCTCTTCTAAAATATAACTATGGATCCCAATCTGTGTTCTATCTACTTTTGTCTGAGTCATTCTGGGGCTCTTCCTCTGCCATCTTTGGAGATTGGGGAATTTTTCCCACACTTTGATCTGCCTTAGTGCTCTCTTTTAATTTTTGATATCATATGCAATTACAACATTTTTCTGTCCCATTCTTTTCTCCAAATATGTTCATACATCCTTCCTTGCTCTCTTTCAAATTCATTAATTTTCATTAATTGTTAAGTACACATAAGTGTATGTATATACATGTATATTCAAAAATATAACCTGCTTGCTTTCTATAATTCTACTTCAGGACAGACCATTTGGTGCCTGTTTTTTTTTTTTTTTTTTTTTGTTTTCTTAAATATGACATTTCTTATTTTACTTTTTAAATTTTTATTTAACTTTAACATTTTACAAAAGCTACCTTCCCTCCCCTCAGATTTTCCTCCTATCTTTCCATAAGTATTTCATCCTAAGTTTATGTGATTTCTCTATTTTTAAACTAGTGAATTCATTTACTGCTGTTTGTGCATGGATGTAGAACCATCTAATGAAGACAGTCTCTCCAGGGTCACATCCCTTCTGAAAACTGATCCTACCTAACTCTGAAGGCACCAATTGGCAGTAGCTACACTGCTTGGGGTGGGACTTCAGAAGCTCCCTCCCACAATCCATGCACTAGGAGTTAATGTGTGAAAATATGTTGCCACCTAAAAACATAATGTTTCATTGCAGTCATACATTACTTCTCACTCTTACAGTTTTTTTCAGTCGCTCATCTGCAATGATTCCTGATGCTGGAGAAAAATAGCTACGAAATAAACCTTCCATTAGGGCTGAATGCTCTACAATCCCTTATTCTATTAATGTTAACCAGTTTTACATCACTGTATTTGTTGCTGTCTACATCAAAAAGAAGATTCTCTGATGAGGATTGAAAGATGAACTGATCTATGGGTATAAAGAGAAACACTTAGCAGAATAATAGTGTTAAATTCCAGTGTAGGACATATGGTCTACCCATATGTGTTTTGGGGGTGAGGTTATATGTTAATTCCATCTAAATACTTTATATATTGATATATATATATATTTTCAGAAGCTTCTATAGCAGTAGGTTTCTACATGGCTTTCATTAAAGTCCACAATATTATTCTTCTTTAGACTCTGTTTTTCATCCAGTCCTCCCATCTACACCTCTGCTTTTATTTTTGCTTTATAAATCTCACAACCATGTGCATTCTATCTCCCTCACCTTCAAATCCCTCCATGGAACACTTTTGATACTTTTTCTGAATTTTTTTGAGTTTTGTTTGTATGTATATGAGTATTTCATTAACATATATGTCTGTATCCCAAGTGTGTATAATGCCCATGGAGGTGAAATGAAGCAATGGATCCTCTGAGACTATAGTCACAGGTAGTTGCTATCTGTCAAGGAGTCACTTGCCAGTGAACTAGGGTCTCTTCCAGAGCACCAAGAGCTCTTATACACTGAGACATCTCTCCAGTCCTCCACCATTCCCTTACTAATTTCCTCATTATTTGATAATATTTCTATTTACAATCTAAATTACACACATATATCTAAAGATTCAAATACAACATACGCTTATATTAGAAAGAATATTTCTTTTGTATTTCTGGGTCTGGAAATATAGCATTTGTTGCTGCTTACTTTCTTTTTTAGTTTTTAGTTTTTAACTTGTTCACTTTATGTCCTGATTGTAGCTGCCTCCCTCATCGTCTCCAGATACCACCTTCCCTCTGTCATACACTCTGCCTCCCTCCCCTAGTCTTCAGAAAGCGACCTCTTCTCTGTCATCTTACCTCAGCCTACAATCTCATCTGGACTGCCTGTATCCTCTTCCTCTGTAGCCTGGCAAGACCTGCCTGACAGGGAGAAGCAATCAATGTATGGGGGGCAGAGCCCATGTCAGCAGTAGTTCCTACTCCCCATATTATGGGACCCAAAAGGATACTATGCTGCTTATTGACTACATCTATGCCTAGGGTCTAGGACCAAACTATGCATGGTCATTGGTTGGTGCTTCAGTCCCTGCAGTACCCCCTTTCTTCAGCTGGATTTGTTGGCTCCATTGTCTTGTGGAGTTCCTGATCCCTCCAGGTCCCTCATTGTTTACTGTCTACTGTCTTAATGATAGCTATTCTGTGTTCTTTGATTTGAAATTTCCTGATTTCAAAAGAGTTATCATTTTAATATATTTATAGGCTACTGTACTTCAGAGAGCTGCCAGTTCAATTCATATGCCCCTTTTTGTCTGGATGATTTGTTTCATTAATGTTTAATATTTGCATTCTTTGTACATTTCCTCAGTAAGCCTTTGTCATATAGAAATATGACAATTTTTTCTCCTATTCTGTATCTTATCTCTTTGCTATGGCAGCTGTTGCCCTTGTTCTGCAAAACTCTTTTAATTTAATATAATCACATCTAATTCTTGTATTTATTATTTGAGTTATTGGAGTCCTATTTATAAATGTGTTACCTATGCTCATGTTTTGAACTGTTTTATTAAATTTTTAATTAATTTTTGAGTTTCATATCTAATAGTAAGTATTTTTTTATTAATTTGGAATTATTATTTTTTGTACAGGATAACAGACAGATATCCAGTTTCATTCCTTCACATCTGCTATCCTGTTTGCAAAGCAATATTTATTGAATAAGGTCTTTTTTCTACCACATAAGTTTTTGAACATTGTCTAGAATAAAATTGTAGTAGATAGCTGCATGCATTTATTTTTTGCTGTTGCATTGGTTTATGTGTCTGCTTTGTGCTAATATCAATTTTTTCTGTTATTGTTACTGTAGGGTATGCTAAATAATCTGAGATAATTTATTCTCACAAACCTAAATTTTCTGTTTTTTTATTTTAAAATAAATACTAATATTTTATTTTGTATTTCTGAAGGTAATATCACTGGAATTTTATGGGATTTGCACGATTCTGCAGATTGCTCTCAGTAATATAAACATCTCCAAATATTACTTCTTTTTATCAAGATCTTTTCAGAACCTTGTGTCTTCAGTTCTCTTGTTTAGTTTTTCAATGTTGTTTTTATAAATTGAAGTCTTCTTCTTCTTCTTCTTCTTCTTCTTCTTCTTCTTCTTCTTCTTCTTCTTCTTCTTCTTCTTCTTCAATACAGGATTTCTCTGTTTAGCCTTGGCAGTCCTGGACTCTCTTTGTAGACCAAGCTGGCCTCAAACTAACTGAGATCCACCTGCTTTTGCCGTCCTGAGTGCTGGGATTACAGGCATGTGCCATCATGTCCTTTTTAAGGCTATTGGAGTTGAATTGTTTTCCTAATTTCTTCTTCAGAAAGGGAAATAAACTGATTTCTCTATCATCATTTTGTGTCCTTGTTATATTGCTGGAAGTATTTATCTAATGAACAAGTTCCCTGGTGATTTTAGGTAACTTTAATTATAAGGTAATAATTATTGGCAAAATAGATTATTTAACTTCTTCCTTTTCTACTTATATCAGTTTAATTTCTTCCCCTTGTCTCATTGCTTTAAGCATTACATTAACTAAGAACAGTTTCATTCTTGATTTTACAGCAAATACTTAGTGGGTTTTCTCAGTTATTGTAAGGCTGGCTACTGTTTTCTTGCACAAAATCCTTATTCTGTTGATCTACTGCAACTATGTTATCAGGAGCAAGGATAAAGAAAGATACTTCCACCCTTTCCTTTGTTGATCAAACTACTGGAACAATTAACCCTAAAGAATTGAAATTTCAGCCTGTATAGTGACTTATCCCCTTTAATATGAGGATTCAGGAGCCAGAGACAAGAAGATCTCTGGGTTTGAGGCCAGCCTGATATAAACAGTGAGCTCCAGGACAGCCAGAATATGTAGAGAAATCCTGTTTTGAGACAAAAATATAAAATGGAGTTTCTGAGGCATCACATGTTGTGGGGAGGGAAAGGCTTTTAGTACTTTCTTTATGACTGCTATGAAAAAAAAAGTTAAAAGAAAAGACAAAGAAGAAAGCTTTTATTTTCACTTATAATTCCAGCAGGATAAATCCCATGATGGTGAAGAAAATTTTAGAATAAGTAACGAATGTGTGGTGGTAGGGGAAGCTGGTTGATTATATTGCATCTCCAGTCTTCAGAAGTCTGTAGAAAATAGTCCAAAGTATGATGTCTTTTCTGAGAGTCAAGGTAATAGTTTGTGTCCTTGTGCAAAAATGACATAGTTTTAATGGACAATGGCACAAAATATTCATTTTTCTTCAAAAGAGGAAGGATGGGGGAATAGTGAAGATGACTGGACCAAGATAAAACCAAAATACAGCAGTAAAAATATCAAGTACCTTACAGACACATCCTTCTCATAGGCTTCAGTTTCAAAGAGTTTTGGTCGGTCCAACAATTGAAATTCCAACATATTCCCCCTCTCTCTGGATCTGACTTGTTCTTCTCTGTATTCAATATTAGTAGACAGAGGTCTCACTTCTATGACATCTCTAATATCTTGGGATTTCCACTGCAACACAGACTTTAATTTTACATATTTAAGTAATGGTCTTTCAAACATTCCTCACAAGATGTCCAATCTTGTCACACATTTCTTGGTCTAACCATAGTAGCATTCTTAAACAAAGAAGAATCTATGAGCTCCTAAATCTTTCATAGTCATGGTTTGTAAACAAGTACTGCATGGGTGACATTTGTAAGTTCTTATTCCTGATCTTCTTGGACTATGGTTGCAGAAGTTTCAGTATGCTAAAGCTGGAAAAAAATAAAATTAGAAATAAACTTTTCCAGGTAATTGCTTTAGATGATCATGAAAACTCTTAGGCTCACATTTCATAAATGGGATTTTTTTAATGGTTTAAGTCTTGCCCTCAGGGCATCTTACTTACTGTTTGATGACAGAGCAGAAAGCATCTCTTAAAGGTGATAATATATTTAACAATTATGATTTTTTTTAACAGTACATGCCTTGGCTGCAACATTATCTTTCTTAGTTCTTACTTTCCCAAGCTGTACATATTTGTAAAATTTTTAATCTGTTGCATGTTTTGCTGATTTCATTGTAGAACTGTATGCGAATAGTTGGAAATAACTATTCCTAAATGTTCTAATACCTTTCCAAACAGTGTTACCAGTTGGAGACTAAAGTGTTTAAATATATGAGCCTATTGAAGATATTTTATATTTAAACAACAATAAGGCTGAAACTCTGGTACCAGTTGAAGGCATAAATAGCTTCTGAATAAAAAGAAAATCACACACCTGTGACAACTTTCAGTACAGAACAAGGGCTGAGAGAACATTTTTGTTACTGGCAGTGCCATGCTTTGACCAGGACTGCTTAGTTATACATAAATACTCCATTTCCTGTTTAAACATAAATCTTGTGTTTAAACTATCAGATAGACTTGGAGATGACTGGATATATTCCTTTGTTTCTCTTCCCAATATGGCCATACTGAATAAATCTTTGTTGTCTGAGTTCCATTGTCTGTTCAATCATTATATTGAAGATGGGTGGCCAAGCATAGTGGTAGTGCTGCCATGATCGAAGTACTTAGATTTCTGATGGCTATTCTTAGTTGTTAACTAGACTATATATGGAATTAAGGAAAAGTCCCAGGCAGTAGACATTCCTATGAGTGATTTTCAGTTAATTGTTTCATTGAAGTTAGAAGGCCCACCTTAAATCTTGGCCACATCTTTTGGCAGTCTAAGAAAAGCACATAGAAGAAAGAAGTCTTAGTTCATTACCAGCTTACTCTTACTCTTACTAGTTAGGTTGTTTCTTCCCTGGTATTTGAGTCAATTTCTTCAATGTCTTTGGAATTACAACATATATTGAAGAACTGAGAAATCCATCTTTGTAGACTGAACAAGTAAGGGATTCTTGGATGCTAGACAGCCATTTTTGAAATAGGTGAGCTGGACCACAGTCTGTAAGTTACTCTACTAAATCTAATTATATATGTATAAATGTATTTTATTCTCTTTCTTTCTCTAAAGAAACTGCTAAAACCCTAAAGCCACTTATAATAAGTTTATCTTCCTGGAGGATTCCAAGATGGCTATGGGAAATATCAAGCAACAGGGGCTGCAAGGGACTGTGAGCAGCAACAGTGGGTGACAGAGAGTGGACCAGCGCCTTGTCTCAGTGCCGGGCTGTAACCAGCATGGAGAAAGTGAAGGTCAGACTGATGGACTGATCAGTGCATCAAGGCAGAGTGGCCTGCCTACAAAGCAAAAGATTAACAAAATAGAAGTCACACAGCATCTGACACACAAATCACAGATTCATTGTGTGGTGAATCCCTCACAGGAGACAAACAGCCAGAGGAGCCCTATAAAACCACAGACTCTAGGTGGCAGAGCTCAAACAAACATAAATACAGAAAGGCAGAATCTGAGAAGCTATTATAGAAAACAGTTCCCTATCAAAGGTACTCATCCCTGAGACCACCAGCTCAGAAAGCATAAGCCCTCTAAGCATGTGCCTAAAGGAAAGAATGAGAGATCTAATAACAAAAATCAAGACATTATGGCTCCACCAGAAAGCCCAGAAACCAATAGATACCCTATTATAGCAGAGTCACAGGAAAATGACTTCAACACCATGCTTACACAGCTACTTGAGAACCCTAAAGAGGAACTGAATAGATCCTTCCAAGAATTCAAAGATAATACAAACAATTGAATAGAAGCCATCCAGGAGAAACAAGAAACCACAATCAAATAGATGAAGTAATTAAATAAATAATTCAAAACATGAAAACAGAATTAGACAATATTTAAAAAGTCACAAATCGAGAAAAAGAGTGAAATGGAACAATTAAAAAAGAAAGCAGGAATCCAACAGACAAGGATAACTAACAGAATCCAACACATGGATGAGAGAATCTCAGGTGCTGAAGACACAATAGAAGAAATGGATACATCTCTCAAAGAAAATCTTAAAACAGAAAAATTGGTGACACAAAGCATCCAAGAAATCAAGGACACCATGGGAAGGCATAACCTCAGGATTATAGGAGTAGATGAAAATAAAGATGCAAGGTCCCAAGGACGAGGAAATGTCTTCAAGAAAATCAAAGAAGAAAACTTGCCCAATCTATAGAAAGAGATACCCTTGAACATACAAGAGGCCTACAGAACACCAAATACACTAGCAGAAATGAAATTCATCCTGGCATATAATAATCAAAACACTAAATCTTCAGAATAAAGAAAAGATATTAAAGGTTGCAAGAGAGAAAGGCAAAATAATATATAATGCTACAACAATCAGAATTATACCTGACTTTTCAACAGAGACTATGAAAGCCAGAAGAGCCTAGACTGAGGTTATGCAGAAAGTAAGAGACCACAGATGCAAACCCAGACTTCTATATCCAGCAAAACTTTCAATCAACATAGATGGAGAAAAGAAGATATTCCATGACAAAACCAAATTTAAACAGTATCTAAACACCAACCCTGCCCTACAATAAATAGTAGAAGGAAACCGTCATCACAACAAGATCAGTCACACCCCAAAAATGCAGCATACAGATAATTGCACATCAGCAAAACCAAAATAGACACTGCCACACACAATCACCACTAATTCCACAATAAAAGGATCCAATAACCATTGGTCAATAATATCTCTTAAAATCAATGACTTCAACTCCCCAGTAAAAAGGCACAGGCTAACAAAATGGATGCAAAGAAAAGATCCTTCAATATGTTGCATTCAAGAAAGACATCTCATCAACAGAGATAGACATTACCTGGGAATAAAGGGCTGGAAAATTTTTTTTCAAGCAAATGGTCTCAGGAAGCAAGTGGGAGTAGCCATTTAAATATCTGACAAAATAGACTTTCAATTAAAATTGATCAAGAAAGATTGAGAAGGACACTTTGTCCTAATCAAAGGAAAAATCCACCAAGAGGACATCACCATTCTAAATATCTATGCCCCAAGTATTAGGGCACCCTGCATATGTAAAAGAAATATGTTTAAAGTTTAAATCACTCATTGACATCAACACAATAATAGTGTGAGGCCTCAACACCCCACTATCTCCAATGGACAGATCCTCAAGGAAGAAATTAAATAGAGAAATAATCAAGCTAACAGAGGTCATGAATCAAATGGACCTAACAGACATTCACAGAGATCTTTACCCAAATAGAAAAGAATATACGTTTTTCTCTGTGACACATGGGACCTCCTCCAAAATAAACCATATAATTAGTCACAAAACAAGCCTCAATACATACAAAAAATTCAAATAATCTCCTGCATCCTATCAGACCACCATGGCCTAAAGCTGAACAACAACAACAATAGAAATACAAAAAGCCTACAAACATGTGGAAACTGAACAATCTTCTGCTCAATGACAACTGGGTCAGGGATGAAATAAAGAAAGAAATCAAAGGCATCCTAGAGCTCAATGAAAATGAAGGCACAACATATCCAAACCTTTGGGATACAATGAAAGCAGTGCTAAAAGGAAAATTCAGAGCACTAGGTGCCTTCATAAAGAAACAGGAGACATTGCATATAAGCAACTTAATGGAACACCTAAAAACCCTAGAAAAAAAGAAGCAGACACACCCAAGAGGAGTAGATGGATGGAAATAATCAAACTCAGGGCTGAAATCAATAAGATAAAAACAAAGAAAACAATTCAAAGAATCAATGTAACCAAGAGATGGTTCTTTGAGAGAATCAACAAGCTAGACAAACCCTTAGCCAAACTGAGTAAAAGAGAAAGGGAGAGTACACAAATTAACAAAATCAGAAATGAAAACGGAGAAATAACAATGGATACTGAGGAAATCCAAAGAATCATTAGGTCTTACTTCAAAAGCTTATACGCCACAAAATTTGAAAAACTAAAGGATAGGGACAATTTCCTTGATAAATTCCACTTTCCAACATTGAATCAAGATCAGGCAAACAAATTATACAGTCCTATATCCCCTAAGGAAATAGTAGCAGTCATCAAAAGTCTTCCAACCAAAAAGAGCCCTGGGCAAGATGGAATCTCTCAACATTAAGAAACTGAACCACAAACACAATCACTAGATAGCTTAACCATTCTCTCCAATTTTGAGGGGCCCATTCCAAGATATTATTTGTCCCAATTGAACCTGAAGAAACCTTAAGAGAATGATGCCCCATTCCCTCACATGGGGTGTGGGGTTTATATAGGTTGCTGTTTGCTAACTTGATCTACAAATGGTTATTTTCATTCAGAGGTGGTCAAAAGTCATTATTGGTCTTTTTTTTTTTTCATTTTTTTTATTAATTTATTCTTGTTACATCTCAATGTTTATCCCATCCCTTGTATCCTCCCATTCCTCCCCCCCCCCCATTTTCCCATTATTCCCTTCCCCTATGACTGTTCCTGAGGGGGATTACGTCCCCCTATATATTCTCATAGGGTATCAAGTCTCTTCTTGGCTACTTGCTGTCCTTCCTCTGAGTGCCACCAGGTCTCCCCCTCCAGGGGACATGGTCAAATGTGAGGCACCAGAGTACGTGAGAAAGTCGTATCACACTCTCCACTCAACTGTGGAGAATATTCTGACCATTGGCTAGATCTGGGAAGGGGTTTAAAGTTTACCTCCTGGATTGTCCTTGGCTGCTGCCTTAGTTTGAGCGGGACCCCTGGGCCCAAATCTGCCTATCATATTGTTCTACTTATAGATTTCTAGGACCCTCTGTATCCTTTTATTTGCTGTTCTCCCATGCGTCTCTCATTTAGAGTCCCAATAGGATGCCTTCCCCTCTGTCCCAGTTTCCTGGTAAGTGAAGGCTTTTGTGGGACATGCCCCTTGGGCTAGTATGCAGATATAAGTGAGTATATACCATTTGATTCTTTCTGCTTCTGGGTTAACTCACTCATTATGATCATTTCTAGCTCAATCCATTTATCCACAAATTTCAGGAATTCCTTGTTTTTAATAGCTGAATAGTATTCCATGGTGTATATGTACCACAGTTTCTTTATCCACTCTTCTACTGAGGGACACTTAGGCTGTTTCCATGTTCTGGCTATTATGAATAAGGCTGCTATGAATATGGTTGAGCAAAGTTTCTTGTTGTGTGCTGGAGTATCTTCTGGGTATATTCCAAGGAGTGGAATAGCTGGGTCTTGAGGAAGCCCTATTCTCATTTTTCTGAGATAGCACCAGATAGATCTCCAAAGTGGCTGTACTAGTTTGCATTCCCACCAGCAATGAAGGAGTGTTCCTCTCTCCCCACATCCTCGTCAGCATGTGGTGTCGCTTGAGTTTTTGATCTTAGCCATTCTGATGGGTGTAAGATGGAATCTCAGAGTTGTTTTGATTTGCATTTCCCTGATGACTAAGGAGGTTGAGCATTTCTTTAAGTGTTTCTCAGCCATTTGGTACTCCTCTGTTGAGATTTCTCTGTTTAGTTCCAAGCCCCATTTCTCAATTGGGTTATTTGGTTTGGTGGTGTTTAATTTCTTGAGTTCTTTATATATTTTGGATATTAGACCTTTGTCAGATGTAGGGTTGGTGAAGATTTTTTCCCAGTCTGTAGGCTGTCGCTTTGTTGTCTTGACAGTGTCTCCTGCCTTACAGAAGCTTCTCAGCCTCATGAGGTCCCATTTATTAATGGTTGACATTAAGGCCTGGGCCGTTGGTGTTCTGTTCAGGAAGTTGTCTCCTGTGCCAATATGTTCCAGGCTCTTTCCCACTTTTTCTTCTAAGTGGCTTAGTGTCTCTGGTTTTATGTTGAGGTCTTTAATCCACTTGGATTTGAGTTTTGTGCAAGGTGACAAATATGGGTCCAGTTTCATTTTTTTACACATAAATCTCCAGTTAGACCAGCACCATTTGTTGAAGATGCTATCCTTTTTCCATTGAATGCATTTGGGTTCTTTGTCAAGAATCAAGTGACCATATGTGTGTGGATTCATATCTGGGTCTTCGATTCGATTCCACTGATCAACCAGCCTGTTGCTGTGCCAGTACCATGCTGTTTTAAGTACTATTGCTTTATAGTACAGTTTGAGATCAGGTATGGAGATTCCTCCGGAGCACCTTTTATTGTACAAGATTTTTTTAGCTATTCTGGGTTTTTTGTTTTTCCATATGAAGTTCAGAATTGAACTTTCAATGTCTTTAAAAAATTGTGTAGGTATTTTGATAGGGATTGCATTGAATCTGTAGAGTGCTTTTGGTAGGATGGCCATTTTTACTATGTTAATTCTCCCGATCCATGAGCAAGGAAGATCATGCCATCTTCTCAGGTCATCTTCAATCTCTTTCTTCAGAGTTTTGAAATTTTTTTCATACAAGTCCTTCACTTGCTTAGTTAGGGTAACTCCTAGATATTTTATATTGCTTGTGGCTAATGTGAAGGGTGTGGTTTTCCTAATTTCTTCCTCTGCAAGCTTGTCATTTGTGTATAGGAAGGCTACAGACTTTTTTGAGTTAATTTTGAATCCAGCCAATTTGCTGAAGGTTTTTATCAGCTTTAGGAGTTCTCTGGTGGAGTTTTGAGGGTCACTTATGTACACTATCATATCATCTGCAAAGAGGGATAATTTGACTTCCTCCTTTCCCATTTGGATACCTTTGATCTCCTTTTGTTATCTAATTGCTCTAGCTAGAACTTCGAGTACTATATTGAAGAGATATGGAGAGAGTGGGCAGCGTTGCCTTGTTCCCGATTTTAGAGGAATTTCCTTGAGTATCTCACCATTTACTTTGATTTTGGCTATTGGCTTGCTGTATATAGCCTTTATTATGTTGAGGAAAGTGCCTTGTATCCCCGATCTCTCTAAAACTTTAAACATGAATGGGTGTTGAATTTTATCAAATGCTTTCCCTGCATCCAAGGAGATGATCATGTGGTTTTTTATTTTCAGTTTGTTTATATGGTGGATTACATTGATGGATTTCCGTATATTAAACCATCCCTGCATGCCTGGAATGAAGCCTACTTGGTCATGATGAATGATATCTTTGATGTGTTCCTGTATTCGTTTTGCAAGTATTTTATTTAGTATTTTTGCATCTATGTTCATAAGAGAAATTGGTCTGAAATTCTCTTTCTTTGTTGAGTCTTTGTGAGGTTTAGGTATCAATGAGACTATGGCCTCATAGAATGAATTTGGTAATTTTCCATCCATTTCTATCTTTTGGAGTAGCTTGAAGAGTAACGGTATTAGCTCGCCCTTAAAGGTCTGGTAGAATTCTGCACTGAAACCATCTGGCCCTGGGCTTTTTTGGTTGGGAGACCATTGATGATTGCTTCTATTTCTGTAGGGGAAATGGGACTATTTAGCTTATTTATCTGTTCTTCATTCAACTTTGGCAAGTGAAATTGTTCAAGAAAATCGTCTATCTCCCTTAGATTTTCAAATTTTGTGGCGTATATGCCTTCAAAGTAGGATCTTATGATCCTTTGAATTTCTTCAGTGTCTGTTGTTATGTCTCCCTTTTCATTTCTTATTTTGTTGATTTCAATACTGTCTCTCTGCCTTTTAGTTAGTTTGGCTAATGGTCTGTCTATCTTGTTGATTTTCTCAAAGAACCAGCTTTTGGTTTTGTTGATTCTTTGGACTGTTTTCTTAGTTTCTAATTTGTTAATTTCAGCCCTGAGTTTGATTATTTCCAGGCGTCTACTCCTCTTGGGTGTTTCTGCTTCTTTTTTTTCTAGGGCTTCCAGTTGTGTTGTTAAGATGCTTATGTGCAATGTTTCCACTTTCTTTTTAAAGGCACTTAGTGCTACGAATTTTCCTCTTAGCACTGCTTTCAATGTATCCCACAAATTTGGGTACGTTGTTCCTTCATTTTCTTTGAATTTCAGAAACTCCTTGATTTCTTTCTTTATTTCTTCCCTGACCCAGGTGTCATTTAGCAGAGAGTTGTTTAGTTTCCACGTACGTGTAGGCTTTTTGTTATTTCTGTTGTTGTTGAATTTCAGCCTAAGAGCATGGCGATCTGATAGGATACAATCCTCTTGTATCTATTGAGGCTTGCTTTGTGACCTACGATGTGATCAATTTTGGAGACGGTTCCATGGGGTGCAGAGAAGAAGGTGTATTCCTTCTTGTTTGAGTGAAAGGTTCTATAGATATCTGTTAGATCCATTTGACCCATGGCATTGGTTAATGATGTTATTTCTCGGCTTAGTTTCTGTTTCAATGACTTATCCTTCAGTGAGAGTGGGGTGTTGAAGTCTCCCACTATTATTGTGTGGGGATCGATGTGTGGTTTAAGCTTTTTTAGGAGATCTTTTACAAATGTGGTTGCCCTTGTATTGGGAGCATAGATGTTCAGAATTGTGATGTCATCTTGGTTGACTTTAACTTTGATGAGTATGAAGTGTCCTTCCTCATCCCTTTTGATTAATTTTGGTTGAAAGTCTATATTGTTCGATAATAAAATGGCTACGCCTGCTTGCTTCTTGTGACCATTTGCTTGGAATATTTTTTTCCAACCTTTTACCCTGAGGTAATGCCTTTCATTATGGGTGAGATGTGTTTCTTGGATGCAGAAGAATGTTGGATCTTGTTTATATACCCATTCAGTTAGTCTGTATCTTTTTATTGGAGAATTGAGGCCATTGATGTTGAGAGATATTAATGACCAGTGACTGTTAAGAGTCTTAATTTTGATGTTGTTTTTAGTCGAGCGTTTGTGTAGTTGTGTTTTTGCCATGGGATAGTTATCTATTTCCTGGGTAGTTTTGGTTGTAGCTTGACCCTTTGGGATGGAGTTTTCCTTCTAGTACCTTCTGTAAAGCTGGGTTTGTGGATTGGTACTGTTTGAATTTGTTTTTGTCATGGAATATTTTGTTTTCTCCATCAATGGTTATTGATAATTTTGCTGGGTAAAGTAGTCTGGCCTGGCATCTGTGGTCTCTTAGGGTTTGCAGGATCTCTGTCCAGGCCCTTCTGGCTTTTATGGTCTCTGCTGAGAAGTCGGGTGTAATTCTGATAGGTTTACCATTAAATGTTATTTGGCCCTTTTCCCTTGCAGCTTTTAATAATTTTTCTTTGTTCTGCATGTTTTGTGTTTTAATTATTATGTGGCGGGCAGTTTTTCTTTTCTGGTCAATTCTATTTGGTGTTCTCTAGGCCTCTTGTATGTTTATAGGCATCTCTTTCTTTAGATTGGGGAAATTTTCTTCTATGATTTTGTTGAGAATAGTTTCTGGGCCCTGGAGTCTGATGTCTTCTCTTTCTTCAATGCCTATTATCCGCAGATTTCTTCTTTTCATGGTGTCCTTAATTTCTTGGATGTTTTGTGTCAGGAGTTTTCCAGATTTGGCATTTTCTTTAATGGTTGATTCAATATCTGTGATTGTATCTTCTAGCCCTGAGATTCGTTCTTCCATCTCTTGGATTCTGTTAGAAAAGCTCACCTCTGTGTTGCTCGCCTTCTTCTCTGAGGTCTCACGTTCTCGTTTTTCTTCTGTCTGTGTGTTTATCTTTGCATCCATTTTCATTTTCAGATCTTGAACTGATTTTTTGATTTCTTTCATCTGATTTTTTGTATATTCCTGAGTTTCTTCCATTGCCTCTTTATAGGTCTTCAGAGCTTGAACCGTTTTATTTATTTCTTTCATCTGGTTGTTTGCATTTTCCTGCAATTTTTCCAGTTCCACTCTATGTGCTTCTTTTATGTCTCTCACCTGTTTGTCTGCATCTTCCTGCATTTGATTACGAATTTTATTTGTTTCCTCCATTATCATCCTCATTACTAAGGATTTGAGGTCATTTTCTTGTATTTCCGTTGTATTTGAGTTCTCTGGGTTGTTTTCTTTGGGATAGCTGGAAACTGGAGACGCCATGTTGTTTTGGGTTTTTTTGTGTATGCTTTTTCGCTGTCCTTTAGACATCTTGCCGTCTTTGTTTTTGTTGGGTAGCTTCCAGAGTTGAATGGAGGGTGTTTGACGATAGATTCACTTGTTTTCTCACGATTTCCCTAGGCTGCGAGCTCAAAGCTTCACTGGTGTGGATGTTAGGAGGTTAGCCCTGTTGTTGTGGTCTCTCACAGCCAGTGATCCTCAGCCCCCCTCTGCTGTGGATCCTGCAATTGTTCTGGTCTCTGAATGAGCATTGGGTCAGGCCAAGGTATCCACAGCCTCTGTGTTCTCTGCCAAGTCCAGCCAGGAGCACTGGGACCGAACCACGGGCAGAACTCAGCTAGATTCTCAGGGCCTGAACCGTCTGCCAAGCTCAGCTAGGGATTTTGGGCCCAAAATGCACACAGGGTCCAGCCAGAATTTTTGGGCTGGGACTACGCACCAAGCTCCGCTAGGGCCTTTTGGCCCAAAGTGCGTGCTGTGGTCAGTTATTGACTCAGGGCCCGAACTGACCACCAATCTCAGCCAGGAATTCTGGATTCAAACTGCACACTGTGTCCAACCAGAGTCTTAGAGCTGGTGGAACCGAGAGCTCTGTCCAGCCTGCGCCACAGCAGGAGAACTGCGGCTGCTCTGAGTTAGCGCCAGTGGTGGTACAAGTGCTCCGCCCAGACTGTGTCACCACAGGGGAGCTGCCGCTGAGCTGAGGTGGTGCCTAGGATGGAACTGAGCACGTCACCAAGCCTGCGCCACAGCAGGAGAACTGCAGCTGCTCTGAGTTAGCGCCAGTGGTGGAACAAGTGCTCCGCCCAGCCTGTGTCACTGCAGGGGAGCTGCAGCTGAGCTGAGGTAGTGCCTAGTGTGGAGCTGCGAGCTCAACTGAGCCTGCGCCACAGCAGGGGAGCTGAGGCTGGAGCTGAGTTAGTGCCTCAGGCAGAATTGCTTGCTGGGCCGGGCCAGTACCCGGGACTCTGGGGCCGAACTGTCCGCCGAGTCCAGTCTGGGTCCCAAGGCTCCCCGCGACCCAAATCCTGCTCCGAGTCCCCTCTCCCGTAGCAATTCCCACCAGCCACCACACCAATCGCCTCCACCGGAAGGCTATGAGCTGCAAACCTCAGCCGCCGCTGCTGGTGCCGCTGGTGCTGCTGCCTCTGCCGCTGCCGTTCCGATCAGCGAAAAACCACGCTCCTCCCGTGTGCAGGGGCACACAGGTCCTCCGCACCCTGGTCCCTCCGAACCGTGGAGCACTCCCGCTGCCGTGATGTTCGGACCTCGGTGTTCCTGGCTCAGAAATCTGTGCAATTCCCTGAATTGTTCACTGGAGCCTCCAAACGCGGTTCATACTGCTCGCCGCCATCTTGGATCCCCTCATTATTGGTCTTATATAGAGAAAAAATTAGGGGAAATGCAGGAACGCCTCTCTTTGCCTTTATATGCAAGGAGATGGGAGCAGAAAAGAAAGAAAGGGAGATTTAGGAACATAGAGGGAGGATAGAACAGAAGCTAGATGATTGAACCTACTCTTTAACTCAAGGCCTTAATTATTACTTATGATGAAGGTTATGTCTAAGTCATTTGTATAGAACTTAGTATACTGATAGAAAACATGGGCATGTCAAATACTTGGCAGATTTTAACACAAGAATATATATCCTAAGTCTAACAGATAGATATGACTCTATCAATATATGTGGTAAAGTAGTTTAATAAGGTATTCAAAAGCCTCAGAGACACAAAGAATATGGGTTTAAATTTTTTCTTACAATCCTAAATTTCTTCAACAAGACAAGTTAACTCCTGACAACACCCAGCCAACCTCAAAGATGATGATGAACATCAAAGATCCTCCTTATGAAGATGGCTTCAAAGGTGACAAACCAGCCATAGTCTTCTTTCCTGCCACAAACAGAATCTGCCTAAAAATGGGCAACTTAAATGCAGGCAGAGTCAATGGCCATAACCTGCTAAGTTAGGGTAAGCAAGTCCTCAATAGTTCCTGCCCTGCAAACAAGTCTGGCAGAGATATTAGGCCAGAAAGCTAAAGATGGGGCTGCAAGGTTACAAAGTGTATTGGGTGACTGGTCAGACAGTAAACTGTCTTAAGTCAATTTGAACATTTTGGAAGCTGCTAACCCGCACTGCTGGTTCACTCAGGAATTTAAGTTTTATTCCTTCTCAAGTCTCTGAGGGGCATTGAAGACAAGATAGTATAGTTTTACAACCAAGTTTAGGTGGTTAGGGGATAAGATCATTTCAGATCAAGATAAAGAAGTTAAGCTATTAGAGTTGAGATAGTTTAGATATTGAATATCATTTGGAAATTTAGACACAATAAGACAGGAAAGACACTTACTTCAAACTGGAAGAATGCAGATGGCCAATTCACTATGAATGTAACATGTACAGACTCATTATTCTCATGATTGTCACATGGTTCTCCCTGCTGTATGTAGTTTGTTTTATACATGTGTAATGAAATAAAAGTATTAAAAATTTATCTTCCTATATGTAATTTATCTTGTGCTCTTCTTTTGAAGATATTCTCAACTTTTGTCAAATGATTCTTTTTGCATATATTGAAATGTTCATATTATTTTTACCATTAATTATGTTTATGTGTTCTATTATACTGTTTTATGTGTGGTAAATTATAATTGTGTTTTTACATCTGTTATAGATCCAGTTTGATTATGGTGATTTTTAATTTTTTCTTTTTAAAAATAAATGATTAATTATTCAATTTACATCCCAGTCATAGCCCCTTCCTCCTCTTCTCTTATTCCCACCCTCCCTCTGTGGTTCTGTTTTCCTCTTCCCTACTAATCAAAGAAGGATATCCCCCCATACACCCACCTCAGCATATCAAGTCTCATCAGAACTGAGAGCATCCTCTTTCCCCAGAACTGGCCTGTCTAGGAAGCCCTGCAGGGGAAAGTGATTGAAAATCAGGCAACAGAATCCATGTCAGTCAACTCCCATTTCCCTTAGTATGGAACTCATACGAGAACCAAGCTGCCCATCTGTATAGGGGGTCTAGGTATGGTGATTTTTAAATTAATTAATTAATTAGATGTCAAGCTTAGTTACATGATATGGCCATATCCCTCATTGCTAGATGTCTTAACTAGGCTTACCTCATAGGTTTCTGGAAGTTTCCATTGCCCTGGAATTCAAACTTACCAGATAATTGAACTCCCCATTTCAATTGTCTCTGGTAGTACAATCTTCCTCCCTGCAGCTGATACTTCCTGGTCCCATTCAAAATCTCACCACCATCCAGTATCCTCCCTCCCCTATTTACTCAAAACATTTATCTTTTTCTCCTTCTCAGTGAGATTCTCAAATAACTCTTTGAGCACTCCTGGTTATGTAGCATCTTTGGGATTGCAGATGGTAGCATTATTACACTTTGCTTTATGACTAATAGCTACTTATGAGTTCATACCATGTTTGACTTTCTTGGTCTGAGTTACCTTACTCACGATAATATTTTCTATTTCTATCAATTTGCCTATTTCATGACATCATTGTTTTTAATAGCTGAATAAAACTCCATTGTGTAAACCTACAGCACTTTATTTACCCATTCTTTTGTTGAGGGATATCTAGGTTGTTTCCAGTCTCGTTTTTATGAATAAACTTTTATGATCATAGTCGAGCAAGTGTCCTTGTGGGATAGTAAAGAATCATTTAGTTGTGTGCCCAGGAGTGGTATAGTTCAGTTCTGAAGTAGAACTGTTCCCAATATTTTGGAAAACAACTAAATTGATTTCCAAGGTACCTATACAAATTTTCAGTCTTGCCAGCAGTGTTGGAATATTCCCCGTGTTCCACATGATCATCAGTTTTTGTTCTTAGGCATTCTGCCTGCTGTAAGGTAGGATCTCAGAGTCATTTTGACTTATATTTCTCTTATGGTTAAGGATTTGGAACATTTCTTTAGAAGTTTGTCAGAAATTAGAAATTCTTCTGTCAAGAATTTTGTTTTGCTCTGTACCACATTGTTAAATAGGTTACTTTGTTGCTTTCTAGTTTCTTGAATTTTTTATATATTTTGCACTTCAGCCCTCTCTTGGATATGGGGTTGATGAGAATCTTATATTCTATGGACTATTTTCTTATTTGTAGAAATTTGACTATGTCCTTTACCTTATAGAAGCTTTCCTGATCTTAGAGCCTAAGCCACTGCTGTTCTGTTCTGCTCAGGAAGTTGTCTTTTGTCTTTTGAGGCTATTCCTCACTTTTTCTTCTACCAAGTTTAGTGTATCTGATTTTATATTGAGGTGTTTGATCTGTTTGGACTTCTGTTCTGTACAGGTTGATAAATGTGGATCTAATTGTAGTCTTCTACATGAAGACATCCAATGAGAGGAACAGCATTTGTTGAAGATATTTTCTTTTCTCCACTTTATAACTTTGACACCTTTCTCTTCAATTCAATTTCATTGACAAACCTGTCAGCTTTTATGCCAATACCAGGTGATTTTTATTACTTCTGCTCTGTATTACAGTTTGCTATCAAGAATGAAGATACCTCCAGAAGATATTTATTTGTACAGGATTGTTTAAATATCTGGTTGTTTTGGGGGGATGTGCTGGGGGTTCCATATGAAGTTTAGTATTGTTCTTTCTTTTTAATTTTTACATATACACTTATATTATTACACACACACACACACACACACACACACACACACACACACACACATATATAAGAAACTACCTACATCAAGAAGAACCATGAAACAATCGAGAATTATATAAATGTTACATTCAGAGTGCTTTGGCTATTTGTAGTTGACAACCTTGAAGAAAACATCTTTTCTATCTCGGTGCATCTGAAATTCTGAATGTAAATCAATATCTATTATATCTTGTCATTATCAACTTAAACCATCTATCTAGACTTAAAAACATCTTAACCCTTAAAAAGAGCAGTTTGTTTCCCCAGTTAGACTCCCTTGGAGAAAACTAATTTTTCATTTGCAAAGGCCCATTAATTCTGGATCAGGGATGAGGGAATGTATCCAATCTTCCTTTTAGTACTGGGAATCCATCTAATGCAGACTGGTTCAGGCCCTGTGCATGCTGCAATAGCCTGTGTTAACTAGTATGTGTGCAAGCGCTGTTGTGTTTAGCAGAACTTGGTTTCTCTGTGTTCTCTACCCCTGTAGTTCTTAAATTCATTCTGGCACCTTATACACAGAGTTCCCTGAGCTCTGAGGGGAATATTTGATGGTGAAAACTTTTATAGGACTAAATGTTCCAATGGTCCTTACTCTCTGTATGTTGTCTGGCTGTGGATCTCTGTATGTGTTTCCATCTACAGTGGGAGCATGCTTCTCTGATGATGGCTAACCAAGACACTGATCTATGAATATAGCAGAATAAGATTAGGTGTTATTTTATTACTTCACTCTTTTAGCAGGGCATTTGGCTTTTCCCCCTAGGTCCCTATCCTTTTTAGTCTCAGATTCTTGGCCATTGGAATATGGATGCCACTCAATGACAGCTTTGACGGCTCTTTATCTCCTAATATTAAGTCTGGGAATTGTGTTTGTTTTCCTATCTTACAGGTCCTTTACATGTATTATGGTTTCCAATTTGGTGTTTTTATTGGATTGTTGAGTGTATGAACATGTGCCTATGTGTCTGTATGTGTTTCCTGTGCTTTTCTTCTTGCTTGCTTGCTTTGTCCTATTTCAGTTAGTTTGGTTTTTATCTCATTTTATGAGTATTCCAAGGAGTGTCAACAATGATAGGACTCTACAGAGAGGAGAAAGTGAAGAGTAACTCAGAAGAACAGCTAGGAGAAACTCTAATCAGAATGTATTGTTTGAATGTAATGTGTTTTCAATAATAGAAATTTAGAATTAAAAAATGATCTTGATGAAAACTACTAGAATTTAGTCCTGGCTACATATTATGTTAAGCAAGTATGGAAATTTTCTATGCATTAATATTTTTATCTGAAAGCTAGTATCAATGAAAACACACACTATCAAGTAGTTTCTGTAATTAAATGCAAGTTCTTTAGTAAGTCATTATATAACTTCATGAAATATGCCATTTTGTGATAAAGATTATTCTAAGCTAAATGAAGTTTAAAAGTAATAGAATATATACAGGAAAATTACTTTCTACTTCTTTTGTTTGTTGGTTTTTGTTTTATTTTATTTTTATTTTTTGTTGCTTTGGGTTTTGGTTTTTAGTGTTTTGACACAAGGTTTCTTTGTGTAGCCTTGGCTGTCCTGAACTATGCCTCCTTAAATTCTGGGATTACAGGCATGTGCCGCCATACTCAGATACTCTCTATTTCTTAATTTAAGCCTTATACATAAATTAAGCAAAACATGCATGTCCTCTTTAATAAGAAGGACAGATATATCACTGAAGCTCAATTTACACAATTATCATTTTAGACATATACCAGAAGAATTTTTATTAAAGAAATTTATTACTTAATTTTTGTCTATATATTATTGATCCTTATTTTCATTGTTTAGTACCCAAAGTTGCTTATTTTAACTTGTAATTCTTCTAAAAAGTTATTAATTTTTTCATTATGTTAGTTTCTTTAATGAGCAAAACTTGAAAAGCTATGCATCTGTTGGATTAAAAACATATTTGCCAAGCTCTTTACGCCTTTTAAATTTTGTGTTTGAAGAAAAATGAAATCTGTACTTGCTATCCTTACTTTTACATTCTATCAGAACTGAACAAGTTTGCCCAAGTTCAATGTGCCATTTTCCAGAGTCTCATCTTTATGATTTCAGATATTAAAATTAAGATTCCAATGAGTGACAAAAAACATGATGTTAATCATATGGATTCTGTCTTTTTATTTTCATTTTTTCAATAAGTCATGTTTAATGAAAAATTGAAATTGTCATTTTAAGGACTGCATCAAATCTGCAAAATGTTGAAGATGTCATGATTTCTTCCTTCAATGTGTTCACAGTCAAGTTTCAGTAAGAAATAAATAACAAAAGCCTTGCAAAATACACTGAGAAAACTAATGTGTGAGAGGCTTCTACTTCCTTGATGGAGTGGAAGACGAGAGCCTGCATTACCAGAGTAATTCCGGAACATTTCTGGTTTAGGATGCTATCTGGTTAGCTAACCATGGTGGTTTCTCCTAATTGTAAAAAGGACAAATGAATGCAAATAAAACTATGGTCATACTTAATAGGTAAGTGGACTGATATGGCGTGACATACAAATTAGTATGGCAGCAAATATTGCTACAGTCTTATTACATAATAAGTGCTCTTCTGTGTGCCTTATTTTTATCAAAGTTTCACTTTTTTCATTTTTCCTAATTTTGTAAAATACATTTATTTTCTCCCTGCTGTATGTAGTTTGTTTTATATATGTGTAATTAAAAAGTTACTAATTTATGAAAGCATATTTCTAAGCCATCACTACAAAATATATAGAATACTCATGTCAATATTTTTTGTTAAGTTGTATTTTATTACAAGGATCAGTTACATCTAAGGACTAAGGGCAAAAAAATAGTTTCCTTATCATCTAATGTATATCAGTTTTCTGACATAGCATAGTAATTGCTCTGTATTATGACATAATTACAGGCATATTTTATGGACATGATTTTAAATTAATCAGAACTCTCAAAGAAATAATTATTTAAATAAAACATAAGCTACTGCAGTGGATTAAATGAAAATAGCATTCATCGGTTCATATAATTGTATGCTTAGTAAGCAGTTGGTGAACCTATTTGGGAAGAATGCTGCTCATGGGAAAACAATAGAATCTTCAAGGGAGGTGCTGATCCTCATATGAACCAGCACTGAAGGAGCAGATGAGACCATAATGGAATACAGGGATACCAAGGAACATTGAGAAAATTATTTATGCTCTCCCTCACAAGTAAGAACCAACTGAGGCTGATGAGACTAACAGTTTCTACTCACTCCTCAAGGACATACCATGAAGTGGAACATGCTAGAGCAAAAGAGAGATGAGAATTTCAGTTTTCAATTCAGTGCAGTTATGCCAACAGTTCACATAATAAGTGTTCTTTTTATTTTCAACAATTCAATTTCCATTCTTGTATGAATTTTTCATCATGTCTTTTCTATTCATTCCTCAGGTTTTAAAGCTGCACACAGTTGACTATAATGTGTTCTCCAGGAACATCTCATAAACTCTTCTCTATTATCCTCATACCTTTTCTTCTTTCTCTTACTCTTACTTGCTTCTCTTATTACTGCTTAATTGTAATCTTCCAGTGAGAATATACAATATAGTATTTGAAAAAAATAAGCCATGGAGAAAATAGCAAAAAAGAAAAAAAATCCATAGAATGAAAGGAAAATTAAAATAGCACACAAAAGTCTATGAGACAAAATGAAAGTAATTCTAAAATAGGTTTTGTAGCTCTAAGTGCCTGTGTTAAGAAACTAAAGTTATCTTAAATAAGTAACTTAATAATACCTTAAAGATTTGTAGTAAGAACAACAAAAATTCCAATTCTTTATATCAAAGCAATTTTTAAATTATAAATTTTAATAATTTTTGGTTGTGAGCCTAGCCTTTAACGGCTGAGCCATAAATGGAAGCAAACAACAAAAGTGCAAAGAATCAATGAGATAAAGAGCTGTTCTTTTGAAAAGATAAAACTAGACAAACACCTAGTCAAGTTATCAAAAGGAAGTGAGAACTATCCAAATTAATAAAATTAGAGATGAAAGGAGGTGTTACATAAGTTAACAATGAAACTCAGAAAATCATTAGGCCTTACTTTGAAAAGCTATATTCCATTAAATTAGAAAATCCAGAGGCTGAGCACAGTGGCACAGACCTGTTATCTCAGAACTTAGGGAGGCAGAGACAGGTGGATCTCTGTGAGTTTGAGGCCAGCCTGGTCTACAATTTGAGTGAAGGACAACTAAGGCTACACACACACAGAGACACACACAGACACATAGACACACACCCACACACACACACACACACACACACACACTCCCTATCTCAAACCAAATAAAACCAAAACAAACAAACAAAAAAAGAAAGTTAGATAGAAAGAGAATGAAAGGAAAAGAAAAGAAAATCTAAAAAAAAGAGTAAACATCTAGGTATTATTATCTAAAAAAATTAAACCAAAAAATAAATAAGCATTTAAACATATGGATAACAACCAGTGAAATTAAAGCAGTAATTAACAATCTCCCAAGTAAAAGTGGCATTATGTTCTTGTGGACTGTGTACAGTTTACCTTCATTCATTCAAACATTGATGAAGATGTGGAGAAAAGGGAACATTCCTCCGTTTCTGGTGGGATTACAAACTTGTTCAGTCACTTTGCAAATCAATCTGGTGTTTTCTCAGAAAATTGGGAATAGTGCTACGGGAAGACTCATCTACACACTCCTGGGCATACACCCAAAAGATGCTTTACCATACAACAAGGGCATTTGCTAAGTTATGTTCATAGAAGCTTTGTTAGCAAAATGTTCTTATGGACTGTATACAGTTTAACTTTGTTTATTAAACTGTTCATTCAAATGCTGATTTCTCTAGCTCCCCTCTAGATCAATCAGGACATTGTCTTCTGATGTTTACTCTAAGTATCTTCTATTTGAATTTTGTGTAAACATGTCATGATTTATTCTCTGATTTGCCAATTAAACAAACTAGCCAATGCTGAGCAATAACAAAGAATAAGCTAGGACATCCTGATGCAGTGAGGGGAGGAGAAAAAGAAGGAAGGAGAAGATGGGGCTATGAGAAGACTGGGAAATATCAGGAGAAATGATCCAGTCCTACGAGATGATTTAAAAGTAAGTATCAAGCGGAAAATAAAAATGAGAAGAAACTATACTATCACAGAGATTTAGGATTCAGTAATTATTGCACAAGATTTTGCTATAGGCTAATTAAATAAGTCCTAGTCACTCGTGTTGTTATTTAGGTATAAAGTTGATTAAGGAGTTACTGCTGGCTTTAATACAATAGTAGCTCAATATTACATTTATGATGTTTCAACATATGGCCCCACAACTTAATTCAAGTTCCCAACAAGACAGCACAAGCTTAAAACTTAAAAACTACAGGGTCAAAAACTGTCTCTTACATGTCTCTCTAAGAGAGACTTTTAGACATGCCCTGAAGCAAAAGGAAGCCTACTGCAAGCAGATGGGAGCAAACTTAACACAACAAAGCCATTGGCCACTTTTGGCTCAGCTCTCACAGGGTAAAAGCTATGGCTATGGACACATGGAAGCTTGGACAAAGGATACTGGGAGATAGGCAGCCTTCTAAACAAAGCTAGGCCTAAAACTACATGTTGAATAAAAAAACACCATGGCAGAGGTTGCTTAGATATTTTCTGCCTTTGATTTATCTTGTTGTTATGGACCTGCTTGCAATGTGCTCAGTGGTGGTCACAATATTCCAATCTTACTCTAGGAAAGTTTAGAGAGAATGTAGGATGAAACACAAGAGATACAAGACTGTCATGGAAGGGAGAAAGAAACGGTGCTCTTCCTGATAAAAACTAGATTAATAAAGGCTGAATTCAGAGACCTCTAGCTGGAAAATGCTTGTCCCATCTTTCTGGGATTATTGAATCTACTCCTCAACTAAAGGCCTTAATTGTTACTCACAGATAACGTTAATTTTAATTAAATGGTGTAGAATTTTTTATAACATTGCAATAGAAAGTTTATTTTTGATACATTTGTATAGAATACAAATTTAAGGTTATTCTTTCCATGCGCACGCACACGTGAGTGCACACACACACACATTTATACTTCAGTATGAAGTATACGTACAATTAAATTATAATACAAGGTTTATTTCCAATACTTATGAAAGAGCTAAGGCAGGTTGGTTAGGTTAATCAAGTCATGCAAATTAATTATTAGTTGATCAATACATGGTCATGTCACAGGAACAAAAATGCTAGCTTTAACAGATAGATATAATTCTATAGAAAGATAGATTATATAAAAAATAGATAAGGACTTTATAAACCTCTGAGACCTACAGAATGTGGCATTTAAAATATTTTTGTTATTTTAAAGAGACATGTCAACTCCTGGCAGCACCCAGCCTATTTCAAAGAAGATGAGGACTGAAGTACCTCCTTATGGAGATGGCTTCAAATATGGCAAATAAGCCACTGGGCAAAATTCCCTCATTTCTGATACAGACAGATTTCTGCTTGAAATGGACAAGCTTGGATTCAGGTTGAATTGTCTGCCAAACTCTGCAAACACAGGGTAAGCAAATCCTTAATAGTTCCCGCTTCACAAATATGTCTGTCCGTTATGCTGGGCCAGAAGGCTGAAGATGATACTCCAGTACTATAGAAAGTTTTGGGTGGCTGTCAAGACAACAAACTGCCTCTGTGAATTTTTATTTTGAAGCTGCAGAACTGCACTTTCTGTTGATTCAGGTAATTAACTTTATTTCTTCTCAAGTCTCTGATGGGTTGAAGACCAGATAGTTTAGTTTTACAATTTAGTTTAGTTTTACAATTAAGGTTAGTTGTTTAAGAAGATGCTTTTAGGACTAGATAGATGTTTTTAGGTTGATAGCGTTGAGGAGTTAGGTATGATAGATATTGATTTAGGTAAAAAACTTTGGACTCTCATAGACAAGATAGATAGTATTTTCTCCTATGTTGCCAAATGCATAAGGACTGGACATTACAAATGTAGACCTTGCCTGATAGTTTTCATAAATAGTCAATAATTATTATTGTATATTACTTTATTATTGAAAAAAGGAGGTTTTTATTAGATTTAAAGGGAGAAAGTGTTGGCATAATAATTATCCTTGTCCATTCAGATGTTGATTTCTTCACCCTACTCTCTAGATCAATCTGGACATTGCATTATGATGTTTATCCTAAGTATCCCTGGTTTCAAATTTGTGTAAATATGTCACCATTTTTTTCTCTGGGTTGTCAACATAACAAACTAGTCAATATTGAAGTATAACAGAGAATAGGGTGCGACATACTGATTCAGTAAGGGGAGAAGAAAGAGGTGGAAAGGATAGAGCTACAAGGAGAAGACTTGGAGGCACCAAGAGAAATGAGCCAGACCAAGGATATAAGAAGCAAGTATGAAGTTGAAAATCAGAATGGGAGGAAACTATAGTAACATGGAGGATTAGGACAGAGTAATTATTGTGTACCATTGTGCTATAGGCTAATAAAATATATCCTAGTCTCTTTGTATGGTTATTTAGGTATAAATCTGGATAAGGAGTAACCACTGATTTTACTAAAATAATAATTCAATATTAAATATTAATAATATTTCAAAGAAAAGCCAGCACCATTACATCTCAACCTATTCTATAAAATATAAAATAAAGGGACATTATCAAACTCTTTTCATCTTATCCTGATATGAAATGTACTAAATATTTCAACAACAGTAAAAGAAAATTAGAGACCTATTTCCTGATGAACATGGATAGAAAAATTATGCACAATCTTTGAACTACTAGTCCATCCCAGTGTTTCAGAGGCCAAAATAGTAAGACAACACATGCCAACTGAATCCAACAACACATTAAATGATTGCTTATAGTAATCACTCACCCTGATCAAGTTTGATTTATTTAAGATATGGAGGAAGAGTTCAATATTTGAAAATAAATAAATATTATGAATTATAAGAATGTCCCCAAGTACAGATATCAAATTATCTTCTTAATAGAGGCAAAAATTTTTTTGACAAAATCTTGCATTTCTTCTTGTTAAAATCCCTGAAGACACTCGGAGAGCAAGGAAGAAACTTGTGTCAACACAATAATGGATATACATAACAAAACTATAGCCAAGAGTATGTTATATGCGAAAGACTTAACTCGCTTAAAATGAGGAACAAGACAAGATTGTCCACTATCTCCACACCTATTATATATAATACCGGAAGACTTACCTTCAGCAATAACACAGAAGAAACAGTAAAAAGGATCAAAATAGAAAATATAGAGTCAGCATCATTATTTGCACATAATATGAATATAGACACACACACACATCATCATCATCATCATCACCATCATCATCACCAACAGCAGCAGCAACAGCAGCAGCATATTCTGATCTGAAAGAGTCAGTGGAAAACTTTTAAACATAATAAATACTTTCAGGCAAATGGAAGGATATAGAAGTGCCATACAAAATCAGTAGTCTTGTGCCATACAAATAAAAAGCTTTCTGAGAAAAAAGATCAAAGAAAAATATTATTCATAGCAACCTTAAGAAAAAAGAACCTGAAATAACACTGAGTGTATGAAAGGCCTTTATGTTGAAAACTTTAAAAGAGTATATAAAGGCAACTTACATTCATGGGTTAGTAGGATTAATATTTTGAAAATGGCCTACTCTTCATATAAATCTATGGATTAAATGCAATTCCAAAATTCCTCTTACATTAATTATTGAACAGAAAAATATTAAGGTTCATATGGAAACGCAAAATATTTCACAGTGAAGCTAGGGGTAGTTTTTCATTCTACTAGACTGGATATAGTAGCATCGCAGGAATGTTCTTGAGAGCTGCCAATTTTCTCACAAGCAAAGTAATGGCTCAGAAATGGGAGCACTGAACTTGCCAAAGAAAGTGAGAACAAGCAGGAAAAAAGCAAAAGCTTCCTTCTCCTATGTAATTTTATGTTGGTTGATATTAGAAAATGTGGTTCAGATGTACAATGGTTCTTCTGACATCAAATGATCTAGATTTAGGTTGGTTCTTGCAACTTCATGTAATCCAATCAGAAAAAAAATCTCACAAGTGTGCAGAATTACTTCAGTTTTAGGTAATTCTAGATATAGCCAAGTTGACAACCAAGATTGGCCATCACAAATCTACACCTTTTTAACTTGACACATAGTCATACTTCCTTATTTTATGTTTAATTTCCAAAGGAAAGCAGTAGTCAAGTCATAGTTATGCCTGACATGATAACTATCCTATATACAATGGCAAATGAATTATATATTTATCCAGGTAATAATCATGCATAACATGACATATGTATCACATATACAACTGCAAATACACTATATATTTTAGAATAGGTGGCAACCTCTTAATTGTAACTTCATGTAAGTGGAAACTCAAAAAAAAAAAAAACACACACACACACACACACAGTCCACTTCTAAGTTACACTGGCATTAATGTACATTGCCATTCCAATTCCAAAAAGGAGAAAAGAGAACATAAAGAGAAAATACTGGAGTAAAGCAAGACCAAATCCAGAAAAACAAACTTCTAATCCACTAGCTTAGTGCCTGATGTTAAAGGGCTTTGTTGACTACAATACATTTCTCTTTCTTGAGTGGGTTCCATTCTCTGTGGGCAGCTTTCTTTGGCAGGTATTCCACAACTCTGGAACCTCCTACATCCTGAGGTCTCTATCACAATCCAGGCTTTATTATCACAGCTTTACACAATGGCCTCTCTGGGCCCCCACGTAGGGACTCCTCTGAAACACATATGACATCAGTGACTTTCCATAATTCACAAGCAAGATTGCATAACCCTTTACTTCTATATCCTTCATTAATCTAAAGACAGAACTATACGGGATATGCAACCAAGTTCTGCTGCCTTCTTAAGCTGAAAGCTGTCTGTTTCCTCAAATTACATTTGCATAAACTTTGATATGCTATTGTTTTATTAGAAACAGATAACAATCCTAGGTCTTTTCAAAAGTTGCAGGATTAGCTGCGTGGATTTTCACCTTGAGGAAACCACTGCCTTTCTTCCATTTCTTCTTATATTGTTCAAAACAAACCATGGCTCTAACATTAAATTTCTGGTGCTCTTTTTCTTTCTTTTCAAATTTAGATTCTACGTTATCCCTGGAAGGACAACTACCATCAAGAAAACAAAAGGCAATAATTATTAGAGGTGTGGGAAAAGGCTACTGTTCTACAGCTGATCTGAGAATAAACTGGTGTATCCAGGATGAAATCACTGTGGAGTTTTTTTTTTTTTTTAATCTAAAAGTAGATATAACTTATATCACTCCTGAGCATAATAAAGGGCAACAAATTTAACTTAGAGATACTTACTCAGCAATGTTCATTGCTTCTGTTTTCGCATTAACTAAGAGATGCAACCAACTTTGATCAAATTTGCAGGAGAATAAATGGAACTAGAAAATACTATATTAAGTGTCTTAATTCAGGCCTATAAAGAGAAATGTTACATTCTCTCTTTCACATGGCATCTAGCTTCAAATTTTAGATTTAATGTTTACCTTGGAGTATCACCGCAGGTAGGTTAGTCAAAAGTTGCAGATTTTATGAGAGAAGGGAAAAAACTTTACTAGAAGGAAGGAATCACAGAATAAATGCAACAGAAAAGGAGGAGGAAATATTAGCTGTTAAAAGATTAAGTAAGGATGAGGGCAGGATAATATAAGTTAACTCTTTATGGAAGACCCACAACTTATGAAGCTAACTTAAAATAGTATAGATAATTTCCATTATACTTGATTACCTTCCATAACTTGACAGTACACGCTTTACTTGAAGATACCACATATTTTAGTAATAGAACATGAAGAAATAAGGTTTGAACCAATCTGGAAAATTCATCCCTATGGCTAGCTATTATAGTAACAGAAGGTTCTGTTTATGCTACTAGGAGATAAAAGTAAACAACAGAATTACACAGCTGTTATCCCTATCAGCTACAGCAATGACTCACTTGAAACACTTTATGTACATATATATTATATACTTTAAAAATAATTTATCTCTTTTGTCCTTTTTTTGTTTATCTCTGGACTATTGGAATTATTTTAATGTTAGGTACTATAGAATTTACAAAGTGGACAAAACAATATATTTTACTAATCTCATGCCTCCCTAAACACAAATGGGCAATTTAATTTTAAAGATAATAAAGTTTTTCCTATCTATCTCAAAAATTATTTTAATATTCTTTTTTATTAGTTTCACAAAGAGGAACTTTAGATTTTAAATGACTAAGTAATAATAATGAAACAAAAGTAGCAAACTATCAAATAAATTTAGCATGTATATATATAACAATTCATAAACTTGTCACCAAATTACCCTCTGAAGGAAAAATAAGACGAAAAATTCTAGCTTAGCAATTGAAAAGCAATCATCAGTGAAGAAGATGGAAGAGGGATATGCACATATGCTTGATACTAAGCCCAACTGCTGTGGTTATTTAGTTGAAGTTATCCTTGCCTACCATTTAAAATTCCAGAAGACAGCATGTGTTTATCTTAACAGGGCTCTTCGCATTTTATGATTCTTTCCTCAAATGTCAACATGACTATAAAAGGAGAATTAAGCCTTTTAGACATGCTATAACTGAAACCTTTTTGGTATTACAGAGTCTATAGCTGACACATGTCAGCTGAGGCTTCCTGTGGTTTGTTCAATAAAACAAAATAAAGCAAAAGTAATACAAGCATTTTAAAAAAGACACAGTTCACAGATTGAAGCTACTTATAAAGAATAATCTTTTGACTCAGTTAAGTAGACATTGACATTTGTTTTCAGATATAGAAAAAGAGATATAAATCTTTAAGTATACTTCTTTATCAAAGATAATGTTTTATCTGCCATGTTTTTTACAATAGATCAAATTTCCCTTCTTTGTAATGAACTAATTAATAGTTTATAGGTAGATATTTTGACTGCATATCTTTCTCCTGACAGATTTTTCATTCAATAAATCAAATTAAATCCATTGACAGTAATATCCCAAATCAGTCGCTACTATAACTATGTAAAAATAATTTTTTTATTAATTTATTCTTGTTACATCTCAATGTTTATCCCATCCCTTGTATCCTCCCATTCCTCCCCCCCCCATTTTCCCATTATTCCCCTCCCCTATGACTGTTCTTTTCTGACTTTATCACTTTTTCTCTTTTTTTTTAGTTGGTATTCTCTACTAGTTTTATTGTTAGTAGGTAATTAGCATATATATGAAGTTGTAATACACTACATTTTTAAATTTTGTCATTTGTTATGTTTTTAAAAATATTTTTATACCCATACATTATTTTATTCACTCAGCTCCTATCAGAGAAACTTCCTCTTGGAGTAGATGATAATTAACAAAGAAACCTAGAACTGGACATTGTGCAGAATGAGATACTTTTTTACTCAACTTTAAATGGGATGCTTTCATTAACGGAAGGTTGTTCTCTTCCTTCAAAGAGGTGGAAAGATTTTAAGAGCCAAAAACCAACATCTTTCTGACACAGCATGTATGTTTAGTTTTTGGTGTAGAGCTTTACTATCTAATCTAGACTAGCCTCAAATTTGTAAACCTCTTGCACCAGCCTTGCAATGCTAAGATTACAAACATGTGCCACCATCCTTGCTTTAGTGGTTGTTTTTGGATTGACAACTATACAATATAACTTGCTTATGACCAATATTTAGATACTAATTATTTTGCACCTTTGGTATATATTTAAATTTGAAATAGTAAATATTAACTAAACACCTATGTAAATATGTGTTAGCCAAGTGATCAACTATTTTTACTTGTTTATTGAGAAAAGTAATAATCAACCTAGAACCCATGCCATGGTTATCATATTGTTGCATTAATGATAGTAATGAAGCCTGGAATTCTGACTTGTGGTTTTTAATCTATTTTATTTGTTTGTTTTCCTATCAGATTTTGCAGTGAAATCCATGTCCCTATCTCTATTGCCTTATTTTTGTGAAGCATATGAATCTGTACATGAAATAGTTCCTTTGAAATGAAATTGCATTTCACACATTTCTGTTATTAAACTGTAGAAGAATTTAGTTGTTAGAATTAATTCTTCATTGATTTCTAATATATGAAGTTAAGAATATTTTATTAATTAAAAGGAACAAAGTAGTTTCTCTCTTAAACTTTTGGGTTCGTATGCTGAAAGATATGACTTTCTAGTGATACAGAAATTTTATTCATGAAGGAAATGAGAAGTTACCCTCTTACACATTTAGGAATTGATGATCAAATGGTTTCTTTTTACAAATGAACCAGGATTTCTTGATTATACTTATAAATAAAGCATACAATGTTTTGGTGGCTTTAAATTGGATATTTGAAATTTCAGCAATTCCTATTGCAATGATAAATAAGAAACATTAACTATGGTACTTCATGTATAACAATAACTTAAGTTAAATAACAAGATTTTGTCTCCAGTTTATATTCTTAGAAAAGTCTAATCACTCCTCCATTAGGATTCACAGAAGATAAAAATAAATCTCTTGTCTGTGTTATAAGATTATATTATAATGTGCTACTCCTGGATTTTAAATGGTTTGGATTAAATGGGGTTTGAAAAACAACCATATATGTCACATAATATGCAATTGCAAGAAAGCAACATCATTCTGGCTAGTTGAAGCAGAAAATTAATTTAATTCAGAACATTAAATGATACATAGAATTATGGAAAGATCAAGATAAAATGTACTTGAAGATAAGCATTTTTCTTTTGCAGAGATTCACTGTATAGAATAGGCTACCTTCAAACTCATAATCTTGCTGGCTCAGCTTTAATAGCTCTGCAGTTACAGAAGTACAACAGTATCTTGTAGAGGTGAACTTCATTCACATTGTAGTAAGGTGTGCCTCTGTATATTTGATTGGTAATTGCTCTCCCAGGATGTAGCCTTTATCCCAGTCTTCTTAGTGACCCTAAAAGAAAATGACATCTCATTCCTAAAATGTGAGGATCATTTGGTATTTGATGGATGTTTGCTATGGTTTAAAAGGGGGCTTTGTTGCATGTTGCTAATTATCATAGTTAGGGAGGACACAAAGTAAAGTAAGTTAGATTCAATGATCTCTTTTTCTATTTCATTTTCTTTCCTCTATCCTTCTTTCTTTCCTATCTGCTATTAAAGGGAAAGGGGGGAGGAGAAGGAATGAAAAGGAAAAAAGGGGATATATAAATAATATAGGAATAAATAATATAGGACAAAATGGTAGACTTTTGAATCTACATTTAGATTAGCAACCATTAACAAGCTAAATATTTCAATTTGGTATTGACTTTGTATATTGATACAGGTTTAGGATTATAGTTTACTACAGCATATTATGTATATATGTTCCAACTCTTGTATAAAATATTGTACCTATGCTAGTCATTTAATAATGCAATGTGAAGTTAGAGTCCTTTTGAAAGATGATATTACAAATTGTTTAGGATAATTAAGTATTACAAGTCAGCAGTCAGTCAATCAAAAATCATTGCCACTGGGCAAAAATTGTCTTTGATTCAACTGAAGACAGCATGCTGTCTAAGTTGAAAACAATCATGACAAGGAATAAATCATTTGCTAAGATTTGCCACAAGACAAGATAGGCAGTCCTTGACAAATTCTGCTTTACAAATACGTCTGTCATATACTGGGACAGAAGGCTGAAGATGATGTCCCATTTTTGCTGAGGAATAATAGGTGATTGTCCATGTCTTTCTCACTTCTACAGTTTTGGAAGCTGCTTGGTCTGCATCTCCTGTCAACTCAGGTAATATTTATCCTTCTCAGATCTCTAACGGTGTTAAAGACTACATAGTTATAGCTTATATGTGAGCTTAAGATGTGAATGATGTAAGAAAGTGTTTTAGGGTCCTAGGAGATGTTTTAAGATTGGTAATTGCAAGTTGTGAAAGTCAAAGAATATAAAGCCTTGAAGGGTAATAAGAAAGTATTTTATGTATAGAACTTTCGACTCACCAAGATAGATAGTATAAAATTTTTCCAAGGTTGACAAATATAAATAAACTGAACATTGTGAGAATAATTCTAACATTATAGTTTTCATAATTGTTTTATTATATATAGTTTATTGATGTTAGAAAAAGTGGGAGGATGGGAGGACCCAGAGGGTTCAGGAGCCCCACAAGTAGATCATCAAGGCTGCTGATTTGCACAGACTGTTTCACCAATGAAGAACAATGCATACAGTAAACTTAAACCCCATGTTCAAAGTTAGCCAATGGACAGCTCATTCTCCACAGTTGTGGAGGAAGTGGGCACTGCCTGTGACATGAACTTAGGTGCCCTCCCCCATTTCATCATTTCCCTGTGGTGGGGAGGCCTGGCATAAAGGAAACCAGGCTATCCAGATGAGACTTGATAGGCTGTGGTCATATTGTTGGGGAGGAGGTCCCCTTCTGTCAGAGGCCTAGGGAAGGGGAATAAGGAGGAAGAGAGAAGGAGGTCTGGAATGGGAAGATTTAAGCAAGGGGATTGCAATTGGTATGCAATCTGAATAAATTACAATGTAATAAAAGCCATTTATGGCCTAAAAGAGGGAGTTGTAGAGGTAACCTTCATTCCCATTATGTTAAGTTGTGTCTCTTATTCAAATTATTTGCTGAAGTGGAAGTGAGCTAAATGCTAACAGATTCTGTTACTGTCATTGCTATCTAAGAATCTCTTGTTTCAATATTGTGTAGAAATTATTAATCACTTCTCAATTATCATTGATTAGTTTACAAAGAAAGTGTAGAGCCTATGGCTGGGTAGAGGAAACAGTAAGTAGGACTTCTGAGCCAAGTCTTGGTGGTCTAAAGGAGAGACATGTGCTAGGACTGGGATGAGAGTAGATGGCAAGTAGCATGGGGTACATGGCTTAGGAGTAGCCAGGATAGTATAAACATGTTAGAATAGATCAATATCTGACCACCTGTAGTACTCTAAAACTTATTACAAAACATAATTGGTCTCCATCTCATTATTTGGGAACTAAAAGAGGCATAGAAAAAACTTTAATTCCAACAGTATTTAGCTTTTACTTGTTGTTTAATATGTTTTATAGTTCCAAATCCCAATATCTTTTTCTGTGTTATGAAAATGTATGTGTTCTGTAATCTATCACTATAAAGCAACAACAAAAATGTCACTGAAATTTAACTTATTTTGTTCAGATGAGGTATCATGAAAAAATGTGATTATTTACCTAAAACTATTTTTTTCATTGTTTAAAAAATAACCACATAGGATCCTGAAGTGTCCACCTTCTGTAACCAGGTGGGACTTCCAGTGGAGGAATGAGAACACCTAGCCACCCACAAAAGAAAATTCGATCCAAAATTTGTCCTGCTTATAAGATATGCAGAGATAAAGATGGAGTAGAGATTGAGGGACTGGCCAACCAATGACTGGTCCAATTTGAGACCTATCCCATGGGAAAGAGCTAACCCCTGACACCATTAATGATACTCTGCTATGCTTTTAGACAAGAACCTAGAATATCTGAAAATTTAAGAGCCTTCATATAGTAGGTTATGAAACATGCAGAGAGCCACAGCCAAACAACAGGTAGAACTTGAGGAGCATTGTGGGAGGATGTGCAGGGAGAGTTTGAGGCAGCTAGAGGGGTCAAGGACAACACAAGAAGACTTAGGGTGTCAACTTACCTGGGCCCATGGGGAGTTACAGAGACTGAACCACCAACCAAAGAATATGCACGGGTTGCACTTAAGCCCCTTACACATATGTAGCAGATGTACAGCTTGGTCTTCATGTGGATCCTGTAACAATTAGAGCAAGGGGTAGTGTCTCTGTGTTGCCTGACCTTGGATCCCTAGCTGGGCTGCCAGGTCCGGCCTTACTGGAAGAGGATGCACTTAGTCATGCTGCAACTTGATATGCCAGGTGGCTTGGCACCCACGGGAGGCATCACCTTCTCTGAGGAGAAGGGAAGGAAGAATGGGGTATGAAGGTGGGACTGGAAGGAAAGGAGAAAGGGGGACTGTGGTTCCAAGCTCTGCTTGCTTCTTCCCTCAGGGTATCCAGGCACTGCTGCTGTCTCCTAGAGTTGGAGCGATGAAGCAAAGCCAGCACAGGTGGGGTCTGCATGATCCCAGTCAGGCTGAGAGTGCCATAAGGAGAAAACCTTCTCTGAAGATTTTAGTGTTATAATTATTTTGGTTAATGTTCAGTGAAATAACTGTTGCATACTTTCTTTGGAGTGAAAAAGAGAAAAACAAACCTTGGGGAGTAAGAAGGGCTTTTCAGGGCTTGTACATATAATTGTTTGGGGCAGAGATGTTGTGAATGTATTACTTGCATGGAGAGCAATCCAGGTGCTAGGCTACATAACTACCTTGAGAACTGCAGAGGTAGGGGTCATGAGACTGTGTGTGCTGGGGCACGCAAGCACTGAACAGAGAGGGAGCAATCCTTATTTTTGCTGTTCTCAAGATTGAGATTTTCAGGGTTTGGACACATTATGATTGCACTCTAGCTCCACCCCTGCTGGATTCCCTGATGACATAGTCCACACGCCCCATAAGGGGCTGCAATCAAGATGTAAATTGACTACATAAATAAATAAATGAATGAATAAATAAAGTGAATAAAAACTATATAGATACATAATATGCCAAAAAGATTGATTTAGATTATTTATGAGAAAATAATCCACTAAAATAAATCTTAACATTAATTTTTAAAAAGAAAAATGTGCATGTCACTAGTTATTTACCCTAATTTTTTCTACTATTTATTTGATTCTCTGTAAGCATTTAACACATGCAAGTATCCAATTGTGTTAGAGTTCTCTAGAGGAATAGAACTTATAGAATGTATCTATCTATCTATATAGTTACCTTCCTTTCATCTTGCTATCTATATACTTACTAAAGACAGACAGATAGATTGAAACATAGATAGACAGATAGATACATAGATAGAAAAGATGGCTATTTTCACCTCAAAATAACTGGATATATAGAAAGAAGGTGGAACTTCTCACCTCAAAATATCTGGATTAAAATTGGGTCTTCCCATTTCAAATGATTTAATTAAGAAAAAATTCTTCACAAGTGTATTCAGCCACTTGGATTTTAATTAATTGCAGATGAAGGTTTATTCTATAGAATAAGAAAATAGATGTTTTCTCAGTTTTGAAAACTTATTCCAGAATGCTGTGTTCTGTTAATTTTAGACCTCCTTTACCTACATCATGTTACATATGTGCATCAAATATGCATCAAATAAAGAATAAGATAAGTAAGTACTAATTCCTTCCAACCATGTTTATTTTAGAAAGTATGTGTATATAAATTCCACATTAGAATGAACAAAGTGTTTTCAATGATTAATTCATTAATGAATAGATATATTTAAAATATTTCACAATACTATTCTTGATATTGTGAATAGAGCAGATATAGGAGATTAAATAACAGATAAAATGGTAAAAATTATCACTGTGTTATGAAATTGTTATTCTCACAGTGAAAATTTCAACAAGAGACATTGGTAAATGTATGGCAATGACATAACAAAGTCCACTATTTTGTCTGCTAAGTAAAAACTGTAAAAATGTTATGGTGACAGCTAACTTTTCTATTATTCCATACATATATAGTCCAAACTTTAAGAGAAAATATTAGTTTGCAACTTTCCAAAGGTAAATATTACTAAGTATTTTTATGCCTGACTGATAATTTTTTCTTTTCTTTTCTGCTGAACATGCTAACAAGTCTGTAATAACCATTAAGACAATGCAGTGTCTAAAACAGACACATGATTAAGTGACTAGCTGAAAATAAAATTACATAGTGGCATCTAACACAGTGAATAAACTATAATATTCCACTGGCCATCTACATATATTCTGATAGTTTATCCTTGATAATTATAGCTGTTATTGTACATATTGGACATATGTCTATTTGTGTGTATGTATGTATTTGTGTATGTTGGTGGGTATAGTAATTGTCATTATTCTGAAGTAAGAAGGGAAGCCTTGTTAAAAAAAAAAGAGTGATGTCTTTAGGTTGGATGTTGCTTAACTTCCCTTTGTGTAATAAGATCACTGTAAAGGGACATTTCATTTATGTTGCTGATCTTTTTGTGTTTTATTACTTTTATTTATTCATAATTTATCCTAAACCATATATTGTACCAGGAGTTGTGATTAGAAATAATTCAAGGGAAAAAAAGGAAAATTTTTCAATGAGTTCATTATAAAAATTGTAAGCTAAACAATCGCTGCAATCCTGAGTTTTGCATTTCACTGGTTAGAACAGTATATAATTAATTAGGAGGAAAACACAAATGCTTTAAATGCTAATTTTACAAAAGGACATCAATTACTAATCCAATTCTTTGAATTTATTGCTTACTTTTTTCTTCGGTGCAGAAGTGGGCAATTTTTATGAATGCTTTTTTAAATACTATATAATTTATAATGCATAAGAATTGCCTTCAGTGCTTCACAAACTACACCCAATTCCCTAAAAATATTTTTAATAGTAGACCATTAATCTCTGTTATTGCCTATCATGAAAAAAGCAGATGAAGTTCAACCTATCAAGAAAAATTTGCAGGAATTATTAGACTAATGTTTATTTAAATTTTTCCTTTGAATCAAATTTTCACCATCTGTAGCATCCTCTTAAATAATTCAATAAGCACAAGTCCAACAACACTAGTCTATTTCAAAAAATAGACCTTACTTATACAGTTCTATATTATCTGAGTTTCATTATAGTGATAGTAGCCATGTTTCTCTAATTATGCTACTTTGTATACTTAAGCATTCTTTGTACATCTTAAATACACATGAATGCATGTATCAATAAGCAGATACATTTATGTCACTATAAACATTTAAAATCACATGAAAGATACGTATATACATATATTCATATATATGTATACACATAAATATTGATAATTGACAATTCAAGAATATTATCTATACTTTTAAATATGTGTTGCTTACTTCAGTTATATGTGTGTAAACCAATATATAATGCCTTTATTTATTTATAATTACATCTATATAATTAAATTTGCAAAAAATTTGGCATAATGATATACCCGTAAGGTAATCATTATATTAAGTAAAGGCAATATATTTTGCAATCTAAAGTGACTTTTAGTAATAATTCCTTTCTGATGTTCCCTAGGTACCAAAGGACTATTATTCTAATTTTGCAAAGGTACTTCTTGTTTTCCTCTTCTCATATAATTTATGTAATACAGTTCTCATAACTTACTGTTTGACATACACACAAAATATTTGCATTTCACCAATCCAATTGTTTGCCTTAACACTATATTCATTTTGTATTAAACTATGTTCTATTATATGAGTATAACAAATTGCTTATTCTTTAATCTGTTGATGAAAATTTAGTTTGATTATCCTTTGTAAATGTCATAAATAATGTCTCTATACATTCATCTACAAAATATTTGAGAGAACATATACAACTTTTTTTTTGAATGGATAACCAGAAATAGGGTATCTGCCTTACTTACAATGTATAATTTTTTAATACTATTATTTTTAATAAAAATATTATTACATGACTTCCTTCACTACAATGCTTCTCATGACCCTCTTAGTTATTCTGAAATTCACAGCTACTTTTCTTTTGAATATTATGGTTACATATATATATATGTATAAATGCATAATTATAACTTCTGAGTCCATTAATGTTCTTTTTAGATGTATGATTTCAGGGATGACCATTTAGTATTCTATAACAAATTAGGTGTTTCATGTCTAGGAAACATTAATTCTTCCTCTCTCAGAAGTTATTAGATGCTTGTAGCTCTTTGTCTAGGGATATCTTGCTCCCTTGAGATTTTCCATTTTTATTTTGGCATGTTTATTGCTGTTGTCACGGCTATGGTCTTGGTTATGCAGCTGTATCATTGAGGTATTATGGGTGTAGCTTTCCAATCATGTCTGGAAAACACAATCGTATAGAAGACTTTGGGTTCTCTGGCTCTTAAGGTTTTTCTCTCTTTTCCATAAGGTTCCCTAAGAATTATGTGCAGAAATTGCATTGTAGATATATCTCTTGGGGCTGATACCCAAGGATAAGTTGTTCTCTGCATTTTGACCAATCATGATTTTCTGTGATGGTTTTCATTTGTTGTAAAATTCAGCTTCTCTGATAAGAGGTGAGAGCTACACTTAAATATAAAGATTTAAAATTTTTAAATTCCTTAATTTATTACTAATTTGACTTCCAAAATAGTTATACAATTGATCCTGCCATACTTAGTAGCATAGAATGATTCCAAGCACTTTCTTTGTATTCTTTATTATTATAGCCGCACTAGTGGGTGTGACTCATTATATTTTGAATTAATATACTATAAATCCTAGTGAAATTTGTTTTATTCTCCTGTGGTAATTTGACATTTTTGTATTATCTACATGTAAGTTTCACTCCATGGGACTGTTGACAAATGTTCAAATTATATTTTTTGGATTTTTACAATTGTGATTTGAAAGTTCACAATATTCTCTGAATAAGATATGTCAAAACTTGTTTCATTTTATCTGCTTTTCCATGTTTGGCTCTTATCTTTAGGAGGAATGTTCTTTTCTGAAACAAAACAGGAGGAGTGTATCTTGGAATTAGGAGAAGTAAGAAGTCTAGGAGAATTTGAGGAAAGGGAAACATCAGGATGTATTGCATAGGGGAAGAATCTATTTTCAATGACAAAAGAGAGATTTGAGAATGTTTCCTATTCTATGCCGTTTGCTTCATGCTAAACATTATATTCTAATGTTTATAATTTTGAAGATCAATTTATTTTTCTTCTAATATTGTACCCTTTAGTCTTTGATATTAGATGTAAACAGCTTTATATAATCCAAAATTGTAAAAAAAAAAAATGATGCTATTGCAAAAAATGTTATGGTTTTATCCACTAAATTTATGCTTGTGTTTTGTCTGGCTAATTTTTATTAGACATAATAAAATGGTTTAATATCACCCATATTTTCATGTAGATATTCAAATGACCCAGTTTTATATGATTAAAATTTATTTCTCTCAATGTATTTTTTTGCATTTTGGTTAAAAATAAATTTTACTTGTACATCTTAAATAATTTTCATTATTTCATTCACATGTTTGGTGTGTCTGTGTATTTTCCCAATCTTCATTCCAGAATTTATTCATGACCTATTTGAATTCCTTTATAATGTTTACTTCTGATATTTTGAAATTGTCTTTATCTCATCTAACTTACTTTTTCTCAAGGGAAATTATGGTAGGAGTATTAGATTTTAGTGGAGACTTATACTCATGTATGTACTTTTGTGATGTTTCGTAGGTATTTAAATTTAGCCTGTTGGCACTGTGTAACAGTATGGAAATCTTCTTTCCCTTTGTTTAGGGGGTTTATGAATCTTTATGCTTTTATCCTAATATGCCAGGTGGTTGATGATATGGATGAAGATTAGTGTCCAGCTTGTGGATAATTCTTTGTTGATGTTTGAAAGTGAGCTTTTTAAGCTCAGGAGCAGATCTTCAGTCGATTTAGAAGATTCTAACAGCCAATCTTCAGGAGTATTGAGGGAAGTGCTTCAGATTTCTCAGATAGCAGGGACCAGTCAGTAGAGGTAGCTACATTTGTCTTAGGTTTCTACCTGTACACAGGATCAAAGATATTTAGTGAGGATGTGTGAGGTTGGAGGTGGTAAATGGATCTGTCAGCTAGAGTCTAGAGTACCAGGCTAATGATGAAGATCAAGGAAGCTTGTGGCAATGGATGAAGTTGGCAGTACAAGCCTGGAGTTCCAACTTGAAATGGTGGGCAGAAGAGAGGCATGGGACTCATGGTTCTCAGACATGTCCCAGAGGTAGGGAATTCACCACCAGCTTTTCCCAACCCTTGGACCCAATGAAAACCTGACTCTAGATAAGGTTGACTCATGCAGATAATTCCACCCATCCCTGTGACCTGCTTTGTGTTTTGAGACACAATTTCAGTGTGTGTTGTTCAAGGTGTATACAATTCTTTTTCTCAAGTCATCCTCTTCCTTCAGCTCCCCAAATATATGAGAAAGTGACATTCCATATTACATACAGTATTTGTTATATTTTAAATACAAATGTGATGTACATCTATGTTTATTATTTATATATAACTGTGAGCCTTATAATACTACTATGATTACTAATAATGGTTACAATTTATTCAGTTTTGTTATTATTCCCATAAATGTGTGTGCACTATTTTATTCTAACAATAACTAAAGAGGAAAAAAAGGTCCTATATACTTAGCTAAGCACTGGAGAAGCAATGAAATTTAGACACAGAGTTTACTTACCTCTACAATGAAATGTGGTTTGCAGCTGCTGTTCCTTTTACACCCTGGTGAACCTTTGCTATTTGATGAAACAGGCACTGCCCATATCTTCCAGAATTTACTTATCCAAGACAGTATCTTTTCCCCTTAAACAGTATTATTTCCACTTAAAACCTTGAGCATTACTTTCAGACCATAAAACTCATCCTTATGATAGATGTCACTTGTGCTTTGCAACAGCCTAAGTGACTTCAATGTTATCTTATTGACAGGGCAATCTTAACACCCATGGGCATTATGTTTATCTCAATCAACCTCCCTAGACCTTTTTTAGGGGCATTGTTTATAAATCAACAATAAACTATCTCACAGATGAAGCCATATGTACTTTGATAAGAATTGCAATGTAAATGTGCCTTAAGCTTTCTTATTCTCATGGATCTGAGTAAATTGTTATCGGACTGCTTCATTCCAAATACGGATTGCACTTAAATATGAAAACAGTGTGGGTCAGACTCCAGAAGTCTGGGTTGAGCTGAGTTTCATTTTAAGCTCACCCTGATGAGATTTCCCCTGCCTGCTGCAAAGCTTACAGTGGAAATCATCACAAATAACCTCAAAATGTCACTATTATTCCCTTTTCTTGGTATGAAAATTAGAGTCTACCCACTTGAAACAATTTGATCAAAGTCTTAATCCTATCAGAACTTATGAACTTAGGTCTCTATAAATTCAAATTCTATATTTAATGTAACTATTACTGACTGAGATGAATATATCTTAGTATGTTGATCACTTAAAATTAGAAAAACAACACATTTTAATAAAATATTAAGAGATACAGATGGGTACAGAAAAGAAAGGAAAGGAGGGGAAGGGAAAGAAAAGAAAGGAAGGACATGTAAATGAAGTGAAGAGAGTAGAGTAAAACAGAGGGAAGGGAAACAAGAATTGGGGAGAAATATCAGTCTGCAGTGTTTGCCACCTAAGCACTGGGACCTGAGTTTTAGCCCAGAAACCTAATTTTAAAAGATGGATGTGGTGTCATGAGCTTAAAATCCTAGCACTGTGGACAAAGACACACTTGCTGAACCGCGGGGCTGATGAGAGTTCCTATCTCAGAGAACAAAGTCGGGGTTCCTGAGGGATGACACCAGACTCTGTCCTTTGGCATTCAGGCTTCTCTAAAGACATATCTGGCACATCCATTCACACCCATACACCCCTTAAGCCCATACATACATGTCAGAAAAGAGGGAAGAAAATTGAGAGTCTCTCAGTAGCTAAAGAGTTATAAGGGTTCAGCTTCTGATTCTCAGGATGTGTGAATTAGGTTGCCCTTATGCCAATCATGATCCCCCTGGCAATGGAATCCAATTGATTCAGTTGATTTTGTCAATTAAGTATTGTCTTAGTTACTGGGTTTAATTGTAGACTCTTAGCTAGACGCTTAGCTGACACCATTTAATTCCCTGCAGGAAATACTTTTGTTCTATTGTACATTTGGTTCAGAACAGTTTACAAAGTTTAAAGATAAGCTTAGTAATCTAAAACTGATCCAATATTAATCTTCTCTCTCTCTCTTTTTAAATTTTCTTACTCTCTTTCTAGACAGTGTGACAAATCACTCAACTGAATTTTCTTTCTTTCTTTCTTTCTTTCCTTCTTTCTTTCTTTCTTTCTTTCTCTCTTCTTTATACGTCAAGGGATTAGTTTGCACTAACTTATAGTTAATTTGGAGGGTGGAGGAAAGGTGAATGTGCATTAGGCTAAAGTCAAAGAATTGAGGTAAAAATAGAAAGTAAACCATCAGAGCTAATTCGAAGTACCATCATGTCCTTAGAGGGTTGCATAAGCTTTTTGTTTGCTTTTTTGTAAGAAGTTGTAAAGAGGAAATTGGGATAAACTAAGTTTTCTAGATTCCTCCACAAAATATCTATTAAGGAGCAGCCTCCCCCAGGAATTTTGATACCTCTGTTAATGTTTAAATTATATGAATAAATAAAAATGTTTTCATTGTGAAAAATAAAAAAGAAGATTTAGAGTCTGAAGACTGTATTTATAGGATATACTCATATATTACCAAAGATTAATAAGAAATTTAAAATAAAAATCATCCACTTGACAGAATTGGAAGTAAATGATGTGAAAACAAGTAAAACTTGAACAAACAAAAACAAATCGAGACACAATTTCTGATATGTGAAAGAACTTACTATAGCAGTTCTAAATAAAAGCAAAGCGGGCTCATTTAAGTATATCAAAATAACATGGTAAATTATTATTTGATTGCCTTCACAGGCAGGGAACAGGAAAGTATAAAATATTATGAATCAATCAAACTTTATCATCAAACAATATAATGTAAAATTAGCTTAAACTGTGACAAGAACTTATTAAATATAAAGAGTACAGTTACAAAAATAATTCAATAGCTTACAAAGTTGACAAAAGACCACCCTTTGATACTACCACTGAAAAAATACCTAGAATAAATAATGATACCTTTAGTCTAATAATGTGTTTGAGCCAGAATACTGATTGCTGAGTTTCAACTATATATTCCCAACTCAGTTTTCAGCAATCAGTGACATATTTATAGCATAAGATTAGCTGTTAAAGTAGCATTTTTACTACAGAAATAAAAAAAAACAATAGAAATTATAAATGTATAAGTCTGGAAGACTTAAATATCTGTGAGATTACTGCTGCTTTACTTTGATTAAAGTTTGTAACTATGCCTAGTTCAGGATTCTTTGAGAATGTCTACAGTTTCTCATAAAATATTATATATACAGAAAAAAGTGTTTTGCAAACCATTCTAGGTCCTGGAATAAATATTGCAAAAATGATGGTATCACTAACAATAGATTCCAAGATAAGTCTCATAAATAAATAAAAGAACTTTATTATTATTATATTGATCTAAATATTATAATTATTAATTGAAGTATTTGACTTTTTTCATTAGTTGAACTCTCAACTATGACTACTTATGTCAATTCTATTCCAAATTGAGTCAATAAAATATATAGTACATCTAAATATACTTTATAGTCACATATTTAATATTTAATGTAAGCTGTCTAAACTTGTTATTTTTTGTTAGTATTTTTAATGACTTACCTAAAGTTTAAATTTTGTCAAGATACATTAGCATAAGAGATGTTTTTCTCTAGTAGTGATAATTTAAAATATATTCATTGCATGTGTTCCTTGTAATAACATTTTTTTGTCATAGCTTTCCATTGGTCTAAGAAAATAACCTTAAAAAACCAAATTAAAGGTGAGAAGTTTTCTTTTAGTTTATAGTTTCTAGGGTCTCTCTCTATATATATAGCTACCTGGATTTATTATTTGAGGCCTCATTTCAGTCACAATACAATGATGGGCACAGAATAATAAAGCAAAGTTTTAAACTTCATGGGGCTCAGGATACAGTGAAAAAGAAAGTATACAGGAATAAGATATGTCTTTCTAATGCATAACCCTACAGCCATCAGCAAGGCCCTACTTCCTAATAGCTCACTGAGTTCTGATCTCAGTATATAATGAGTTGATATATTGATGAACTTAGCACTTTCATGATTGAGCCATTTCCTAGTATGCTTCCAAGCCATTAACACATTAGTCTTTTAGAAGCAAATATTTAATATTCAGACCACAATAAGCTTCTTTCTAAAAATTTGTATCAAATGGATGTATGCTTTTACTGCTTGTAAATAATTCATGATTGTTATATGGTAAATTGGTTTAATTATTTCTGTAGAAAATTATACAGTATTAGTCTTAAAGTATATGTTTCTTAAAATGTCACTTAACATTTTTGAGAAATAGTGATTCTAAATTCATAATAAGAATACCAGAGACACTGAGTAGTGAAAGTGAAACCAATTTATTTTCAGTTTTGCAGAAGATTGGCTTCAGGCTTGAGAAAAAAAGCAAACATGACTGAAACACCAATTTGGTAGAAACCAGTCATTTTTAAATTCCTAATTGCATTTGTCTGCCCCCAACTTTGATATCGTATTTTCTGACTTACTCAGATAAGTATACTCCTTCCAGTTTTTTCACTCTAGTCCTTATCCTTCATTCTTCCACTTCTGTGGCTTAAGTTCTCCTCTTAAATTCACAGATGTGAGCTTAGTCATGTAGTCAGTTGCTATAACTTTTCCACCTTAAGATAAACAGAAAAGTGCCCAGGCTTATGTAGCCTTAGCTACCAGATAGGGAAGACAAATACCTAGTGTCTTCTAATTATCTGGAATTCACTGATGACCTCTGAACATAAATCATACTGTAGATTAATAATGATTTATTTACTTCTTACAATAATAAGAATTCAGGTTACAAGAATATATGTTTTGGAAGCCCCTTGTACTATAATGTAGAGTGTTGTCTCAGCATAGTATTTATTATGAGAATTACAAATAGTACATAGATTATTTAAAATTAAGTTATTTTATTATAAAGAAGTGTCTTATGTGTGAAGTTTAATCTTATAAAGAATCCAAAATTATCTTTTATTTTGTCACTAAGCTACTTTAAACAAAGCTACAGTATATTAAGCTTGTTGGTCTACTTATTTTGGGTAAAGAATACAAAGAATACACTTGTAAAGGTTAACCTAGAACTATTGTTTAAATATTTTTGTTTTAATGAGTCAATGCCCTTTAACTATGTTCCTTGTTATAGTTTTACTTTCCTGTTGTGTGCTTCTTTTAAAACATAACATATTATTTGTTGATCAGTTAATCTAAAAGGAACACTGGGGCTAATTACATGAAAAATGTTAACTCACTGGAAAATAAGATACTACAGTCAGCAGTTGTTGTTTTCACATTCCCAGCCCATCCCAAGGTTGGCATCTCTTGAGGAGTAATTAACTTTGTCAGGACAACTGAATTCAAACACACTGAGATTTCATTTTCTCTTCATTATGAATCATAATTAATAAAGAAATTATAACGTGTTGTCACAAACTATCCAATTACTGTGATAACATTCCTTTTCTTTGAAAGCTCTTGGGAAAGGTTTTTGAAGCAATAAGATAATGGTGGAAAATGCTTTTGCATTTCCTACATCTAACATAGACTGGGATATGATTATTGCTGCTTATATAAAGGCAGTTATAAAGTTTATATATATTTCTTAAAGCACACCTATATTTCACAGAATATTTTATCTAGAAACAATTTCAAATTGCAGGTTATGTGACAAAATAAATGTAATGATAAGTATTTTAATCATGTCTAATAAAACCTCCTTAAGAAGTTGTATCATAATTATAATGTTAGAAAAGTTACAATCGAGCTACAGATACATTTCTGGTAGGATATAATTTTCACATTTTATCAATCACTTCCCTTGAAGTTACTTAGCAAATAGGTATTGAAAGTAGCAGACTTGTGTGTTCTTAAATCTATTTATATTTTCATGTGTTAACAAGAAAACATTACTTGAAGCAATGATTCAGTGTCAAAAGTAGAAACATATCTCCGAGAAATATCTGAAGCAGAAAGAAGTGACTAAGGATCAGCAGGAGAGTGGGAAGTGAAATGAGAAACACGTAACTCATTTGCCTTACTGGGGGAAGAAAACAGGAATTGAGTCTTAGATAAGAAGGTTTCAGCTGTGCCTTTTAATACAGGTCGTTAATCCCAGCACTTGAAGTGCAGAAGAAGGGGGGGGATGTCTATATGTTTGAGGATAGCCTGGTCTACATAAAAAGTTGTGAACTCAACATCCATTTCCCTCAATCACTGGAGTGTTTTAATTACACATATAAAGCTACCACAGTAAGCTCCTTGTCAAAGTTAAAAATATCGTCATAAGGTTAGACAAGTGGCTCACTAGGCTAAGAGTACGTGCTGTTCAAAGATAAAACCTTAAATTCAAATACTCATGCCATATTTAAAAAGCTCACCGCAGTGACGCATACCTGAAATCAGAGGCAAGAGCAACCAGTAACCTTATGGAAAGGAGCCTAACTCCAAGTGTTGGGATATATCCTGTCTGAGGAATAAGGCAGAGAGTGATGGACTGTGACACTGGAAACTGCCCCTAACCTATATGGATTTATAGATGTGTAATAGCCACTGTCACACATGTGCATACATCATACACACACACTCACACACCACCACCATCAGCACCACCATCACCACCACCTCCTCCACCACCACTACAAGCACAATGTATGCAGATATTAGCAAGTATTCCTTGAAGGACACACGTGATCCAAGTTAACGAATATTGTACAAGATGATAAAGGTGTTCCAAATGAGTCAATCTTATTATGTTATAACTGTGAGTAAAATTCAGGTGCACATTAATTTAGCTCAATCAAACATCAGGCTATAAGTTTATTAAACCTCAAGTAGTTGAGTAAATTTTGTTTGGAAAGCTTGGTTTTTTATTATGTCTAAGAAAATAAACATGTATGTTTATGATTACATCATTCAAAGAACCTTAAGAAAATGGGGTAAGGAAGAAGAGGGACATAAGAAAGAATAGATAATACTAGTGGTATTTGAAAAACCCTTTTGAAAATCTGCTATTTTATAACCTCCTCTTGGGCAGGGGCTTTTTTTGTGACAAGCTGGAGACCTATGACAGGGTAGGCTTCTGGGAGGTACAAAGCTGATTCTAGATGAGACTCCTAGAAGCAGGGGTCATAGAGATTGAGAAGACCAGCCCCTAATTAGATAAGGCTCCCAGTGTAAAGAGGAGAACACTAACCAACTCACAACAACTTCAACCCAAAACTTACTTTGCCTGAAAGTGTGCAGGTACTAAAATAGATTGAAATTTAAATACAAACAAACAAATAAAACAACTACAAAACAAAACAAAACAAAACAAAACAAAAAGAATGATTGAGGAAATATCTAACAAATGCCTGACTCAAGCTGAGATCCATCCCATGGGAGACAGCCATGCCCTGACGCTATGAAAAACACTCTGTGATGCTTGCATATGGGAACCTATCACAGTTTTCCTCTTAGTGGATCCACCCATCAGCCGATGAAAACAGATGCTAAGATCCACAGCCAAACATTAACTGGAGCTCAGGGAGTATTGTGAAAGAGTGTGAAGAAGGGTAGAAAGACTCAGAGGGGGACAGGAGCACCACAAGAAGACCAACAGAGCCAACTAACTGGGGCCTGGGGGCACCTATAGAGACTGAAGCTCCAACCAAGAATTATACATGGCCTGGACCTAGCCTCCAAGCAAACACACAGAGATGTAACCAATGGGCAGCTCAGTCCTCATAATGGGTGCCTTAGTAAGCAGAATGGGCGCTGACTCTGATAAGGACTTCGTTGCCTGCTTCTCTGTCACGTTCCTCTGGCAGGGCTACCTTGCCAGGCCGCACTGGAAGAAGATGTGTTCAGTCCTGATTCACTGTAATATGCTGGAATGGGTTGGTAAGGGGGCTCCCTTTCTGTAAGGAGACTGGAAGGATGGATAGGGAAAACAGGAAGGGAGTGTAAGACCAGAAGGAGAAGAAAGAGGGGGCTATGTTTGGGATGCAAAGTGAATAATTAATAAAAGATTAAAAAGGGTAAAATAGTATGTAGAAAAAGTTTCATTGGAGTTACCCTACAAAGAGGAACACTGATGTTTGCCAGAAGACACAAGTTATCAAACAAGAACCCCATTGTCATAGATGGGATAGTTCTGTCTAGTTGTTAGTCATGGTGCCCCAAAAACCACCAGAACAACACAGGTTTTACAATTTTTGTTTACTCACTAAGCCATTATTATATGATTCTATTTCTGAAGGCGCCACACAATTTGAGCATAGTGTATAGATAAATTAATCTTGAACTTATCTAGAAGTTTCATCAATACTAGATAGATTTTAAGGACCAGAAGTTTCTTTGTAGGCAGGTAGGTGAGAAAGACATCAATAGTTCAAACAAGCTATGAATCCTGCAAACTATAATAAGGACTAGGCCTTCAAAGTAAACCCAGTGATGTCATAAAAGTGTGGATGTTAGAGAAGTAGCCTACATCTTTCTACTTGCATTTACGTTTTACTGGCTCAGAGGAAATGTATGTATGGTAACATAAATGTAGTAAAAAACCCATACTAAGGTAATCAAGTGCTCTACTACAGTTATATTGCCAAAGGGACATAGAATCAAAATGCCTTCTGAATATATATCCTTGTATCCATAGACTACTGTAACTCTTAACTCTCATCAGAGAAGCTTCTTCATGTAGAGGATGGTCATTAATAATGAGACATAAATGGGTCAAAGTTCAGAGAATCAATCTCAATGGAGTGCTCAGCCACAAATGGGAAATTCCTTTCATACTGCCTCAAGACTTAGGTAACATGGAAAAATAGGTGGAAACATTTTATTTTATTTTTTTTAATTTTTTTTAATTAATTTATTCTTGTTACATCTCAATGTTTATCCCATCCCTTGTATCCTCCCATTCCTCCCCCCCCATTTTCCCATTATTCCTCTCCCCTATGACTGTTCCTGAGGGGGATTACGTCCCCCTGTATATTCTCATAGGATATCAAGTCTCTTCTTGGCTGCTTGCTGTCCTTCCTCTGAGTGCCACCAGGTCTCCCCCTCCAGGGGACATGGTCAAATGTGAGGCACCAGAGTATGTGAGAAAGTCATATCACACTCTCCACTCAACTGTGGAGAATGTTCTGACCATTGGCTAGAACTGGGTAGGGGTTTAAAGTTTACTGCCTGTATTGTCCTTGGCTGGTGCCTTAGTTTGAGCGGGACCCCTGGGCCCAAACCTGCCTATCATATTGTTCTACTTGTAGATTTCTAGGACCCTCTGTATCCTTTTATTTTGCTATTCTCCCATGCGTCTCTCATTTAGGGTCCCAATAGGATGCCTTCCCCTCTGTCCCAGTTTCCTGGTAAGTGAAGGCTTTCGTGGGACATGCCCCTTGGGCTAGTATGCAGATATAAGTGAGTATATACCATTTGATTCTTTCTGCTTCTGGGTTAACTCACTCATTATGATCATTTCTAGCTCAATCCATTTATCCACAAATTTCGGGAATTCCTTGTTTTTAATAGCTGAGTAGTATTCCATAGTGTATATGTACCACAGTTTCTTTATCCACTCTTCTACTGAGGGACACTTAGGCTGTTTCCATGTTCTGGCTATTATGAATAAGGCTGCTATGAACATGGTTGAGCAAATTTTCTTGTTGTGTGCTGGAGTATCTTCTGGGTATATTCCAAGGAGTGGGATAGCTGGGTCTTGAGGAAGCCCTATTCCCATTTTTCTGAGATAGCACCAGATAGATTTCCAAAGTAGCTGTACTAGTTTGCATTCCCACCAGCAATGAAGGAGTGTTCCTTTCTCCCCACATCCTCGCCAGCATGTGGTGTCGCTTGAATTTTTGATCTTAGCCATTCTGATAGGTGTAAGATGGAATCTCAGAGTTGTTTTGATTTGCATTTCCCTGATGACTAAGGAGGTTGAGCATTTCTTTAAGTGTTTCTCAGCCATTTGATACTCCTCTGTTGAGAATTCTCTGTTTAGTTCCAAGCCTCATTTCTCAGTTGGGTTATTCGGTTTGGTGGTGTTTAATTTCTTGAGTTCTTTATATATTTTGGATATTAGACCTTTGTCAGATGTAGGGTTGGTGAAGATTTTTTCCCAGTCTGTAGGCTGTCGCTTTGTTGTCTTGACAGTGTCTCCTGCCTTACAGAAGCTTCTCAGCCTCATGAGGTCCCATTTATTAATGGTTGACATTAAGGCCTGGGCCGTTGGTGTTCTGTTCAGGAAGTTGTCTCCTGTGCCAATATGTTCCAGGCTCTTTCCCACTTTTTCTTCTAAGTGGCTTAGTGTCTCTGGTTTTATGTTGAAGTCTTTAATCCACTTGGATTTCAGTTTTGTGCAAGGTGACAAATATGGGTCCAGTTTCATTTTTTTACACATAGACCTCCAGTTAGACCAGCACCATTTGTTGAAGATGCTATCCTTTTTCCATTGAATGGATTTGGCTTCTTTGTCAAAAATCAAGTGACCATATGTGTGTGGATTCATATCTGGGTCTTCGATTCGATTTTACTGATCAACCAGCCTGTTGCTGTGCCAGTACCATGCTGTTTTAAGTACTATTGCTTTATAGTACAGTTTGAGATCAGGTATGGAGATTCCTCCGGAGCACCTTTTATTGTACAAGATTGTTTTAGCTATTCTGGGTTTTTTGTTTTTCCATATGAAGTTCAGAATTGAACTTTCAATGTCTTTAAAAAATTGTGTAAGTATTTTGATAGGGATTGCATTGAATCTGTAGATTGCTTTTGGTAGGATGGCCATTTTTACTATGTTAATTCTCCCGATCCATGAGCAAGGAAGATCATGCCATCTTCTCAGGTCATCTTCAATCTCTTTCTTCAGAGTTTTGAAATTTTTTTCATACAAGTCCTTCACGTGCTTAGTTAGGGTAATTCCTAGATATTTTATATTGCTTGTGGCTAATGTGAAGGGTGTGGTTTTCCTAATTTCTTCCTCTGCAAGCTTGTCATTTGTGTATAGGAAGGCTACAGACTTTTTTGAGTTAATTTTATATCCAGCCAATTTGCTGAAGGTTTTTATCAGCTTTTTGAGTTCTCTGGTGGAGTTTTGAGGGTCACTTATGTACACTATCATATCATCTGCAAAGAGGGATAATTTGACTTCCTCCTTTCCCATTTGGATACCCTTGATCTCCTTTTGTTGTCTTATTGCTCTGGCTAGAACTTCGAGTACTATATTGAAGAGATATGGAGAGAGTGGGCAGCCTTGCCTTGTTCCCGATTTTAGAGGAATTTCCTTGAGTATCTCACCATTTACTTTGATTGTGGCTATTGGCTTGCTGTATATAGCCTTTATTATGTTGAGGAAAGTGCCTTGTATCCCCGATCTCTCTAAAACTTTAAACATGAATGGGTGTTGAATTTTATCAAATGCTTTCTCTGCATCCAAGGAAATGATCATGTGGTTTTTTATTTTCAGTTTGTTTATATGGTGGATTACATTGATGGATTTCTGTATATTAAACCATCCCTGCATGCCTGGAATGAAGCCTACTTGGTCATGATGAATGATATCTTTGATGTGTTCCTGTATTTGTTTTGCAAGTATTTTATTTAGTATTTTTGCATCTATGTTCATAAGAGAAATTGGTCTGAAATTCTCTTTCTTTGTTGAGTCTTTGTGAGGTTTAGGTATCAATGAGACTATGGCCTCATAGAATGAATTTGGTAATTTTCCATCCATTTCTATCTTTTGGAGTAGCTTGAAGAGTAACGGTATTAGCTCGCCCTTAAAGGTCTGGTAGAATTCTGCACTGAAACCATCTGGCCCTGGGCTTTTTTTGGTTGGGAGACCATTGATGATTGCTTCTATTTCTGTAGGGGAAATGGGACTATTTAGCTTGTTTATCTGTTCTTCATTCAACTTTGGCAAGTGAAATTGTTCAAGAAAATCGTCTATCTCCCTTAGATTTTCAAATTTTGTGGCGTATATGCCTTCAAAGTAGGATCTTAAGATCCTTTGAATTTCCTCAGTGTCTGTTGTTATGTCTCCCTTTTCATTTCTGATTTTGTTGATTTCAATACTGTCTCTCTGCCTTTTAGTTAGTTTTGCTAACGGTCTGTCTATCTTGTTGATTTTCTCAAAGAACCAGCTTTTAGTTTTGTTGATTCTTTGGACTGTTTTCTTAGTTTCTAACTTGTTAATGTCAGCCCTGAGTTTGATTATTTCCAGGCGTCTACTCCTCTTGGGTGTTTCTGCTTCTTTTTTTTCTAGGATTTCCAGTTGTGTTGTTAAGATGCTTATGTGCGATGTTTCCAATTTCTTTTTAAAGGCACTTAGTGCTATGAATTTTCCTCTTAGCACTGCTTTCAATGTATCCCACAAATTTGGGTATGTTGTTTCTTCATTTTCATTGAATTTCAGAAACTCCTTGATTTCTTTCTTTATTTCTTCCCTGACCCAGGTGTCATTTAGCAGAGAGTTGTTTAGTTTCCACGTACGTGTAAGCTTTTTGTTATTTCTGTTGTTGTTGAATTGCAGCCTAAGAGCATGGTGATCTGATAGGATACAAGGTATTATTTCAATTCTCTTGTATCTATTGAGGCTTGCTTTGTGACCTACGATGTGATCAATTTTGGAGAAGGTTTCATGGGGTGCAGAGAAGAAGGTGTATTCTTTCTTGTTTGGGTGAAAGGTTCTATAGATATCTGTTAGATTCATTTGACCCATGGCATTGGTTAATGATGTTATTTCTTGGCTTAGTTTCTGTTTCAATGACTTATCCTTCAGTGAGAGTGGGGTGTTGAAGTCTCCCACTATTATTGTGTGGGGATCGATGTGTGGTTTAAGCTTTTTTAGGAGATCTTTTACAAATGTGGGTGCCCTTGTATTGGGAGCATAGATGTTCAGAATTGTGATGTCATCTTGGTTGACTTTACCTTTGATGAGTATGAAGTGTCCTTCCTCATCCCTTTTGATTAATTTTGGTTGAAAGTCTATTTTGTTCGATACTAAAATGGCTACTCCTGCTTGCTTCTTGTGACCATTTGATTGGAAAATTTTTTTCCAACCTTTTACCCTGAGGTAATGCCTTTCATTATGGGTGAGATGTGTTTCTTGGATGCAGAAGAATGTTGGATCTTGTTTATGTACCCATTCAGTTAGTCTGTGTCTTTTTATTGGAGAATTGAGGCCATTGATGTTGAGAGATATTAATGACCAGTGCCTGTTAAGAGTCTTAATTTTGATGTTGTTTCCAGTCGAGCGTTTGTGTAGTTGTGTTTTTGCCATGCGATAGTTATCTATTTCCTGGGTAGTTTTGGTTGTAGCTTGACCTTTTGGGATGGAGTTTTCCTTCTAGTACCTTCTGTAAAGCTGGATTTGTGGATAGGTACTGTTTGAATTTGTTTTTGTCATGGAATATTTTGTTTTCTCCATCAATGGTTATTGATAATTTTGCTGGGTAAAGTAGTCTGGCCTGGCATCTGTGGTCTCTTAGGGTTTGCAGGATCTCTGTCCAGGCCCTTCTGGCTTTTATGGTCTCTGCTGAGAAGTCGGGTGTAATTCTGATAGGTTTACCATTAAATGTTATTGGGCCCTTTTCCCTTGCAGCTTTTAATATTTTTTCTTTGTTCTGCAAGTTTTGTGTTTTGATTATTATGTGGCGGGCAGTTTTTCTTTTCTGGTCAATTCTATTTGGTGTTCTGTAGGCCTCTTGTATGTTTATAGGCATTTCTTTCTTTAGATTGGGGAAATTTTCTTCTATGATTTTGTTGAGAATAATTTCTGGGCCCTGGAGTCTGATATCTTCTCTTTCTTCAATGCCTATTATCCTCAGATTTCTTCTTTTCATGGAGTCCTTAATCTCTTGGATGTTTTGTGTCAGGAGTTTTCCAGATTTGGCATTTTCTTTAATGGTTGATTCAATATCTGTGATTGTATCTTCTAGCCCTGAGATTCGTTCTTCCATCTCTTGGATTCTGTTAGAAAAGCTCACCTCTGTGTTGCTCGCCTTCTTCTCTGAGGTCTCACGTTCTCGTTTTTCTTCTGTCTGTGTGTTTATCATTGAATCCATTTTCATTTTCAGATCTTGAACCGATTTTTTGATTTCTTTCATCTGATTTTTTGTATATTCCTGAGTTTCTTCCATTGCCTCTTTATAGGTCTTCAGAGCTTGAACCGTTTTATTTATTTCTTTCATCTGGTTGTTTGCATTTTCCTGCAATTTTTCCAGTTCCACTCTATGTGCTTCTTTTATGTCTCTCACCTGTTTGTCTGTGTCTTCCTGCATTTGATTACGAATTTTATTTGTTTCCTCCATTATCATCCTCATTACTAAGGATTTGAGGTCATTTTCTTGTATTTCCGTTGTATTTGAGTTTTCTGGGTTGTTTTCTTTGGGATAGCTGGAAACTGGAGACGCCATGTTGTTTTGGGGTTTTTGCGTATGCTTTTTCGTTGTCCTTTAGACATCTTGCCGTCTTTGTTTTTGTTGGGTAGCTTCCAGAGTTGAATGGAGGGTGTCTGACGATAGATTCACTTGTTTTCTCATGATTTCCCTAGGCTGGGAGCTCAAAGCTTCACTGGTGTGGATGTTAGGAGGTTAGCCCTGTTGTTCTGGTCTCTCACAGCCAGTGATCCTCAGCCCCCCTCTTCCGTGGATCCTGCAATTGATCTGGGTCTCTGAATGTGTGTTGGGTCAGGCCAAGGTATCCATCGCCTTCTGTGTTCCCTGCCAAGTCCAGCCAGGAGCACTGGGACCGAACCACGGGCTGAACTCAGCCAGATTCTCAGGGCCTGAACCGTCTGCCAAGCTCAGCTAGGGATTCTGGGCCCAAAATGCACACAGGGTCCAGCCAGAATTTTTGGGCTGGGACTACGCACCAAGCTCCGCTAGGGCCTTTTGGCCCAAAGTGCGTGCTGTGGTCAGTTATTGACTCAGGGCCCGAAGTGACCACCAATCTCAGCCAGGAATTCTGGATTCAAACTGCACACTGTGTCCAACCAGAGTCTTAGAGCTGGTGGAACCGAGAGCTCTGTCCAGCCTGCGCCACAGCAGGAGAACTGCGGCTGCTTTGAGTTAGCGCCAGTGGTGGAACAAGAGATCCACCCAGACTGTGTCACCGCAGGGGAGCTGCTGCTGAGCTGAGGTGGTGCCTAGGATGGAACTGAGCACGTCACCAAGCCTGTGCCACAGCAGGAGAACTGCGGCTGCTCTAAGTTAGCGCCAATGGTGGAACCAAGTGCTCTGCCCAGACTGTGTCACTGCTGGGGAGATGCCACTGAGCTGAGGTGGCGCCTAGGGTGGCACTGAGTGCTTGGTCAGGCCTGCGCCACAGCAGGAGAACTGTAGCTGCTCGAGTTAGCGCCTGTGGTGAAACCAAGTGCTCCGCCCAGACTGTGTCACCGCAGGGGAGCTGCCGCTGAGCTGAGGTGCTGCCTAGTGTGGAGCAGCGTGCTGGACTAAGCCTGCGCCACAGCAGGGGAGCTGTGGCTGGAGCTGAGTTAGTGCCTCAGGCAGTATTGCTTGCTGGGCCGGGCCAGTACCCGGGACTCTGGGGCCAACCTGTCTGCTGAGTCCAGTCTGGGTCCAAAGGCTCCACGCGACCCAAATCCTGCCTCGAGTCCCCTCTCCCCCAGCAACTCCCACCAGCCACCACACCAATCGCCTCCACCGGAAGGCTATGAGCTGCAAACCTCAGCCGCCGCTGCTGGTGCCACTGGTGCTGCTGCCTCTGCCGCTGCCGCTCTGATCAGAGAAAAACCATGCTCCTCCCGTGTGCAGGGGTACGCAGGTCCTCCGCACCCTGGTCCCTCCGAACCGTGGAGCACTCCCGCTGCCGTGATGTTCGGACCTCGGTGTTCCTGGCTCAGAAATCTGTGCAATTCCCTGAATTGTTCACTGGAGCCTCCAAACGCAGTCCACACTGCTCGCCGCCATCTTGGATCCCCCGGTGGAAACATTTTAAGCACCAAACATTGAGGAATGTGGCAAAGCAGTGTCTTTTGGGTATGAAAGGGCCTTTGCACCTGTGAACTCACTGCCACTGGAGTTGCCTGCACAGTTAGAATGCCACTTAACACTACAGCACAAAACAAGGAGTGGCACACATAGTTATACACATAGTTGAGCAACTATTGGCAGTAAATGTGCCCTGTGAGGGAGACAGTCAGTTTTTCTCATCCATGTGGTCTATGATAGATTGCCTAAGTTTAATCTGATACCATATAAATCATATACATGTATTAACATCACTAATTGAACTCATTGAGTCAAGTTTTTGAGAAAAGGTTTGAAGGAAGTAATGCACGGGAATAATAATAATAGTAATAGTACTACTAGTAGTAGTAGTAGTAGTAGTATGAATAAGAATAAGAATAAGAAATAATTTGAGAAGATAATATGGTAATGAGAGTCAAGAATAAGTTGAGAAAAGAGAGCAAGAAATGGAGTTATCCCTTAGAACTGAGCAACTTGTATTTTTATTTTATTTTATGATATAGAAATGTTATTTATTTTAATAATTTCTACTTCATAACTGATTATTGTAACTAACATAATGCCCTAAATCCCAAAAAACTTAATTATCCACTTCTATTCAAAACATTTATTTTAACTTGGCATAAGATAGATTTATGTGGGAAGAAGGAATCATAGTGGAAACAATGCTTCTACCATATTGGCCTGTAGGCAAATCTATGTGGTATTTTCATGATTAGTGATTAATGCTGTAGCGCTCTGAACAGGTACTCCTGAGTAGTAAAAGCCAGTAGACATAGGGATAGACAGATGGTCAGCAGTTAAAACCACTTGCTGGTCTTGCAGAGGACTCAGGTCCAATTGCCATCGTGTAGATAGTAGGTCACAATTGTCTAACTACACTTCCTGGGTATCTGACCCCTGTTTTAACTCTGTAATCTCCTCCACATACATGTCCAGATACATACCCAGGCACACATGATTACATTCAAAATTTACTTATTTACTTATTTAACATCTGATTTAATAAAAAGAATGCAGTTTGAGCAAGCCATGGAAAGCAAGCCAGTTAGCAACATTCTTCCATGTTCTTTGCTTCAGGTCTTGCCTCCAGGTTCTTCATCTGTCTCAAGTTCCAGTTTTAGCTTCACTTCATGAAGAAATCTGATCCAGTCATGTAAACCAAAGGAATCTCTTTCCTCTCAAAGCTTCTTTTGATCATAATGTTTTATCACAAATATATTAAGTAAACTAAAAAAAATCTGGGTGTTGATTTGTTTAATTATTACTAAAATTAATGTAGTTCCATCCTAGGTTAAGTTTACATTATTTGATTGCTATTTTTGTGAATTATATAAAGTTTCATTTTTAACATAATGTTCAAATTTTAAACATCCTGTGGAAAAGAAAATGGAGTGAGTACATCTTTTACAATTCTCTTTGTATTGCCTTCTCAACAGCATGTGATATTTTTCATAATGACTTTTATATACCATTTACTTAGCCCTGTTTTAAGATGCAGTTCAATGTTATAGAAGTTCATAAAATTATTTGAAAAAAATTCCATTATGAGGAAATAAAGAATGATTTAATGAAAGAACAACTGGAAAGTTGTATTAGCAGACTCCTTTTTTGAATATTTCTTTGACTTTTATTTCATAGCTCAGTCTGTCTATGTACTGCAGGATAATTTTGAACTAATTATTATTCTGCTTTTTCCCCTGAGTACATTGATAACAGGTATGTGTAATCATGTCCATTTTGATAATTTAAAAATTAGCCATTTAATGATGTGTAGAAGTTTAGTTTTAACTTAATATATTAAATCTACAACTTATATTCAAATTGCAAATGTTTCTTCATTCATGATGCTGCAAAGAAAACATTGCATTGATGCTTTTATTGAATGTGAAAAAGTTTCTACTAATGAAAAGCATGGAGTCTAATGTCATTTTTTTTTTAATCTGGTACAATCTGTCCACTGTTTGATTCAAGCTATTTTTGAAGCTCTCTTTTTTATTTTTTGTAAAAAATCCTGAAATTTTTGTTTTCAGATTCATTTCACTTTTCCTTCTTTTTAGATAATTTATCTCTTTATTAAATTCTCATTATTTCAGTCAAAAGTGTTTGTGTTGTCTTTATTCTGACATCTGAATTCCTTGACTATATTTTTAATGTCATTTTATTTTATTTTTATTAATTAAACATTTTTATTTTTACATGTACATTTATTTATTTATTTTATTAATTTATTCATATTACATCTCGATTGTTAGCCCTTCCCCTGTTTCTTCCCATTCTTCCCTACCTCCCATTTCTCCCCTTCTCTCCTCCCCTGTGTCTGTGACTGAGGGAGACCTCTTTCCCCTATATGTGCTCTCAGAATATCAAGTCTCTTCTTTGTAACTAGCTATCCTTCCTCTGAGTGCCACCAGGTCTCCCCATCCGGGGGACATGGTCAGAAAAGGGGCACCAGAGTTCGTGTGAGAGTCAGATCTCACTCTCCACTCAACGGTGGAGAATATCATGTTCGTCGGCTAGGTCTTGGTAGGGGTTCGAAGCTTACTGCCTATATTCTCCTTGGCTGGTGCCTTAGTTTCAGGAGGACCCCAGGATCCAGATCTGCCTGTCATAAAGTTCTTGTAGGTTTCCAGGACCCTGTGGGTCTTACTATTTCCTCTTTCTTCCATGCTACTCTTGCCTAAAGTCTCAATCGGATATCCTCTTCTCTGACTCACTTTCTTGGTAAGTAAAGATTTTCATGGTACGTATCCCTTGGACTAGTGTTTTGATATAAGTGAGTATATGCCATTTGTCTCTTTTTGCTTCTGGGTGAACTCACTCATTAAGATAATTTCTAGATCAATCCATTAGTGTACAAATTTCGGGAATTCCTTGTTTTTAATAGCTGAGTAGTATTCCATTGTGTAAATATACCACAGTTTCTTACTCCATTCTTCTTCTGAGGGACACTTAGGCTGTTTCCATGTTCTGGCTATTATGTATAGAGCAGCTATGAACATAGTTGAGCATATGTCCCTGTTATGTGGTAGGGCATTTTCTGGGTATATTCCAAGGAGTGGGATGGCTGGGTCTTGAGGAAGCCCTATTCCCATTTTTCTGAGAAAGCGCCAGATAGCTTTCCAAAGTAGTTGTACTAGTTTGCATTCCCACCAGCAATGAAGGAGTGTTCCTCTCTCTCCACATCCTCGCCAACATGTGGTGTCATTTGAGTTTTTGATCTTAGCCATTCTGATGGTGTAAGATGAAATCTCAGTGTCATTTTGATTTGCATTTCTCTGATGACTAACGAGGACGAGCATTTCTTTAAGTGTTTCTCGGCCATTTGATATTCCTCTGTTGAGAATTCTCTATTAAGTTCTAAGCCCCATTTTACAATTGGGTTGTTTGGTTTTGTGGTGTTTAATTTCTTGAGTTCTTTATATATTTTGGATATTAAACCTTTGTCAGATAAAGGGTTGGTGAAGATCTTTTCCCATTCTGTAGGCTGTCGTTTTGTTCTCTTGACAGTGTCTCCTGCCTTACAAAAGCTTCTCAGCCTCATGAGGTCCCATTTATTAACTGTTGACATTAAGGCCTGGGCTGTTGGTGAACTGTTCAGGAAGTTGTTTCCTGTGCCTATGTTTCTCAGGCTCTTCCCCAATTTTTCCTCTAACTGAATTAATGTCTCTGGTTTTAAGTTGAGGTCTTTAATCCACTTCGACTTGAGTTTTGTGCATGGTGACAAATAAGGGTCTAATTGCAGTTTTCTACATGTAGACATCCAGTTAGACCAGCACCATTGAAGATGCTATCCTTTTCCCATTGAATAGATTTGGCATCTTTGGCAAAAATCAAGTGAGCAAATGTGTGTGGATTCATCTCTGGGTCTTCGATCTGATTCCATTGATCCAACAGTCTATTGCTTTGCCAGTACCATGCTGTTTTAATTACTGTTGCTCTGTAGTACAGCTTGAGATCAGGTATGGAGATTCCTCTGGAGGATCTTTTGTTGTATAGGATTGTTTTTGCTATTCTGGGTTTTTTATATCTCCATATAAATTTGAGAATTGATCTTTCAATATCTTCATAGTATTTTGTAGGTATTTGATAGGGATTGCGTTGAATCTGTAAATTGCTTTTGGTAAGATGGCCATTTTTACTATGTTGATTCTCCCGATCCACGAACAATTTAAATCCCTCCAACTTCTCATGTCATCTTCAATCTCTTTCTTCAGAGGTTTGAAGTTTTTTTCGAATAAGTCTTCACTTGCTTAGTAAGAGTTACTCCTAGATATTTTATATTGTTTGTGGCTATTGTGAAGGGAATAGTTTTCCTAATTTCTTCCTCTGCCTGTTTGTCATTTGTATACAGGAAAGCTACTGACTTTTTTGAGTTAATTTTGTATCCTGCCAATTTGCTGAAGGTGTTTATCAGCTGTAGGAGTTCTCTGGTGGAATTTTGGGGGTCACTTATATACACCATCATATCATCTGCAAATAAGGATAATTTGACTTCTTCCTTTCCCATTTGGATCCCCTTGATCTCCTTTTGCTCTCTTATTGCTCTGGCTAGAACTTCAAGAACTATATTGAAGAGAAAAAGGGACAGGGGGCAGCCTTGTCTGTTTCCCGATTTTAGAAGAATTTCCTTAAGTATCTCTCCATTTAATTTAATGTTGGCTGTTGGTTTGCTGTATATGGCCTTTATTATGTTTAGATAAGTGCCTTGTATTCCTGATCTCTCCAGAACTTTGAACATAAATGGGTGTTGGATTTTGTCAAATGCTTTTTCTGCATCTAAAGAGATGATCATGTGGTTTTTCTCCTTCAGTTTGTTTATATGGTGGATTACAATGATGGATTTCTGTATGTTAAACCATCCCTGCATGCCTGGAATGAAGCCTACCTGGTCATGGTGAATGATGTCTTTGATATGCTGTTGTATTCGCTTTGCGAGAATTTTGTTGAGTATTTTTGCATCAATGTTCATAAGAGAAATTGGTCTGAAATTCTCTTTTTTTGTTGGATCTTTGTGAGGTTTAGGTATCAATGTGACTGTGGCCTCAAAGACGGAATTTGGTAATATTCCGTCCATTTCTATCTTTTGGAATAGCTTGAATAGTACCGGTATTAGCTCCTCTTTGAAGGTCTGGTAGAATTCTGCACTGAAACCATCTGGCCCTAGGCTTTTTTTGGTTGGGAGACTATCAATGGTTGCTTCTATTTCTATAGGCGAAATAGGGCTATTCAATTTGTTTATCTGGACTTGGTTCAATTTCAACAAATGAAATCGGTTGAGAAATTTGTCCATTACCCTTATATTCTTGAATTTTGTGGCATAAATGCCTTTAAAGTAGGTTCTTGCGATTCTTTGTATTTCTTCGGTGTCCGTTGTTATGTCTCCCTTTTCATTTCTGATTTTGTTAAGTTGGATAGTGTTTCTCTGTCTTTTAGTTAGATTGGCTAACGGTTTGTCTATCTTGTGAATTTTCTCAAAGAACCAGCTCTTGGTTTTGTTGATTCTTTGGATTGTTCTCTTTGTTTCTAATTTATTGATTTCAGCCCTGAGTTTGATTATTTCTAGGCGTCTACTCCTCTTGGGCATTTCTGCTTCTTTTTTTTCTAAAGCTTCCAGATGTGTTGTTAGGTTGTTTATGTGGGATGATTCCTTTTTCTTTTTGAAGGTGCTTAGTGGTATGAATTTTCCTCTTAGCACTGCTTTCAATGTGTCCCACAAATTTGGGTATGTTGTTCCATCATTTTCCTTGAATTTCAGGAAGTCTTTTATTTTTTTCTTTATCTCTTCTTTGACCGATGTGTCATTGAGTAGAAAGTTGTTTAGTTTTCACGTGTTAGTATGCTTTTTGTTATTTCTGTTGCTGTTGAAGTCCAGCCTTAGACCATGGTGATCTGATAAGATACAAGGTATTATTTCAATCTTCTTGTATCTGTTGAGGTTTGCTTCATGACCAACTATGTGATCAATTTTAGAGAATGGTACATGTGGTGCTGAGAAAAAGGTATACTCCTTAGCGTTTGGGTGGAAAGTTCTGTAGATATCTGTTAGATCCATTTGCTTCATGACATTGGTTAATGAGGTTATTTCCCGGCTTAGGTTTTGAATCAAAGACCTATCTTTGAGTGAAGGAGGGGTGTTGAAGTCTCCCACTACTAATGTGTGGGTATCAATGAGTGGGGCAAGCTTTATTAATAACACTTTTAGAAATGTGGGAGCCCTTGTATTCGGAGCATAGATGTTCAAAATTGTGATGTCTACATGGTTGACTTTACCTTTGACAAGTATGAAGTGTCCATCTTCATCTCGTTTGATTAATTTTGGTTGAAAGTCTATTTTATTACATATTAGAATGGCTACCCCCAGCTTGCTTCTTTTGACCATTTGCTTGGAATATTTTTCCCCAACCTTTTACTCTGAGGCAATGTCTGTCCTTGTGGTTGAGGTGTGTTTCTTGAATGCAGAAGAATGTTGGGTCATGTTTATGCATCTATTCCGTTAGTCTGTGTCTTCTTATTGGAGAATTGAGACCATTGATGTTGAGAGATATTAATAACCAGTGATTGGTAAGTCCCTTCATTTTTGGTATTTGTAACAGTCAAGATTTTGTGAGGTTGTGATTTTGCAATGGTATAGTTACCTATTTCCTATGTAGATATGCTTGTAGTTTGACCAGTTGGGGTGGAGTTTTCCTTCTCATAGCTCCTATAAAGCCGGATTTGTGGGTAGGTACTGTTTGAATTTGTTTTTTTCAGGAAATAACTTGTCTTCTCCGTCAATGATTATTGATAATTTTGCTGGATATAGTAGTCTTACCTGGTATCTGTGTTCTCTTATGGTTTGTAGCACGTCTGTCCAGGCCCTTCTGGCTTTCATGGTCTCTGCTGAGAAGTCAGGAGTAATTCTGATAGGTTCGCCTTCGTATGTTACTCGGCCATTTTCTCTTGCTGCTTTCAATATTTTTTCCTTGTTCTATATATTTTGTGTTGTTATTATTATGTGGCGGGGAGATTTTCTTTTCAGGTCTATTTTATTTCGTGTTCTGTAGGCCTCTTGTATGCTCGTATGCATCTCTTTCTTCAAATTGGGAAAATTTTCCTCCATTATTTGATTAAAGATGTGTTCTGGGCTGTGGAGTCAGCTGTCCACTATCTCCTGTATCCCTATTATTCTCAAGTTTCGTCTGTTCATGTTGTCTTTTAGTTCTTGAATGATCTGTGTTAGGAACTTTTCAGATTTAACATTTCCCTGAATGGTTGTTTCCAGTTCTGCGATTGTATCTTCAAGTCCCGATATTCATTCTTCCATTTCTTGTAATATGTTAGATAAGGCTACCTCTGAGATGCTTGCTTTCCTTTTTGCAGATTCTTGATCACCTTTTTCTTCTGTGTGTTCCTGCATCATAGCTTCCATTTTTATCTTCATGTCTTGGACTGTTTTAATGATTTCCATCATCTGGTTATTTATATTTCTCTGAAATTCTTCAAGTGCCTCTTTATATGTCTCTTTTAACTCTTCAGCCCTCTTGTTTGCCTCCTACTGCATCTGTTTACAGATTTTATTTGTTTCTTCCATTATCATCTTCTTTAACTAAGGACTTGAGGTCATTTTCTTGCCTATCCATTGCTGTTAGGTTCTCTAGGTTGTTTTCATTGGGAATGTTGGGATTCAGAGATGCCAAACTGTTTTGGTTTTTGATAACATTCTTATGCTGTCCTCTTGTCATTTTGATGGCTCTGATGTTGGAAGGTATTTTGTAGTGACCTTTGCTGTTTGAGAGTGGTTAATTGATGACTGATTATAGGTTAGGTTCTCTTGCTTGTGGGGATCAGGGGGTATTTTTGTGGAACAGGTAGGTGATCCAGTTTCACTCCTGGTGATTTTCCTCTGCCCCCTGGGCTCCAGGATGAGCCAGCCAAAGTAGATATCTGTTTGGACTTTACCGCTGTAATTCAGATCAGCAGTCTTGGGACCTAGAATAAGGTTCACACACAAACGTTCTGGCTGAGTAGGTTGTTCCCAGCTGCCTGTCCTTCCTGTGGATTTGTAGTCAAGACCCCAGGTAGATCTGATCTTCTGGGGGTGTAGCTGTCTTTTAGCTCTGCCTCTACACCATGTAGCCATGCCCAACCTCTCCCAGTACTATATGTCTGGAGGGACCAAGGTGGCTCTTGGTCAGCAACTAGGCACTGCAAACAAGACCCTCTTTTTGTCTCCTGATAAAGTGAGAGTGCCTGCCTTGCTCGGGCCAGGATCTCCACTGGGCTCTCTCATTCGGGGAGCAGGGAGCGCAGTGCCAGGGCCTTGCGGCTGGGCGGTTAGTCAGACTGGCTCTGCAGAGCTCTGACGGCCGCTTGCGGAACCAAATCTTCCCGCCGGGGTATGTTGGCCCCCTCACACTCTGGGTCAGCAATTAGACACTGCAAACACAACCCATCAACGTCTCGTCTCTCGATAATGTGAGAGTGCCTGCCTTGCTCAGGCCAGGATCTCCCACTGGGTGCTCTCGTTGGGGACCAGGGAGCGCAGGGCCAGCTCAGCTGGTCTCTCTCGTTTGGGGAGCAGGGAGCACAGGGGCAGGGCCTTGCGCCTGGGTGGTTAGTAAGACTGGTGATGCAGCTCTCTGTTGGCTGCTAGTGCAACCAAATCTTCCCTCCGGGCTATGCTTTTCCCTTCACACTCTAGGACATTAATTAGACTTTGCAAACATGACCCATCCACTTCTCATCTCCCGATAAAGTGAGAGTGCCTGCCTTGCTTGGGCCAGAATCTCCAGCTGGGCTCTCTAGTTCGGGTAGCGGGAAGCGGGGAGCATAGGACCAGTGCCTTGCAGCAGGGTAGGAACAATAGGGTTGCAGAGCTCTGGCGGAAGCCCGCGGAACCGGGTCTTCCCGCAGGGCTAATAAGTTCAGCTTTAGCTCTAGGCAAGACCCACGTCTCCCGAACGGTCTGTGGAAGCAGTTCAAGCTGATTTCTCACTGCCGCTGTTTGCAGGCTCAGTCCGCTGTGATTGGTGTTAAGTTTGGCTTCGGATGGCCAGCTAGCTGTAGTCCCATTATAACTGTCTCTGTTGGGTCCCGCTGCCTGTGTTTTCAGTCAGCCTAGGCTGGTGACCTCTGCAATTTGGGGTGGTGTGGAAGGAGGAATCCTAGGGCAGATTCACCCTCTTCACTGAGACTCCTCTGGCCGGGGACTCTGGAAAAGCCCCTCCCTAAACAGCGAGTCTGGGCTTTATATACAGGCTGCAGTTTGCATGTGGATTCCATTTCAGAGTTTGGGGAATGCGTTTAGCACTTCCGGGATGTTGCTTAACCCAGGAGGGTAGGCCTCCTGTTTGGTCTGCGGCCTTTGGGGCACCACTCACCTACAGTTCAAAAAGTCCAGCAATCTGTTGCTCCTCTTATGTCTCTGGTCTCCACGGAGTAGATCAGATATGTGGCTTAATGGTCGGCGCCATCTTGGAATCTACATGTACATTTATATAATTACATATATTCAATAGATTATAACAATAAGAACCATGACACAATCGGGAATTTAAAAAAAAATTTTATTAATTAATTCCTGTTACATCTCAATCGTTGTCCCGTCCCATGTATCCTCCCATTCTTCCCTCACTCCCATGTTCCCCTTATTCCCCTCCTCTATGACTGTTCCTGAGGGGGATTACCTCCCCCTGTATTTGCTCATAGGGTATCAAGTCTCTTCTTGGTAACCTGCTGTCCTTCCTCTGAGTGCCACCAGGTCTCCCCCTCCAGGGGACAAGGTCATATGTGAGGCACCAGAGTACGTGAGAAAGTCATATCCCACTCTCCACTCAACTTTGGAGAATGTTCTGCCCATTGGCTAGATCTGGGTAGGGGTTTAAAGTTTACCGCCTCTATTGTCCTTGGCTAGTGCCTTAGGTGGAGTGGGACCCCTGGGCCCAAATCTGCCTATCATAATATTCTACTTGTAGGATTCAAGGACATTCTGAATCCTTCTAATTTACTATTCTCCCATGCTTCTCTCATCTAGAGTCCCAATAGGATGTCCTCCCTTCTGTCCATGTTTCCGGGTATGTGAAGGCTTTCATGGGACATGCCCCTTGGGTTAGCATGCAGATATAAGTGAGTATATACCATTTGATTATTTCTGCTTCTGGGTGAACTCACTTATTATGATCATTTCCAGCTCAATCCATTTATCCACAAATTTCGGGAATTCCTTGTTTTTAATAGATGAGTAGTATTCCATAGTGTATATGTACCACAGTTTCTTTATCCATTCTTCTACTGAGGGACACTTAGGCTGTTTCCATGTTCTGGTGATTATGAATAAGGCTGCTATGAACATGGTTGAGCAAATTTTCTTGTTGTGTGCTGGAGCATCTTCTGGGTATATTCCAAGGAGTGAAATAGCCAGGTCTTGAAGAAGCCCTATTCCCAGTTTTCTGAGATAGCACCAGATAGATTTCCGAACTGCCTGTACTAGTTTGCATTCCCACCAGCAATGAAGGAGTGTTCTTCTCTCCTCATATCCTCGCCAGCATGTGGTGTCTCTTGAATTTTTGATTTTAGCCATTCTGATGGGTATAAGATGGAATCTCAGAGTTGTTTTGATTTGCATGTCCCTGATGACTAAGGAGGTTGAGCATTTCTTTAAGTGTTTCTCAGCCAATTTATATTCCTCTGTTGAGAATTCTCTGTTTAGTTCCAAGCCCCACTTCTCAATTGGGTTATTTGGTTTGGTGGTGTTTAATTTCTTGAGTTCTTTATATATTTGGATATTAGACCTTTGTCAGATGTAGGGTTGGTGAAGATCTTTTCCCAGTCAATAGGCTGTCGCTTTGTTCTCTTGACAGTGTCTCCTGCCTTACAGAAGCTTCTCAGCCTCATGAGGTCCCATTTATTAATGGTTGGCATTAAGGCCTGGGTCGTTGGTGTTCTGTTCAGGAAGTTGTCTCCTGTGCCAATATGTGCCAGGCTCTTTCCCACTTTTTCCTCTAAGTGACTTAGTGTCTCTGGTTTTATGTTGAGGTCTTTAATCCACTTGGATTTCAGTTTTGTGCAAGGTGACAAATATGGGTCCAGTTGCATTTTTTTACACATAGACCTCCAGCTAGACCAGCACCATTTGTTGAACATGCTATCCTTTTTCCATTGAATGGATTTGGCTTCTTTGTCAAAAATCAAGTGACCATATGTGTGTGGATTCATATCTGGGTCTTTGATTCGATTGCACTGATCAACCAACCTGTTGATCAGACTTGTTCTTTTCCCATTTGGATACCATTGATCTCCTTTTGTTGTCTTATTGCTCTGGCTAGAACTTTGAGTACTATATTGAAGAGATATGGAGAGAATGGGCAGCTATGCCTTGTTACTAATTGTAGAGGAATATCCTTCAGTATCTCACCATTTAGTTTGATTTTGGCTATTGGCTTGCTGTATGTAGCCTTTATTATGTTCAGGAAAGTGCCTTGTAACCCCGATTTCTCTAAAACTTTAAACATGAATGGGTGTTGGATTTTTCAAATGCTTTCTCTGCATCTAAAGAGATGATCATGTGTTTTTTATTTTCAGTTTGTTTATATGGTGGATTACATTGATGGATTTCCGTATATTAAACCATCCCTGCATGCCTGGAATGAAGCCAACTTGTTCATGATGAATGATATCTTTGATGTGTTCCTGTATTCGTTTTGCAAGTATTTTATTTAGTATTTTTGCATCTATGTTCATAAGAGAAATTGGTCTGAAATTGTCTTTCTTTGTTGAGTCTTTGTGAGCTTTAGGTTTCAATGAGACTATGGCCTCATAGAATGAATTTATTAATTTTCCATCCATTTCTATCTTTTGGAGTAGCTTGAAGAGTATCAGTATTAGCTCGCCCTTGAAGGTCTGGTAGAATTCTGCACTGAAACCATCTGGCCCTGGGCTTTTTTTTGGTTGGGAGACTATCAATGATTGCTTCTATTTCTGTAGAGGAAATGGGACTATTTAACTTGTTTTTCTGTTCTTCACTCAACTTTGGCAAGTGAAATTGTTCAAGAAAATCCTCCCTTTCCCTTAGATTTTCAAATTCTGTGGCATATATGCCTTCAAAGTAGGATCTTATGATTCTTTGTATTTCTTCACTGTCTGTTGTTATGTCCCCCTTTCATTTCTGATTTTGTTGATTTCAATACTGTCTCTCTGCCTTTTAGTTAGTTTGGCTAACGGTCTGTCTATCTTGTTGATTGTCTCAAAGAACCAGCTCTTGGTTTTGTTGATTCTTTGGACTGTTTTCTTAGTTTCTAATTTGTTAATTTCAGCCCTGAGTTTGATTATTTCTAGACGTCTACTCCTTTTGGGTGTTTCTGCTTCTTTTTTTTCTAGGGCTTCCAGTTGTGTGGTTAAGATGCTTATGTGTGATGTTTCCAAATTTTTTTAAAGGCACTTAGTGCTATGAGTTTTCCTCTTAGCACTGCTTTCAATGTATCCCACGAATTTGGGTATGTTGTTTCTTCATTTTCATTGAATTTCAGAAACTCCTTGATTTCCTTCTTTATTTCTTCCGTGACCCAGGTGTCATTTAGCAGAGAGTTGTTTAGTTTCTATGTACGTGTAGCCTTTTTGTTATTTCGGTTGTTGTTGAATTGCAGCCTAAGAGCATGGTGATCTGATAGGATACAAGGTATTATTTCAAACCTCTTGTATCTGTTGAGGCTTGCTTTGCGACCTACGGTGTGATCAATTTTGGAGAAGGTTTCATGTGGTGTAGAGAAGAAGGTATATTCTTTCTTGTTTGAGTGAAAGGTTCTATAGATATCTGTTAGATCCATTTGACCCATGATGTTATCTCTCGGCTTAGTTTCTGTTACAATGACTTATCCTTCAGTGAGGGTGGGGTGTTGAAGTCCCCCACTATTATTGTGTGGGGATCGATGTGTGGTTTAAGCTTTTTCAGCAGATCTTTAACAAATGTGGGTGTCCTTGTATTGTATTGGGAGCATAGATGTTCAGAATTGTGATGTCATCTTGGTTGACTTTGCCTTTATGAGTTGAGTGTCCTTCCTCATCCCTTTTGATTAATTTTGGTTGAAAGTCTATTTTGCTTGATATTAAAGTGGCGACGCCTGCTTGCTTCCTGTGACCATTTGCTTGGAATATTTTTTTCCAACCTTGTACCCTGAGGTAATGCCTATCGCTATGAGTGAGATGTGTTTCTTGAATGCAGAACAATGTTGGATCATGTTTATGCACCCATCAGTTAGTCTATGTCTTTTTGTTGGAGAATTGAGACCATTGATGTTGAGTGATATTATTGACCAGTGACTTTTAAGTGTCTTAATTTTGATGTTGGTTCCAGTCGAGCGTTTGTGTAGTTGTCTTTTTGCCATGGGATAGTTATCTATTTCTTGAATCATTTTGGTTGTAGCTTGACCCTTTGGGATGGAGTTTTCCTTCTAGTACTTTCTGTAAAGCTGGATTTGTGGATAGGTACTGTTTGGATTTTTTTTTTTTTTTTTGTCATGGAATATTGTATTTTCTCCATCAATGTTTATTGATAGTTTTGCTAGGTAAAGTAGTCTGGCCTGGCATCTGTGGTCTCTTATGGTTTGCAGGATCTCTGCCCAGGCCCTTATGGCTTTTATGGTCTCTGCTGAGAAGTCAGGTGTAATTTTGATAGGTTTGCCATTAAATGTTATTTGGCCCTTTTCCCTTGCATCTTTTAATATATTTTCTTTGTTCTGCATGTTTTGTGTTTTGATTATTATGTGGCGGGCAGTTTTTCTTTTCTGGTCAATTCTATTTGGTGTTCTCTAGGCCTCTTGTATATTTATAGGCATCTCTTTCTTTAGATTGAGGAAATTTTCATCTATGATTTTATTGAGAATATTTTCTGGGCCTTGGAGACTGATATCTTCTCTTCAATGCCTATTTTCCTCAGATTTCTTCTTTTCATGGTGTCCTTAATTTCGTGGATGTTTTGTGTCAGGAGTTTTCCAGATTTCACATTTTCCTTAATGAATGCTTCAAGATCTGTGATTGTATCTTCTAGACCTGAGATTCGTTCTTCCATCTCTTGGATTCTGTTAGAAAAGCTCACCTCTGTGTTGCTTGCCTTCTTCTCTGAGGTCTCACATTCTTGTTTTTCTTCTGTCTGTGTGTTTATCATTGAATCCATTTTCATCTTCAGATCTTGAGCTGATTTTATGATTTCTTTCATCTGATTGTTTGTATATTCCTGAGTTTCTTCCATTGCCTCTTTATAGGCCTTCAGAGCTTGAAACCGTTTATTTATTTCTTTCATCTGGTTGTTTGCATTTTCCTGAAATTTTACCAGTTCCGCTCTATGTGCTTCATTTATGTCTCTCACCTGTTTTGCTGTGTCTTCCTGCATTTGATTACGAATTTTATTTGTTCCCTACATTATCATCCTCATTACTATGGATTTGAGGTCATTTTCTCCTATTTCTGTTCTATTTGAGTTCTCTGGGTTGTTTTCTTTGGGATAGCTGGAAACTGGAGACGCCATGTTGTTTTGTTTTTTTTTTTTTTTTTTTTTTTTTTGCATATGCTTTTACGCTGTCCTTTAGACATCTTGCCATCTTTGCTTTCGTTGGGTAGCTTCTAGAGTGGATGGTGGGAGTCTGATGATAGATTCACTTGTTTTCTCATGATTTCCCTAGGCTGGTAGCTCTGATGCTTCACTGGTGTGGATTGTAGGAGGTTAGCCCTGTAGTTTTGGACTCTCACAGCCAGTGATCCTCAGCTCCCCTGTGCTGTGGGTCCTGCATTTTTCTGGGTCTCTGAATGAGTGTTGGGTCAGGCCAAGTTATCCACAGCGTTCTGTGTCCCCTGCCAAGTCCAGCTAAGGACACTGAGCCCGAACCATGGGCCAAGCTCAGCTAGATTCTCAGGGCCTGAACCATCTGCTGAGCACAGCTAGGTATTCTGGGCCCAACATGCACACAGGGTCCATCCAGAATTTTTGGACTGGGACTGTGCACCAAGCTCAGCTAAGGGTTTTGTACTTAAAGTGTGTTCTGTGGTCAGTTATTGACTCAGGGCCCGAACTGTTTGCCAAGCTCAGCCAGGAATTCTGGATTCAAACTGTACACTGTGTCCCACCAGAGTTTTAGAGCCAGGAATGTGCCTAAAGCTCAGCTAGAGTCTCTGGGCCCGATTTGTCTGCCAAGCACAGTTAGGGACTCTGGCCGTGAACTGCATGCCAAGCTCCACCCGAGTCTCTGGGACAGAATTGTGCACAGAGCTCAGCCAGGGACTCTGGACTCACACTGTGCTCTGAGTTCAGCCCGGGACTCCAGGCCTAAACTGCGAGGATAGTCCAGCCAGAGTCTTAGGGCTGCCGAGCATGTGTGCACAGCTCAACTAGAGTCTCCGGGCCCAATCTTCCCGGCAAGTCCAGCTAGGGCCTCTGGGCTGAATCTGCGTGCTGACCTCAGCCTGTGTCAGCGTCCCAGAACTGCCCGCCGAGCTTAGCTAATGTCTTTGGCAGAACTGCTTGCTGAGCCGAGCCAGTGCCTCCAGTGGAGCCGAGCACTCTGCCCAGCCTGTGTCACAGCAGGAGAACCATGGCTGCGCTGAGCCAGCGCCTCTGGTGGAACTGATCGCTCCGCCCAGCCTGCGTCACAGCTGGAGAACTGCAGCTGAACTGAGCTAGCACTGCTAGTAGAACCGAGTGCTCTGCCCAGACTGCGTCACTGCAGGGGAGCTGCCACTGAGCTGAGCTGGTGCCTAGGGCGGAACTGAGCACTCGGCCTAGCCTGAGTCACAGCAGGGGAGCTGTGGCTGCTCTGAGCTGGTGCCTTGGGCAGAATTGCTCGCTGAGCTGAGACAGCATCTCCACTGCACTGCGCACTGAGCTGAACCCGGGACTCTGTGGCCGAACTGTCCGCCGAGTCCAGTATGGGTCCCAAGGCACCATGAGACCCTAATCCTGCCCAGAGTCCCCTCTCCCGCAGCTACTCCCTCTGGCCACCACACCAATCGCCTTCACCGGAAGTCTCTGAGCTGCAAACTTCAGCTACCGCTACTGGTGCCGCTGCTGCTGCTGTTGCTGCTGCTGCTGTCATTGCTGCTGCCTCTGCCACTGCTGCTCCAATCTGAGAAAATCCGTGCTCCTCCTGTGTGCAGGGGCACGCAGGTCCTCCGCACCCTAGTCCTTCCGAACCGTGGATCACTCCCACTGCCGTGGTGTGGGGACCTCGGTGTTCCTGCCTTAGAAATCTGTGCAATTCCCTGAATTGTTCACTGGACCCTCCAAACATGGTCCACACTGCTCACTGCCATCTTGGATCCTTCTCAGGAATTATTTAAATGTTACATTTTTAGTGTTTTGGCTATTTGTATTTGACAGCCTTGAAGAAAACATCTTTCCTATCTTGGTGCATCTACAATTCTGAATGTAAATCAAATCTCCATCACATCTTGTCATTATCAACTTAAAACATCTATCTAGAGCTAAAATCATCTTAACCTCTAAACAAATAAGCTTCATTGTAAAACTAAGCTACCTGGTTTTCAACTCCATCAGAAACTTGAGAAGGAATAAACTTGGTTACTTGATTATGCCGGGAGTACAGGTTGGTAGCTTTCCAACTGAGAAGATGACAGAGAAGTTTTCTACCTTAATAGTTTCCCAAAATTCTCTTTCACTTTGGAGCATCTTCTTCAGCAATGAGACAGGGTAGCCCCTGGCAACACCTAGCCTACCTCAAAGAGGATGATGAGCATCAAAACATCTCCTTATGGAGATGGCTTCAGATGTGGTAAATAAGCCACTGGGAAAAATGTCCTAGTTTCTACCAATGACAGAATTCTGCCTAAAAAGCGGAAAGCATGGATGCAGGCAGAGCCAAAGTCTGCCAAGACAGTGTAGGCAAGTCCTCAATATTTCTTGCCTCAAAAATGTGTCTGTCAGATATTAATGTCATTTAAAAACCATTATCTTATACATCTTCTAAGTTACTTTTATTGGAGAATATTAGTATTGAAGTAGTAATTTGGGGCAGTCTCCTGTTGTCGTTGTAATTCATGCTATTCATGTTGTGTTTTACCAATGAGAACTAGGAATCCAGATTTAGATTGTGGATTGTATCTTATGGTATGGAAATCTTATCTCCTATTTTTAGTGCATATTTTATTCTTTGTTACGTATTATCCCATCTTATCATATTATAGACCAGCTGAATTGAGGTTAAAGTTCAATGTTGTGGCACTTGCTGGTTAAATTTTATTATTTTCTAATAATAATTTTTAAATCATCAAGACTTTCATTAATGTGCTTTACTCTGAGGACAGTTAATAGTTTCTGTGTTCTCCTTGAACCAATAGATTATTTTTTCCATACTTTCTGACATCATACATTGAGATTTATGTATCTGGTTGATCAGTTGTTTACCTTTTTTTATAAAATTGTTCTCATAGTAAAGGACATAATAAATGTGTCTTTGGGTATTAAATTGGCATTGTATTATGACTTTAATTCTAGTTGATGATTATGTTATTGATTTCTTTATAGCTTCATCAGCTACAGTCAATGAAAATGGTCATGCAATATGTGGCAGTTGATCTGAAAAGCCCTTCTATCTCTAAAACAGTTCAGTAGCCAATGTTGGTATGGCAAGTACAGAAACGTTCCCATTTTATGCCTACTCAAATAATGGAATAGGCACTGGAACTATACACTGACTAAGATAGATGCTTTTTAATGTGTCACAGCATGTTATTAGGCTCAGATTCAATATGGATAATGAAGTATTTGAGGCAGAGAAGTATAAACAGAATATCCTCCTGGATCCAACAGTTTGGAATTAATTGTATGGATCTGATATTCCTACATTTTCAATCTGTCTTATTGGTTCTATAATCTTCCTTACTGTTTTCCAATACCACTTATTTTTAAATTCTGTGAACATATGTTGAGAAATCTAAGACTTAATACTGGTGATTTGATCTTGGAGGAGTAGGGGTACATAAATATGATCAAAATCTATGGCTCAAAATTCTCAAAGAACTAATTTTTAAAATATTTATACTGTGATTATATATTATGTTGGTTTAGTGAGGTGAAAGTGGCCCTATTGTACTATTAGGATTTTCATGCTGTGGAGGTTATTACTATGGGCCACAGATTTTACAGATGGATGGGACTATTCATTGATTTCCTCCTGTGGAAACTTGAATAGCACCTTCTAGCTCTCACCACTAATCAAAGAAACGGCTGTTTACAACAGATGGAGACCATTACAGAAAAGCACAACCAGTGGGTTTTCTTTTTAAAGAACACATGAAGTTCCAAAAGAAAAAATAGAGGAATCAGAAGGAAGAGAATGGGAAGTGGATGTGACTAAAGTACATTCAGTGCATTTTAAACTTTTCTAACAATAAAACAAAACAAAACAAAACAAAAAAAAAAACAAAAATTATTCCATAAGAAACAAAATTATGGAAAAGACATGACTACGGCAGGAAAATTGTTGTAAATGGTTGGCGTGAAAGAGAAATGGAGAATATATACACAATGAACATCAAAATAACTTAATCTGAACGAAATATTCTGTATCGTATCTTGCATGCAGACATCAGGTTGCATCTCATACATAAGCATTTGTTAATAGGGTACATCACATGATGTTTTTTTATTACAATAAAAATAAAGAAATTTTTTATGGATGAATTATGCTAATATTTAAGAAACCAAGTTACCCAGAACAAATCATGTGGTCTCTGTCATATATTTTCCATTTTGTTTATAAACCCTTATTATTTCAATATAAAATGATGAGAAAATATGTGGTGAGTGAAAACTAAGAAAAATGGAAGTAGATCTTTTTAGAGTCAGTTCCTTGTGGGAGACTCCACTCTTTGTCTTTAGGATTCTAGCAGACCCATTAAACAGCAAGCCAGCAATTCAGCAAAAGCAACCATGACCATAGCACCTGGAACATTGAAACATTCTTTGGATCATTTCTCTCTAAGAGCATCTCAAAGAGGGAGAACAATCAAACCATTTGAATTGATGCAAAGTATGCAAAACAAAGCCTCTTTTTTTCCCCCTCATATTTGTTTTCATTTGGAGTAGGTTATAAGTTACTATTGGTCTTATTCACAGAAAAAAACAAGGTTTTGCTCAGGGATGTCTCTATTTTCCTTTATAATTTTTCTTATGTTTGGAGACAAGGGTTGAAAGGAAAGAAGGGGGAATACAATTATAATGTTAGAACTGTATAATTCTTGTGAGAAATTATTTTCAGAACAAAAGAACCAGACACTGATGCTGAATCAGACCTGACAGGATTCATTCCTCTGAACATGTTGGAGCTGACATCCTGCATCCTACATGTTCCAGGCCCAGGTGCCTTAATTGTTGTTACCCATCAGAATAGGTCAGCTTGCCAGACATCGTTGTAGAAAGTTTCTGATGCCAATTCGTCCAGCATTTTAGACTGTCCCACACAGGATTCCTATTAAGCCTGGAATTTCTCAACATTTAGAAACTGGACCACAAATGCTATCCCTGGCTTACTTAACAATTTTCCCCAATTATTTTTGGGGGGCTTCAAACGTATTGTTTGCCTTAAATCCATCTGAAGAAACCTTAAGAGAATGATGTCCCACTTCTTAAGGGGGTTGGGTAGGTTTCTGTTTGCTCTCTTGGTATTTAGATGCTTATTTTTATTGGGAGTGGGTTATAAGTTATTATTAGTCTTATACATAAATAAACTAGATTTGACACAGAGATGTCTTTCTTTTCCTTTATCTATCTTTCATAGGTAAGGAGATAGGAGCTGAAAAGAAAGAAAGGGGGATATAGAAATATAGAGAGAGGATAGAACATACGGTAGATTATTGAATCTACTTCTCAACACAAGGCTTTAATTGTTACTCACAAATAAGGTTATTTTTTAATTCATTGGTATAGAATCTTGTATATTGATGCAAAATAAGTCTAATTAAGATACATTGGTATAGAATTCAAATGTAAGATTATTCTTCCCATACATTTTATATATATATATATATATATATATATATATATATATATATTTCTACTCTCTCTCTCTATATATATATGTATATATATATACATATATATATATATATTCTACTCTAATATGAGGTATTATACCAATCCAATGAAATTATAATACAAGATTTACTTCTAATACCTTTAATGTGGAGTTGTAGCCTATTTAGGATAATTAAGTAATACAAATTAATTTTCATATGAATTAATCACGATCATGTCAAATACTAGTCTAATTTTATCACAAGAATATATATCCTAGGTCTAACAGATAGATATGATTCTATAGATATATATGATAAAATAGTTAAATAATGCCTTTTAAAACCTCAGAGACCTACAGAATATGGCATTTAAAGATGTTTATATTATTCTAAAGTTTCTTTGACAACAAGACAAGTTAACTTCTGCAACACCCAGCCTACCTCAAAGAAGATGATAAGCATCAAAGAACCTCCTTATGGAGTTGGCTTCAAATGTTGCAAACAAGCCACTGGGCAAATTGTTCTTGTTTCTGACATAGACAGAATTCTGCCTAAAAACGGGCAAGCTTGGATGCAGACAGAGTCGATAGCTGAATTCTGCCAAGGCAGAGTAAGCTAGTCCTCAATAGTTCTTGCCTCACAAATATGTCTGCCAGATATAATGGGCTAGAAGGCTGAAGATGATGCTCCAACATTATTGAGAGTGTTGGGTGACTGTTCAGTCAGTAAACTGTCTCAATAATTTTTTTTGTTTTGTTTTGGAATCTGCTAAGCTGCACTTCTGCTTCACTCAGGTATTTAACTTTTATTCCTTCTCAAGTCTCTGATGGGGTTGAAGGCCAGATGGTTTAGTCTTACAATTAAGCTTAGTTATTTAGGGGTTAAGATGTTTTTAGATCAAGATAGATGTTTTATGTTAATAGAGATGAGATGTGATACTGATTTTCATTCAGAAATTTAGACTGAACAAGATAGGAAAGATGTTTATTTCATATTTTCCAAATACAAATAGCCAAATCACTATGATTGTAAGATTTATATAATTTCTGATTGTCTCATGGCTCTTCCTGCTTTATGTAGTTAATTTTATTCGTGTGCAATAATATAAATGTATATGCTAAAAGAGAAACATAATAAAAAAGGAAATAAATCAGGTGTCTGTAGATGTATAGATTTATTCTGGATCTTTGTTTTGATTCCATTGATCAAACTGTCAGTTTTTATGCCAGTATAATATGGATTCTTTTGATATTGAGTTGTAGTACTGCTTGATACCAGGGATAGTGGTACTTCCAGAAATTCTTTTACTGAACAGTATTGTTTAAGTTATTATGGGTTTTTTTCCATATGAATAATATTAGGATTGCTCTTTCCAGGTCTGTAAATAATTGTTTTGGTATTTTCATGGAAATTACATTGAATATGTAGATTGCTATTAATAAGATGGCCATTTTTACTATGTTAATCCTACCAACTAATGAGTTTAGAAGATCTTTCCATTGTCTGATACCTTCTTCAATTTCTATTTTCAGAGACATGAAGTTTTTTTTAAACAGGTCTTTCACTTGCTTGCTTAGAATTACAGCAACCTATTAACCTGTTTTATATTATTTGTGGCTATTCTGAGGGGTATTGTTTCCCTAAGTTCTTTCTCAGCTCATTTGTCACTTGGATAACAGAAGAGTACTGATTCTTTGAATTAATATTTTATCCAGCCACTTTACTGATGTAAGCTATAGGAGTTTCCTGGTAGAATTTTAAGGGTCAGTTATGTATACTATCATATCATCTTGGAATAGCAATATTTTGATTTCTTCCTTTCTGATTTGCTTCCCCTTGATCTCCTTTAGCTGTCTTAGTGTTCTCTCTAAAACTTCAAGTATGATATTAAATAAATATGGAGAGTGTTGGCAGCTTTGTCTTGTCCTGATTTTAGTGGAATTGCTTTAAGTGTCTCTCAATTTAATTTGATGTTGGCTGTCTGCTTGTTATATATTGCCTTTATTATGTTTAGGTATGTGTCTTTTATCCTTGATCTCTCCCAGACTTTCAACATGAAGTTGTTTTGGATTTTTGTCAAAGACAAGTCTTTAAGTAGTTTAGGTATCAGGGTAACTGTAGCCTCATAAAATGAGTACCTAATGGGCCTGCTTTTGTAAATCACTCAGCCTTTCTTCCTAACAGCTTTTAATAAAACCTTTTTTATTCTGTGCTTTAAGTGTTGTCGAGAAATTTTTTAATGGTATTGTCTGATTGGTATTCTGAAAGTCTCTGTAAAGTTCTTTCTTTCTCTAGGTTGGGGGATTTCTTCTCTGATTTTACTGAAGGTATTCTCTAAGACTTTGACATGGTATCCTCCTATCATAACTACAAAGTTGTTTGTTCATTGCATTACAATGAAATAAATTTCCCTATGTTCCTAGCTCTTCCTGTGATGTACCCCCCATTCCAGTTATCTCTTCAAGTATTCTTTCCCTCCATCCTGTTCTCATAGATTCCAGTCCCCTCCACCTATCCATTCATGATGTCTATTCTACTTTCCCTTCTTAGTGAAATTCATGCATTCCCCCATGTTGATCACTCCTTGTTATGTAGCATTGTTATCTTTTGCTTTATAGCTAATATGTACTTGTAAGTGAATACATACCATGTTTGTCTTTGTCAGTCTGTTACCTCACTCAGTATGACCTTTTCTAGTTCTAGTCATTGCCTGCTAATTTCACAGAGTGATTGTTTTTGATAGATGAGTAATACTCCATTTTATAAATGTACTACAATTTCCTAATCATTATATGAGGACCATCTAGTTTTTTTCTGGTGTCTGGCTATTATGAATAAAGATGGTATGAACAAATATGATCATGTGTCCTCATGTGATGGCACAGCGTCCTTTGGGTATATGCCCAGGTGTGGTATAGCTGGGTCTTGAGATAGATCTCTTCTCAATTATCTGTGAAAACTCCAGACTGATTTCCAGAGTGATTGTACAGGTTTACATTCCCAAAAGCAATATAAGAGTGTTCCCTTGCCTCTGCATCCTCACCAGTGAGTGCTCTCACTTGAATTTTTTATCTTAGCCGTACTGATGGGTATAAGATGGAATATCAGAGTCATTTTATTTGCATTTAGTTGATGACTAAGCAAATTGGACTACTGAGAATTCTGTTTATCTCTACCCCATTTTTTAATTGTGTTATTTGGATTGTTGGTATTTAACTTTTTTAGTTCTTTATATGTTTAAGATAATAGCCCACTGTTCGATGTGGGGATGGATAAAGTGTATATTTAGTAATGGTTTCAGACTCATATTTTTGTTTCTCACAGTTCAAGAGCAAGCAAGTCACAAATGAAGAACTGTGCCATGTATTTTTTAGGGAAGTGTTTCACCATATCATGTAGATAATAGAGCATGCCTAATACAGAGACAATAGACACAAATCTTTAAAGGTTTGTCAAAATATATTAAAAATTGATTTCATAATTCACCAAATATATTTAGCATTGACTTTAAAATAAAGTAAAATTTTATTGAGAGATTTGATTTTTGTTCTTCCTTTTTGGGTCTTTTTCTTTATTTATTTCTGAGGTCAGGTCCTAATATGTAACTAATTTTAACTTTATTATAATATATTCTTGTGAAGCTTTCCAAGTGCTGGGGTTACAGGCCAGGGCCACCATGATGACTTGAGAATCTTGACTTCAGGTCACTAGCACATTTTTACTGTAACGTTATTAATATGAAAATTCAAACTGAACCTTTATTTTTTATTTATATAATATTTCCAAAATTTTAGCCACCTAATATACTTACAAGTATTCAAATATCTTTCAAAAAACTCTTTCTTAGTTATTTTTGCAGTATGGAAAATGAGGTATTATTGGGGACATTATTCAATTTTACCCTTTAATTCTAGTAGTAATTATCTCTTCACTATGAAAATGCTAAATAGTGCATATTGGAAATGTAATTTCTCTCACACAGGTGCTCGATTGAGCAATGAATGAAAATAATTGTTGTCCATTTTTTCAGTAAAGCTGCATTACATTTGCTGTAACTATGAGCAACAATCTTCACTGATAGTCATAGTCTAATACCAGTAGCACGATTTTTTGTGATATATTTTGGTGAAAATAAAATAGAACCCTGAAGACTTCCATACCCTGCAGACATACAAAAGCTGTATAACTCAATAATTAAGTTGTTTAACATTTCAGTAACCACTAAAATTGGTAAAATATGTCATATATTTGCATAGCTAATGAATTTTCAGAGGTGATATTTATTTTTTTATTGATAAATAGGCTAGGGGTAGTAATTAGTTCCCTATTAAACCAATTGCAAATGAATTTCAAGTACAGATTCCTTTTACTAAAATTCATAGATTAAAAGGAGAAAGCAAAAGACTTAAAAAACTACTGTACCAAACAAGGACAATGCATGGAGAAAACCTAGACCCGCTATTCAGATCTAGCCAATGGACTGCACATTCTCCACAGTTGAGAGCAGGGACTGACTCTGACATGATCTCTGGCAGCCCCTATTGGATCATTTCCCCTTTGTGGGGAGGCCTGGTGACACTCAGAGGAAGCAGAAGCAGGCTATTAGGATGAAATCTGATAGGCTGTGGTCTTATGGTGGGAGAGGAGGTCCTCTTCTGTAAGATCAGAGGTCTAGGGGATGGGAATAGGGTGAAAGAGGGAGAAAGGGTGGGAATGGGAAGATACAAGAGAGGTGATAACAATTGGAATGTAATCTGAATAAATTATTTAAATAAAGACATATTATGACAAACTTACACTATATTCCCCATATCTTTAGCAGGTCAGGTTTGAGGAAAACAAAGCACTGTCCTTCAAGTTGGCATAGCTCTATTTCTTGCCTTATTTTTTATAGTCTCCTAAAAAAATTCATGTGCTGGAGGAGGTGAAGTTATTAAATGATGGCAAACGGAAAGTACAAGAGGGTTGTTACTTTTGTTTCAATTCCAGAAGCTGCTTGGTAGTAGGATCAGACAGAAAGGCAGTTCAAGGAAGATTGGGTAATTGCTAACCTCACCAGAATTCAAGGCTGAACTGTTTATGTCTTAGATATGAGCACAATATTGAAGTTTACTTTTACAAATGGCTTCAGGATGATGACTTAGCAAGATAAATTCATAGACAAAACCAAACCCAACCAAACAAAACAAAACTCTTCACACTGTACTTTTTATTTGATTTTCAAAATAATGCCAACTATGTAACATTCATCATTATACTTTAAATATTTGAACATATTTATTTAATTGCTGACATAAATACATAACTTATCATTAGTGAGTAGGTGGTTCTGGCTTTACAATTTTTTGTCCTGCTCAATATTTGAGATTACTGAATTATCAACTTTGATATTGAATAGCTCACAGAAAGTCTCTATTGTACAGAACTAGTAGTAGATATGAGCTGTATCAAATCTCTAGAAATATACAGTGATGGAGAGAGCTGTCATCTGTACCTGGTGCATAGGCATTCTCAGATCTAATTTTCCCAGACAGCTGTTATTCTAAAGCAGTTTATATTTCTCAAAATTCCTTTTTTTCTGTTAATCAGCAGAATACCGTAAGGGACACATTAATTCATTCACCTACATAAACTGTTTCTTTCAACATAACCAAGCAAAGAAAATAGTACAAAATGTATATAAAAGGTAATCACTTGGGACTGATAATGCTATAACTAAAATGCAGTTAATGACTCAGTACAATAAACCTTCCTTGTGACAGCACATAATATTTTGCCCAAGGCTTAGCATATGTGCTGAAAAAAGTGTGCAAAACTATAATTAGACACAAACCAATCAGTCTACTGATTGCACTGGGCCATATGAAAAAAGTGTTGTTTGATTAGAAATAGAGAATGTAGTAGTATAATGTGGGTCCTTGTCCGTTAGCATGAGAAAAATTATTCCTGGAAATGATTTTGCTACCATTTTACAAGTGGTGAAGAGATTAAATTTACTCAAAGTAAAACAACCAGTTATGCATATTTTATACCTATATGCTTTTTAGCAATGCAAACTGTGAACTTACACAAATAATGACCTTCTTCAAATCCCTTGACATATTGCCCCCAAGGCATTTAAAAAAACTGGTTTAACTCCTGGATAAACATTGTTCTGTCGCTTTCTGTTGTATGTTTCTTGTTGAAGGATTACTTAGATGTCACCCAGTTCACTTCTAGAGTGTGCATGGTAGGTATCTTCCCAATCAATATCTATAACTTTACAAGTATGCCACAAAGATACATAGGAACACTTTATGATATTTGAAGGTAAAGCCGCCAAAATGTTCAAGTAATTAAGGAGAGTTGTTAATGAAGAGTAACATATAACTACATTCATCTGGAAAATGCACTTCTGCTAATGGTTTTCACTTAAGAAACTTTAGAAAAATAGAAAGAAATGGAAAACAAGCAGTTGCTAGTTCTCAAATCATTAAGTTGTGGGCCTTCTGCTCTTTTGATTATTTTTATCCTTTGTCCCCAGATTACCTCCATATGCTTTTAAGTAACAAATCTTCTTGCTTATGCATGCATCATAATTGTGAAAAATATGAAACAGGGGAAGAATGAGTAAATAAAAATTTAAATAATATAAATAAAAATAAGTATGTATACCTTATCTTGGGTATGTCTGTGTGTGCATAACAATATGTTCATGACCTTTTCTATAATCAAGAGGGATTGAGTAGTATAAGAAAAGTTTAAGACAGAGGAATGAAAATAATGTAAATATGGGCCAAATTTTTATAAAATATAAAAAGGACCCAGGCCAAAACAAACAAACACAATGACAACAACAAAACAGCATTGTGTTGTAAAACAGCCCAGAGGTGAGAAAATAGGAAAATACTTAGATACTTACAAGAGGGTAAACGAAAATGTGATGGAAAGAAAACATTGTTTTACACACACACACATACACACACACACACATACACACACATATTCTATACACAACTTACAGACTCAATTTAGCACTGCTTGCTTGTGTATTTAGGGATGAACACTTGAGAACTGCATAACCTATCAGAGGGTTTGTCCCTAAAGAAAAATAATTTTTCCTCCCAAAGTGACTGGTTGTTCATCTAAAGGTAGGGCCTTGTTAAATCGCCCTTGTTCTCATTGACAAGTCAATTGAGGTCACTATTCTGTGATTTTTTTTCCTTAGAGTGTTGGGTTTTTTGTTTGTTTGTTTGTTTTTGTTTTTGTTTTTGTTTTGGCTTTTTGAGACAGGGTTTCTCTGTATTAGCCTTGGCTGTCTGTCCTGAACTTGTTTTGTAGACCAGGTTGGCCTCAAACTCACAGTGATTCACCTGCCTCTGCCTCCTGAGTACTGGGATTAAAGGTGTGAGCCACCACACGTGGCTCATATTGTGATTTCATGTGTGCAATGTGCCTGTCAGATTTACAATGAACTGTCAGAATGCATCCTTGTCCTCTGGCTTGTACGGCCTTGATGCATCCTCTTTTACAATGTTCCCTGAAACATAGACGTAGAAGTTGTGTTATAGATGTATTGCTTTAAGTTTGGTATAATATAGCTACATATTATCTGTATTTTTGCCATTTGCGGATTTTGGTTTTAAAAGTTTTGGGTTGTTTCTTTGGTTGATTGGTTAAGACAAAGTCTTGATAGGTAGCCTAGCCTAGCTTTCAACTCCTTTTTTGTATCCCATCCTTTAATCAACATCATTGGAAACTTAAGCTATTTCTACTTGAATTTAACTCTTGAATTTACTCTTTTTTTTTGCTTCATTTTATATTATTTGTATGGATATTTAACCTGCATGTATGTCTGTGTACACCATGCCAGAGAAAGGTATCATATACTCTGGGACAAGTGTTACAGATGGTTATGAACCATGATGTGGGTGCTGGGAATAAAACTCATGTCCTTTTCAAAGTAGGCAGTGTTCTTTTATCTACTGAGCCATCTCTCTAATGTCCCTAATATTTCTTGTTTGCTGGATGAAGCATTGATGCATCTTCCCTTATCAAAGTACTTCTCATTATTCATACATACTCTTACAATTTGTCTCTGATCACTCTATAGGCATCTTTTTTTTCTCCCACTTGAAGTTCCATCAATAAACAAATAGGCTATGCTTTCTTTCACCATTAAATAAAATACTATTCACTTCATATCCCATTCAACTATGATCAATATTTCTTTGTTCACATTATGACAAAACTCATAGAATGTGTTTTCTGTATGTGCTATTTTTAATATTCTTGAATATTCTCATTGACTCCACTTAAAGTAAACTTTTCAGGCCTCTATTTTTATGAAAGTATTGACTTCCATGTTGTCTACACTGTTCTTTATTTTATTCAGTCTTTTAGCTCCAGTTTAAATGGCCATCTTATTTCCTTTTTTTCCTGGACACTGTTATCACTGGTAATTCTAAACAAATCTAGACAAATCCTTGTTCTCCACATTGTGTAAAGCCAGATAAAATATTTCTATTATAAACTACTATTCTTTTCAGTATCAAAAAATAGATTGGTATTATTTAAAGATACATTTCACCATACTATATCTTTGGAAACTGTAAACATCTATATCAAAGCAGCTTTCCTCTATTTTTTTCTGAATCTTGAAGACAATTTATTACAGTTTTAAAGGAAAATCCTAGAGAAGATGAGGTGTAAAACATGCAACTTCCTGGGAGGAACAGGAGAATAAAAATGAGGAAGAAAAAAGCCATGGTGCCTCAGAATTAGGCAGCATGAAGGTCAGCTATCTGGCAGCAGGGAGATACACAAAAGGGAAGGAAGCTTTAGAAAAAGTAAAGAAACCTATAGAATTGATTGGGGACTTTAAAGACACATTTATGCTCTGGCCAGTATCTGAAAGAAGATAAAAAGAAAGAGCAATGAGGGGTACACAGGAAGATTTGAAGGGAAGAAAGAGAAGGGGGAAATGATGAAATTATTTCATAAACTCAAAGAAAATGAGAAAAATATAGAAGAAATAATTTTCTTATTTAAATTAGGTCTCTCAGAAAGGAGAGCAGATCCAGTGAACCTCATGGTCACCAAGCTTGTAGAGACTGACATAAAATAATCAGAACTAGAAGACATTTAAAAGCTTTATTAATATCTGTAATTTTACTAAGGATAATTTATTATTTAAAATGTACAGTTCAGTGGATTTTTGTTTCTTCTATGGGCTGTTCATCAATAAATGAGTATTTGGGTAATCTCAAGTTGAAAAATTGACTCTTTTTTTGTCTACTTTTACTTCTTTTTTTTTTTTTTAAATTATTTGTATTGTTGTGTGTTTGTGTGTATGTGTGTGTGTGTGTGTGTGTGTGTGTGTGTGTGTGTTTGTGTGTATGTGTCTAGAGCTATGGGTGGTTTTGAGTCGCCGTGTCTTGGTGTTGAGATCTGAACTTTGCTCCTCTGGGAGAGTTGTATTAAAATCTCAACCACTCAGCCGTCTTTCTAGAAACCATATATTTTACTTCTGTGGCATTTCACCTATGGTAAAGTGCTATACATTGCCTTTTCATGTTTATGCACCCCTGAGTATAGACTTTTGCTTAAATATTGATTTTTGATTTCTGCCTCAGATTTCTAATTAGAACATTTAACAAAAGTCTCTAACTTTGCATGTTCCTAAATGCATCCCTGAATTCTCCGTTTTAAAATTATATTTTTCGCTTATTTTTATCAAAAACTGAACACTCTAGTCTACCAATATTTAGCATATGGTGTTTAAATATTTATTTATATTTATATCATAACATAGTTCTAATATAAATAAGCAGCAGTTGTGCAGATTACATAATTTTCTAATTTGTAAGGTTGATCTTTATATGATTTAGCACAACTATACACAGCACCTCTTAGTAGTAGATTTAAAATAAACGCTTTTAAGATAAATGGGTGCTGAGTGAATGTTTTTATTAGTATTAATAGAAAATATATGCAAAAGTAACTTTTAAGAATTGGTTTTCTATTCCATAAGAAAACTAAGGTAAAACTAATGGTGATAACTAAGTACTGCCTTGAGCTACCCAAATATTTTTGACATGATTTACTTGAGGTAGAAGAATAGCAGTTTTAGTGTGTGTGTGTGTGTCTGTGTGTGTGTGCGTGTGTGTTTGCTCTTGCTTTTTATTAAGGTGGCCAAAGTTTGTAAATATGCAGTTTTCCTTCTCATTTTATATTTATATAGATAATTTTTATCTTACTGTGGTTTGTTACTTGTAAGACGTTGAACTTTTGTTTTTTCGGTACCAAAGTACAAGTACAGTATTCTGTTATGATGCTATACAGCAGTGTGGAGCTGCAATTTCAAGTCAGCCATCTCAATGGAGAGGGGGCAACAACTAATTATCTAAATTGGTTTCTTGCTGAGTTTTATGACATAATGTTTAGCAATTGTATTTTGGCTTATATATTTTCAACTCAACAGTATTTTTTCATGGTTTGAGGAAATTACTGAAAAAAGTTAAAGAATATATGCGTATTGGCACTTTTTGCGTATTTCTATTTTTTCTATGTGGGTGTTTCTTCATTGGTAATTTACTATTTCTGTGTTCAGTTATTGGACCCCCATTGCTCATTTTTTTCTTCATAAGTAAACACATATCCATTGAGCATACACTATATGTAAGCCATGATATTAATGATTGCGCTGTTCTGAATCTAATTTAGAAAGAACTTAGTGATATCATGAGTTATAATGGAGCTGTGTGTTGGATTCTTCCTTGTAGTTTTTCTTTTCTTTTTTTTCCTTCTTACTATTTTCTCTTTTGCTTGTTCATAACAAATAGCACCTCAGTTTACTTATGGTTGATTTAATCTACCCATGCCTTCAACTATCAAGGATCAATATACATTTCAATAGTACCATAGGGATTATTGTAAATTCTTTGAGGGTAAGACCTTGTTTCATATGTATATTTTAACTTTCACAGTGTGATAAATACTAAAATTTATGAAAATTTGCTGAGTTGAACATATATTATTTAATTGGAAAAACTTCTGAAGAGAAATAGTCTTATATAGATGAAATATCACACTAAAATTATGAATGCTAAATGCCATATACTAAAAATCTATTTTTGTTTTGTTTTTGTTTTTTGTTTCTTGAGAGAGGATTTCTCTCTGTGGCCTTGGCTGTCCATGACTCACTTTGTTGACCAGCCTGGCCTCTAACTCACACTAATCTACCTGCCTCTGCTTCCAGATTGCTGGGATTATAGGTGTGTGCCACCACACCCTGCTTTAAAAATCTATTTTTATATGACTGTTTTATGTGAAGGAAATTTTATATTGTCTACCTCACTAGCACCAAGGATGTTGCATAAGATGCTAATTAATATTTATCTTGGTGGAATATAAGTTGTTTATGTGTATGCTTTCTGTATGTACTATTGAGTATGTTACATATATACCCATGAACAGCTGCATACATTTAAACTTTTTGTAGATTCTTCATTGCCAATGGGACTTTAATAAGAACAACACGCTCACAGAGGCCCAACACATGAAATAATAAACAAGATCAAAGTTTATTTTCCAGTTTATGTAGGTATATGTGTACTGGATTTGTGTCTATTCATCTCATTAGTCTTTTAAATATACAGCCTCTTTCTCCACATATGAAAGAACACATAATTTTCAGTTTGTACTTATAGAATTATTTTTTTCATATCAAATACAAATTTTATTAATTTAATCTCTTTTATACATAGTACTTTTAGTTAGGAATTGAAATACACATTATTTCTCATGACTGCAATCATGACTCACTTGGCAGGAGGTAGACCTTCTGTCTTCTGAACTTATGATTGTATAAAGTGTTTACTCACATGTGTTAAGACTACAAGGTATAAATATTTCGGATATTAAGCAGAATAATTCTGAATCTATTCATTGCTGATTGATATTTCTGTCAATCAAATCATAGATCTACCTGGAATAAACACTCACTGTGCAATTCAAAAGGAGCAGTAATGAGAAGGTTTGGGGCCACTCCACTCTATCCATTGGTTTTGTGAAAAATGTATCTCAAAATCTGTTAAGAGTAATGGTTCCTCATTTTTTTTTTCTTTCAGCAGAGCACCCAAGGGAAAAAGTAAGGAAATGCATGCAAAGTTACAGAGTTATTTTGAAGCTACTGAAATAGAAACAACTGAATATATATATATATATATATACACATATATACATATATATACATATTTAAATGTAAAACAACATTATGATGTAGAGAGGGTTCCTATTGCTGTAACTTATGGAAAATATTTTTCATTCATAACCTTGATATGTTTAATGGGAAAACCAAAAATATTGTACAAGATAATCAGAGAATATAATGCTATGATTGCTGGCAGAGCTTAAGAGATTTCATTTAATGAATATTAAGTTTTTGAAACCTTGTTTTAATTGTCACCCTGTTGTAAATAACCAGCAAAGGGGCTGGATATCTGTGGGATAAATGGCTTACTTTGCCTTTTCCATTTTCTCAGGCCATAATTATGTTATCATAATAGAAGTCTCTAGTCTAATACATTTCCATCAGAATCAAGTGAATATCTTCTTAGAAATAAATTCTTATAGGCCTTGCTTCAGATCAACTGAATCAGGAATAGGGACAAGGTGTAGTTCTTTGCACTTTGCATTTAAAAACAAATACTCTACATAAGACCTGTAAAGCATGACTGATTAGAAGATTTATTCCAAGAATAATTACCAGCAACAGGGAAAAAAACATGCTTAACTTTCATATTTGAGAGTTTCTTTGTTCATTTGGTGACATTTGAGTAGATTTTTGGAATTGAAAGCTCACTTTTTTTCTGGCAGAAAAATAAAGAACACTGGAGACAAATGAATACACATACACAATGATTGCCTTCAGCCAAATACAAATCAAGTATAAGAAAGGGAAAAAAAAATCAAGACTGATTACACCCATTTAACACTTGACATTTTAATCAGAGTTGTTGGTGATAAAGCATTCTTGAGAACTTACACTTACTGCAAATTCCTATATACTTTTGATTTTGAAACACAGTTGTTTTTCTGTAAAGAACAATATATACATGTTTTACACATGCTTTTAAAAGTATGTTTATTTATATAACAGTTTTTATATTTATAAATTTGAACATTGTAGGTTCTTATTGGAATCTCAGTGATGTATTTAATATTGAGATTACTATTTTCTTTTTTTTTTTTTGAGGTTACTATTTTTAACAGTGTATTTGGATATAACTTCATAGATACCTATAAATAAATATTGTCTATCACATTAAAGTTATTACAACCTTTTAAAATTTGATTCCATAAAGAGATACAGTATTTTAATAATAGAGATTTTTTTGTTCTGAACCTCATTTATCTGTGCTACACTATAGTAAAAATTTAAGCTCAATACATGCTTGCTTAATTTATCTTAAATCATTTGATGAAATAGGTACAGTGTTAAACAGAGAATTTAAAGAAATCAGGTCTGTGAAATAATTTCAAGTCATAAGGCTGAAACAAAATTGGCCATTTATCAAATAATATTATAGGTTCTACTACTGAAATCAATGAGTAATAGCTATTTTCATTCTCTTAGAAAAATATTTCCCCACAAAACAGAGGCTTCATCTGGAAGGAAATAATTTCTAAATGGTTGATTTAGGAAGTTGAATTTCCATGTGATTCACAAATGAATTGGTGCTATGTTTTCAGATAGTTATTGGCTATATTCTAATATAAATTAGCCATATTACGAGCCTAAATGTTACCTTTGCTACCATAATATTTAGAGTACTATAAAGTCATGAGAAAGTGCAGAATCTATGTTAAGTAGTAAAGAATAAAGCAAAAGAAAATGTAATACTATCTTGTAACAGATTAGGATTTAGATTACCTCAGAATGATTATCAGATGTTTCATGTATGTTGCAGACATAAATATATTTTTCATGTGAGACTTTTACATGTTATAATCTAAGATATGCACTACTTTTCAAAAACTAAAAAAATACTTAAATGAAGTATATTTATGTACTTTATGTTACTTTATGTAAGGAACTAATCCTAATACAATCATCCTGATCTTTTAGCTGATGCACTATAAATGCATATTTTGTCTGACATAGCCACAAGTGATGGCACTAGAACTAAGACTATAACAATAAATAAGTTTAAATGTGGATCTTTTTATGAGATTTTAAAAATTGCAACAGAAATATTGCTTATGGAGGAATATAAAGACTGAACCATCAACCAAAAAGCTCTCCCTTTCCTTTAATGTCACAGTCCTATTCTCAGCTCTGTATCAAACTAGGTGCTGTGCCCAATCTTCCCTTTCTGCTCACATTCCCAGGTGACTACTCAGAACCTGGTGGCAAAACTAGCCTTTCCTCATTCCTTTGGAGCTCCCTACCCCATTGTAGCTCATGCCCATATGTAAGTATTGTAAATATTACCTCCTAATACCTAGGGACACATTTTACCTAGAACCCCAGTATCCACGCCTGACTGCCTCTAATAATCAGAGACAGCAACAAAGACCAATTAATAGAAAACCCAATCAACAACTAACAAATACAAGACCAGATATCAAAACCTAGAATTAAAATCCTAACCAAGCCAAATACCTAGATGCCAGTATAAAAACAAAGTAAATAAAAGCTAGGACAATATATCTCCACTAAGGTCCAGTAATCCCACAACAGAAGGCCCCAAGGAAACAATGCTGATGAAACATAAGACAAGAACTTCAAAACTAATGATTATGAATATACTTAAGAAACTTAAATAGAATATGAATAAATCTGTTAATGGCATCCATGAAAACACAAACATCAGAATACTTGAAGAAAATACTTCTAAACATAAAATAGAAATAGAATTAACAAAGAAAACTAAAATTGAGGGAAACCAGGAAATTAAAAATTTAGGAAGCCAGACAAAAACTTAGAGGTAAGAATCACCAGATGAGTAAAAAGATGGAAGAGAGAATCTCAGACAAGAGAAAGAATAAATGGATACCACAGTTAAAGAAAATGTTAAACTAATAAAATAAACCCAGACACAAAACATGTAGGAAATATGGAACACCTCGCATAATTCATTCCTCTTAGCATGCTGCACACTGCCATCCTGCATCCTTCATGTCCCAGCCCCAAGTGCTTCAGAGGCTGTTCCTTAGCAGAACAGGGTAGCTTTGAAGAAAGTTTTGATCCCAATTTGTCCAGCATTTCAGACTGTCCAACACAGGACTTCTATTAAGCTTGAAACTTCTCCACATTTAGAAACTGGACCACAAATGCTATCCCCTAGCTTGTTTAACCATTTTCCCCAATTTTAGTTGGGCCCCTACAAAGGTATTATTTGTCCTACATCAGCTGGAAGAAACCATAAGAGAACAAAACCCCATTTCCCCTACATAGAGTTGGGTAGGTTTTTGGTTGCTCACTTGGGCTACAGATGTTTATTTTCATTGGTAATTGGTTTAAAGGTATTATATATCTTATTCAGAGAGAAAACAAGGTTGGACGCAGGGATGTCTCTCTTTTTCTTTATGTTTCTTTCATAGGTATGGAAATAGGGTTTGAAAAGAAAGAAGGGGAGATATAGAAATATTTAGGGATGATAGGATCAAAAGAAGATTATTGAATATACTCCTCAACTTAAGGCCTTAATTGTTACTCACAAATAAGATTATTTTTAATTCATTGGTATATTTTGTATATTGATGCAAAATAAGTTTAATTTTGATATATTTCTATAGAATTAAAATTTAAGATTATTCTTCACATACATTATATATGTGTGTGAGTTATTGTACCCATACAAATCAAGTAGAATACAAGGTTACCGTCCAATACCTTGAAAGTGGTATTGCAGGCTATTTAGGATAATTAAGTAACACAAGTTAATTGCTAGTTGATTAAATCATGGTCATACCAATTAGTAGTCTATTTTTATGTAAGAATATACATTCTAGGTTTAACAGATAATTGTATACATATATAAGGTAAAATAGAAAAGGTCTTCAAAAGTTCCAGAGATCTACAGAATATTGCATTTAAAGATGTTTTTATTATTTTAAAGATTTTCTCACAACAAGACAGATTAACTCCTGGCAACATCCATCCTATCTAAAAGATGATGAACATAAAAGAACATCCTTATGGAGATGGCTACAAACGCAACAAAGAAGCCACTGGGCAAATTCTCCTTGTTTCTGCTATAGACAGAATTCTGCCTAAAAATTGGCAAGCGTCGACACAGGCAGAGTTGATGGCCAAACTCTGCCAAGACAGGGTAAACAAGTTCTCAATAGTTCCTGTCTCATAAATATTTCTGTCAGATTATATTGGGCCAGAAGGCTAAAGGTGGTGCTCTAACATTATAGAGAGTTTTTGGCTACTATTCAGGCAGCCAACTGTCTCAGCCATTTTTTTTTTTTTTTCACTTTGGAAGCTGCTTCCCTGCACTTCCAGTTCATTCAGGTAATTAAATTTTATTCCTTCTCAACTCTCAGTGGGTTGAAGACCAGATAGCTTAGACTTAGAATTAACCTTAGTTATTTAGGGGTTAAGATATTTTTAGGTCCAGATAGGTGTTTTAGGTTGATAGAGATGAGATATTATAGATATTGATCTTCATTTAGAATGTTAGACTCACCAAGATAGGAAAGATATTTTCTTCAAGGTTGGCAAATACAAGCAGTCAAATCACTATGAATGTAATATTTATATAATTCCTGATTATTTTGTGGTTTTTCTTGTAAAAAAGGTATTATAATAAAAACAAAAAATGAGAAACAAGTAAAATGTATATTCTGGACCAAAAAAGAAATTCCTCAGAGCACATAATAATCAAAGCATGCATCACAAGAACATCAGAAAGATCCTCTTGGGTGTATGGCAAGGATCAGCTTCGAGGTCAAGAGTCCCAAGTGGTCCCGCTAATAAGTCATCTGACTCCTCATAATCACTGTCAGCTGCCTGAACGGAGAGGGGCTGGGTGGCTACGGCCACCTACCACGGTGCTGTTGCTCTCCCCTCTTGCCCCCTTGGTCTGGATGCCACACTCAGAAGCCCTATGCTGACGCAAGTTTTCACGTGGGAAACCATCCACCTTGGAGAGGGAGCTTACTAGTCTGGAGTCGAAAGAGTGCTTCTGGTCACTAAAAGATTCTACTTTCTGCTCTGTATTGCTATAGAGAACAGTTTCTCAGTAGGCTCTTACTGCCTGTAAGGAATTCCCTGATCCATGTACATAAAATTCATCAATTGTAAACATATAAATGTATATAATACTCAGTAATAAAACTATCCTGGCCAAAAAAAAAATAATAATAATAATCAAAGCATGAAATGTAGAGAACAAAGTAATTCCCCAGAGCACATGATAATCAAACATGAAATTTAGAGAAAAAAATAGAATATTAAAAGATCTCCTAACATACAGAAAGCAATCTATTAAACAAATACTAAATACTCATTAAAGGGACTATCTAGTGTAGGTTATTGCAATTCTTAATACGTACACACCAAACACACGAGTACCCAAACTCATAAAAGAAATACTGTTATAGCTTTTAAAAAAAATATAGTCAGGCTGAAACGGTGATAATGAATACTTCAATACCCAAATCTTGCCAATAGACAGGTCATCCAGACAAAACTAAATAGAGAAATTCTGGAACTAAATGATGTCGTAAACTAATCAACATAAAAGATATTTACAGAGCACTGCATGTAAAACAAGAAAGACTATACCTTCTTCTCAAGTACTTGGACACAAAATAAGTCTGTATTGATACAAGAAAATTACAAAAGCATAGTGCATTTAATCTGACCACCATGAATTAAAGCTGAATGTCAACAACAGAAATCAAAGAACAACTCACTACTGAATGAGAAAATCATAAGGACATACTTTTAAAACCTTCACCAAATTGGAGAATATAAAATAAGTGAATAATTTTTTGATATATACCAAATCAAACCAATCAAATCAGATAATATCAAATCAGATAAAGAATTTTGAAAGACCTATATGTCCTAGTGAAATAGAAGCAGTAATTAAGTCTTCAAACCAAAAGAATCCCAGGCAAGAAGGCTTTCACTTAATACTGAGTATGTTTCCTTTAATACTATATTCATGCAAAACTTATATAAGAACATAGGACTCAATTTTAGTCTACCACTTTTCATCTATAATCAATTCATAGTTCATTCTTAACTTTATCATATACTCTGTATTTATTTATTTATTTCCCCCCCCCCAGTGTTGTTTGTTAAAGCCATTTTTGTTTCTTTTTTTAAAACTTTATTAATTTATTCAGATTACAACTCAATTGTTATCCCATCACTTCTATCCTCCTGTTACTCCCTCCCTCCTGCTTTCACCCTATTCCCCTCCCCTAGGTCTATGACCAAGGGGGACCCAACTACATGGTCATAGGCTATCAAGTCTCATCTTGGTATCCTGCTTATTATTTATTTGAGTGCCACCAGGCCTCCCCACCAAGGGGAGGTAGTCAAATATGGAGCACCAGTGTTCATGTCAAAGTCTGTTCCCACTCTCCACATAACTGTAGAGAATATCCTGTCCATTGAATAGATCAGAGTAGAGGTTCGATGTTTACTATTGTATTGTCCTTGGTTAGTGCAATAGTTTGAGCAGGGGGTCTGCTCCAGCCATCTTTGTTTCTATCATATGATTTATACACATTTGTCAAAGATCTACTGTGACTGTGTGAGCTTCTTTTGGGGTCCCTCTATTCTATCTTAGTGTGTATAGTTCCTCTATGTCTGCTTTATATAGTGCTGTGCCACTGTTGTTGTTGTTGCCATAGCTCTATGTTATAGTTTGACAACAGACTTTCAGATAGCACCAGTGCTGCTCTTTTTGCTTAGTGACCTTTGGTTATTTATGATGGTTTGTGTTTCCACTGGATTTTTGGGATTCTTATTTTCATTTCTATAAAGAATGTCATTGAATGTTTAACTAGAATTATATTCTTTGCTGTAGTTTGCCTTCAGTATTAAAGAAATGTTCACAATATTCTGCCAATCCATGATCATGGCATTAGGGGTATTGATGTGCCCATCTTCTACTGTTTCATTGTGGATTTCTTTGACCTTTATTTTTAATTTATTCTTGTTACATCTCAATGGTTATCCCATCCCTTGTATCCTCCCATTCTTCCCTCCCTCCCATTTTCCCCTTATTCCCCTCCCCTATGGATGTTCCTAAGGGGGATTTTCTCACCCTGTATATGCTCATAGGGTATCAAGTCTCTTCTTGGTAACCTGCTATCCTTCCTCTGAGTGCCACCAGGTCTCCACTTCCAGGGGATATTGTCAAATATGAGGCACCAGAGTACGTGTGAAAGTCAGATCCCACTCTCCACTCAACTGTGGAGAATGTTCTGCCCATTGGCTAGATCTGGGTAGGGGTTTAAGGGTTGCTGCCTATATTGTACTTGGCTGGTGTCTTATTTTGAGTGGGACCCCTGGACCCAAATCTGCTTATCATAATGTTCTACTTGTAGGTTTCTAGGACCCTCTGGATCCTTCTACTTTGCTATTCTTCCATGCTTCTCTCATCTAGAGTTCCAATAGGATGTCCTCCCTTCTGTCCCAGTTTTCTGGTAAGTGAAGGCTTTCATGGGACATGCCCCTTGGGCTAGTACGCAGATATAAGTGAGTATATACCATGTGATTCTTTCTGCTTCTGGGTTGACACACTCATTATGTTCATTTCTAGCTCAATCCATTTGTCAACAAATTTCGGGAATTCCTTGTTTTTAATAGCTGAGTAGTATTCAATAGTGTAAATGTACCACAGTTTCTTTATCCGTTCTTCTACTGAGGGACACTTAGGCTGTTTCCATGTTATGGCTATTATGAATAAGGCTGCTATGAACAAGGTTGAGAAAATTTTCTTGTTGTGTGCTGGAGCATCTTCTGGGTATATTCCAAGGAGTGGAATAGCGTGGTCTTGAGGAAGCCCTATTCCTAGTTTTCTGAGATATCACCAGATAGATTTCCAAAGTGGCTGTACTAGTTTGCATTCCCACCAGCAATGAAGGAGTCTTCCTCTCTCTCCACATCCTCGCCAGCATGTGATGTTGCTTGAATTTTTGATCTTAGCCATTCTGATGGGTATAAGATGGAATCTCAGAGTTGTTTTGATTTGCATTTCCCTGATGACTAAGGAGGTTGAGCATTTCTTTAAGTGTTCTCAGCCATTTGATATTCCTCTGTTGAGAATTCTCTGTTTAGTTCCAAGCCCCACTTTTCAATTGGGTTATTTGGTTTGGTGGTGTTTAATTGCTTGATTTCTTTATATATTTTGGATATTAGACCTTTGTCAAATGTAGGGTTGGTGAAGATCTTTCCCAGTCTGTAGGCTGTCGCTTTGTTCTCTTGACAGTGTCTCCTGCCTTACAGAAGCTTCTCAGCCTCATGAGGTCCCATTTATTAATGGTTGACATTAAGGCCTGGGTCACTGGTGTTCTGTTCAGGAAGTTGTCTCCTGTGCCAATATGTTCCAGGCTCTTTCCCACTTTTTCCTCTAAGTGACTTAGTGTCTCTGGTTTTATGTTGAGGTCTTTAATCCACTTGGATTTCAGTTTTGTGCAAGGTGACAAATATGGGTCCAGTTGCATTTTTTTATACATAGCCCTCCAGTTAGACCAGCACCATTTGTTGAAGATGCTATCCTTTTTACATTGAGTGGATTTGGGTTTTTGTCAAAAATCAAGTGACCATATGTGTGTGGATTCATATCTGGGTCTTCGATTCGATTCCACTGATCAACCAGCCTGTTGCTATGCCAGTACCATGCTGTTTTAATTACTATTGCTTTATAGTACAGTAGATCAGGTATGGAGATTCCTCCGGAGCATCTTTTATTGTACATGATTGTTTTAGCTATGCTGGGTTTTTTTGTTTTTCCATATGAAGTTCAGAATTGAACTTTCAATGTCTTTAAAAAATTGTATAGCTATTTTGATAGGGGTTGCACTGAATCTGTAGATTGCTTTTGGTAGGATGGCCATTTTTACTATGTTAATTCTCCCAATCCATGAGCAAGGAAGATCATTCCATCTTCTCAGATCATCTTCAATCTCTTCAGAGTTTTGAAATTTTTTTCAAACAAGTCCTTCACTTGCTTAGTTAGAGTAACTCCTAATATTTTATGTTGCTTGTGGCTAATGTGAAGGGTGTGGCTTTCCTAATTTCTTCCTCTGCAAGTTTGTCATTTGTGTGTAGGAAGGCTACAGACTTTTTTGAGTTAATTTTGTATTCAGCCAATTTGCTGAAGGTGTTTATCAGCTGTAGGAGTTCTCTATAACTAATCTTGAAGTGAATATTATACATCCATTAAATACAATGAAATAAATGGATTTTGGTTTAAAGTATTATTTCATGAATGGTTGTAGTCATCTGTTTACCAGAAGGATTAGCATGATTCTGTGTTACCATGTGCTATTAGTAGTTGAAGAGAGTTAAGGGGAATCTTAACTACTAAGAATACAGACAGAGGAATTATAAATGTAGAATCTTCCCATATGTCACAAAATGTACATATGAAGGGAAAAAGTGATACTGTATAGTAAGTCTATGTTGAAAAGTTTAGCAATCATTTGTATTCAATGTCTAACATAATTATGAAAGAATATTTTTGTGTAGTTTTCAAGTTAAAATTTCTTTCTTGAAGATTTTCACTTATTTGCTATTTTTATTTTCTTCTTACCTATTCTTTTTAAAATAATGTCTTAATTTATTTTGAAGAATTTCATACAGTATATTTTGATATTATTCTTTCCTCTTTCCAACTTCTCTAATCCAGTTTTTCTCCAATCTCCCTATTCACCCAACTTTATGTTATTTATCTCTCTTAAGAAAAAAAAATCCATGGAATCTAATTTGTGAAGTCTGTATATTCCTGAGTGTAATGTCTAATGCACTTGATATACCCAGTGTGCTAGGAAAGTCTCCATTGTTGTGAGAAAGAGAATGACCAAAATCAAATTGAATAAAGGCTTTATTTAAGCTTTTGTGTTCCTGTCAGAATCCATCATGAATGCAAGTCAGGACAGAAACTCAAGGCAGGAACTTAGATGCAGTAATTAAAGCAGAGATCATGCAAGAATTCTGTTTCTTGGCTTGTTATCCTTACCTTGCTCTGCTTGCTTTTTTATACACCCCAGAACTCACTTTCTCAGGAATAAAACATTGCCAGTATGCTGGTCCCTCCAACATCAAATATGAGTTCAAAATTGGCCTACAAAGTTATCTGCAGACCAATACTAAGAAAGAATTTTCTCAATCAACACATCTTCTTTCAGAATATGTCTAGGTTTGTCTCAAATTGAGAAAAATCCACCAGCACAATGGGCCCTTTTTCTTTGCTGGGTGGCGGCGGCACATGCCTTTAATCCCAGCACTTGGGGGGCAGAGGCAGGTGGATTGCTTTGAGTTCAAAGTCAGCCTGGTCTACAAAGTGAGTCTAGGACAGTCAAGGCTACACAGAGGAACCCTGTCGTGAAAAAACCAAAAAACAAACCAAACCAAAACAAACAAATGAACAAAAAACACCCTACCACCACCAACAGCAAAAATTGGCCCTTTGTCAATGCGCAGATATATCAGTTTAAACCATAAACTTTCATTCCTTGTTCATCTTCAATATCGCATATTAATAATACTGAAATATCACCCATAGAGCTTTTGTTTCTCTCTGAAACTTTATAGGCCATTCATTGCTTAATGAATTAATTTTTAACTTACTGCAAACATCATTAAGCCCTGAACTTACAAGCAGTTTTTTACCTCACAGGTTCAAAATTCACAGTCCTCTCAAAAAAAAAAGCAAAACAAAATCATGGTCAAAATTATTAAAGCAATACCCATTTAACCTGGTAACTAATTTATGTCTTAGTTAGGTTTTTATTGTTTTGATAAAGGCCATAACTAAAAGCAGTATGAGAAGGAGGTTTATTTAAATGTACATATCGTGATAAAATTTAATTGTGAAAGAAACTCAGGGCAATTCAAGGTAGGAAATATATTAGTGGCAAGAGAGGAGTGCTGCTTACTGGCTTCTTCTTTATGGTTTGCTTAGGATACATTCTTGTTTACCATAAGACTAAATACCAATGGGTGGTACTTCTCTTAGTGGGCTGGACCCCCTAAGCAGTTATGAATCAAAAAAAGTGCCACAGAGGCATTTTAGGTTTGTGCCAGTTTGACAAAACCCAACACATCCAGTGTCATTCTGTATTTTAACAAGCGAGGGGAAAATTACGCTGTCCCTGGTCTACTGTTGAACCCAGAGACTTGGAAATACCTACCCACTTGACTCATCATCAAAGGTCTGAAGTGATTCAAAGTTGGTAGCTAAGCAATACTTCTGACTTCACTGTACTTTTCCACTAGCTAATTGTGAATCTTCCACTAGCTCGCTGTACATGAACCTTTAAAAAAGAAAATAAATAAACTCTAAATATCCTCACATTTACCCATCCCTCTGATGTCTCTATTCCCTTATAGAGGCAGCCACCATTCTGTGTCTCTTCCAAATACATCTCTTGTTTGAGGGTCTTTTCATGGTGTGACTTTGTAGTACTCCTTGGCTCCTACCTACTAAGATGCCCTTGATCCAGGAAAAAAAAAAATTAAAGATTCTACTGACCTTCTTTTACCATGAAAAAAATCAAATGCCTGTTGTTTCCTTGCTGTGTGTAAGGATATTACTTCTTTCTTGTTGAGATTTTTGTCTCATTTGAGTTTCATTGGTCTTGTGCATACTGTCACATTAACTTCTGTCACAGTATCTGTGAGTACATATATTCATTTTCCCTTCTGTGTTTAGGGAATGCTGTTTCTTGACGTCACACAACACTTCTGGCTCTTAGAATCTTTCTAGCTCCTCTTCCTCATATATTTCTGAGCCTTGAAGGGTATGATAGAGATATCTCAGTTAGGGCTGAAAACACCAAAGTTTCTCACTTTCTCTGCTTTGTAATATGACCAATTGCCTCAAGCTCCTGCCTCCAGAATGGTCTGTATACTTGAAATATAAGCCAAAATATACTGTACTATTAAGGTTGATTTTATTATGGTTCAGGGCAGTGGAAGAAGCTTTGAGTGAATGTGTAAAGAATAGATGAAGTTCTGAATGAATGTTTATTTTTTACATGGGCACAGACATGTCAAGAACCTAGTGACTTAGAACCACTGAAATGGCACAGTTTTCCACATATAGGTCAAACTCAGAATAAAGAAATACTTCCTCTCATCTTAGTACAATTGTTGATCACTTGTGTTGCAAGGATCAAACTAATGCAGTGTTCTGTATATTCTGTAACTAATGCTATAGTCTGTATCTTCTGTGAGAATTTGTCCTCTAGGTGACTTACTTCTACCTGCATTCTGGGCGTGACAACATACTGCTCTAAACTGCGCTTGCCAGCCGTCTTCAGAAAAGTCCACCAGAGTAATTAGATATAATCAGCTCCCAATGTTCCTCTGAGGTTAAAAAAAAAAAAAAAAAAAAAAGCTTCCCCTCAAAACTCAGCCTCTAACAAACCTGCCCAGCCTAAAAGTCAGCATTCCTGTTACCCACTACTTCTCCTTGTTATCCAGGCTCTACCCCACCCACCTAAAGGTCGACATTCCTGTGACCAACAACCCCAGCTCACGGGTTTTCCCTTTATAAACCCATTAGTCTTGAACCTCTGGCACCACTCTCCTATCCTGTTGCATCAGAAAGGATTGTGGTCCGAGCTCAAACCCGTAATATAAGACCCTGTGTGTGTTACATCGGTATCGAGTCCTAGTGGTATTTTCGGGGGGTCTTAGGATCTGGGAACTACAGTGTGAAACTATTAGAATGTTTATGACCAGTGACGCAAAAAATGCCACCTGCAGCTTCTTCCTCAAGGATGTTTACAGCTAGAAACTCTTTGCCTAGAAAGAACTTTTACAAGACTATCTACTTTTATTGTGCTATATACAACAAAAATGCTAAGGTCCCAGGTTGTTTTATTGTAGGTGAGGCTTCACCAAAGCTCACACTACCCAACTGACCCAGATCGTGAGACTGCTGGCAGGTACAGTTTACAGCAGTATGTGGTCACTCCCAGAATGCATGGAGTCACCTAGAATGGTCACCTAGAGGACAAGTTCTCACAAAACATACAGACCATTGCATTAAGCTACAGAACATGGCATTAGTTTGGTTCTTGCAACCCTACATTTTCTGGGTATATATCTGTTTATCTTTCCTTCGTTCTATGCCACCCCAGTCAAGTTTCTGGGTCCAAGCAATGTAAAACATAGCACAGGGTATTTTATATTATCACTAAAATGCCATAAAAAGGAATTCACAGTTGCACACCTACGAAAGAACGAAGATATTGGTATTTGACCTGTAATCATTTCACCTTTCTCTCATTCAAATACCCTTCTCTACACTGTGAGTAGGTTAGGTGACTTAGAGCGTTGTAATCAAGCCGAAAGATTATAGGGTTTTAAAAATTATCTCTTGCAGATGTTTACAGATTCAAATGAGCAGAAGTAAGCACCTAAATGAGATTGTAAGCAGAGGCAGCAATCATTCAAACTGAATGTTTGAGTATGTAAAGAGCAGAAAGCACAAAAATTATCAAAGAAAGTTTATCAAAACTCTAAACGAAGATAATGTTTGTAAACAAGCAAAATAAACAATTTTCCCATATTATATATGATTATTTTACCATCCCATAGTATCTTTGAAAGGAGCCAATATCAGCTCAGAATCCTCAAGACCATATTCTTAGCACAAAAGAAATTTATTTGCCCCAAGGACAAAGATCAGGGAATAAAAGTACAGGATATAGAAGAGTAGGAAGAAGGGGAAGAGAATAACAAAGAAGGGAAAGGGCCATTCATTTATCTGAAAGGGATAAAGGTCTGCCTTTGGAGAGAGAAGAGACAGACATGGTCCATAGAAAAATGGCAGTTTATAATTGTAAAATGGGTAACCCGATATTAGGACGGCATGTTTAATTTTAATTGGGCATGTTAATTATGTAAGCCAAAGGGGACTTTGGATTACTGGACTTAAAATACTTCCATAGCTGGACCTTCGTTGTCAGCCTCAGAAGGAAGAAATGGCAAAATAAGGGAACAGACTTTGATAGCTAGCTTTAGGAATGTAAGTATTTTTTGTTAACAAGGCAGATAGGATGGGGGAGAAGAGCAAGGCCAGCCAAAGCTATGTTTGCTATGCTTAGCTTACTAGAGTCCCTTCAATCATCCTTTTTGTACTATCATTTGAAAATCAATTATATTTTCAACTAAGATGAACATACACAGTAGTATTTGAGGCATGAATTGGGTGGCAGTGCTCCATACATTGTATTGAAGTAGCATTCTCAGAGTTACTGTATCACATTTGTGACTTCATAATAAAACTAGACATTAAGAGGAAAAGACACGAAAAATTTACTACATGATGTAAATGAAAGAGTAAAGTAAATGATGCATTTTGTTTCCATTTGTTAGGAATGAGTTGACTGTTCTTTGGTACATTAATATTTCAATTAACATTTACATATCTTCCAAGAAAAAGGGAAGTATTTATATGCTGTCTGTTTAAATACTCAGTAACAGCAAAAATGCATTAAGTGGTAGTAATAGAATTTACTTGCCCTGCAATGTCTCACTGTAAGAAACATGGATCAGTCTATGGAATAAAGTTAAGAAGGACTTGCCATAGGGTCAAGCACTATCAATATGCAAAGAACTATTTTTTTATCATTTATCTTTCAAAGAGAAAGAATAAAACCACTGATCCAAAAAAGAAAGAGGTCTACAAAAACAGGAGGCTAATTATTAACATATACTATGAAACTATTTTATGGTTAATTGGAAAGTCACTGGAGTTTTTCATTTATTCTAAAATTAAGTGAATGTTATAATGAAAAATTGAAAAAACATCTATTTTAAAAACAACTATCAATTCAAATCAGAAGAAAAATATGTAGGATAGATAGGCTCTTACTGCCTCAAGGTGAAAAATAAAATTTATCATTCTAAAGGTGAAATACTAGTTTTATGATCTTCCACTCCAAGAGGCACTTACATTACCATAAAGACCACCATTTTAAACGAATACTCTAGCTAAGATATACATAAGTGTATATAAATTCTTTGGTATTAATAAGAATTACTCCTTTGCCCTTGAATGTTTCTTCAGAACATAAGTACAGTTTTCAGCATCTATAAATTCAGTCAATTAAGCAAAGAAACCTCACTTCTAGTTTTATTCATATATATATATATGTGTATATATATATATATATATATATATATATATATATATATATATATATATATATGTAAATGTTTTCCAAGTCAGAGAAAGCAAGATATTTATATTTCTTCCTTAAATTCCCCTGCTGCTGCTCCTTCCTTTCATATTGTGCTATATTTCCCTCTTCCCTTTCTTGGTCCCTTTCCACTTTCATGCCATGAATAAAAGTAGGTATATACAATTAAATCTAAATTTTACATGAGGGAAGACATGCAATATTTTATTTGTCTACTTACATTATTATTTATTTTTATTTCTTTTAACCTTCTTTCTCTCTTAAACATATATTATTGTTTGTTACATATTATGTTTAGAGACAGAGATATCATTTAATAAGGCTGGACTTCCTGCCAGAAGGGGTGGGAGGAGTTAGAAGAGGAAGTAAGGGATTCTGCTACTGGGGACTTACAAGAAACATCAGAGAAAGGAGCCACAACATTTTAATTAATTTTTTGAAAATTTTATATAATAAACGTTGAAGATATTCACCCTCCCTATGACAGTCTCTGTCTTTATGTTAAAATTCATTGAGTTCAAAATGTGTTGTGCAGCTACACTTGGGAGTGGAGTCTGTCCTAGTATGTGATAAATAAATAAGTGAAAGCACTGAGAGAATCAGACTTGCTAAAAGAGCCCCATCTTGAGCTCTTAAGTATCAGCTACCCAGGAAAATATGCCAGGACTTTGAGAGACCACAAGAGAAGAGCAACCAATCAATGACCACCCCATATCAAGCCAGAAACTAAGTCAGCCAAACAAAGAAACACCCCTATCAAGTAATCCTCCTTCCCTAAAATGGGCACAGGCCAATCCCAGATGGAGTCATGTAGCATTCATGGACATTGGCTAATCCCAATCCAAGTCTGGCGTCTTCCTTCAGCGATTTTCTGGCCCTTACAACATCATTTAAAAAAGTGATTCTCCTCCCAGTACCTTCCAAATGCCAATAGCTCCTCAGCTAGTGATGAGATATCATGTTCATGGTATCTTCCCTCTGATGCTGTTGTCTAAAAGGAGCTTGACAGGTGTTGTGCATGTAGTACATATGTGCATCTTTCCTGCTGTGCCTAAAAATACTGTTTTCTACGACCTTTGGCTGTTAACAATCTTTCCTCCTCCTCTTCCACAAAGATCCTTGACCTTTGGCGCAAGAGATGTAATATGTATGTCACATTTATGATTGTGCACTCCACAGTCTCTTATTCTCTGTAGGCTGCTAATTTGAGAGTCTCTATGTTAATTGCCATCTACTATAAGGAGAACTTTCTCTGATGAGAATTGAGAGATTCTCAATCTGGGGTTATCACAGTAAATCATTAGGAGTTGTTTTAATGCTGTACACTTGGAATCATCTTAATAAGGCACTGTAAAAAATACAAACTACTTTCTAATATCATAATATACTTAGTGGACATTACCAAAGGTCAATATACAAAAGAAATTAACCACAGGAGAGAACCAAATTGGACCAATAAATACTTGTGTCTGTAGTTTATACATTATAACTGAAATCATTACTACTTAGAGTTTTCAATAGAGCCGCAAGATGGGTACCATATGAGTAATTACTAGAAAGGTAAAATGTCTGTGCTTACTCAGGAACCATTGAAAAAGGAGATGCGTTTTCCGGAGAAACTTAATTTTAAAAATTTATAAATTGAAGAAAAGATTCTCAAAATTTGCTTCACATAACAATTTTATATGGAACTAAAGAAAGATTGAACTACAATAATGATGTGTTTAATTACAATGTATTGTTATTTGAATTAATCTTGGTCATGGATGCTATCAAATGTTTCAATAATTTTCAAATCCTCAAATTAAAGGTGTCTTTGTCTAGTAGGTTAAACACAGGATATAAAAAAAGGTGAGGATGCTGAATAACAGAGGCAACAGACTTGTACACATGTGATACAAAGGGATTCTTTCATAAACAGTGGCCAGTTAGTTAGATCTTTTTCCTCTAGCCCTAATGAGAGGGCTTCTCTAATTATTTAAAACTAATAGAATAAAATAATAATAATATGTTAGCATCAAAATATGAGAAGTTATTGCATACTTGCAGAATACCTATCTTACTATATTGTGCTTACTATAATAAAACACTTCAGATCGGAAAGCTTTTAAATTATTTTATTTTTGAGATTATAATATAATTACATTATTTTACCCTTCCCTTTTCTCCCTCCAAGCCCTCCATTATTTAACTTTCATGCTCTTTTTCAAATTCATGACGTTTTTTTCTTTCATTTTTGTTATACATAACATATACACATATATTCCTAAATGCATAGATACAATCTTCTCAGTCTGTATATTACATTTATGTGCATTTTAAGGACTGTCATTTTGGTACTGAATGACCAATTTATGTGCTCTTCTGGGGTGACTGTATCTCCTCCTGGTCTCAGCATTCCTTATTTGCCTGTAGTTCTCTGTGTAACGTTGGGTCTCCTGAGCTTTTCTCGATTATGTCAGCATGTTTACAGAAATTGTCCATGCTTATCTCATGTTTAGACAGTCATCTTGGCGAGAATTTTTGGGTGTAGCTTCTGATACTCCTAGTAGACACAGTCTCGCTAGTTCCCTGTTTCTCTGGCTCTTACAATCTTTCCACCACCTCTTCCAAAATGAACTCCTGAGCCTTAGGTTCAGAAGCTGTGTTGTAGATGTATCATTTGTGACTGGTATTTTGGGGCTTTCATGGATCTTGCTTGAACTTTAAATAAAACCTGGAGACAACCATATAGTTTACAACTGTATTCCTTTTGCTGGTGTGGTTTCTCAGCTAGCTAGCTAATAAGTATACTTTTCTGAAATACGTCTTTCCACGTGGTTCTCACTGTCTATCTCCATGCTCTGTTCCATCAGTCTTTGGTCTTCTTTCTGAGTCAGTCCCTGTCTGCCTGGGTCTCCCTCTACCCAGAAATCCTACCTCTACTTGCTGCCCCATCTCCAGCAGCCAACTCTTTTATAGGTAAAAATCCACATTTCTTATTCAACTAGTAGGCTGGTGAAGGCCACCTTCTCCAGGGCAGCTTTCCTTATTTTTCAAGGCAGATAAGGAAGCTACATTTACATATTCTGTTATCTGGGTATTGCCAGCTTCAAATAACAATTAAGAACACATTTTTTATAACCAGAAAATATAATATTTAAGAGTCTCCCCAAAAGGCTGCACTCCACAATTGCAGTATGATTGGTTGTGGTAGTCTGTAACAGTCTTAATCTCTTGCAAGAAGAAGTTTCCTTATTAAGAGAAGAGGATTATTCTTATCTGCATATATGCATACATATTAATGAGTTTAATTATCAGTTTTTTTAAATTGCAACCCCTTCTAATGTCCCTTGTTTTGCTTTCTCTGGTCCCTTTCCTCCTGAAAAAAGTACTGCAGTTGTAATATGTTTATATTTTTATCTTGTGATTCTGGCCTACTTACCTTATTATGATTATATCCATTAATATCTTCTAGTAAATGTACTTATCTTACATTATGGTCAAACAATATTGCATTGTACATATATGTCAGATGTTCTCTATTTTCTTTTATTGATAGATATATTGGTAAGGTTTATTTATTAACCATTGTAAATAATGAAGCAATAAACAAGGATGCACAAATATTTTTGTGGTATGCTGACTTAGAATTCTTAGTGTATGTACCTGGAAGTGGTATAGCTTATGTGCATAGAAGTGCTGTTTATAAGTTTTTTGAGAATAATCATATATTGATTTCCATACTGATTTATATGCTTCTATTCCATCAACCATTAGAAAGTTTACTCTTGTAAAATATCCTAAAAAATACTCATCATTTGTTTTCTTCATGATAGTTATTCAAAACTGCCTATGATAGCATTCCAAAGCAGTTTTAACCAGCATTGCTCTGATGGCTAAAAATGTGAAATGCTTTTTTTTTTAAATTTTTTTCTATTAATTTATTCTTGTTACATCTCAATGGTTATCCCATCCCTTCTGTCCTCCCATTCTTCCCTCCCTGCCGTTTTCCCCTTATTCCCTTCCTCTATGACTGTTCCTGAGGGGAATTACCTCCCCCTGTATATGCTCGTAGGGTAACAAGTCTCTTCTCGGTAACCTGCTGTCCTTCCTCTGAGTGCCACCACGTCTCCCCCTCCAGGAACATGGTCAAATGTGAGGCACCAGAATATGTGTGAAAGTCATATCCCACTATCCACTCAAGTGTGGAAACTGTTATGACCATTGGCTAGATCTGGGTAGGGGTTTAAAGTTTACTGCCTGTATTGTCCTTGGTTGGTACCTAAGTTTGAGTGGGACCTCTGGGCCCAAACCTGCTTATCATAATGTTCTACTTGTAGGTTTCTAGGACCCTCTGGATCCTTCTACTTTGCCATTCTACCAGGCTTCTCACATCTAGAGTTCCAATAGGATGTCCTCCCCGCTGTTCCAGTTTTCTGGTAGGTGGAGGCTTTCGTGGGACATGCCCCTTGGGCTAGTATGCAGATATAAATGAGTATATACCATTTAAGTCTTTCTGTTCTGTGTTAACTCATTTTGATCATTTCTAGCTCAATCCATTTATCCACAAATTTCGAGAGTTCCTTGTTCTTAATAGCTGAGTAGTATTCCATACTGTATATGTACCACAGTTTCTTTATCCATTCTTCTACTGAGGGACACTTAGGCTGCTTCCATGTTCTGGCTATTATGAATAAGGCTGCTATGAAGATTGTTGAGAAAATTTTCTTGTTGTGTGCTGGAGCATCTTCTGGGTATATTCCAAGGAGTGGAATAGCTCGGTCTTGAGGAAGCCCTATTCCCAGTTTTCTGAGGTAGCACCAGATAGATTTCCAAAGTGGCTGTACTAGTTTGCATTCCCACCAGCAATGAAAGAGTGTTCCTCTCTCCCCACATCCTCGCATGCATGTGGTGTCCCTTGAGTTTTTGATCTTAGCCATTCTGATGGGTGTAAGATAGAATCTCAGAGTTGTTTTGATTTTCATTTCACTGATGATTAAGGAGGTTGAGCATTTCTTTAAGTGTTTCTCAGCCATTTGATATTCCTCTGTTGAGAATTCTCTGTTTAGTTCCAAGCCCCACTTCTCAATTGGGTTATTTGGTTTGGTGGTGTTTAGCTTCTTGATTTCTTTATATATGTTGGATATTAGACCTTTGTCAGATGTAGGGTTGGTGAAGATCTTTTCCCAGTCTGTAGGCTGTCACTTTGTTCTCTTGACAGTGTCTCCTGCCTTACAGAAGCTTCTCAGCCTCATGGGGTCCCATTTATTAATTGTTGACATTAAGGCCTGGGTCATTGGTGTTCTGTTCAGGAAGTTGTCTCCTGTGCCAATATGTTCCAGGCTCTTTCCCACTTTTTCCTCTAAGTGACTTAGTGTCTCTGGTTTTATGTTGAGATCTTTAATCCACTTGGATGTGAGTTTTGTGCAAGGTGACAAATATGAGTGCAGTTGCATTTTTTTACACATAGACCTCCAGTTAGACCAGTACCATTTGTTGAAGATGCTATCCTTTTTCCATTGAAAGGATTTGGCTTCTTTGTCGAAAATCAAGTGACCATATATGTGTGGATTCATATCTGGGTCTTCGATTCAATTCCACTGATCAACCAGCCTGTTGCTGTGCCAGTACCATGCTGTTTTAATTACTATTGCTTTATAGTGCAGTTTCAGATCTGGTATGGAGATTCCTCCAGAGCACCTTTTATTGTACAAGATTGTTTTAGCTATGCTGGGTTTTTTGTTTTTCTATATGAAGCTCAGATTTGAACTTTCAATGTCTTTAAAAAATTGTGTAGGTATTTTGATAGGGATTGCATTGAATCTGTAGATTGCTTTTGGTAGGATGGCCATTTTTACTTTGTTAATTCTCCCGATACATGAGCAAGGAAGATCATTCCATCTTCTCAGATCATCTTCAATCTCTTTCTTCAGAGTTTTGAAATTTTTTTCAAATAAGTCCTTCACTTGCTTAGTTAGAGTGACTCCTAAATATTTTATATTGCTTGTGGTTAATGTGAAGGGTGTGGCTTTCCTATTTCTTCCTCTGCAAGTTTGTCATTTGTGTATAGGAAGGCTACAGACTCATTTGAGTTAATTTTGTATCCAGCTAATTTGCTGAAATGTTTATCAGCTGTAGGAGTTCTCTGGTGGAATTTTGAGGGTCACTTATGTACACCATCATATCTATTTCAAATAAGGATAATTTGACTTCCTCCTTTACCATTTGGATCATCTTGATCTCCTTTTGTTGTCTTATTCCTCTGGCTAGAACTTCGAGTATTATATTGAAGAGATATGGAGTAGTGGTCAGCATTGCCTTGTTCCCGATTTTAAAGGAATTTCCTTGAGTATCTCACCATTTACTTTGATTTTGGCTATTGGCTTGCTGTATATAGCCTTTATTATGTTGAGGAAAGTGCCTTGTATTCCCGATCTCTCCAGAACTTTGAACATAAATGGGTCTTGGATTTTGTCAAATGCTTTTTCTGCATCTAAAGAGATGATCATGTGGTTTTTCTCTTTCATTTTGTTTATATGGTGGATTACATTGATGGATTTCCATATATTAAACCATCCCTGCATGCCTGGTATAAAGCCTACTTGGTCATGATGAATGATATCTTTGATGTGTTCTTGTATTTGTTTTGCAAGTATTTTATTTAGTATTTTTGCATCGATGTTCACAAGAGAAATTGGTCTGAAATTCTCTTTCTTTATTGAGTCTTTGTGAGGTTTAGGTATCAATGTGACTATGGCCTCATAGAATGAATTTGGTAATATTCCATCCATTTCTATCTTTTGGAGTAGCTTGAAGAGTATCGGTATTAGCTCGCCCTTGAAGGTCTGGTAGAATTCTGCACTGAAACCATCTGGCTCTGGGCTTTTATTGGTTGGGAGATTATCAATGATTGCTTCTATTTCTGTAGGGGAAATGGGACTATTTAGCTTGTTTATCTGTTCTTCACTCAACTTCGGCAAATGAAATTGGTCAAGAAAATCGTCCGTTTCCCTTAGATTTTCAAATTTAGTGGCATATATGACTTCAAAGTAGGATCTTATGATTCTTTGTATTTCTTCAGTGTCTGTTGTTATGTCTCCCTTTTCGTTTCTGATTATGTTGATTTCAGTACTGTCTCTTTGCCTTTTAGTTAGTTTGGCTAACGGTCTGTCTATCTTGTTGATTGTCTCAAAGAACCAGCTCTTGGTTTTGTTGATTCTTTGGACTGTTTTCTTAGTTTCTAATTTGTTAATTTCAGCCCTGAGTTTGATTATTTCCAGATGTCTACTCCTTTTGGGTGTTTCTGCTTCTCTTTTTTCTAGGGCTTCCAGTTGTGTGGTTAAGATGCTTACCTGTGATGTTTCCAATTTCTTTTTAAAGGCACTTAGTGCTATGAGTTTTCCTCTTAGCACTGCTTTCAATGTATCCCACAAATTTGGGTACGTAGTTCTTTCATTTTCATTTAATTTCAGAAACTCCTTGATTTCTTTCTTTATTTCTTCCCTGACCCAGGTGTCATTTAGCAGAGAGTTGTTTAGTTTCCACATACATATAGCCTTTTTGTTATTTCTGTTGTTGTTGAATTGCAGCCTAAGAGCATGGTGATCTGATAGGATACAAGGTATAATTTCAATCCTCTTGTATCTATTGAGGCTTGCTTTGTGACCTACGATGTGATCAATTTTGGAGAAGGTTTCATGGGTGCAGAGAAGAAGGTATACTCTTTCTTGTTTGGGTGAAAGGTTCTATAGATAGCTGTTAGATCCATTTGACCCATGCCATTGGTTAATGATGTTATTTCTCGGCTTAGTTTCTGTTTCAATGACTTATCCTTCAGTGAGAGTGGGGTGTTGAAGTCCCCCACTATTATTGTGTGGGGATCTGATGTGTGGTTTAAGATTTTTTAGCAGATCTTTTACAAATGTGGGTGCCCTTGTATTGGGAGCATAGATGTTCAGAATTGTGATGTCATCTTGGATGACTTTATTTTGATGAGTATGAAGTGTCCTTCCTCATCCCTTTTGATTAATTTTGGTTGAAAGTCTATTTTGTTCGATATTAAAATGGCGATGCCTGCTTGCTTCTTGTGACCATTGGCTTGGAATATTTTTTTTTCCAACTTTTTACCCTGAGGTAATGCTTATCATTATGTGTGAGATGTGTTTCTTGAATGCAGAAGAATGTTGGATCTTGTTTATGCACCCATTCAGTTAGTCTGTGTCTTTTTATTGGAGAATTGAGACCATTGATGTTGAGAGATATTAATGACCAGTGACTTAATTTTGATGTTGTTTCCAGTCAAGCGTTTGTGTAGTTGTGTTTTTGCCATGGGATAGTTATCTATTTCCTGAGTAGTTTTGGTTGTAGCTTGACCCTTTAGGATGGAGTTTTCTTTTTAGTACCTTCTGTAAAGCTGGATTTGTGGATAGGTACTGTTTGAATTTGTTTTTGTCATGGAATATTTTGTTTTCTCCAATTTTTATTGATAGTTTTGCTGGGTAAAGTAGTCTGGCCTGGCATCTGTGGTCTCTTAGGGTTTGCAGGATCTCTGCCCAGGCCCTTCTGGCTTTTATGGTCTCTGCTGAGAAGTCAGGTATAATTCTGATAAGTTTGCCATTAAATGTTATTTGGCCCTTTTCCCTTGCATCTTTTAATATATTTTCTTTGTTCTGTATGTTTTGTGTTTTGATTATTATGTGACGGGCAGTTTTTCTTTTCTGGTCAATTCTATTTGGTGTTCTCTAGGCCTCTTGTATGTTTATAGGCATCTCTTTCTTTAGTTTGGGAAAATTTTCTTCTATGATTTTATTGAGAATAGTTTCAGGGCCTTGGAGACTGATATCTTCTCTTTCTTCAATGGCTATTATTCTCAGATTTCTTCTTTTCATGGTGTCCTTAATTTCTTGGATGTTTTGTGTCAGGAGTTTTACAGATTTGGCATTTTCTTTAATGGTTGATTCAAGATCTGTGATTGTATCTTCTAGACCTGAGATTCGTTCTTCCATCTCTTGGATTCTGTTAGAAAAGCTCACCTCTATGTTGCTCGCCTTCTTCTCTGAGGTCTCATGTTCTCGTTTTTCTTCTGTCTGTGTGTGTATCATTGAATCCATTTTCATCTTCAGATCTTGAGCTAATATTTTGATTTCTTTCATCTGGTTGTTTGCATTTTCCTGAAAATTTTCCAGTTCCCCTCTATGTGCCTCTTTATGTTTGGCTGCGTCCTCCTGCATTTGATTATGAATTTCATTTGTTTCCTCCATTAATATCCTTATTACTAAGGATTTGAGGTCATTTTCTACTAATTCCGTTGTATTTGAGTTTTCTGGGTTGTTTTCTTTGGCATAGCTGGAAACTGGAGACGCCATGTTGTTTTGGGGTGTTCTTTTGCATATGTTTTTACGCTGTCCTTTAGACATCTTGCCATCTTTGTTTTTGTTGGGTAGCTTCTAAAGTTGGATGGAGGGAGTCTGTTGATAGATTCACTTATTTTCTCATGATTTCCATAGGCTGGAAGCTCTGATACTTCACTGTTGTGGATGGCAGGAGGTTAGACCTGTCGTTTTGGTCCCTCACATCCAGTGATCCTCAGCTCTCCTGTTCTGTGGGTCCTGCAATCGTTCTGGGTTTCTGAATGAGCGTTGGGTCAGGCCAAGTTATCCACGGCCTTCTGGGTTCCCTGCCAAGTCCAGCCAGGGACCCTGGGCCTGAACCATGCGCGGAGCTCAGCTAGATTCTCAGGGCCTGAACTTTCTGCTGACCTCAGCTAGGGATTCTGGGCCCAAAATGCACACAGAGTCCAGACAGAATTTTGGGGGGCTGGGACAGCACCCCACGTTCAGCTAGGGGCTTTTGGCCCAAAGTGCGTTCTGTGGTCAGTTATTGACTCAGGGCCCGAACTGTCCGCCAAGCTCAGCCGGGAATTCTCGATTCAAACTGCACACTGTGTCCAGCCAGAGCCTTAGAGGTGGGACTGTGCCTAAAGCTCAGCTAGAGTCACTGGCCCAATCTGTCTGCCAAGCACAGTTAGGGTCTCAGGCCCCAATCTGCACGCCGAGCTCCACCCAAAGGTCTGAGGCGGAATTGTGCACTGAGCTCAGCCAGGGACTCTGGACTCAAACTGCATGCTGAATTCAGCCCGGGACTCCGGGCCTATATTGCGTGGATAGTCCAGCCAGAGTCTTGGAGCTGCCAAGCCTGTGCGCACAGCTCAACTAGAGTCTCTGGGCCCAATCTGTCCGCTGAGCTGTGCTAGTGTCTTGGGCAGAACTGCTCGTTGATGTGAGCTAGTGCCTCTGGTGGAGCTGAGTGCTCTGCCTAGCCTGTATCACAGCTGGAGAACTGTGGCTGTGCTGAGCTGGTGCCTAGGGTGGAATTGTGTGCTCTGCCTAGCCTGCGTCACAGCAGGAGAACTGTGGCTGTGCTGAGCTGGTGCCTAGGGTGGAATTGAGCGCTCCACCCAGCCTGCATCACAGCAGGGGAGCTGTGGCTGAGTTGAGCTAGTGCCTAGGGCAGAATTGCTTGCTGCGCTGAGACAGTGTCTCCATGGCACTATGCACTGAGCTGAACTTGGAACTCTGGGACTGAACTGTCTGCCGAGTCCAGTTTGGGTCACATGGCACCACGTGACCCAAATTCCATCCAGAGTCCCCTCTCCTGCAGCAACTCCCACCGGCCACCACACTAATTGCCTCCACCAGAAGGCTCAGAGCTGCAAACCTCAGCCACTGCCACTGCTGATACTGGTGCCACTGGTGCCACTGCTGTTGCTGCTGCCGCTGCCGCTGCTGCTCCAATCCGAGAAAATCCGTGCTCCTCCCGTGTGCAGGGGCACGCAGGTCCTCCGCACCCTGGTCCCTCCGAACCGTGGAGCACTCCCGCTGCCGTGGTGTGGGGACCTTGGTGTTCCTGGCTCAGAAATCTATGCAATTCCCTGAATTGTTCACTGGAGCCTCCAAACACAGTACACACTGCTCGCCGCCATCTTGGATCCTCCTTATATCGTGAAATGCTTTTAAAATACTTATAGGTCATTTGATTTTCTTCTTTTAATAACTCTGTTCCTTTAGCCAGTTATTGATTTGTTTATGTTTTGGCTTCTAAATTTTAAATTTGCATCTTTTAAAATATATTATAGATATTAATCTCCAATGAGATACATAGTGTTCAAAGGTGTTCTCACATTTTTAGACTATTTCTTCAGCTGATTGTTTCCTATTCTGTGGATAAACTAATTTAATCCCATTTAACAATTCTTCATTTTATTTCTGGAAACATTAGAGTCTTTTTATAAAGTCCTTACTTATGTTTAGAATTTGAAAATTTTTCCTTTTTTCTCTATTTCAGAGTTTTAAATTTTACATTAAAGTTCTGGGTATATTTTACCTTATTTCGTGTGGGATGATAGATATAAGTGTACCTTCATTCTTCATGTAGAAATCTCGTTTTCTTGATGCCGTGTGCTGAAGAGGCTATGCTTTTGTCCTATATATGCTTAATATGTAGTCATCAAAATAGTAGATGACTATAACAATGTGAATTTACTTCTCTGTAGTCTATTCTAGTCAATTGTTCTATGTGTCTATTTTATGTCATTATCAAACTGTTTTCATCAATATAGCACTATTCTAATTTGACATCAGGGATTCTGTTATTTTCACTATTGGTCTTTCTGATTGAATTACTATGTTTCAAGCCTTGTAAAATTGTTTATACAGTTTAAAACAACTAATGTTAAAGTTATACAATAAATAACTTTTGAATTCTGATGGTAAGTACATTATATTTGTAGATCACTTTGATGATAAAACCATTTTCAAAATATTTATCCATATGTATAGGAGACCTTCACTTTCTGATATGTTGTCAGTTCAGTTTGAATAATTTTTGTTCCTTTCTCTAAAAATATATTTTTGATGAACAAACTCTTATCTACAGAAAGTGGATTTCAAGATAAGAAAAATAATTTTTATCAATAAAAATATATTTAACAGGTAGTTTAATTGATCTAGCCTGAATATAGTAAAGCTCACAGCAATGACAATTGTTTCATATGAAAGCTCACTGTGTCTTTTATGATTTTTGGAATAACAGGGACCAACATACCACACAAAATACTATTTGAAATTAGGCTTATCTCACAAATAGTATCTTGGCATGATCAGTATCTTTACTGTGCATCATAACTCCATGGCCAGTAGGTTCTTCTGCAGTTGTGTACTGCATATATCTTCATACTCTTTCCCCTTTCACCTTCTAATACAATAATGCCATAAGCCAGGTGCCATACAATGCACAATTCACAAAATTCAGCAAATAAAAGTTAATTCATAGTACATGCAGTATAAGGAAAGGTATCTGCTAATAAAGAATTATCTGTGCAACTGGCCTTAAGATAAGAGCATATTTCAAACCTTGGATACTAAGGAAAAAACTCAGAGAAAGGCTCATGTTTTAAAAATAATTTCCATGATATTAAGATTGAAATAAATGTTAAAATACAGAGATAATTTAATCTCAATGAACACTTACAGGAACTCAAAATTGAGACCTGATTCAATAGATAATTTACATTGCTTTTTAAAAAAATATTGGCCTTAAAATATTATCAAAATTTGGCAAAGTATAGCGAGAGAGATGGATTAGAGTACTTGCTGCTTTTCTAGAACATTAGATTTCCGTTCCTAGCACACATGTCTAACAGCTCACAAATACATGTAAATCTAGCTCCAAGGGAGCTGATACCCTCATCTAGTATCTTTGCGTACTCCTACTGAAGTACAAATACCCAGACACAGATATGGATACAAATAAATCTTTAAAAGTGCTAGTCTGTGGATTACAAATCTTAAGAACACAAAGGCAAATAACTGATGAATTAAAAGACTGAACTAAATTGTGATATTATAATAAAATATAAATTACTCTATCAACATCATAGCAAATGAACTACTGATTTTGTGGCTTAAAATGATACTCATTGTATGTATCACATTTAGCGTATCTTGAGGCTGAAACTGTACTTAAATCTAGAGAATATAATATAAATGTTGCCAGCCTTATATCCATTTTCATTTCCATATATTTTTATTAATGTAATAAATGCTTGGTTTAAAATGACATAACAGATTACATTGTAATGTAAAACAAGTACAAATCTCTGTTAATTTACAAATGAAGCCATTTCTTACCTATTCTATCTTTAATACATATCTTTTCAACTCCTGTGCTATAAATGTACATATATAATTATTCCTTGATACAATCTGTTGATGCATTAGTACAAGTATCAATATAAGTACAAGAAGATATTTATATCAATTCACTACTCTCATATCCTCATCTTCTCCTTTTCTATTCATAATCCTTGTATTATTATTTGTATTTCTTCTAATAGTTAAATTATAATGCATAATAAGCATTTTTTATTGTTTTCATTTTTGCTTGTTTGTTTTTTAATTTATTCATATTACATCCCAATTGTTATTCCATCCCTTGTATCCTCTCGTTCCTCCCTCCCTCCTACTTTCACCCTATTCTCATCCCCTATGTCTGTGACTGAGGGGGATCTCCTACCCCTATACATGATCATAGGGTATCAAGTCTCTTCTTGGTAGCCTGTTTTCCTTCCTCTGGATCTGGGCCGAGGGGTTTTGCTCAAACTATGGCACCAACCAAGGACAATACATGCAGTAAACACTGAACCGCTACCTAGATCTAGCCTATGGACTTGACATTCTCCACTGTTGAGTGGAGAGCAGGGACTGACTTTTACACGAACTCTGGTGCCCCATATATGACCATGTCCACTTGTTTGTTTTTGAGACAAAGTTTCTATGTGTAATACTGTTTGTCCTAGATCTTACTCTGTAGACTAGGCTGCCCTCAAATTCACAGTGATCTGCCTGCTGCTGGCTCCCAAGTACTGAAATTAAAGGAATGCACCAACACCATCCCCAGCTTTTTATTGTTTTTAAACTTTGGAGAGTTCTCTTAACTCCTCTGTATCAAAGGAAGAACATTGAATTTTAAATTTTCTCTTTAATACATTTTTCCACCTCAAGGGTTCCATTTAATGTTAGCTACCGTTTATGCTCATGGTCACTATTTTTTATTAAGATTGCCATTATTTGCATTCTTATTTATAGTCATAACAAAACACAATCATTATCTTTTTACATGTACACTATTAATGTGTACACATATCTGGTGTACACATCTCTGTTGATACCATACTATGAAAATATTACTCAGTATATAAGTACAGAAAGAGGTTATGACGTGGGAGAACATTACCCTTCCCATATACACAATCTTATAGTCTCTCTACCACTGAAAGGAAACTATGACTATAGCTTTAAATGAGAGAAAATTATCTTTAATAACAGGAAATATTATTGTGAAATTATATCTACTCTGCAGTGCAAGTAGAAAATATATCTACTTAGTAATACATTATTATGTAGCACAAGGTCATGGGCAAGTTTCATACCATTGTTTGACTCCAAAAGTTCATTTTATAAATAATTATACTACACAGCAAGAGGCATGTAATATTCTGAAGAAAAAAAAAACCTATTTCCACTGCAAAAAAGTTTGATCATTGATCAGTAAACTAAAACATATACTTAACTCTTAACTACCATTTCAATAAAAAATATGGCTTCAAATTGTCATAGTCAGGAAATAAACAAATGACAGTATTCCAAGATCAGCTCTTTTAAAAAGCAGAAGGCTACCTAGTCCATTCTTCATTTTTTACCTTTGATTGAATATTCCTTTTCTCATAGGATTTTTCTTTACTGTTTGTGCTAAAAGAATATCATTAAATGGATCGCCAACTTTTAATTTATGCAGTAAATTTAGCAATAAATTAATACAATGTAAATTAGTTTGTAATGTCAAAACGAGGTACATAATATTTCTTATGGAAATGCATTTGGGTGAGGAAACAATAGTTGTGAACTGCTCATTCAATTCCAGAGATTTTACTATGTGTTACATAAAATTCACAAACAAGAAAAGCAAAAACATATATTTGTTTCCTCACTGTGGAGCAGTTTTTACAAAGTGAAAAATGATTGAGTTATAGTACCTTATGTTTATGTCATTCAAGAGGGCAGAGTAAGTCCATCAAGTTATAAGAACTTGATAAAATTCAATGCCTCTAAAATATGTTACTAATTACTCATATTTATTTATATGGTCTTATGACAATTAATGACAACATATGAGCACTGTCATATACTTCCTTTTGCATTCACTTCTCCCACAGTAGATGGGTGAATAAATATTTTTTAATAATGCTAAGCAAAAAATTAAAAAGAAAATATTCCAAGTTATGTCATATTCTATGGTGATAATATGGATTATGGACTGAATCTGGGATTTTCTTTTTTTTTTTTTTTTATTAATTTATTCTTGTTACATCTCAATGTTTATCCCATCCCTTGTATCCTCCCATTCCTCCCCCCCCCCATTTTCCCATTATTCCCCTCCCCTATGACTGTTCCTGAGGGGGATTACGTCCCCCTATATATTCTCATAGGGTATCAAGTCTCTTCTTGGCTACTTGCTGTCCTTCCTCTGAGTGCCACCAGGTCTCCCCCTCCAGGGGACATGGTCAAATGTGAGGCACCATAGTACGTGAGAAAGTCGTATCACACTCTCCACTCAACTGTGGAGAATATTCTGACCATTGGCTAGATCTGGGAAGGGGTTTAAAGTTTACCTCCTGTATTGTCCTTGGCTGGTGCCTTAGTTTGAGCGGGACCCCTGGGTCCAAATCTGCCTATCATATTGTTCTACTTGTAGATTTCTAGGACCCTCTGGATCCTTTTATTTTGCTGTTCTCCCATGCGTCTCTCATTTAGAGTCCCAATAGGATGCCTTCCCCTCTAGCCTATGTATTAGCGATCGTGTTGATAAGTTTAGGGAAGTAATTGCATCCTAATAGGTCTGACCTAAGCATTTTAATATTCATTGACAATTTCACAGTATAATGCTATTACTGGCATCACTATTAGTGGCTATTAGTGGTGTCACTGGGCATGCTGTGGAAAAATGTTAGTTCTCTCATCTCCAGGCCAACATAAAATGAGCAATGTTGTTCCTGCAGTAATTCCATCACTATATTCTCTTCAAACCATGCCCAGGAAGAATGGAACTTGCATTTAGTTTCCCAAATCAATGGAATTTTGAGCACAGATATACTTTTCCTACATTAGGTTTTTGATTCAAGTGGTATTTTTACTTTCGATCTTTGTAATTGTCACTACTCTTTTTTTTTTTTTTTTTTTTTTTTTTTTTTTTTTTTTTGAGACAGTGTTTCTCTGTGTATTCTTGGCAGTACTGGACTTGCTTTGTAGACCAGGATGGCCTTGAATTCTAGTACAGGAGGGCCTACACATAGAAACCATGTCCTAAAAAAAACAAAAACAAAAGTGAAAAGAAAAAAGCAAAGTGTAATAAAATGCATTTCATTTTTATTGTATTTGTGTCAGTAGACTTCCCTATACACAGAAAATCCATATGCACCCTCATTTTTATCCATGAAGCTGGTCTTGTTTTGGCATATAATACATTCAGTCAACCAATCAATTTCCAAAGGGCTTCCAGAAACCATTCTAGTAACTGTATCATTCTTTTGTTTTGTACACTCATATATACTCGCCAAACAATTATTTTCAACAATAGTACAAAGCCTAATATATAGTTACAGTGCAGTTAAGTCTCTTTTTCACAGGTTGAGAAAGGAGATGACATCATGATTATCTGGAACGTAATGGTGACATCATGATTCTACCTTTCATTTCAAGTTATGATGACATAAATTAATTATGAAGAAAGAAACTTCTAAATTACTTATGAAAATGATGTCATGGAAGTCCAAAATTGCCTAAGAGATGTCAACCATTGTCATATTTTCAAATCCGTGTCCAGAAGTTAATTTTAAAGATGCTACCTGAGTCACTGAAAGAATAATGAATACTACAATTAATGATAACTAAATGTTTCAAACTTGTAAAGGTTTTATTCATTATTAATTATTTATAACAATGAAAAAGTTAGTATGATCCAGTTCTAAATAGAGATGCTTTTCTATGTTAGAAATAGAGTGATTTCAAGAGTAGTTAGTATTGCCACAGATGTTTGTAGAATGTTAAATGTTGCTAACTAATGAAGAGAATAAGACCAGTGCTGTGAACAAAAATACTAAGCAAAACAAAACACCCACTGAGACTGTTTCACCATTCATTACCCTAGGAAACCAACATCTCCTACACAAGTTGTATTCCAGCATGGTGGAGACGGTGATTAAAAGGTCCATATGCTAACAATATGTGTATCCTACTGAGCAACAGAAGAGGCAGTTCTACAGGTCAAGGGATGTATTTATTTTGTGATGTTTATTTTGTAAGTAACTTTAAAAATTAGCAATTTCTGCACAGTTGAATAATATACAATAAAATACAAATAGTAAAAATTATTTACAACTTTAAGAAAAAGTGTGAACAAAGCAGTCCATTTTTATATTGATATCATTCTAATATTGAATACACAGTAAGGAATTTTTAATCAAAGCCTCAGTTTAGCATCGGACTAGGCTGATTAATGGCCTGAGAGGTTTCTGTACAATACCTCCTGCATCACCATCACTATCAAAACAATCTGTCCCCTATGTTTTTAAAAGTTACTACACTCTTTTTTTCCAATGAAAATAATAAAATTATATCAAGAAATATAATATAGAATATATAATACAAAATGGAAAAAATCCACTTCAAACTTGTGTTAATCAAATGCAAATTAGCAAAGTGGGAAAGACATAGTTGAATCTATTGTCACAGCAGCCTTCTCCTCTGTACCATCCCTCAGATCTCCATTGCTGGCTCTAATTTTCTACTCTCTTAGTTTCTTTATGCCCTGTTGTTTCAATAATCTCATTGCTTTTGTTATTCTTTGTAAATAGAACAATGTGTCTGTAGCCTGCAACAGGAGAAAACCTGACTTAACTTTTTTTTATTCTATTTACTGACCTTCCTTTATTTCTTTTATTTTTTCCTCTTCAAATTCACAGTTCTGTTCTTTTTCTATAAATTTTATTCCTTCTTCTGTAACTAAGAGAAATCAATTTTTTTGACATGAATGCCTAATCTTATTTTTTGCAGTCTCTCAGAAAATCCCTATATAATCTTCATTTATCATGTAATCCATTCTTTCTCCCATTGGATTAACTCAAAATTCTTTGTACCTAAGGTAGTTTTGCACCAGTCCCTCATCTGGATTTAAGAACTTTTCAAATAATAACTGGTAGAAAATCTACAACCTGCTGCCCAAAGCCTTCTGATCCCATCTCATCTGTGTCTCTCTCTTTAAAGAGATCATCATAGCAATGCTCTCTCTAATCTAGAAATATCAATTTCTTGGCACTTATACAGGTACTTCATAATAATACTCACATTTATATTTGTTTTATTGTAGTTTTTGCTCATCTGTGACCTCTAAACCAAGTCTTGCTAATCAAATTTGTCTGCAAAATACAAACAAAGCTCACTTTTATTGCAGGAGCTCCATTCAATTTCCACTTGAGGCAAATACTCATGCTCGTCATGAATATTTAATTATTCCAGTATTTAATTATTCATTTAATATATTTTGTTATTCATATATGACAGGCTTCTATTATCAAACTCAGGATTCCAGTACCAAAAGATGCATTTAAAATAGAACGCCTGTATCAAATGTTTAGGGACTGTTCAAGAAGAAGAGGCAGAAATATTGTAAGAGTCTGATTGTAAGAAGAACCAGAATTCTGCAGTAAAATTCTGTTCCCTTGAAATGACTGGGAAATTATATCTATGAATTCTCAGGAAACTAGACCTGAACACGGATGATAGCAATAAACATGCTAAAGTGGATTAGAGAAGCCCAGAATGTTTCAACCCTACACAAAGACCTACAAAGCAACTAAAGAATGCTGACAAGGAAAAAATTGTTTTTATAAAAGAAGATCCCACCAATTACCTATCAAACCTCAAATTTCAGCCCTGACAACAAAATATAAGTAATATACAGACTGAGCATGAATACACACACACAAACACACACACACACACACACACACACAAACATATTTGTACATACATATATAAAATAATAATTAGTACAAAAAGAGCCCAGAGATTTGCAAGACAGCAAGAAGGGGCACATGGAAAGATTTGGAGGGAGAAAAAGGAATAGGAAAATGATGTAATATATTAGGTATTTCAAAAATAAAATTTAAAAACTCAGAATAAATTTTCTCATGGTACATTAATCTCACTGGAGGGGATATTTCCAAAGTACCAAGCATTGTGCCATCTTTAAATTCCTCAAATCTCAGCTTTTGAATACTTCAAACTTATCTTTCACAATGGTGTACTTTTGAGATCTCCTTTCTCTAACATCTTTATCTCTTCCTCATATTCTCCCTTTCTGCATCTCATGCTGTCATAATGTCCAGGCTGGCTATAAGAGCACTATATACTCTAGAATTACTTTGAACAGATGATATTCTTATTTTCCCCTCCCTCATGCTTATAAAACAGGAATGTGCCAACAAGCCCAGCTCAGATATCGTCATCATCATCCTAATCAGAATCATTATTTCTATTATTTTTCAATAAATGCCAGGGATGGGATATGACTCATCACTTAATACTAGTGCTCTTCCAGAGGACCAGAGTCTGATTCTTAGCACCCATATGGTGGCTTATGATCATTGGTAACTCCATTTTCAAGAGAACCAACACCATGTTCTGATCTCTAAAAGTACCAGCAGGCATATGGTGCATAGGCATACATACAGACAAAATATGTAGAAAATAAATTAAAATTTTTAATAATCCTCAAAATATTTTCAATGGTCAAAAAATGTCCAAGACACCACTAAGTTCATTATTCAGGAAGCAAGGAAAATGGGGTGGGATGCAGTATTAGTGGTTGTCTGCCATAGGTGCAGTACAGATCTTGAGACATTCCAGTCTGGGGAAAAAAAACAGAAATTTCTAATTTCTTTTAGAAGGGTTAGGTCTAGTTTTTAGTATCTATTTATACATTTCCTACAGAAGTTCCACAGAATAGCCTAAAAGACACTGAACCTTGTTCCCTCTTGCATATTGAAATTTTCCTGTCATGCTTATGTTCTCAAAGAGCAGTGATAACTCACTTGGCCATGACTCCCACTGTAACTCAACAAAAGCCTTCCAGTTTTTGGAGTCTGTGATGGTACTCGTTGAAGAAAATACTTTCTTCAAAGAACCAAGAAACCATTCCCTCTTACTTTACATTTTAATCTTCTTCAAACTACACCAGAGTTTCAAAATTGTGCAAATTGCTCATACTGCAAAGTAGACAAAATTTAAGTTTGTCATTCCATCTGTCTTCTAATCCTTCCCTACATACTCTTTGTATTTTTACATGATAGATATGATAGTTTTTCCAACCCAATGAGATATTTTATTTTTCAGATCCACAAAAGCCTCCACCAGGTAACAAAAAAAATTAAGGTATGAACGAGGAGCAATACTCAATTTGCATTTTTGAGAAGAGTTTATTAACTCAAATGAGTCTGTTGTTAATAGATGTGAAGCAGACTTATTTTTTAAAATCTACAATGGGGGAAGCCTTCAACTATATCTGCATTTAGGCATTCTTTTTCCTCTTTCATGAGTTGGTTAAAACTTAATGTTCCTGGTCTTTATCTATGCATAAAACATAAATACTCCATAACCATCCTAATTTGTATATGTAGTTTTATTCCTATTTGTTCACAATAAATGCCTTCATTTTGGAATCAATTACTGTTACATTGAAAATATTTTTTTAAAATTCATGCATTCTTTTCTATTTTTTCCTTGCAATTGTTGGTCATGAATTCTTTTTCAAAATGTTTATCTATCTATCTGTCTATCTATCTATCTATCTATCTATCTATCTAATACACACAGTATTCATTATTCTGCCTGCAAGTGTTCTTGCTGGAGACAAGACAGCACCAGATCTCATCACAGGTGATATAAGCCACCATGTTGTTTCTGGGAATTGAACTGGTTAATGCCCAGCTGGGACTCGGAGGAGGCCCAGGGTAGTGTCTCTGGTGCTGGATGTGAACACCATTCCAGTTCTCTTCATCTCTTGGGGGGCCAGAGCTGCTGGCTCAGGCAACTGATCAGGATTGAAAGAGAAAGGAGGGAAGGGGAAAAAGAGCACAAGGTTTCTTCTCTAGGGACTAGCTGTACTGTGGCCAAGGAAGAGAATTTAAACCAACCACAAATTTGTTATGGCTGAGTCTGTAAAAGGGCCTTCTGGCTAGAAACTGCACAGGGGTCATAAAAGGAGGCTCTTTGACCTGTAGATATGCTTCCTTGTGGAGATCTCCAGTAAGCTAGTGTAAACTTAGGCTTATTAGCTGTAGAAGGCTAATGGCCCTGAGTCTGCTAATTTATTTGAGAATCTACAGGGAAATAAGAAGAGAGATATAAAATAAACTTTTCACACACACATTCAAGAGAAAAGATGGATGAAATTAGGCATCTTGACTTGAGCTGAAGTCAGGTCTCCCAATTTTCAGCACATACATTCAAGAGAAAAGGGAGGAAGTTAGGCATCTTAACTTCAACTGAAGTTAAACTTCCCAAATTTCCACCCATGTTTACTGTAGAAGACTCTACTTATACTTCTAAGAAAAAGAAATTAGCTAATAGTCAAAAGAGGACAATTAATCACAAAAACAGATGAATTCTAAAATATAATAAGTTACATGTTTTAAATGTAAACATTTCTTATCTACGTATCCACTATATAAGTTCACAGTAGGTTCAGAATGATGAAGGTTGGCAGGGGCTAAGGTTAATAGGGTCTGAAACTTACAAGAGTATACAACTTACCAATTAGGATGGACCTGACTATATACTATCCAGCTATCTCTTAGTTCATAATGAGCTCAGGACAATAATTTTATCTGTCTTTCATTCTAAGAAATAGAGTAAATACAGACATCTCTATGTAACTTCATTAATACATGCGAACTTTAAACAAACTTGCCTATATTTATGGTGAAATACCAGGATTCATGGTGCCATCTGTAGTGGAGACTTATCTGAAGCCACAAATCTGCTACAAGGCTATACTTATTGAGGCATCTGGAGGTCCACAAAGGTATTTATTGCAGTCATAAACTAACTTTAACTTTTAAAATTATTTGAATCAAACCAGGAATTCCATAATCAGGGATTAATTCATCTGAATAATAACAGGTGCATCTTCAACAAGGTCCTGTAAGAAGTTTTCTCAATCAGATCTGATCAGTACCCAGAAAATAACAATTCACACCAATGCCAGATGTATTTACTTTTGGTTTTTGGAGACAGGGTTTCTCTTTGTAATCTTGGCTATCCTGGACTCACTTTGTAGACCAAGCTGGCCATGAATGTAGTCCTGGCTGTCCTGGACTTACTTTTGTAGACCAAGCTGGCCTTAGACTCACAGTGATCCACCAGCCTCTGCCTCCCTGGGTGCTGGGATTAAAGGCATGTGGCACCATGCCCGACTCTAATGCCAGATTTTAGAGAGATACAGCAGTGCACAACTGACAAGATAGCCAGAGGTTAGAAGCTATTCTGGTGTGCATCATGGTACCGACCTTGCAAATACTGGTTCACCTCCAGAGATCTATCATGCCTACTGGACTTCGCCAAATCAATAGCCCCTGACAGCATGTCAGAGACTGGAAGCAGTTTGTGAGTGCATTGTGTTACAAGACCTTGCAAACGCCAGATCACCTCCTAGACAGCCAGCATGACTAGTGAGCTCCCTTAGCATGAACTCCGGATCTATGGAAGAACACCATGCTCTTAACCTCTGAGCCATCTCTCCAGCCCACGTAACATATTCTTATTATTCCCTATTAACAGGGAAACAGAAGAGGTGGGGCTATTTTGTAGGCACATGTTTAGTTGCCTACTTCCAAAAATTGGTATCATATATTCCTTGATGTGAATCCTAGCCTCTGAACCATAATCATTTTGTCATACGGGAATTTCGTTAAACTTCAGAAGTTCTATTGGACTAATCTATTAGCAAGCATCCATGCCCACTTCAATTCAAATTATTTTGTATGGTATAAGTCAAATAATGTTTATAAAACTTAATTTTAACAAAGTAAATTATTCTTATTAGAGGTTCAATATAGAGCACATTCTAGTCTGCACAATCTTTGAGACAGTTTCTTAAGACAGAGGGATGTGGTAGGAAATGCTGGCTTCAGAATCAAACATCCTTAGACATTACACATTTGTAATTTATGATTTGTGTACTTAGCTACTTTAAAGCATGACATTTTTCTTTTTAATAATAGTTTTATTACTTCTTTAATAAATTTTTACAATATGCATTAATTATATTTATACTCTCAAATTCTCCAGAATCCTCCCCTACTTCCCTATCCACTTAAATTCTAATTAATTTTATTATTATTTTAACAATTAAATCAATTTTTGTTCCTCAAATTCTGTTGATATGGAGCAGTCTTTGGAGAATATCTATGCAAGTATATGCCACATATATGGGGGTGTTCAAGGAGAGTAGAAAAGGGGCATTTGATCCCCTATAACTGAAGTTAGTGATGACTGTAAGCTGTTTATGAGGGCTTGGGGAACAAAATTCTTGTCCTTTGTAAGAGCAGCAAGTGTTCTTAACTGCTGAGCCACCTTTCCTGATTCTTTGTTTTACTTTATTTTATTTTACTTAATTTGATTTGATTGCTGTTGTAATAGATATATACATACTCAATGATATAATTAGCTGATTCAGAAAAAGTAAAATGATGGTTTTTGTTTTGTTTGTTTATTTTTTAAATTTTGTCTGCCTCAGATAGGCATTAGCTAAGGAGTTAGGGTGATGGATGCCACAATTATACAACACGTACACTGAGTTAGTAACCTCCATTTGTGTGTGTATGTCTGCATTTATGTGTATGGGAGTGTTTTTAAGATATAAATTATGGACCACCTAGGATGAGTTTGAGAGGAAACTTCATTATAGATTATATGCAGGTTGGAACATAAGAGAATAAGATAAGCTAGAACTCATTTCCTATAGGAATATGTTCACAGAGAAAGCATAATATTGAAGGCCATTGCCTTGAGGTTAATAAAGGTTTACTGGATGGGAGCACGAAGGAATTTCTGACTGGTCAGTAACAGTCTCTCTCAGTTTCTAGCATGTTTGTGTGCATTGTTTCCAAGATGGCTTGCTTATTTAGGAGAAGAGACATTTGATTAAAAATTAACGAACAAAATCCAGACTTTTATTTTTGCGTCTTTGACCTCTAACCAGGGCACAAGCATAAACATTTTAGTTTAGATATTTTTCATGCCTGGACTCCAGTAAGAATGAAACTAGCTACTAGGCATTGAAATGTCTGGCTTCTAGCCAAGAAAAAATGTTCACTTTCAGGGACTTCTACCTTATACTGCTTGGCCAATATATAACTCTTATTTTTATAATTCCTAGGAGGGGCGATTTTGTAATGGCATACTTTCAACCTCCCTTTGGCTATTAAACTGATGACATAATGAGCTCCAGAAAACTGAAATTTATCCAATACTTTTATTCTGTGAGAAGGTAAATATTCAAGCCTATGTACCAGCCAGAAATAGAGGTTATCTTCTAGAAACATATTTAGTATTGAAAATAGGACCTTGAAGGAAAGGCTGTGGTGATGATTGATACCACATCTTAACTAAAACTGCTTGGTTACTTATATCTCTCACTCTCTACCTAAGCCTAAATCATACTTCTGAGGAAGAGAGTTTCCTGAACTTCTTTGTTTTTCATTCCAAAGTGGCCACATTGAATAAATCTCCTTTTTCTGCTTTTTACATGCTTGCTTGTTTCATTATTTGCCTATTGAAGAAAGATTGTCAGTGACTTGCCTTTTAGAGTTGTTGGGGCTTAGGCTCTGACCCTAATAACTGACAAATTAAAACAACACAAATACAGTACCATATAGATCTATGGATCAAAAGTTTAAAATGGAACTCATGAGTTAAAATTAGGCATTTCAAAATTGAGATATTTTCTAGAGGCTCCAGAAGATAGTGCCTTTTCTTGTGGTTTCCATTGTCTGGAGACTGCCTACATCTTTTAGCTCATGTCCTCTTCAAACCACATTACTCCAATCTCTGCTTCAAATAATAGAAACCTTTTCTATGGCCCTGATTTTCCTGCCTTCTGCTTGTGAGGACATTTTGATGGCTATGGGGGCCTCTTCTGCCATCCATAATCTCCTGGTGTCAAAATCATTGACTTAATAACATATTCAAGATCCATTTAACCTTGTAAGGTGACTTTACTCATGAGTTTTTATGAATTCTATCATGGACATCTTTGGGGATGGTGAATATTCAATCTAACACAGTGTCTAATGATTATTTATTACATGTGTGATTATATTTATCTGAATAATATTGCTGAAATATCCCTTAATTTCTTATTGTCCTTTTTCCTGGACAATTACTGTTTAAGACTATAAGCTATTATTGTGTCATTATTAATGAGCATAATGGAGAAAGATTGATTCAAACTGATTAAAAATCCATCATCTCAAATAGTTAGGACTTTTCTGGTCAGAACACTTCAATTTTTCATTCATTTTTGGCAATACTGTACAATCTTTTCTGTGTATTTCACTACTTTCTCCATATTTAGATAGTTCTCAATCACTCATTTAGTCAAAAATAGCTTTTTATTTATATCTACCATAATCTCAGGTGGTTTTTACACTTAAAGAAGACATTTTTACATTTATTTATGTATTATTTATTTATTTTTATATGTCCATTTTTGCATGTTTTTGGGTATGTGTGTGATACTGAAAGCCAGAGCAAAAAGCACACACACACACACACACACACACACACACACACACACACACACACACAATCAGTCCTTTCTCAGCTATGTGGATAACAGGTATCAAATCTATGTCACAAGGAATGGCAGTAACTGCCAGTATCCACTGAGCCATCTTGCTGGTCTCAGAGAAATTTTAAAATGAGAAAAGAGAAATTAATTAACATAAACATGCACGGCATTGTAATTATGCACAGACATTATCTTGTAATTATAAACACTGTTTGGGAGGTAAAAGCAATACATTTTCAAAAATTAAAAAATTAAACCCATAGAACCATAGTAAAATTTGTTGTTTACCAAAGGTAGGTGGGGAGTAGAGGGTTTTACTTAGGTGGAAGGAATCATTTTTGATATCAGATCAATTGAATGGTACAGTGTCTATAGTGATTAAAATTTTAAATAGTTTTACTGAAAAAACTATGGAGGAAAATGATGTATGCCTTTTCCTGACTGTAATTAGTCAGGAATATATACACATACACACATACAAATTATCTAACAATATGAAAGAAAAGAAAGCAAGAATCCATCATTGTATTTTCTTTTAATAGCAAGTATATTATACCTCTTCCATTCAATCAAAACTTTTGATTCCAATTAGACTTTAATGGGAACTCAAGTAGCTGTGAATAAACAAACATAAATGGTTTTGAGGTACTCAGCAATGTTCCTAGCTTACCTTGCTTGCCTACTAATTATAGAGTTACCTGGGGGAAATCTCAATTTAAAAATATATGACAACTATTCTATTATACTTCATAAGCTAAACTTAAGTACAATGCAATACAGGGAATATTCTAACAGAATGCTAAATGAAAAATATTGGACTTTATGACATAATATGATTATTGCTAAAAACCAAGCTTTTCTCATATCCTGTGCTATTCTATTCAATTAAGACCACTTCTTTAGTGAAATTATTATACAATATTTCTTTTGCTTTTGAGTAATCAATTCAAAAAACCTTGAATATAACAATGCTCTTAAATTTTTTCTTTAACATTTTGCTTGTGTAGTAAATAAATGGCCATAATTTGCTTTCTTTACAAAAGGCCTGCAACCTCCAATGTTCAGAAGATTCTAAAGAATTCCTCTTGGTTTCTCTCTGTCTTCCCAATGGGGTGAATACAAAAAACAAACGATTGTAATATATTTATATATAACAGAGAAAGACAGAGAGAGACAGATAGTCAGAATGAGTCAGAGAGACAAAGAAACAGAGAGAGGTTTGCTGTTCTTATGAGTGGCAGAAGGATTTATCCACATACCTGAGTATAAACTTAAATTAAACCAGTACTGTCCTATAATCTATAGTTTTAACCATGAGACACCTCTCCGTTTCTAATTATAAAATAATCTTTTCTAAAGACATAAATATATATAAACATAAGAAGAAACATGTAATTCAACAGAGTCAATATTTAGAATAAACTCTTATAATAACTTTATCATTTTAAAGTATTTATCTGATGTACTATTATGTGTGTCAGGCAGAAATGATGTTATGGTACATGTATGTACTGTACTGTTAAAATTAGGGAAGCACTTTTGAATTTCCAGCTAATTGTTTTCTTTGTATCTGGTATAGGTGATATATATTTTCCACTTGAGAGAAAGAAAGAATTGATTATCTTGTTTATCCACATTTAAATTAATAAAATAAAACATTTCATATTTTTATGTAAATTTTAATCATTGAAGATTAGAAATCAAGCACCTGTAGAGAGATATTAAATATTGATATGAGGGGAAATTTATATAATTTTACTCAAAATCTGATTCTAAAATTGAAAAAAAAAACATAAGAACATCCAAATTTTAATGTCGTCTGAGTAACATAATCTTGGTTGTAATAGCTTCTCTGTCTTTTTCATTTATGACAGCACATATTGAAAAATGATAAGTCTGATTAATCATTTGACACAGAAAAATAATTTCAAATGATGGTTTCTCATGAGGTAATATTCCAATACTATTTCAATCATCTCTAGTTTTTGAACAGTTCCTTATTAAACATATGTATACTTGTTATTTTTGGTTTCTGTAATAAAACATCATGACCAAGTCAACTTATAAAAGAAAAAATTAATTATGTCTTATGGTTCCAGAGGGAAAGCGCATAAGAGCAGGAGGTTGTGTGGAAAAGAAGATGAGATATCACATTTCTATTTACATAGAAGTATCAGAGAGACAGAAATGAAAGTATGAAGTGTTTATAAACTCTGTAAGCTTACTCCAAATGACATATTTCCTCCAGCAAGCCCTTACTCATCAAAGTTATATAATCTCCCCAAATGGCACCACAAACTGGAGTCCAACCATTTAAATACATGAGCACATGAAGGATATTTCTTATTCAAACCACAATAGAAATAATAAATACCCCATTGATAAACCTAATTTAGATAATTTTGTTCATTTTTAGTATATGTTTTTCAGTCTATTGACTTATCACATTCACATAATTAAAATTTTATCTATATTTCACTTTGAAACAAAAGGAAACACAGTAAGTATTGTTGTAGTTTCTGCTGTTGCTGCAAAGGAATATCTGATACTGTATCACTTATAATGAATGAAGGTTTGTTTTTTGCCACAGTTCTGGATGATAGGAAGATCAAGAGTGTTGTAGTTGTTTCTGTTTGCTTTTTCTGACATTATACTATATGATAGTGTACAAAAGGTAAGGAGAAGAAGTGAATGTATGTTAGAGACAAAGGTCATGTCATGACAAAGTCATTTAAGCTTCTGTTTCCCTACTAGTTCTATGGCTTCTCAGTAATCATGTGACCAGCAGTCTGCTAATCTGATTCATATGTTTAGAATGACCCTGCCCCAGCTGAAACATTTTCTTACTTGACCTTCCTCCTCTATCCTCTGACTGGAGCTATAGAAGTTAGTCTCACTGTCTTCTATAATAGTACTCAGCACTTTGTGTAAACTACAACCACAAAATTACAATCATTTTGTCAGTACATGCATTGGCTATAATTTTCAACTTCTATCATTTCTTCTATTTGATAAATTTTCATTCTTTACATATTTTTCTGTACCATGCCTTGTTTTTGTTTGGTTTTGTTTTCCTGTAAATTTGGTTAAGAATGGTGAATAACTATGCAGTGAAGTGAATTCTACTTGCCTTGATATTTTCTCTGCCATATGCATTAGTCTCATATTTTAAATTTTAGCCTGATATAATTTTTTGAGATATAGGCATACTGTAGCCAGACTGAATTCCTTGCCAATTTGCCTCAATGTCCTCTAGCTATATTCCTCTCAATTCTTTGTTGTCTCCTGATATTTTATAGGCCAGGCCTCTTTAGATTGTCTTTCTCCAAATCTTCTAGTTTTCCAGTCCTCCACCAGACTAATGCAAAACCTTCATTGGCGTTTCTAACTCCAAATTCCAAACTCTATGATATCTCTACTGCAAACAAGTTCCACATACCCCAAACAAACTAAAAACAAAGCACAGCCATTTTTATCATAACTGCCCCACTTGTTAGTACTAATATTCTGTAGTAGTTACATTCCTTGTTGCAATGAGAAAATTTTTAACAAGGATTAATTTAATAAGGTATAGTTTTATTTCTGTCTTAAAGTAAGAGAAGATTCATTCCATCTTGCTGGAAAGAGACTAGAGGCTAGTTGGTGACACTGTATCTATAGTCAGAAACCAGAATGAAGAACATTATTTTTAGAATTATTAACATTTTATTTTAAAAATAAAATTGAATATACTCATAACATTTTAACTTAATACTTATTTTGTGTTGACAAAATATTTCTAATGTAATAATTTATTAACATCCCTATAAGGATGTACATATTACCTCAGTTTCAGAAATGAAGCAAAGCACAAAGCAATAAAGAATGTTATTAATGTGTGAGATTTACTGTAAATAAGGCTGAAGTGTAATCTTAAAATAAGGAAAACCTCCCACATAGCCAAAAGTGAAGTATAACAAAGAATGAGGAAAATCCCTCATAGTTAAGTATGCATATCCAGCAAGCCATAATGATACTAGCAAAATCACATTAGCAATAGACTTTAGAAAGCTGCTTTAAAAAAAGCATATTTTTGAATTCTGTATTACATTAAATCTTTGTGCCTCATCAGGATTATTTCAACTCTTTACTTCTATAAATAAGATTTATTACCACTTTTTAAGTTAAAATTCCATTTTGATACTTAAGGGATCTAAGCGTTGTTCATATGAGCTTTAAGAAAGAGGTTAGTATGTTTCTATTGTTAGAATGCAGTAAACAGAGGTTAAATCAAATGTAAGGTCTCAGTAATAGGCAGACAATTATTTCGAAACAGTTTGGTCTTCATTTTCCCTACTGTGATGATCAGTATTTCTTGGTTTGTGCAATATGTTATTCTAGATTGTTTGTGAGGATGCTTAGGGTCAAATTAACATTTACATAAATTGATTAGATTGTCCTACAAAACCAGAAGTCATATTCTATCAGATGAGTGTCTGAGTATAAGTAAAGGACTTGCTTTCCCAAAGCAAGAGATATTCTAGAAGGCTGAATCCGGACCTCAGACTTCTTCCATACAATGAACCTTTCTAGATCTTTGGTAGACAATATTACAAATAAAACTTTTTATTTTTTATTCTGATTTGTTTGTATTTGCATGTATATGTTTTGGATTCTAGAGTCAGAAGGAAAGGGCATGAAATTGGATGGGTGAAATGGTGAGAAGGATCGGGAGGAGCTGGTGGGATAGGAATTCATGATCAGAATATATTATATAAAAATATTTTCAGTTATATCTATTTTTCCAAAAAAAATTATAAAACTTTGACATTGTTTTTCCTGGGTCTCAAGCCTCCAAGGTACTTTTTTACCTTGCAGATATTGTATTTTCCAGCCTGCCTGAATACATGAGCCAAACAGGTATGCATATATTATATGTCTGTCTTTTTTGGAGAATATCAGACCATACAATGACTCTATCTTATAAATCAAGGTATATTTGAGGCCATTACAGATTGTCAGTTACTAATATGAGCATTACCATAGTTACCCAGTGACTTTAACATGCCATCTAAATAAGATAATAAAATTCTCTTGGTCTGGTCTGACAATTCTAATATTTATTGTCTATAACCTATTGAACCTGTTACATTTTAGCTGTTTTCCTATCCACATCTCATCTGTTTTTACTAGGTCATTTTTATGACATTTAACATTGTTTTCTTTTTCTTTCCTGCCTCCTTCATTCCTTCCTTCCTTTTATTAGGTAGTTTTTATTGAATCTAGGACTCCACATATGCTAAGGTAGATTTCTACAAGTCCAACCAAAAATCAACTTTTTTAATTCTTATTTTTCACGTATGTCTAAATTAAGAAAAAAATCAAAGAAGGCAGATCGGCCCAGTTTCTTTTTATCAAACAGAGTGAAAACACCATAGCAAACTTATCTTCTTAATGCTTCCAATACCTTTGATAACATTTACTGCTCAGTAACAGAACATTAATTTTTATTTATTTATTTATTTATTTTTTATTAATTTATTCTTGTTACAATTCAATGTTTATCCCATCCCTTGTATCCTCCCTTTCCTCCCCCCCCCCATTTTCCCATTATTCCCCTCCCCTATGACTGTTCCTGAGGGGGATTACCTCCCCCTATATATTCTCATAGGGTATCAAGTCTCTTCTTGGCTACCTGCTGTCCTTCCTCTGAGTGCCACCAGGTTTCCGCCTCCAGCGGACATGGTCAAATGTGAGGCACCATAGTACGTGAGAAAGTCGTATCACACTCTCCACTCAACTGTGGAGAATATTCTGACCATTGGCTAGATCTGGGAAGGGGTTTAAAGTTTACCTCCTGGATTGTCCTTGGCTGCTGCCTTAGTTTGAGCGGGACCCCTGGGCCCAAATCTGCCTATCATATTGTTCTACTTGTAGATTTCTAGGACCCTCTGTATCCTTTTATTTTGCTATTCTCCCATGCCTCTCTCATTTAGAGTCCCAATAGGATGCCTTCCCCTCTGTCCCAGTTTCCTGGTAAGTGAAGGCTTTCGTGGGACATGCCCCTTGGGCTAGTATGCAGATATAAGTGAGTATATACCATTTGATTCTTTCTGCTTCTGGGTTAACTCACTCATTATGATCATTTCTAGCTCAATCCATTTATCCACAAATTTCGGGAATTCCTTGTTTTTAATAGCTGAGTAGTATTCCATAGTGTATATGTACCACAGTTTCTTTATCCACTCTTCTACTGAGGGACACTTAGGCTGTTTCCATGTTCTGGCTATTATGAATAAGGCTGCTATGAACATGGTTTAGCAAATTTTCTTGTTGTGTGCTGGAGCACCCTCTGGGTATATTCCAAGGAGTGGAATAGCTGGGTCTTGAGGAAGCCCTATTCCAATTTTCTGAACTTCAGAACATTAATTTTTATATCATCACTTTCTGTTTTGATTGTTTTGTCAGTTTGTGTGGGTTACTTGGTTAAAAATATCAGGTTTAAAATTTCTATACAACATCAATTTTAATATTGGAAAATTAATTTTCTTTACTCTGGGTTTGTCTCTGAAAAATCTGGTATCTTAGCATCTATTCACTTTACAGAAAAAGTCAAACCTGACATGCCATTGCCTGATTGTATTCATAAAACATAAATATATGCATTTGTACACAGAAAATCCATTTTGTATTGACTTATACAGGTTTTCCTCTACGTTGTTAGTATGGGTTATATTTAGCTTGATTTCACGGGAATATGGTGCTAATTGCATGCTGAATATAAATACTACAAATCAGAGAGAAGAATTAAAAATTGTGGCATAAAACACATTGGCTTTCTGAGTAAAATTGTTTGCAAACCACTGAGTTGATATATCTAGGAAGATTCTATGCCATTCAGTATGAGCAGTTGACATAGTTTTACATTATCAAAATGAACTATTTTCCTCAATAGTGTTTTAAAGAAGACATTTTCTAAGTATAACTTGAAATGCCAGCTCTGGTTTATAACATCCAAAAGGTCATAGAATTATGATTCAGTTTATGAGATGATTCGATAAATTCTCCATTTCTTACATTCTGTGATTCTTATACTTCTAATATACTTATTCCCTAAAGGCATTTTACTCATACTCATGATAAACATATATTAGTCAGATCCATACCTGATTTCGTGTCTTAAGCACAGAGAGATCATTCAGAGTAGGAACATAATAATATTTTAAATAGTTTAAAATTTTACAGAACCACTGATGAGGACAAATCAACATTATATAGATTATGCTCACTTAGTCTAATTATGCATAAACTATAATAACATTTCCATATATACATATTAATCATCATTAGAGCATAATGTGTGATACAAAATCTTCTGTCAGTTTACTGCAAACAATAAAAACTAATAATAAACCAAAAAAGTGCATTTTATGATAGCAAATTACTGAAGCTTTCCAAAGACCAGAATAATTTTCTTGCATAAATGGCTCTTTAGAATATGACCATGATATCTCATTGAAAGGCTATTTCATAGAAATCTATTAATTTTTAGGCAAACAGCTTAACCATTGTTTTAATATTTCTATCATATTAATGAAATATATTATTATATAAATCAAGAGAAAGAGAAAACTTTTTGAGAATTAAAAACAAATATACAGCCTTTATAAAACAAGTGTCTGAAATAGTAACTCCATCATATTTTAATAATTACAATATGTAATAATATACTAGAAAAATCTACCTTCTGTGTGAAGAAAAAAAACTACTTTCTGTTTCATGTTTTCTGAAGAAAAATTATATATACATTATAATTTGTCATGAACAAATTAATTATATTTTAACATGTTCTCTTGGCTTACAGAAGGAAATAAATTTTAGGGATAAGGAATTTAAGTTTTTCCATGTTTCAGGATTTGTCATCTTTGTAGGAGTTTTATGCCTTTCAAAACTAATTCGCTAAACATTTACTATATCAGCGACATTATCATGAAACCATGGAAGAGAATTCTTAAAAATTATTTTAAAGATGCTGAAGTATAGCTCTCTATAGTTGATGGCTTCTGGCAGGGTTGTGGGTGAGGAAGGAATCAGTTTTCTTTAAGGAGTTGGACACTAAGAGTTTGACTATGCTCCCATGAGTATATGGGCAACACAAATTGTACTTGGATTTTTTCTTCTGTTCTTTTCCTATTCTATTATATGGGGGGAGATTGCAAGGGTGCAGTAGTCCTGGGAGTTCTGGAAAGTGAATGGGGTCATATGATCACAGTGTACTTTGTAAAATTTCCAAATAACAATAAAAATATTAAGTTCAGAAAGAAAAGAGATGGCTAAAAGATGGTTTGAGTTCTACAATGACTTATACAAGTTTTTAAGATAAGGAAACAAAAAAAAAAAAACCAGTAAGAAACCTATGTTAATAATAATAACTCATAACGAGAGGATTTTGAATATTGTAGGCAAAGGTTTTACTATGGAGCTGCAACTCCAGCCTCCTCTCTCACTGCTGTTTTGTTGTTGTTGTTGTTGTAAAAACCAAAATACAGAGATGTTGTGCTCAGTCCCAAAAGACACATATATAACTCACTCCCATACCTAAGGCTCAGAGAACATTGTGGAATATGGTATAAAGCTTGTACAGCCAGAGGATCAGGATGGTTGATGTGAGAATGTGTCTCCTAGTAATGTCAGAGGCTAAATGTTAAAATTCTCACCAACATGATTCCTTGAATGTGAGATGAACAAGGATAGCATCAACGAATATGAAAAATTGAACAGAGAAAGTCCTATGAAACCTTACTCCTACACAAACAACTATAGGAAACTAAAGAAAGCTGTGAATGGGAGAGGTAGTCTTTGCCAGGAAAGAAAACACCAGTTATTCAGTGTCCCAATGTTAGCCCTGAAAACATACATACAATTATGATTATATAAACTAAATAGGTTATATAATTAGGAATATAGTTGTATATGTATACAATTACAATTAGTGAAAAAGGGTCCTTAATTTGAAAGAGATCAGGGAAGTTTAAAACTGAGGGTTCAGAGGGAATAAGGAGTAGTAAGAAATGTTTCATTAAATTATACTCTCAAGAATGTTTTAGGAAAAAAATGTCACTTTAGTTGCCCAGGTTGGCCCTGTCCAACCTGCTCCTATATCCTAAATACCTGGCATTATAGACTTGTAACACTATGCATGTTTAACTACATCAATCATCAAAACCACCTAGAAAAATTCGTGAAAATTTCACCATTATTATTAACTTAACATTGGAGACATAAGGACAAGTCATAGAACTTTTGCTTGACAAAGTTCCAGAGACCTCCCACTATCCAGCATGATCTCTAGAAATCCAGAACAGCTGTTGACGCTTTGCTTGACAAAGTTCCAAAGAGCTCTAACTGTTCACCACTGCCCTCAAATATTATGTATGGTCCAGGTGTAATTTTGCCTATAAACTATGTTGAAATCTTTTTCTCTTAAAACTGTCTTTTTCTCTTTATTTCTTAGCCCGAATGAAATTCACATGGGAAAACATTTTCCCCACAGGGAATGGTGAAATTAGGCATTGGGACAAAGGCTTGAGACAATGAGAAAGCTTTTTGCTCTGACTGTGAGCTCCCAAGCAGAAACTACTTTAAAGAAAGTTAGGACCTTGACATAACAGTAACTCAATAGGTAATGTTATCTGCAGAAATGCTTGTTTAGAATCTGCTGTGAGAGCAATAGAAAGCAGACTTAGAATGTCATGCATTACAGATATTTTATAATAGAGGACACTTTTGCAGTTAGCCTAGGCTTAGATAGCACTCCTATTGCTTTGGGACTGGAAATAAGTCAAAAATTCTGTGTTCAAACATTTTGCTATGGCAATCATGTAAACACAATGCCTTTAGCACAGGGAAATTTATGATTAAACTTTCTAGAGCATTGTTTAAGATATAATAACCAGGTTCTGTTGACCATTGCTTGGAAATAGATTTTTTTCTGTGTGCTTTATTGTAAGTTATACAGAACTGTTTGTGTTTCTTTGTTAGACTATTCTCTTGCTTTGTTGATTTTAAATGCCCTATTAAGTGTAAAGGATGAGAAAATCATAATGTAATCTATAATGAATAAATTGAACTTCACTTTAAATAAATTATTGGGGATGACCCGATGAGACAAAGAGTCAGAAAAGTGGGTTTCCTCAGCTATAAGACCTTTCAGTTTGTACTGCATATGTCTGGGCTAGTATTTCTTTTTTCCTCCTTTCCTCAACCTCTCCTCAATAGCTAATGCTTATAGCTAGTTTTTCACCAATGGTTGGTTTCCCTTAACCAGCTGTTCACTGCCTGCTCAATTCTTCCTACTGTGGATACACCAAAACTTCCTCTTTTCTCTTCTTTACTGGTGATGAAGCTGGTCCATGGGAATTTATACTAATTTAGATGTTATAAATACAATTATATCCTAGGACATGACCCAAAAAACTCCATATACTCTAGGGATCAGAAAATAACAATTCCTCCCACTTATTTGTTTAATTATTGCTAACCACTGTTTTTAGTTTTAATGAACATATTTCTCAGTTTCTCTGTGAAAGTCATCTTCTGTGCTATTGTCCTATACTTACGATGGTTTAGTTTTTCTCTATTCAAACGGTTGCATTTTGGATAATACTTTTTGTGGTAATTCTTCTTACAGCTATGTATTTCCCTGTAACACAAGATAGTGAGATAATACAAATGTACTTCAATAACTTAAAAATCCAAAACAGCAAACAGTTTTTATAAAGCTGTACTTTCTTGTGTAATGCTAAGAAAGCATGATTTTAAGACAAATTTCAATACATGTTCTTTTTGTATAGTCATCCTAAAATGAAGTATCACTTCATCCATAAAAACAATTATATCCTGATATTTGTGACAACATTATGTTAAATGACATAAGTCAGTCACAGAAAAAGAAGTATTACATGGTATTTCTCATTATGTAGAAGCTAGAAAAATGTTGATATCTTAAAATTTATCAAAAGAATGCATAGAGGAGACTTTCAAACATCAAGAAGAGGAAGGATAAAAAAGAATAATCAGTGGTGACAGAATGGAATAGAAAAATTATGATGTGCCCTCATATAATATGGTGAGCACAGATAATAATAATGCATTGTTTATTCAAAATACTTTGAATATTTATGAAAATTTTTACCATGGACAAATAATAAAGTTGAGAAAATTCATGAACATAATATGTTTTAAACAATGTACCTTGTGCACATATATTAAAGCATCATATGATATTCTATAAGTATATAAAAGCCCCATGACTTATATCAATTCAAAATAAGTTTAATAAAAAAATCTTATTTTGTATTTGTTGTATGGTGCAATGAACATATATCAATCAAAAAATTTTTAAATATAATGGTAATAAAGCCCCTTTCCTGCTTATCACAAGAAGTATAATTAAAAACAACCCAAAGAGTCATTGAGATATGTGCAGTACCTATGAGACAAGAGTCATGTCTCTTAAATTAAAGTACCAAACACACCATGTTAACAAGATTTAAATCTAATACTTTGAATTTAATAACTTTCCCATCAGTGGATAAAAAAGTAGTAACTTGATACATAAGGGAATATTATTAATAATCTTACCATTTTCTTATCATCTTCTTTGTTGAAATAAGTAAATACAATCTTCCTACTTTTTCTTGCAGAATTTGCTTTCTGTCACTTTAATCATTTTTAGTGTTTTGCTATGGGCATCTTTCTACATCTTGCTTAAGCTTCACATCCTAAAAATAGACTGAGCATTCCAATAAAGGTCTGGGCAAAGGTGAAGTTAGAACCAGAATTCCCTTGTGATTCTTTTTTTTTTTTTTTTTTCTTGTTCTGTTTTGTTTTTTTTAAACAGGGTTTCTCTGTGTAGCCTTGGCTCTCCTGGACTCACTCTGTAGACCAGGCTGGCCTCAAACTCACAGCAATCCGCCTACCTCTGCCTCCTGAGTGCTGGGATTAAGGGTATATGCCACCACTACCTGGCTACCTCATGATTCTTATGACAAAAATATATATGCCCAGAATTTCAAAAAATTCCTATGGACTATTTCGCTGTAGTGAGGAATTTTTTAAAGGATACATAAAATTTGTGTACACTAATTTTCAAGAATATAAAGCTTTATGATATTTCAGTAAATGCTTCCCAAAGTAATTTTTAACATTTCATGAAATAGACTCACCAGATTTAGGCAAAGAGATTCATGATTTAATATCCAGGTTTATCCACATTGTCACTGTTATATGATCATAGACCCTTTGAATGCTGAAGTGATATAGTTTTTTAATGTGCCTCCTAATGATGTCATATGGAAAATTCAATTATCAATGAAACACTGTTTATATATAATGTTTTTATGAAGGGATTTAGTCATGATGTCTCTGTCCTCTTGTATGGATTGTCCACCCAGAAACTGGTTCATTATCTCAAGGATGGGTTTATTGTTATAGCAATCTCATTGGCCAAGGAAGTGGCTCAGCTATTGAAGTGCTTCTTGCACAAACCAAAAGATTCAAATTTAGAAAACTACCCCACACATAAAAACCTGGTTTTGTGATATATAGGCCTGACATTTAGATGGACAGAGGCAGGAGAATCTTCCAAACCCTTTGTCCAGTTAGTTTAGCTAGTCAGTGAGTTCTGGGTTCAGTTAAAGTCTTTATCTCAAAACAATACACACACCTTCACAGAAAGAAAGAAAGAAAGAAAGAAAGAAAGAAAGAAAGAAAGAAAGAAAGAAAGAAAGAAAAAGGGAAAAAACAGTGGGAAACTATAGAGTAGGATATCCCAGTGTGGGCCTCTGTCCTCTACATGTGCACAAGTGAACCCTGATGATGAATGCATACATATATAGACATGCAGTAGATAAATAAGAGCAACTTTATCTCTCTCATACTCTCTCACTCATTCATGCTCTTCTTTTTGGCATGTGGTAGCACAGAAACAAAGATTTCACCAGATGTGGTCTCTTTAACCACAGAGTGCCCAGCCTCCAGAACAGTATGAAATTTTTATGAGTGTCATTCACAAGTAATACAAACTGGAGTAAGGTAGGACAAGACCTGCAACTTGCTTGATATCTAAAGAACATACCAAAATTGGTGTGGTTATATTACTAGTATGATACCATTCCATCTTGCTAGCAAACACAGTTTTCCTCTTTGGCTAAGTTTTTAGAAATGATCATTTTAGATGACTTAAATGAAATTAAGTTCAGAATCCTCATGCCTCAAACTAACAGCAAGGAAAAACTATGACCCTCCCCAGACAAAATAAATAGTTTTCCAACATTCAGAGTGAACTAACAAACACTCTCCCAGCTGAGGTTCCAGATGAGATTCTGTGGAAACTGAGAAAATGTTTGTGTGCTTATTTGCAGCGTGTATCACCAAACCTGGTGCCTCTCATATAAGTGGTACCATTAAACACAGCATGTTGGCTTAAAATTGAATTTGTGACTTACTCTGAAACAATAAATTAATATAGAATATATATAGTGAACAAGGGTGCATGAGCCATAGATATTTTCAAAATGATTAATTATGGTCAGAAATTGGCCACTTCCTAGATTTTCATTGTCTTGGCATTTATATCCTGATTGTCTAACCCATTATTCCTATTAGGCATTTAAGTTTACATACAACATGCTTATTTAAAAATAAAAGTTAACATGCTAAACATTAGATGATATTAATCACAGCACAATAGTCTACTTGTTCTCACTGGTTAATCCAAGCTTACACATTATGTAAACCTCCTGGGTGCTGGAATAGCAGGTAATCACTACTGCTCTGGTTTCTTGTCTCTTGAGTTGTGCATACATCACTGAATAATTTTTGTCTTGGAAGAATATGGCTGCTAACTGGGATGGCATCTCCTAAAATCAGCTCTTCTTACCTATCCAAAAGTATCCAGAATTAGAGACACAGAAAGAAACAAAAAAGTGAGATAAAAAGTTTTAAATGAAAATAACAATGTCTCCAAAATCATTTCTTCCTACCTATATTTTGTCTTTTTTATTTCATTTATGAAATATAGTTGTATTCCATTAGTCTCATTTCAAGTATTTTACAGTTCTGTCTTTTTAAAAACCCCACTAAGTAAACCTTCTTACTATGTAATTTTGTGATATTTTGTTACCCTTAAAGAAACACCATACCAATTTAACAATCACATACAATGAATATCCTGTCTATTCCTTCCTATAAGTTGCTAATATATTTTTCCTATCTGCATTTGCCCTTATGGGACATGTCATATCATATTATTATAAAATATATGATTTTTTTGCCAATAGGTGCTTCTTCCTCACAGGATATACCAAAGCTTATTTACATTATAGAATGTATATTAACAATTATGTGGATAGACCTGAGGAATGCCAAATGTAGTAAGTATGGAACATATTTTCCAAATTATTGATACTATATTCATATATTCAATCTAATACAAATTAAGAATTTAAAATATTACTTAGTATTTGTCTACAATAGCTAAGAATATATAGAAAAATGAATATAAATTTGTGAATCTGGAATTGGCAATACAGTATCAACTAATATTCCTTGAACATATATGGTCATATGAAGCATTTCATGTGAAAGTATTCATTTAAAACTTACATCAAACCAACTATGGAGAATCATTTACCTTCGTTAACAGTGAGGAAAATCTGGCCAAGAAAGATTAGTTTTCCCAAATTGATCTTGCTTGGTTAGTTGAAGAACTGGGATTCAAAAGCAGGTCAACTACATTCTAACCAACCATATAGTACAGTATACATTAAACAAGCAGAGGCATGTTTGAAACATTAACATCAGGTAAAACTGAAGATATTCCTTCTAACCATAAAAATCATCTTTACCCATTTTAGTGAACATGTCTCTAAAGTTTAAAATAAGAAATCAGGTAGACTATCTGGGTTACTTTTTATGGATAAGAAAAATATTTAGTAGCTTTATTTTTTAGGTTTTCAATGATCCTCCAAATTGTTTTCTATATTATCAGTATTAAATCACATTCCGATCAATAGTTCTATTGCTTCTTTCTGTACATTTTCATTAGTGTCTGTTTTTGTGTTTTGTCATTTTCATATAAACTATTTTTCTTATCTGCCTAAGGCCTTACTTCAATTTAATTTTGATTAGCATTTTCTTGGTGATTAGTGATATTCAGAATTTTTGTGTCCAAATTAAGTAAGCTGACTCTATTCAGATATACATATACCTCTCTTATATTCAATGTGATGCTTTTATAATAGTCAAGATGCAAAACAATCTAAGTAGCCATCAATATATAAGTGGCTTATGAAATTTTACCTAATAACAAAACAATATTCAGGTTTGTAGACAACAGAATCTTGTCACAGTGCTAACAGGAGTAAACATGGAACACATTGTAGTAGGAACACTAAACCAGACACATAAAACAAATGGTCTGTGATCTCATTAACTTGTGAAATTAAAGAACGTTCATCTTTTAGAAATTTAGAGTGGAATAATAGTTACCATTATGTACAGAGACTAGGGAGAAAGATAGGTTTATCAGATCATAGTGAAGTTACAATTAAATGGTCATAAGAAGCTCTGGTGTGATATTGGACAGAAGGTGATTTCAGATAAAAATTTATACTGTGTCTCTCAAAAATATAGAAGGCTCTTGAATAATTTTACCATGAAAAAATGTATGTGATAGATATATTAACTCTGATGTATATTGCAGAAAAATAAACATGTATAGATTAAAATATCACATGAAGTACATACAGTGAAGGTATTTTTTAACATAAAATTTGTAGAAGGCCAGGTGTGATTACAACACCTGTAACCTCATTACTTATGAAGAGGATGATCTGTAAATGACCACCCTGGTCTACCTAATAAGATCCTGTCTTAATGCTGATATAATATATAATATACAACTTTTATGTAGAAAACTGTATAGTATGAATTATAGTTTTCTCCTTGAGGAAAATTTACCTTAATCTATAAGTTGTTCTAAACCTGTGTGTAGCAACACCTTTGCAGGGGTGGATTGACTCTTTGACAGGCTCCTCCTAAGGCCACCGGAAAACACAGGTATTTACATTATGACTCATAATGGTAGCAAAATTTCAGTCATATAATAACAACAAAAATAAATTTATGATTGTTGGGTCACTATAACATGAGAAACTATATTAACAGGTGGCAGCACTAGTAAAATTGAAAACCCCTGGACTGTAATGATAGTAGCTGCATCTTTACCTAAGACTGAAGTTCACATGGGAGTAAATAAGGCACATCTAATTTAAAACTGAATATTTAGAAATATAATTTCTGACAGATTCTGCTATACAAGATTATCAAGTCAACTGAAAAGGAAGTTTCACATATTCATGATAATACCAGGGAAGCTCCCTATTTTTAATATTCTGATTCTCCTGCCAGCTTTGTTCAAAGTTCTTTGTTGAGTTTTTAGATGTTAAACTTGGCAAGACACTTAGGCTGCCTAGGGTATTATTTGGAGCCAGCCCTTCTTATTTTACCAATAGCTTTAACTTCTTTTAGTACTAGTGAAGACTGCCATCCAGTGTTCAGCTTTACTAATAACAACTAGCAATTAATCTAAATATTGCTGTCTTTAAAACATGGCTTATCACCAAAGTACAGTTAATTAGCCTACGTTATTGACAGACTACACAAATGATGATATGATGATGAAAAATAAATATTAAGTCACCAAGCTTTCTTATAATTACTTTAATTTTGTCCCCTGAAGTTGCAAACCCAAGTAGGCTGAAAGCACAAGAAAGGAACTATTATGCATATAGCCTAGATTTTTTTTTAATACTTGAGCACATTTGAAAAAAATGAAATTTGATAACACTCTACAGTTTTAAATGAATTCACATGCACAATTTTACAAGACGTATGACAAAAACCAAGGAGGTCTCTTGGTAATGGTAAGCTGAGTAAGCACTCTTTTTTATTTCTTCATTCTATTCTCAGGTATTTTGATGCAAATTCAAAGATTTAGCATTTAAATAAAACCCTAATTCTGAGTAATTGTTGGGTTGGAGCACTTTGTGTTTCTAAGGAAATTTGGTTATTACAGTGCACCATTAGAAACTGAAATTGCTTGACACTGAATATAAGCTGTTGCTAGAACATGTACAGTGCTATAAAAACATCATCCCTTCAAGTTACCTAAAGAATGCTTCTTTGTGCAAGGGAATTTGATAAGATCTTCTTAGGTTTTCTTCGGAGTAAATAAATCTTGCATTTAAATGAGAAGTTCAGTTGGGGAAGGTTTGAATTATGAAGCTTGCAAAGCAAAGCAGTTTAGTAAACTGGAGTTTCAGATAAACAGGCATTTTATGCATGAATTTTCACAGTACTTTCAAGTTAATATGATTTAAGTTAGTATTTATAAAGGCTTTACTGTGATGAATAGATAAGGCATATGTAATAAAAAGCGCCTGGTTTCAAGCTATGGTTTTGCTGGACATCTTAAATCAATTGTGCTTTTCAAAAAGACATATCCTATTTTAGTTTATGAGTAGGTTTCACATATCCTTCCTGAAGGTGTTTGTGAACATATTAATTTAAAGTTTTGGCTCTCCAATCACACTGCATGGGTAAAAATTCAAGCTAAAATTTTAATATAATATATTAATCACTTCATGATTCTGCTTTCTAGTCTGATCTATCAACTTTAACTGGCAAGGTTGCTATGACATTGACTTAAATCACAGATTTATTAAAACACTTGTTGGTATTTATTAAATGTTTTCTGTATGATACTGCTTGTCTGTTTACATAGTGATGGTCAGTTTTATTCCAGGTCAGAGTATTCAGTGTTACATGAAGTTTCACATAAAGATTATGTTGACTAAGGTTTTCTATATATTGCTTAACTAGGAAAAACTAACTCATCCCATTTATTGACTTTTAGATATGTACAGAATAGGACATGCATACTACTTGTACTCATATCCCTGATTGCTTTTATACGTGTTATAATTGTTACAACATCCCACATTAAGTAGCTATTCAGAAAGGTCAAATGAAAACTCTACAGTGTCTTATATCATGAAGGGGGATGCTAGAAATTAAAGCTGAGAGTACTCCACATGCTGCGCCTTTAAGCAAATTGTCCAGTTTGCATTTTCTCTGCCTTTTAGCTCTAAGTGACTTGCTTGTATGAATCATCATTATATCAGATAATGAAGCCTTAAGAAATTTCATTAGTACAGTTAAATATAAATCTATCTAGACATTCCATTAAAGTCGACTCTGTCAAAGAATAAAGTGTTTTTCCTGGAATTTAGCATTCAGCTTTAGTTGAGAACCTTATCTCTAATTCAACTCCTTTTCTCAGCAGAGCTGAAGCTACAAACTACCAAATTTTCTCTATGCTATCCACTCATGTGCAGGAACTTTATCCCATCCTGAAGTGTGTCAATTCACTTTTTTTTTTTTTTTTTTTTTTTTCTGATCAGTGGTTTAAACTAAGGATGTCACACATTATCACTGAGCTACATGGCCCAGTTGGTTTAGATTTTGTTTTTGTTTTTGTTTATGTCTTCAATTACTTAGAGACATGATCTTGGTAATTTTCTTAGTCTTGTCTTAAAGCCCCCTTTCAACATAATCAGGCATTGCACTTTCAATGCTTTTCTGCCAGCCTCCCAAGTAGTTTAAAAGCCTTGACCATAAGGTATGGCTTGTCATCAACTGTAGTTTTGATAGAAGACAAACAATATATGTAAGCATAATATTTTCTTAAACCAGAAATTGATCAGTTACTCCTTTAAAATATCCTCGAAAGGCTCCCCTCTAACAAATTTTGTTACTGATCCACTCTTTTCTTATTGACTGTAACCTGAAACCTCAAAATCTTTCTTCTCCATTTTGTATAGCCATTTTTATGTCCTCTACTTTCTATCACCTTAAGATTTTCTTTTTTTAAATTAATTTATTCAGATTACATCTCAATTGTTATCTCATCACTTGTATCCTTTCATTCCCCCCTCTTGCCTTCACCCTATTCCCTGCCCCTTTGTCTATGACTGAGGGGGGCCTCCTCCACCACTTTGTGGTCATAGGTTATCAAGTCTCATTTTGGAAGCCTTCTTATTCTTTCTTTGAATGCCACCAGGCCTCCCCACCAAGGGGAGGTGGTCAGATATGGAGCACCAGACTTTATGTCAGAGTTAGTCCCTCCTCTCCACATACCTGTGGAGAATGTCCTGTCCATTGGCTAGAACAGAGTAAGGGTTTGATGTTTACTACTTGTACTGTCCTTGGTTACTACAATAGTTTGAGCAGACCCTCCTGGGCCCCAATCAACCCATCATGATTTTCTTCTGGTAGGTTTCTAGGATGCTTTGTATCCTTCTATTTCCCCATTCTCCTATATTTTTCTTACCTATAGTCCCAGTAGGGTGTCCTCACATCTATCCCAATCTCCTGGTAAGTGAAGACATTCATGGGACATGCTTTTTGGGCTAGTGCCCAATTATAAGTGAGTATATACCATGTGAATAAATGTAGGTTCCTCACTCCCCCCATTCTCATTACAGTCTTTCACACATTGATCATCTTCTGTCAGGAGCCATAATTCAGGACTATGACTTAGTGAACACAAACGTAGCCTTTTTTAAAATTTTTTATTATTAATTTATTCTTGTTACACCTCAATGGTTATCCCATCCCTTGTGTCCTCCCATTCTTCCCTCCCTCCCCTTTTCCCCTTATTCCCCCCCTCTATGACTGTTCCTGAGGAGGATTACCTCCCCCTCCTCTGTATATGCTCATAGGGTATCAAGTCTCTTCTTGGGAACCTGCTGTCCTTCCTCTGAGTGCCACCAGATCTCCCCATCCAGGGGACATGGTCAAATGTGAGGCACCAGAGTACGTGAGAAAGTTATATCCCACTCTCCACTCAAGTGTGGAGACTGTTCTGACCATTGGCTAGATCTGGGTAGGGGTTCAAAGTTTACCGCCTGTATTGTCCTTGGCTCATGCCTTAGTTTGAGCAGGACCCGTGGGCCCAAATCTGCCTATCATAATGTTCTACTTGTAGATTTCTAGGACGCTCTGGATCCTTCTACTTTACTATTCTCCCATGCTTCTCTCATCTAGAGTTCCAATAGGATGTCCTCCCCTCTGTCCCAGTTTCCTGGTAAGTGAAGGCTTTCGTGGGACATGCTCCTTGAGCTAGTATGCACATATAAGTGAGTATATACCATTTAAGTCTTTCTGCTTCTGGGTTAACTCACTCATTATGATCATTTCTAGCTCAATCCATTTGTCCACAAATTTTGGGAATTCCTTGTTTTTAATAGCTGAGTAGTATTCCATAGTGTATATGTACCACAGTTTCTTAGTCCATTCTTCTACTGAGGGACACTTAGCCAGTTTCCATGATCTGGCTATTATGAATAAAGCTGCTATGAACATGGTTGAGAAAATTTTCTTGTTGTGTGCTGGAGCAACTTCTGGGTATATTCCAAGGAGTGAAATAGCTGGATCAGAGGAAGCCCTATTACCAGTTTTCTGAGATAGCACCAGATAGATTTCCAAAGTAGCTGTACTAGTTTGCATTCCTACCAGCAATGAAGGAGTGTTCCTCTCTCCCCACATCCTCGCCAGCATGTGGTGTCATTTGAGTTTTTGATCTTAGCCATTCTGATGGGTGTAAGATGGAATCTCAATGTCCTTTTGATTTGCATTTCTCTGATGACTAACGAGGACGAGCATTTCTTTAAGTGTTTCTCGGCCATTTGGTATTCCTTTGTTGAGAATTCTCTGTTAAGTTCCAAGCCCAATTTCGCAATTGGGTTGTTTGGTTTTGTGGTGTTTAATTTCTTTAGTTCTTTATATATTTTGGATATTAAACTTTTGTCAGATGAAAGGTTGGTGAAGATCTTTTCCCATTCTGCAGGCTGTCGTTTTGTTCTCCTGACAGTGTCTCCTGCCTTACAGAAGCTTCTCAGCCTCATGAGGTCCCATTTATTAATTGTTGACATTAAGGCCTGGGCTGTTGGTGAACTGTTCAGGAAGTTGTTTCCTGTGCCTATATGTCCCAAACTCTTCCCCACTTTTTCCTCTACCTGAATTAATGTTTCTGGTTTTAAGTTGAGGTCTTTAATCCACTTGGACTTGAGTTTTGTGCATGGTGACAAATAAGGGTCTAATTGCAGTTTTCTACATGTAGACATCCAGTTAGACCAGCTCCATTTGTTGAAGATGCTATCCTTTTCCATTGAATAGATTTGGCTTCTTTGTCAAAAATCAAGTGAGCAAATGTGTGTGGATTCATCTCTGGGTCTTCGATTGATTCCATTGATCCACCAGTCTATTGCTTTGCAGTACCATGCTGTTTTAATTACTGTTGCTCTGTAGTACAGCTTGAGATCAGGTATGGAGATTCCTCGGAGGATCTTTTGTTGTATAGGATTGTTTTTGCTATTCTGGGATTTTTACTTCTCCATATGAATTTGAGAATTGATCTTTCAATATCTTCAAAGTATTTTGTAGGTATTTTGGTAGGGATTGCGTTGAATCTGTAAATTGCTTTTGGTAAGATGGCCATTTTTACTATGTTGATTCTCCCGATCCACGAACAAGGTAAATCCCTCCATCTTCTCATGTCATCTTCAATCTCTTTCTTCAGAGATTTAAAGTTTTTTTCGAATAAGTCCTTCACTTGCTTGGTTAGAGTTACTCCTAGATATTTTATATTGTTTGTGGCTATCGTGAAGGGGGAGTAGTTTTCTAATTTCTTCCTCTGCCTGTTTGTCATTTGTATACAGGAAAGCTACTGACTTTTTGAGTTTATTTTGTATCCTGCCAATTTGCTGAAGGTGTTTATCAGCTGTAGGAGTTCTCTGGTGGAATTTTGCGGGTCACTTATATACACTATCATATCATCTGCAAATAAGGATAATTTGACTTCTTCCTTTCCCATTTGGATCCCCTTGATCTCCTTTTGCTGTCTTATTGCTCTGGCTAGAACTTCAAGAACTATATTGAAGAGATAAGGGGACAGGGGGCAGCCTTGTCTGGTTCCCGATTTTAGAGGGATTTCCTTGAGTATCTCTCCAGTTAATTTAATGTTTGCTCTTGTTTTGCTGTTTATGGCCTTTATTGTGTTTAGATAAGTGCCTTGTATTCCTGATCTCTCCAGAACTTTGAACATAAATGGGTGTTGGATTTTGTCAAATGCTTTTTCTGCATCTAAAGAGATGATCATGTGGTTTTTCTCCTTCAGTTTGTTTATATGGTGGATTACATTGATGGATTTCCATATGTTAAACCACCCCTGCATGCCTGGAATTAATCCTACCTAGTCAGGGTGAATGATGTCTTTGATATGCTGTTGTATTCGCTTTGTGAGAATTTTGTTGAATATTTTTGCATCAATGTTCATAAGAGAAATTCGTCTGAAATTCTCTTTTTTTGTTGGATCTTTGTGAGGTTTAGGTATCAATGTGACTGTGGCCTCATAGAAGGAATTTGGTATTAGTCCGTCCATTTCTATCTTTGGAATAGCTTGTATAGTATAGGTATTAGCTCCTCTGTGAAGGTCTGGTAGAATTCTGCACTGAAACCATCTGACCCTGGGCTTTTTTTGGTTGGGAGACTATCAATGGTTGCTTCTATTTCTATAGGCGAAATAGGGCTATTCAATTTGTTTATCTGGACTTGGTTCAATTTCAACAAATGAAATCGGTTGAGAAATTTGTCCATTCCTTAAATTCGAATTTTGTGGCATAAATGCCTTTAAAGTAGGTTCTTGATTCTTTGTATTTCTTCGGTGTCTGTTGTTATGTCTCCCTATTCATTTCTGATTTTGTTAATTTGGATAGTGTTTCTCTGTCTTTTAGTTAGATTGGCTAACGGTTTGTCTATCTTGTAATTTTCTCAAAGAACCAGCTCTTGGTTTTGTTGATTCTTTGGATTGTTCTCTTTGTTTCTAATTTATTGATTTCAGCCCTGAGTTTGATTATTTCTAGGGTCTACTCCTCTTGGGTGTTTCTGCTTCTTTTTTTTCTAGAGCTTCCAGATGTGTTGTTAGGTTGTTTATGTGGGATGATTCCTTTTTCTTTTTGAAGGCGCTTAGTGCTATGAATTTTCCTCTTAGCACTGCTTTCATGTGTCCCACAAATTTGGGTATGTTGTTCCATCATTTTCATTGAATTTCAGGAAGTCTTTATTTCTTCTTATTTTTCTTTGACCCATGTGTCATTAAGTAGAAAGTTGTTTAGTTTCCACGGTTAGTATGCTTTTTGTTATTTCTGTTGTTGTTGAAGTCCAGCCTTAGACCATGGTGATCTGATAAGATACAAGGTATTATTTCAATCTTCTTGTATCTATTGAGGTTTGCTTCATGACCAACTATGTGATCAATTTTAGAGAACGTTCCATGGGTGCTGAGAAAAAGGTATTCCTTTGCATTTGGGTGGAAAGTTCTGTAGATATCTGTTAGATCCATTTGATTCATGACATTGGTTAATGAGGTTATTTCCCGGCTTATTTTTGATTCAAAGACCTATCCTTGAGTGAAAGGGGTGTTGAAGTCTCCCACTATTAATGTGTGGGTATCAATGAGTGGGGCAAGCTTTGTTAATAACTCTTTTACAAATGTGGGAGCCCTTGTATTCGGAGCATGGATGTTCAAAATTGTGATATCTTCTTGGTTGACTTTACCTTTGACGAGTACAAAGTGACCTTCCTCATCTCGTTTGATTAATTTTGGTTGAAAGTCTATTTTATTAGATATTAGAATGGCTACCCCAGCTTGCTTCTTGTGACCATTTGCTTGGAATATTTTTCCCCAACCTTTTACTCTGAGGCAATGTCTGTCCTTGTGGTTGAGGTGTGTTTCTTGAATGCAGAAGAATGTTGGGTCATGTTTATGCATCCATTCCGTTAGTCTGTGTCTTTTTATTGGAGATTGAGACCATTGACGTTGAGAGATATTAATGACCAGTGATTGGTAAGTCCCTTCATTTTTGGTATTTGTAACAGTTGAGATTTTGTGAGGTTGTGATTTTGCAATGGTATATTTACCTATTTCCTATGTAGTTTGGTTGTAGTTTGACCAGTTGGTGGAGTTTTCCTTCTAATAGCTTCTGTAAAGCCGGATTTGTGGCTAGGTACTGTTTGAATTTGTTTTTGTCATGAATAACTTGTCTTCTCGTCAATGGTTATTGATAATTTTGCTGGATATAGTAGTCTTGCCTGGTATCTGTGTTCTCTTAGGGTTTGCAGCACCTCTGTCCAGGCCCTTCTGGCTTTCATGGTCTCTGCTGAGAAGTCAGGAGTAATTCTCATAGGTTTGCCTTCGTATGTTACTCGGCCTTTTTCTCTTGCCGCTTTCAATATTTTTTCCTTGTTCTGTATATTTTGAATTGTTATTATTATGTGGCGGGAAGATTTTCTTTTCAGGTCTATTCTATTTGGTGTTCTGTAGGCCTCTTGTATGCTGTATGCATCTCTTTCTTCAAATTGGGAAAATTTCCTCCATTATTTGATTAAAGATGTTTCTGGGCTGTGGAGTGGCTATCTGTCTTTTCTGTATCCCTATTTTCAAGTTTGTCTTTTCATGTGGTCTTTTAGTTCTTGAATGATCTGTGTTAGGAACTTTTCAGATTTAGCATTTCCCTGAATGGTTGTTTCCAGTTCTGCGATTGTATCTTCAAGTCCTGATATTCGTTCTTCCATTTCTGGCAATCTGTTAGATAAGGCCACATCTGAGATGCTTGCTTTCTTCTTTGCAGACTCTTGATCATGTTTTTCTTCTGTGTGTTCCTGCATCATAGCTTCCATTTTTATATTCATGTCTTGGACTGTTTTAATGATTTCCATCTTCTGATTATTTATATTTTTCTGAAATTCTTCAAGTGCCTCTTTATATGACTCTTTTAACTCTTCAGCCCTCTTGTTTGCCTCCTCCTCCATTTGTTTACAAATTTTATGTTTCTTTCATTATCATATTCTTTACTAAGAACTTGAGGTCATTTTCTTGCCTATCCATTGCTGTTAAGTTCTCCAGGTTGTTTTCATTGGGAATGGTGGGATCCGGTGATGCCACACTGTTTTGGTTTTTGATAGCATTCTTACGCTGTCCTCTTGTCATTCTGATGGCTCCGATGTTGGAAGGTATTTTGTAGTGACCTTCGCTGGTTGAGAGTGGTTAATTGATGACTGATTATAGGTCAGGTGCTCTTGCCTGTGGGGATCAGGGGGTAGTTTTTTGGAATAGGTAGGTGATCCGGTTTCATTCCTGGTGATTTTCCTCTGCCCCCTGGGCTCCAGGCTGAGCCAGCCAAAGTAGATATCTGTTTGGACTTTACCGCTGTAATTCAGATCAGCAGTCTTGGGACATAGAATAAGGTCCGCAAAAAAACATTCTGGCTGAGTAGGTTGATCCCAGCTGCCTGTCCTTCCTGTGGATTTGTAGTCAAGATCTCAGGTAGATCAGATCTTCTGGGGTTGTAGCTGTCTTTTAGCTCTGCCTCTATATCCTGTAGCAATGCCCAACTTCTCCCAGTACTATATGCCTGGAGGGACCAAGGTGGCTCTTGGTCAGCAATTAGGCACTGCAAGCAAGACCCTCTTTTCATCTCTCAATAGAGTGAGAGTGCCTGCCTTGCTCGGGCCAGGATCTCCACTGGGCTCTCTCATTCGGGGAGCAGGGAGCGCAGTGCCAGGGCCTTGCGGCTGGGCGGTTAGTAAGACTGGCTCTGCAGAGGTCTGGCAGCTGCTCAAGGAACCAAATCTTTCCGCCGGGGTATGTTGGACCCCTCACACTCTGGGTCAGCAATTAGACACTGCAAACACGACCCATCCACGTCTCGTCTCCCGATAATGTGAGAGTGCCTGCCTTGCTCAGGCCAGGATCTCCCACTGGGCTCACTCTTTGGGAAACAGGGAGCGCAGGGCCAGCTCAGCTGGTCTCTCGTTTGGGGAGCAGGGAACGCAGGCCAGGGCCTTGCGGCTTGGCGGTTAGTAAGACTGGTGCTGCAGCACTCTGTCGGCTGCTGGTGGCACCAAATCTTCCCGCCGGGGTATGTTATTCCTTTCAGACTCTAGGACAGCATTTAGACTCTGCAGACACGACCCATCCACTTCTCATCTCCCGATAATGTGTGAGTGCCTGCCTTGCTCGGGCCAGGATCTCCAGCCGGGCTCTCTCGTGCGGGGAGCAGGGAGCGGGGAGTGGGGAGCGGAGCGTAGGACCAGTGCCTTGTGGCTGGGTAGGAACAATAGGGTTGCAGAGCTCTGGCGGAAGCCCGCGGAACCAGGTCTTCCCGCAGGGCTAATAAGTTCAGCTATAGCTCTAGGTAAGACCCAAGTCTCTCGAAGGGTCTGTGGAAGCAGTTCAAGCTGATTTCTCAGTGCCGCTGCTTGCAGGATCAGTCCGCTGTGATTGGTGTTAAGTTTGGCCCCGGATGGCCAGCGAGCTGTAGTTCCACTATAACGGTCTCTGTTGGGTCCCGCCGCCTGTGTTTTCAGTCAGCCTAGGCGGATGACCTGTGCAATTTGGGGTGGTGTGGAAGGAGGAATCCTAGGGCAGATTCACCCTCTTCACTGAGACTCCTCTGGCCGGGGACTCTGGAAAAACCCCTCCCCAAACAGCGAGTCTGGGCTTTATATACAGGCTGCAGTTTGCATGTGGATTCCGTTTCAGAGTTTGGGGAGTGCGTTTAGCACCTCCGGGATGTTGCTTGACCCAGGGCGGTAGGCCCCCTGTTTGGTCTGCGGCCTTTGGGGCCCCACTCACCTACAGTTCTCAAAGTCCAGCAATCTGTTGCTCCTCTTATGTCTCTGGTCTCCACGGAGTAGATCAGATATGTGGCTTAATGGTCGGCGCCATCTTGGAATCGGATTTCTTTTAATTTAAAAATAGTGAATTTGAGGGAAAATGGGAAAAGATGGTAACTAAAATACATGTAATAAAGTTAAATACTCTGAAAGACCAAATGTAACTTGAAAGAAAGAAAGAGAAGAATAAAAGAAAATACACCTACCATTAAATAGTAAAGAAATGACTAAAAAGGTAACTAACATCTTGAATTGATTGTGTTAGAATTTCAGGCTGTTATGTTTTTATCACCAGGCTACCACCCTCAGCATTTAGTTGAGAATATGTTTCCTGCTCAACAGATTTTGCAAATTAAATCCATGAGCTCTACCTATTAATTATTTTTTCTGTTTGATTATAATAAGTGCTGTATAAGCTTTTCAGAGCCACATGTGATATTCATTTACTGCAATGGCTATCACCAGGCTCTACCTTGGAGGAATAGTGTACTGGGTTTGATTGGCTTTTCAAGCTGTGCCTAATTACTGGTCTCTTGTCTGAAAAACTTTTAGTGGATACACATTCCTGACCAAGGCTAAAGAGGTCTAGAGAAGTATATTTCATGCTATTTAAAGAAGTATGAATTTTAATCAGAAGCCAAATACCAGCCACCCTATAAAAATGATACTAGAGCAACTCTGTGGAGATGTTCAGCTCCAAATTTCAAAGACTTTTATTTCAACAAGAAAAATGCAATGAATTTTTATAAATAATTAAAAGTTGATCAAAATCTATAAAATAGTCTTCAAATTATAATCTGTACTAATGCCCTTATTTAGAACACTCCATATAGATGTGTAATATATGTATGTATAGATAGCCAGTATCTCCTCTTTATGAAATAAGGAACTCTTAGGCTTCTCATGAAGGTCATGTGGGCCACGATCTTTTTAATTTTAAATTTGGCTGCAACTGAAGAACTCATTCATGAGGAAATATAATTGGCAACTAAAGTAGTGTGGTTCTATTTGTGAACTTCATTGCTCACTGATTCTATTGAAGGATTCTTTGGCTTTAATATACTCTCTTAAAAAGGTAGCTGTGAAATTGAATTAAGTCAAGCCATCTGGGACTTGTGATATAAGCTGAAAAGAATACCATTTTAAGACTCAGTGAACATCACAGAATCTTATACTGTAATGCTCAGAGAAGTGTTGCAGAGTAAGCAATGTCCTCTGGAGGTGCATAAAAGTCATGTATAATATAGCATAGCCAGCTATAGAGTCCTTTATTAAAGTTACAATATAGGGATCAGCAGCAATAAAGATTTGTACATTATTTACAGTAATGTATATTGTTTTGTACTAGTGATTCACAGTGGCTTTAGACATCATGAAAAAGCATCAAATTTAGGGGATACCAAGGTAAATTTACAGGACAGAAAGATGAAAAGAGCAATGCATATAAATAGCCATATTTTCTTCTTAACTAAGAGTGTGTTTCCTTACATGTGTATTTATAGCTTTATTTGCCTTGTAAAACTGTAGATATGAGAATGAAGTCGAAAAGTCTTAGTATGCCTATCCTTATGTTCAGTGATTTATTAATTTAATTACCTCCAGTATTTTTTAGATAGACATGTGTGTGTGTGTGTGTGTGTGTGTGTGTGTGTGTGTGTGTGTGTGTGTGTTTATTGTTCATGTGGAGCCCATGGGCCTACTTTTCAACTTCATTTTGCATAAAAAAAAAGCAGCATCACAAAGTGTTATTTAGCTCAAATCTTTTGCACAAATAACTAAAGAATTAAATTACTGGTCTAGAGCAGAAGACTAATTGTGTATGCTATATCTTCATATTCTTGTTATTTGATCTCAGGTTTATCACTTAGTGGCAACAAGTTTTTTAAATTGTTCTTATCTTTCTGTAACTTATTTCTAATTTGGTTTATAGGTTTACCAGGAATGTCTACTATAATTAATAAATTAAATAAATAAAAATAGCCATTTAAAAAGATGCATATTCCACTGGAAATAATTTGAGTTTTATAGGCTAAAGATCTCAACAAATGGAGAAGGAAGAATAAATTCTACAAGAAAGATATAAAAACGAGGGCTGGAGAGATAGCTCAGATGTTAAGAGCAGCAACTGCTCTTCCAGAGGTCCTGAGTTCAATTCCCAGCAACCACATGGATCTCACAACCATTTATAATGTGATCTGATGTGTACTGTATACAAAATAAATAAACAAATCTTTTAAAAAGTATTTTAAAAAATGAAACACTTTATGACACATCATACTCTGATGTGCCTGAGTATTTAAAATGTTTTCTCTCTGCACCCCATTCCTATTTTCTCTATCTAGTAAACTTTTACTTATATTTGGGCCTTAGTTCTGAATCCTTTAATTAGTAAGGTATGGCTCTGTGATTTGGTCCTGTGGAAATTTGTATTTCATGGTTCATGAAAACTACAAGATTTTCATGTTTTTCTGTTAATTATCTTTACCCTGAAAATTGCCATAGGTACTTGTGACTTTATTATTATTTAATATAAATGAAAGAATTGATATCTTTTATAATAAAAAGTTATTGATAAAGTGATAATTAACTTTAAGATATTCATCTATGAAAAGTGACTAAGTATCACAGGAAAAGGCTAAATCTGCCAATGTTTTAATTGTATTAAAGAAATAATAAACAATAAGTATAGCTACATTTCAATGTGGCTGAATAGAATATATTCTTGACATGATTTACTAATTAAAATTTACCTTATGTAGACAGGTTTTAATAGTATTTCTATTACTTATTTGAAAATTTCATACAAAGTAGTAGGACTTCAACTTTTCCAATCTCCTCCCAGATCTACCAACTTGTCTTTCAATTCTCTACCCAGACAACTTTTAGTTTTCTTCATTTTTGACTTAAACACATTGAATCCAACTAGTGTTCGTTGACTGGCTACTCTTTGGTGTGAGGCCTGCGCAGAAGTGTGGTCAACATACTAGGAGTTACACTACTAAAGAAAGCTGCTAAGAGATTGAAAGTCAACTCTTAAATGCCAATAGCTCCTTAGGTAGTCCTGGTATTTCATGTCTATCTCTTTACTACAAGCTTTGATTTTGCATGCTTTGAGCTTGCTGAGATATGATTTTTATATAATTATAATAAATAATAAATGACATTCATAATAAAATATAGATTTTTATATTACATAATATTTAAACTATAATAAAGTAATAATATATGCATAAAATGATAGATATAATTTTACTGATTTGAAATGTGGTAGGATGGAAACTGGACAACCTTGGAAAGTCATGTTTAAAAGCAAGGAGAATAGTAAATACATTTGGAAATAACATTCCATATTTCCACAAGCACAATTTCTAGTCACACAAAATCAAGTCTTTTGCAGGAAAACTTCATTATAGATACAGGTTCTTAAGTTACTTTGAATAAGTAGATACAGCATTTTAACTATGAATTGTTGTAATCTTAACTCCATTTTCCCCTTAGCTCAGAAACAAAATGATTGTCCATTAATATTTTGAAGGGGCATCATCATTGTATTGTTACTATCCCTACTAGGCCACCATTTATAGAAACATAAGAGCTGAAACTGAAACTCATGTTCTTTCACATATATTAAAAATATCCAGTCATTTCAGTCTTGTCATATTGCAAGAGAATTTCTCAGAATAAATTGTATGTAATTTTATTTATTTCTTTTAAAAGGACATTGTTTTCCATTTAGTTCATCTGTTCAGGCTTTTGACTTCTAAGTTTTTACTTTTGTGGTGTCTTCAGAGCTTCTTTCTCTTATTGATGGCTTGTAGTTTCTATCCTGCAAATGGTTTCTTTGGCCATGGTGATATTTTAATTTATTTTCAATAATGTCTGAGTACTTTTTGTGACGGCAAAAGAGAGAAGAGAGAGAGAGACAGAGAGAGAGACAGAGAGAGAGAGAGAGGCAGAGAGAGAGAGAGAGAAGCATGTCCAGACCATATCTTGAAATTAAAAATCTATATATATATTCCACTGATTTTGAAGTTCATTCACTTTGATTTTCTTTCTGTTCCATTTATTTTTTTGATATGGGCTCTCAGTTTAACAAATATGTACATCCAAAGCAATTCTTCTATTTATGTTTTGAGAGTTGTGCTTCAGAAGTTCCAGTGTATATAAATGGTTCACATTCACCATGGTTTTTATTATTCTTTTCACATGTGAATAAACACTAATCACTCACTGGTGAAAACTCCAGTGGATAGACTCATAACTATTATCTTAAGGCAGGAAATAATTATATAATACATTTCTATGGAAATTACAATAAAATTTGCCATTTTTTTCTACAAAAATGTCCCATTTTTTAGTTGCATACACATTCCACCTGTGTTTTTGCTCGAATATGAAGGGAAAAGCTTTGGGTATCATTTAGGCATGCTTAGCATCTGTTTGGATCTGTATCAAAACTATTTTAGTACAGAGGTAATAGTTATAGCTCCTTATCACAACCATGATTTCCGTACTCTCAGATGTTGTAATAATTTTGGGACAAGATTTGCTGATATTTTGTTAAACAAGTCTCTTTAAAAATAAAATAAGTACTTTAGTGACAGCTAATGATTCTCATCCAGAAACCAACTTGATTGCTACACATACTATTTTAAAACTTGAGATATTCTTTTTTTTGTTGTTCTTTATTAGTTATTTTTGAATTTCACATCATGTGTACTAATCCCACTCATCTCTTCCACACCCCCATACCAAATCTCCACCTTTGCAACCACCTCCTGATGAGAGGGGGAAAAAATCTCATCGTGGAAACTGTACTGTGTCCCACAGTATACATTTTATCTACACTTCTTTACTTATAACTGTTTGTGGCATTGACTTTTTCTAGTGCAAGGCTTCTGGCTTCTGCTTCTCTGCAAGGAAACATTTTTCTGGATCAATGAAATTTCAATAACAGGCAACACTGAGTTTCTTAGTTTTGCTTGATATCACTACTTGACTAAATCAAATTAGCTCCTTGTTATTTCAATGGGTCCTCTACTTTAAGACAGTAGTACTATCACATCTTTCTTTATTACTCAAACTTCATTGTACTTTTGTGCTTCTCTCTAAATTCCCATATGCATTTTGTGACTTGACTGTTCTTATAATCCAGAATTAATAAAGACCAAAATTTGGTATTGCTCTTATTACTCCTTTATTTCCACTGTGATAATTCATTATCTGAGGTAAACAGCAAAATTACAGAGACGAACAGTTATATCATATTAGCCCTTGAAGAATTCTAACATGTACAATTACATAAAAGGGAATAAACTAGTCTTCCTGAAAAATGAACATTACTGGGAATATCTTCTTTGCAATGTAATAGTAAGAATACAAAACTGGAGTCACCTCGGTACAGCTTAGGCTTGCTGTGCGAGTCGGACTGGTCTAGCCCCACCCTGCTCTGTGCTACGACTTGGCTTTTCTGTCAAGATGCCTGAGGAAGTGCACCATGGAGAGGAAGAGGTGGAGACCTTTGCCTTTCAGGCAGAAATCGCTCAGCTCATGTCCCTCATCATCAATACTTTCTACTTAAACCAGGAAATTTTTCTCCGTGAATTGATCTCTAATGCTTCTGATGCCTTGGACAAGATTCTTGACAGATCCTTCCAAGTTGGACAGTGGCAAAGAGCTGAAAATTGATATCATCCCTAACCCTCAGGAGTGCACTCTGACTTTGGTGGACACAGGCATTGGCATGACCAAGGCTTACCTCATAAATAACTTGGGAACAATTGCTAAGTCTGGCACAAAAGCCTTCATGGAGGCTCCCCAGGCTGGTGCAGACATCTCCATGATCAGGCAGTTTGGTGTTGGATTCTACTCTGCCTATCTGGTGGCAGAAAAAGTGATCGTGATCACTAAGCACAATGATGACAAGCAGTACGCCTGGGTGTCCTCTGCTGGTGGCTCCTTCACAGTCTGTGCAGACCATGGTGAGCCCATTGATCAGGGTACCAAGGTGATCCTTCACCTCAAAGAAAACCAGACAGAGTACTTAGAAGAGAGGAAGATCAAGGAAGTGGTGAAGAAGCATTTCCAGTTCATAGGCTACCCCATCACACTCTATTTGGAGAAAGAATGGGAGAAAGAGATCAGTGATGATGAGCTAGAGGAAGAGAAAAGTGAGAAAGAGGAGGAAGATAAAGATGATGAGGAGAGGCCTAAGTTTGAAGATGTGGGATCAGATGAGGAGGATGACAGTGGCAAAGACAACAACAAGAAGAAGACAAGGAAGATTAAGGAGAAATACATTGATCATGAAAAATTGAATAAGATGATGCCTATTTGGACCAGAAACCCTAATGACATCACTCAGGAGGAATATGGTGAATTCTATAAGAACCTCACCAATGACTGGGAAGACCACTTGGCAGTCAAGCACTTCTCTGTAGAAGATCAGTCGGAGTTCAGGGCACTGCTCTTTATTCCTCGGCAAGCTCCCTTTGACCTTTTTGAGAACAAGAAGAAGAACAACATCAGACTGTATGTCCACCGTGTGTTCATCACGGACAGCTGCAATGAGCTGATCCCTTAGTACCTCAACTTTATCCGTGGTGTGGTTGACTCTGAGGACTTGCCCCTGAACATCTCCCGGGAAATGCTCCAGCAGAGCAAGATCCTGAAAGTCATCCACAAAAACATTGTCAAGAAGTGCCTTGAGCTCTTCTCTGAGTGGGCTGAAGACAAAGAGAACAACAAGAAGTTTTATGAGGCATTCTCCAAGAATTTAAAGCTTGGAACCCATGAAGATTCCACTAATCATAGCCACCTCTCTGAGCTCCTCCGCTATCACACCTCCCAGTCTGGAGCTGAGATGACTTCCCTGTCAGAGTATGTGTCTCGCATGAAGAAGACACAGAAGCCCATCTACTATATCACTGGTGAAATCAAAGAGCAGGTGGCCAACTCTGCCTTTGTGGAGCGTGTGCGGAAACACGGCTTTGAGGTGGTGTACATGACTGAGCCTATTGACGAGTACTGCATGCAGCAGCTCAAGGAGTTTGATGGAAGAGCCTGGTCTCGGTGACTAAGGACAGCCTGGAGGTACCAGAGGATGAGGAAGAGAAGAAAAAAATGGAAGAGAGCAAGGCAAAGTTTGAGAATATCTGTAAGCTCATGAAGGAGATCTTGGATAAGAAGGTTGAAAAGGTGACAATCTCCAATAGGCTTGTCTCTTCACCCTGCTGCATTGTGACAAGCACCGATGGCTGGACAGCCAACATAGAGCAGATCATGAAGGCCCAGGCACTGAGAGACAACTCTACAATGGGCTACATGATGGCCAAAAAACACCTAGAGATCAATCCTGACCACCCCATTGTGGAGACCCTGTGGCAGAAGGCTGAGGCAGACAAAAATGACAAAGCAGTCAAGGACCTGGTGGTGCTGCTGTTTGAAACTGCTCTGCTCTCCTCTGGTTTCTCACTTGAGGATCCCCAAACCCACTCCAACTGCATCTACCTCATGATTAAGCTAGGCTTGGGCATTGATGAAGATGAGGTGACAGCAGAGGAGCCCAGTGCTGCTGTTCCTGATGAGATCCCCCTACTTGAGGGTGATGAGGATGCCTCTAGCATGGAAGAAGTAGACCAAAGACCCCCCAGGAAGCCTATGCCCTCTGTATAGTTGCCCTAGCAGCCTTGGCCCACCTGGCTCTCTGCTCTCATGTCAAGAAGAATCTCTTCCATCCTGTCCTTGTGTCTTAAGGCAGGAAAATCCTCTCCCACAGAATAGCAGGGTTGGGTATTGTGTATTGTGGTTTTTTGTTTTGTTTTATTTTGTTCTGAAATTAAAAGTATGCAAAATAAAGAAGATGCAGTTTAAAAAAAAAGAATACAAAACTGTTTAAAAAAAAAGAATACAGAAATGAATATAAATTTAATCCAACCACTAATGTTGTGCTATAGCATAGAAATAAACCAAATTATACATTCTAAAGGAAACAAGTGTAATTTGATATTTAAGTGTTTGAATTTATGTCATAAGAATTATTAGAGGACTATCTGGAGTTTAATAGGAAGACAAAATGTGTTTTGTGTTATAGTGGTGGTCTAAATTGCTTCTAAACTTAGATTTCTCTTCATCTTTCATAGTATAGTGGGGATTTCAAGTTGTTAAAGTGGTAGGAACATTTTTTTCCCCCAAAGCTTGACCATGTTAGTGAGGAAAGTCATTGCCTGACTTTTCAGATAGGGAAATGATATAAGTTCGTTTCTGATATGCTTTGAACAAGCATCTATACAGTTAGACTAGCAATTACAACTGCTACACTGGACAGCACAAGAGGATACTTTATATTTTTAATTCACTGGAAAGCAGATACAAACTTTTAGCCAATATTGGTGGTGAAAAGACTTCCAGAATATTTATTTTAGTTTGCTCTGTGTTTATTCATTGCTCCCCTCTTCCTAGGGACCATCAACGTCCTTTCACCCTAAATGCATCTTGAATGCAGGTTACTATTCTCCTCTCAGTGCCTCCCTGACTTCGCCTCCATTTCCCTTCAGGAAAAAGCAGGCCTCCCAGGAATATCAAACAAACACAGCAAAACAAAATATAATAAGACTAGGCAAATATTCTAATATCTACCTTTGATGAGGCAACCCAGTAGAAGGAAAAAGAGTCCAAAAAAAAAAAAAAAGGCAAAAAGTCAGAGATGCCCTTACTTCTACTATTGGGAGTCCCACAAAAACACTAAGCCAAACAACCAAAACACATTTGCAGAGGACCCTGTGTAGACCTACACCACTCCATTTTAGTTGATACAGTATCTTTGATCCCCTATGAGCCCTGCTTATTTGATTCTGTTGTTTTGGACATCACTGGCTCCTATAATCTGTTTTCTCATATTTGCTGACATTTGCTAAGCTCTGCCTAATGTTTGGCTATGGGGCTCTGCATATGCCCCATCAGCTCCAGCTGAAGTTTATAGGATGATGTATGGCTAGGCAACAATCTATGAGTACAGCAGAATATCATTAAAAATCATTTCACTGACTTCTTTGTTAGTTGTGTTTGGTTCTACTCTATGTCTCTGGGCCTTCTAGTGTCCCACTTCCTGTTCCTGGTCATACAGGCAGTGTCATACGTAGGATCCGTCTAGTGGCTTGGACCTCAAGTTATATCAATAATTGCTTGGTCAATTCCACAAGCTCTAAGCCACCATCACCACAGCATACCTTTCAGGCAGGGCAGGATGTAGGTAGAAGATTTTGTGAAAGAGTTGGTGTTTCAGTGTCATCACTGGAAGCCTTCCTAGTTAGAGAAGATGGCTGGTTCATGCTGTAATTCCTTCATTACTAGGAGTCCTCTTTAGTGTTAGTCTCATAGTTTCCAGGAAGTTTTACCTACACTAGGTTTTCATATTGCCTCATAAATGCCCCTATTTCAATAATCTTTCCCTTCATATCTCCCTCCCAACCTGAACCCTCCAGTTCTCATGTCTGCCTAGCTTCAGAATACCCACAAAATCTATTCTATTACCCTTTCTCATGGAGATCCATGGATCCTCTCCTTGAGCTCTCCTTATAACTTAGCCTCTTTAGGTCTGTGGATTGTTGCATGACTATGCTTTACTTAACTGATAGTATTCACTCATAAGTGAGTATCTACCATGTTTGTCTTTTTGGGTTTGGGATTCTTTGCTCAGGATTTTTTTTCTAGTTCCATCTGTTTTTCAACAAATTTTATGTTGTCATTAAAAGAAAATAAAGCTACTATTCTTCTGTTTTATAATATCTAACTTTCCAATTTCTGGCTATTACGAAGAAAGTATAGATGAACATGGTTGAACAAGTGTCCTTGTGTTATGATGAAGCATCTTTTGGGTATATTCCCAGGAGTAGTATACTTGGATCTTTGAGGCAGACCATACTCAATTTTCTGAATAACTGCCATACTGATTTTTATAGTGGCAGTATAAGTTTGTACTCCCATCAGCAATGAAAGAGTCTTCCTTTTGCTCCACATCCTCCAAAGCATAAGCTGTCATTTGTATTATTGATCTCAGTCATCCTGACAGGTGTAAGAAGGCATCTCAGAGTTATTTTGATTTCCATTTCCCTGATGGCTAAGGATGTTGTACATTTCTTTAAGTGTTTCTTAGCCATTTGCAATTCCACAATCAAGAATTCTGTGTTTAAATCTGTAACTTATTTTAACAGGATTATTTGATTTGTTGATGTCTAGTTTATTAGGCTCTTTATATATTTTGACTATTAGCTCTCTTGGATGTGGAGTTGGTGGAAATCTTTTCCCGCACTATGGGCTCCCACTTTGTCTGAATGACAATGTCCTTTGCCTTACAGAAGCTTTCAGGATCATTTGTTGAAGAGTCTTTTGTTTTTCCTTTGTGTGTTTCTTGCTTCTTTATAAAAAACCAGATGTTCATAGGTGTGTGGATTTATGTCTGGGTCTTCAAACTGATTCTAAACTTGTGATTATTTATGATTAACTCTTATCCTATTAATTATCACAGATAATATAATTCCCACTGAATAGTCAAAAGATATTTATTAAATTTGATGGAAGCATAAAAGTACACTAAATTTTATGCTTAATTCTACCTCTCAGGGATGATATTGTTAGCATCTCATATGGCAGCCATGTCATAATAAAGCAGGAAAACATTAACCTAAATAAAGTGAGTTATAGGTCCTTAAAAGAATGGATCATCATTTATAAAAGGAAACAGCATGGACAGTTGGCACAAAGGGTATGTGCACTAATGCAGGAAACTCCTCTCGTGAGAATGAGTATGTCTTGAAGTCTCTTACATTGGCTGCCAAAACTGTAGATATAAAATGTAATTATTCTTTTTATTTTTAATTTGTTCATTTACATCCTGATTATAGCCCCATCCCTCTTTGCATCCCAATCATATCCTCCCTCTCTGGTACCCTCTAACTCATTCCCTTAGTCCTCATAAAGGGGAGCCCTCTTTCCCTAACATCTGACCTCAGCCTATCAAGCCTTATTTAGACTGCCTGTATCCTCTTCCTCTGCAGCCAGTTATTAATGTATGAAGGCCAGAGTCCATGTAAGAAGTAGTCCCTACTCCCTGTGTTATGGGAACACAAAGAGACTGTGGAGATGGTCTAGGACCTCACTATGCATAGTCCTTAGTTGGTGCATCAGTTTCTGTAGCAGCCCCCTCCTCTGCCCATTGTTGGCTCCATTGGTCTACTTGTGGAGCTCCTGACCAATCCAGGTCCTTTTATTCCACAACTCTTGCATAAAACTCCCCATATTCCACTCCAAAGTTTTGCTGGGTGTGTCGGCATCTGCTTGTATCCCCTACTGAGTAGAGTCTTTCAGAGGACTTCTATGATAGGCTACCTTCCTGTTCCTTCTCCTCAAATGTTTGCGATGTCTATTCTATTTGTCCTTTTGAATGAGAACTAAGCATTCTCTTTCTAGAGCCCTCATTGTTATTTAGTTTCTTTAGGTATGTGCATTACAGTGTGGTAATTCTCTATTATGTGGCTAATATCCACTTATAAGTGAATATATACCATGCATGTCTTTCTAGGTCTGAGTTATCTCACTCAGCACGATCATTTCCAATTCCATCCATTTGCCTGAAAATTTCAAGATTTCCTTGATTTTAGTAGCTGACTAGTATTCCATTGTATAAATGTACCACAGTTCTTCAGTTGAGGGATATCTAGGTTGTTTCCAAATTTTGGATATTATGAATAAACCTGCCAGGAACATAGTCGAACAAATGTCCTCGTTTTATGGTAAAGTGTCTTTTGGTTGTGTGCCCAGGAGTGGTGTGAGTGGATCTTGAGATAGAACTATTCCCAATTTTCTGAAAAAGCACCAGATTGATTTCCAAAATGACTGTACAAGTTTGAATTCCCACCAGCAATGGAAAAGTGTTCCCCCCTTTGCCACATCCTTGCCAGCATGTGCTGTCACTTTAGTTTTTGAACTTAGCCATTCTGAGTGGTGTAAGATGGATTCTCATAGTCGTTTTGGTTTGTATTCCATGAAGACTATGGACTTTGAGCATTTCTTTAATTATTCTCAGCCATTCCATATTCCTCTGAGAAATCTCTGTTGAATTCTGTACCCCCTTTTTTAATTGGATTATTTGATTTGGTGGTATTTAATTTCTACAATTATTTATATATTTTGGATATTAGCCCTTTTGTTTGTTTGGCTTAGTTTGGGTTTTTTTCTATAACTCTTTTCTATGTTGTAACAATTATAATCATTTGTAGGTAAGATTTTTTTCCATAAGAAGTTACCTGAAAGTCACTACAAAAAAGTCTTGCTGGAATATTAAACCAAGAGTTCCCAATGCTGTGACCAAGACTGCAGTTTTCCACAGGATCAAATAGTCTATAGTACTATGTATATATAAAATTGAAAGATGCAAATTTTGAGAAGTAGATAAGTAAATATATATTTAAACCTTTGTTGTTAGTTATTTTGATGTTGTAGGCCTTGAGAAACAGCTCAGTGGTCAAGAGCACTTCTTACTCTTTGATGGGATACTGGTTCAATTTCACCAATGGCATGGTAGTTCAAAAGTGTATATAACTCCAGTTTAAGATGATATGATGCTCTCCTCTGGCCTCCATGGCCATTGCACATACATGGTCTACGCTGACAAAGCAATTATAGACATAAAATGAATGTAAAAAAGTTAATGTTACCAGAGTTTCAGAGTTTCAAGCAGATGACCTAGTTTAGAGAATTGAAACAAATTGGACTCAATCATCTGTCCCCAGTATAGCAACTAAAGAGACTAATAACAGTAATAAAGATCAGAGAAAGAAGGTTCAGTTAATGGGTCCCTTTGGCAAACACGATTACATGAAGAGATCCAGGAATCCAATCCCACATTCCAGAGAGTGACATGAGCTTTAGGCTTAATAGAAGGAGAGTTGAAGAAGAAGGCAAGAAGAATGCATAATTAATCAATTATACACAAAGGGTGATCTGCAAGATTTTCTGTACGATGGATTGAAAAATTTGTTAATGATGGTATCAAAGTTATTATAGCTCTTATCACCTGAAGTGAGAACTCTGTTTCCCATAATACAACTACAATTTCTTCCAGGTACAATGTTGACAGCATAATTTCATCCTCTAATTGTTATTAGGAAACACATAGAACTAATTATGGGTTGGTAGACAATTGTTAGCAGTCTTAGAGGCCATAGATAATGGACTTATTTCATAATCAGCTCTAGACCTCAACTCCTAATTTCCCTGGTAATAACATTGTTTAGAAATTAGATTACTCCCTGGGAACCTTCCAAGAATGACAACCAGGGAAGCATGTAGGAGATCTTGAGATCTTTACTCCTCCTCTTTTTTTTTTAAATCCACTGGTTTGGTTTCATACCCAATATTTAGCTTACAAGGTCCCATGTTTCCTACCATGATGACAATAGACTAAAACCCCAAACTCTAAGCCATCCTCAATTGAATGTTTTCCTTTATAACAGTTGCCTTGGTCATCCTGTCTTTTCACAGCAATAAAACCCTAACAAAGGCAGAAGCTGATTACAGGGGCTGGAGAATTGCTTTGATAGGTCTGTCCATGATTTTGTTTGAAAGAATGTGGTCTTTGAGACATTGGATTAGAAAATCAGTTGAAGACTTTAGGTAGGACTTAATGGCCATCTTAGTTGAAGACAATGGTGCTGAGGGTAGTTTGAATTGTGGGAAACTTATTTAAGAGATTTCAGAGAGAATGTTAGTATGTCAACTTGGGACTATTCTGATGTTTTAATTTAAAATCTCAGATTGTTCTTTTACCAGTAAAGACTCAGGAGCCAAATCCTGTGTTGAAAAACATGCTAGCTCAGAGTGCCAGAGACCACCTTGCTAACCTTACTGCTCAGCTCATGTCCCAATGGAAAAGGCTTCAAAGGCACAGTAGTTTAGCTGACAACCCTGAAAAAAAAAAAGGTAAAAGAATCCAAGGCCAAAGGATTGCTAGCTAAAACTCAAAAATCCAAAAGCCAAGAAGCTGAGGAGCTGAGGAACTAAGGATCTCAAAAGCTAGAGAGCTAAGAGTCAAGCTAAAATCCTAAGCTAAAGAAGCACTGAAGACCCCTTCTACTTCTCCAAGCTATCTTAAATACCCCTCAACTTCCTACTCTTCCTACTCTTCCTACTCTTCCTACTCTTTCATCTCTGTCAGATGGTTTCTTGCTCTGCCTCTTGACCTAGGGTTAACATTACTAAACCTTCTGTACAGAAAGTTCTTGGATTAAAGGTGTATGTTAGGCATAAACCACCCCAAACAAAAGGTAGGTTTTTACAGTTCAAATCTCAGGGATCACATTGGGATCAAAGATCCTGTAACACTTTTTGTGATCTTTTGGTGAAAATACAGCTACTTTTAGCCCTTGTGCAAAAACATGTCTGCCTCAGGATAAATTGGGGAGTTTTGAATTGTGTAGGGAGAAAATACCAAAATAGAATAGTATATACTCTATTATAGGGTTCTTAGTGTTTACTTTTATGATGATCTATAATGAAAAGGAGCAAACTGAGCAAGGAAAAATACAAAATATACAATTTGAGGAGAAAAGGGATTCCAAGAATCAGAATGGATCTAAGTCCTATGTTTAAGGAGATACACAAATTAAAGAAAAACTTGATATTAAATAGGAAAAGGAAGTAGTGACCTCAATCATCTTGTAAAAAGGAATTAAGGAAAAGCTTAGAATTTGATGTGGTGTCACATGCCTTTAGTCAGCATTCTGGATGCAGAGGCAAATGGATGTCATGTAAAATGAATCCATGACTCTAGCATGAAAAATACATTGCATCTTTCTTGTATCCAAAACAAATACCCTATGAATAACACTGCCAAGTTGGGCAGCCAGCTTAACATGGCCCAAAATATCTAGGGTCTCATTGGCAGAAATTTTAGCAATTGATTTTTAGGAACAAGTAACATCTAGGGCCATTTTCTTTCATAAATTGAAGCTTTACCTTGATCTCCTTGAAGGCAACTTTTTGATCATACCAGCGTAAGTGGGTAACCTCTTTTTAACAATATTAATCTCTATAACAAAAATAATCTCTTTTGCAGTACCTCATTTCATTAAAATACTCCCTGGTGATCTCCTTTCCAAACTACATATGTACTTTGGTAATTTGAATGAGAATGGCTCCACAGATTCATATTTAAATACTTGATTTTTTTTTTGAAGGTTTAAAAAGCATATACAACATATACAGTGTTTCAAAGCTGCTCAAAATGCAGCCTTATTAGAGGAGGTATGTCACTAGGATTGGGTTTAAGGTTTCAAGAGACTCACACCATTCCTTCTGTTCATTCTCCCCCCCCCTCTCTCTCTCTGTATGTATGTATATATAATATATGTATATATATATATATATATATATTATATATATACATATCCCTCTGCCTCCTGCTCTCAGCTGTCTTTATCATCACTCTGCCTTTGTTTTGTCATCATGGATCCTATGACTCTAAAATTGTAAGAATAATTAAATGTTATTTTATTATCTTTGCAATATTACTGTGTCACAGTACAATGTTATTGAGAAACAAGTTCATAGGAGGGAGTAGGCTCTTGTTTGGACAGGCCTGGCAATATGGTTTTCTAAATTTAATGTGGAAGACATGGGTATTTTGGACTAGCAACTCAGTTGAATGCTGTAGGCAGAATTTAATGAGTCATCCTAGTAAAAATTTGGAAGGCAGTATTTCTGAAAGTTATATATATATATATATATATATATATATATATATATATATATATATATATATATATATATATATATATGTGTGTGTGTGTGTGTGTGTGTGTGTGTGTGTGTGTGTGTGTGATATACTGTGGAGGCCAGGATCCAGAAATTTGAGATGGTAGTAATATTTGCAGCTAGGCTTAAGATCATTTATGTACATACCCATGTTTGTATTCTAGAAAGCAACTGTAGAGGTGCTCAGTACATAAGACTGGGTATCTCCGAAATAGCAATCTGATGCTGAAGGCCTGAAGGATCCATGTATAGCTGGTGGTTTTAATCTACATTGTAATGCTGAAAATGCTAATTCTTATTTTAACAAAGGACTGAAGCAGCCACAAGATAAATAAACTTGCTAGCATTGGTGAAAAAAAGGAGGAAGAAGGGGAAATTTCTTTTTTCCAAGACTTTTTTATCCGGATTATCCCCAGAAAATGCTACCAGCATTTAGGCTAGGTCATTCTGCATCAAATAACCAGATAAAGAAATGCCCCTGCCCTTAACATCACCCAGTGGTTTGAATTTTAATTGGTTCTAGATCCAGTCAAGCTCATAATCGAGATTAGCCATTACAACTTCCCACTAGTAATAGATGATAAATTTTTGTTGCTGAAACCTTATTATAGGATGTAGAAAAATCTAATACTGAACAAAAATTATACCTGCTTGCTACTATTCTTTATGTCAAAATGTGCTATAGGAGATACTTCTTCAGAAAACACATTATTGATTTACTCAGTGCTAAACTCTGACTGTGAGATCTACCCCCAGTTGAACCAATAACATGGTGGTTGTAAGAAGTCATCAATCATTTTCTGATTGGATTTGAAGCATGTAAAACATACACAGTGTTTCAAGGCTTCTCAAAAAACATATATCTGTGAGGGCGTTGAACCTGGAAAGGAATATATTGCTAAATATATTTTTGCCTAATGATCATGTTCTCAAATTGCTTTCTAAATATTTATATTTATACTCATCGACATGGGTTCTCTTAAATTTTGTCAAAGAAGCTGACTTTAGAAATAAGAAGTAGTGTTTTTGTTAAGATGATGGCACCCTGTACAAACCATTTCTGAGTCACAGAAGAACGGACACTTGGCCAAGTGAGGTAACTTGCTGCTAATCCAAAAACAGCAAAATTTGTGGTTTCCCAGATAAGAGGAGGCATCTCAGGAGCTAGAGACTCACATTTCCAGAACCCCCTCAGACAAGTTGCAGGTCCAAGAGTCACACATGGTCTTGGTTCCTTTCTCCTATTCAAACATGACTCCCAAGTTCTAGAAACAAAAGGCTCTAGCTGTGCCTGAGTATCAGCGTCTTCTTGGCAAGCAAGCTGCAGGACTGCTGATTCCAAAATGCTGGCAACGATTTGTATTCTCCTGGAGAGAAAAGAGAAAATCTGCTGTTAGGTACACATACTATCACCTAGGACTCACTGTATACCCCTGCTATCCGTAGGACAACTCCAGACTGCAGAGATATGCAGATCCAGCTTATGGTTCATGGCTCTACCAGCTATCTTAAGGAAACCTGCAGTACTTCACAAGATCATACAGATTAGAAATCTGCAAACTACTTCCCTGGCTATAGGTCCAACAGGGACACAACCAGCAGAACAGAGATGTAGGCTATGAGAGGAGATTCAGCCCCAGACCAAGACCTAGGGCTCCTCTCACAGGTCTGAGTAAACCAGCAGGCTCCTCTTGGAACAACCAGCAAATCCCAGGGACAACTAGATGGCTAAAGTCCAGCATAAAAACACAATAAACTCTGCCTAGGTAAGCAAGTCCTCAATAGTTCCTGTCTCACAAATATGTCTGTCAGTTATATTGGGCCAGAAGGCTGAAGATGATGGTCCAATGGTATAGAGAGTTTTGGGTGACTGTTCAGGCAGCAAACTGTCTCTGTCACTTTTCTTTCTTTTTTTTCTTTTTCCCTTCTCATTTTGGAAGCTGCTAACCTGCACTTAAGGTTCACTCAAGTAATTAACTTTCATTCCTTGTCAAGTCTCTGATGGGATTGAAGTCTTGATAGTTTAGTCTTACAATTAACCTAAGCTGTTTAGGAGTTAAGATGGTTTTAGATATAGATAGAGGTTTTGAGTTGGCAGAGATGAGAGAGGATAGATATTGATTCTCATTCAGAATTTAATCACTCACCAAGGTAGGAAAAATAATTTCTATAAGGGTGCCAAATGCAATTAACCAAAACACCTTGATTGTAACATTCATATGATTCCTGATTTTCTTGTAGTTCTTCTTGCTGTATGTAATTTTTCCACTTATGTGTAATAATATAAATGTATATGCCAAAATAAATAAATAAATAAATTTAAAAATAACACAATAAACAAAAACCAGGGCAATTTGTAAATATGCTCTAGATATACCTAACACAGTGGAAACTCATGAAAATGAGCTTAAAATTATACTTATGCAGACAGTAGAAACATTTGAAGAAGAAATGAATAAATGCTTCAAATGAATACAGGAAAATATAATAAAACAAATAGAGGCCTTTAAAGAGGGATTGAAAAAAAATCACTTAAAGAAATACAGGAAAACACAATCAAATAGGTGAAGAAAATTAATAGAACAGTTCAACACCTGAAAGTGGAAATAGAATCAGTAAAGAAAACACAAACAAAGAAAATTCAGAAAATGGAAAGCTTAGAGAATATAAAAGGAAACAGAGCAGTAAAAAAAAATATTACATATTATATCACACATTAATCCCCACACATTAATAATGGAAGATTATTAGAGACAGAAACTAAATAGAGAAATAATAAAACTAACATATCATAAATCAAATGGGTCTAATAGATGTCTACAGAACTTATTACCGAAATAAAAAAGAATATAATTTTTTTCTCAGAACCTCTTGAAACCTTCTCCAAAATCAACCATACAGTTGATCACAAAGCCAACTTCAGCCAATACAAGAAAATGGAATTAACCCATTGGTCTTTATCAGGTCACCAGGGATTAAACTGGGCCTCAACATCAATAGAAATAACAGAAGCCTACACACTTATGGAAACTGATCAACTCCTTGCTCAATCACCATTGATTGGGTCAGGAAGAAATAATTAAAGAAATGAAAGATTTCCTAAAATTCAATGAAAATGAAAGGGCAACATACCCAAACTTATCAGTCACAATGAAAGCATTGCTAAGAGGAAAGTTCATAGCAGTGAGTGACTTCATAAAAAGAAATTGGAGAGTTTCCCCCTGGATGGGGAGACCTGGTGGCACTCAAAAGAAGGATAGCAGGCTACCAAGAAGAGACTTGATACCCTATGAGCACATACAGGGGGAGGAAGTGCCCCTCAGTCACAGTCACAGGGGAGGGGAGTAAGGGGAAAATGGGAGGTAGGGAGAAATGGGAGGATACAAGGGATGGGATAACCATTGAGATGTAATAAGAATAAATTAATAAAATAAAAATTTAAAAATCATTAAATCTTACTTCAAAAGCCTGTGTTCCACAAAATTGGAAAATCTAAAGGAAATGGATGGTTTCCTTGATAGATTTCACTTACCAAAGATAAATAAAGAGCTAGTGAACATTTTGAATAGTCCTATAACCCCTAAAGAAATAGAAACAGTCACCAAAAGTTTCCTAACCAAAGAAAAGGCCATGTCCAGATGGTTTTAGCACAGAATTCTGCCAGACATTCAAAGAAGAGTTAATACCAATACTCTTCCAAATATACAACATAGAAAAAGAAGGAGCACTGGCAAAATCAATGAACATTTATGCAAGGATACTCAATAAAGTACTTGCAAACTGAACCCAACAACATATTAAATGCTTAATCCATCATGACCATGTAGGCTTAATCCCTGGAATGCAGGGATGGTCTAACACATGAAAATCCATCAATGGAATCCACCAATAAACAAATCCAAAGAAAAAATTACATTATCATCTCATTAGATGCAGCAGAAGCTTTTCACAAAATCCATCATGCCTTCATGATAAGTCTTCAAGTGATCAGTCATAAAAGGTCCATGCCTAAACATAATATAGTCTACATACAGCAAAACAATATCCAACATCAAATTAAATTGAGAGAAACTGAAAAAAACTCCAAAAAATCAGGAACAAGGAAGCCCACTCTATATCTTTTCAGTATAGTACTTGAATTTCTAGCTATAGCAATAAGTCAACTAAAATGATCAATGGGAAATAAATTGGAAAGGAAGTAGTCAAAGCATCACTATTCACAGATGATATTATAGTATGCATAAATGACCACAATAATTGCACCAGAGAACTCCTACAACTTAAAAAACCTTCAAAAAAGTGGCTGAATATAAGACATATTTAAAATAATCAGTAGCCCTCCTGTATACAAAAAACAAATGGTTTGAGAAAGAAATAAGGGAAACTACATGCTTCACAATGCCACAAATAATATAAAGATTTTTAGTGTAACTCTAAGAAAGAAAGTCAAAGATCTATATGACAAGACTTTCAAGCCTCCAAAGAAAGAAATTGAAGTTATCAAAAGATCAAAATATCTCCCATACTCAGGGATTGGTGTAGAGGAATGTTAATTCAGAAAATAGCTGTTCTGTCAAGAGATCATATCCAAAGACATTCTAGGTATATGTGATTCAGTTCGCAAGAGATCACAAGAAAGGTCTATGTCTTTAATGCAGGAGACAGAGGCAAACAGATCTGAGTTCTAGGCCACATTGGTATAGAGGAAATATCAAGTATAGAAAAGTTTAAATACAGTCATGATGATATACATGCCTTTAATCCCAAACATAGGTAAAGTCAGTAGGTAGAAAGAAACACCCATGTTTGAAAATGAGTCCTAGTTGAGTGGCAGAAAAGTTGATGAGTCAGAGAAGATTTGATAGAATAGGATAGTCCCAACTTTCATGAGAAGAGAGAGGAAAGGGACATAGTTTTTGAGAGAAAGGAGGCAGTTTTTACTAGGATAGTAATAGAGAGATGTGTTATAAAGGGAGAACCAGGCAAGGGTGGAATTATGTATGATAATACAAAAGCTTATGAGACAAGAGACAGAGGAAATAAGAGATGAGAAAATGCTTAATTCTTTTTTTTATTTATTCTTGTTACATCTCAATGTTTTTCCCATGCTTTGTATCCTCCCATTCTTCCCTCTCCCGCCCATTTTCCCATTATTCCCCTCCCCTATGACTGTTCCTGAGGGGGATTACCTCCCCCTGTATATGCTCATAGGGTATCAAGTCTCCTCTTGGCAACCTGCTGTCCTTCCTCTGAGTGCCACCAGGTCTCCCCCTCCAGGGGACATGGTCAAATGTGAGGCACCAGAGTACATGAGAAACTCATATCCCACTCTCCACTCAACTGTGGAGAATGTTCTGACCGTTGGCTAGATCTGGGTAGGGCCTTAAAGTTTACCACCTGTATTGTCCTTGGCTGGTGCCTTAGTTTGAGCGGGACACCTGGGCCCAAATCTGCATATCATAATGTTCTATTTGTAGGTTTCTAGGACCCTCTGGATCCTTCTACTTTGCTATTCTCCCATGCTTCTCTCATTTAGAGTCCCAATAGGATGTCCTCCCCTCTGTCCCAGTTTCCTGAGAAATGGGGCTTGGAACTAAACAGAGAATTCTCAACAGAGGAATATCAAATGGCTGAGAAACACTTAAAGAAATGCTCAACCTCCTTAGTCATCAGGGAAATGCAAATCAAAATAACTCTGAGATTCCATCTTACACCCATCAGAATGGCTAAGATCAAAAATTCAAGTGACACCACATGCTGGCGAGGATGTGGGGAGAGAGTAACACTCCTTCATTGCTGGTGGGAATGCAAACTAGTACAGCCACTTTGGAAATCTATCTGGTGCTATCTCAGAAAAATGGGAATAGGACTTCCTCAAGACCCAGCTATTCTACTCCTTGGAATATACCCGGAAGATGCTCCAGCATTTGCTCAACCATGTTCATAGCAGCCTTATTCATAATAGCCAGAACATGGAAACAGCCAAGTGTCCCTCAGTAGAAGAATGGATAAAGAAACTGTGGTACATATACACTATGGAATACTACTCAGCTATTAAAAATAAGGAATTCTCAAAATTTGTGGATAAATGGATTGAGCTGGAAATGATCATAATGAGTGAGTTAACCCAGAAGCAGAAAGACTCAAATGGTATATACTCACTTATATCTGCATACTAGCCCACGGGGCATGTCCCACGAAAATGCTTAATTCTGAACCTATGGTACCTAAGATATTGATGATCAAGGTAGGACAGCCCATTGAAAAATTTTAAGAAGCCTGGTTTACTGGAATGGAGGCGAGCTCACTGGCATGGAGCTGGGCATATGATACTGCCTAAATGTTAATTTTATGGATCATAAAGATCAAATTTACCTTGAGAAATAGAAAGGGGAAATAAAATTAGCTAACAAGCACTGGACTGTAAACTGGGCTTGTTGATGCACACATTTAATCCCAGGTTCAGGTAGAAGTAGGCAGAAGTCTGTGTATTAGGAGGCCAGCCTCATCTACAAAAGTCATGACTCAAGGAAGAGATACACAAAGACATCAATGGAGATGATGCAAAAAGCAGACAACTTACCAATCCTAGCTGAAGAGAGTCAGATAGTTTCAGACTGGCAGACTTGAAACCTTAGTGCTGAAATGGACTGTTGCTGGAGGACAGATGATCAGGACAACAATTATGGAAGATCATAGTGTCAATGGTTGAGTGGTTCTTCATACGGACATTTGGACTGTAAAGACTGTGAGATTCATAATTGTTTCTATTGTAAAATTTAATCTGTGTACAATTTTTAGCTTTAACAGAATGGTGGAAGTTGTAGAAACATGTTAATTCAGAACATGGCTATTCTGGCAAGTGATCATGGCAGTCTAAAAACCTGCTAGGTTTATGTGATCTGGTTGGTAAGAGATCATATGCAAAAATCTTCTAGATGTGTGGGTGATCTGCCTGGGATACAAACATGCCTTTAATGAAGGAGACAGAGACAAATAGATCTGCGTTCAAGCCTAGCTTTGTATAAAGTAAGTATCATGTAAAGAAAAGCTTAAATCCAGGCATGGTAACACATGCCTTTAATCTCAATTAAAGGTAAATTTACTTTGTAGAAGTAAGCACTCATGTTTGAAAATGATGTCTAGTTGAGTGGAAGAATCAGAGAAGATTTGACAAAATAGGATATGTCCAACTCTCAAAAGAAGAGACTCAGCTTTACAGAAAGAGGAGGCAGTTTTTACCAAGACAGTAATAGAAAGATGGGTTGCAGAGAGAGAACTCAGGTGAAGACAAATGGGCCATAAAATGAGAAGAAGTCAGAAGATTAGAACAGGTTGCTGAGTTTGTTTGAGGCTGTACAAAGCAATTCTTGGCCAAAAAAGAAGTCAGATTAAATAAGTTAGCTGGGAGAAGAGTTTGAGCCAGAACAGCTGAGTTGAACTGGCCAGCCCAGAGCTCAGAAAGAACAAGTAAGGATGATCTTATTAAGCAGTAATCTCAAAGGCTAAAACATTCTAGGCCTAGATTAGATTGTATGAACACTAGAAATTTCCTGGACCAGGCCTAAGTTAGCAGAAGGAGGCAGTTAGCCTTCCAAACAAGAATTGAGCCAGGCAAATGAAAGTTCCTTTAGAGATTGGTAGGACTAAAATAGTAAATATGGCCATCTTTCCAAAAGGAACATACAAACTCATTGTGATCCCTATCAAAATGCCAAGACAATTCTTTACAGACCTTGAAAGAACAATTCTAAATTTCGTATAGAAATTAAAAAAAAAAAAAAAAAAAAAAAAAAAAGGAGTAGCTTAAACAATCCTATACAATAAAAGAATTTCTAGAGGTTTTTCCATTTCTTACTTCAAGCTATACGATGGAGCAATAGTAATAAAATTGCATATTATTGGCATAGAAGTAGACCTGTTCATTAATGGAATCAAGTAAAAAGTGCAGAAATAAACTCACATATTTAGGTACACTTGATTTTTTATAAAAGAGCCAAAATCATACAATGGAAAAAAGAAAGCATCTTCTGCAAATGGTGCTGCTCTAACTGGATGTCTACATTAGAGAAATGCACATAGATCCATTTTTTATCACTCTGCATAAAACTCAAATCCAAATGGATGAAAGACCTCAATAGAACAAGATGGAAGTCTGCAGACTACAAAAAGATCTTCACCAATCCTACATCCAACAAAGGGCTTATATTCAAAATATGTAAAGACTCAAAAAAATTGAACACCAACAAACAAAATAATCCAATAAAAATGGGTTACAGACATAAGCATACAATTCTCATCAGAGGAATCTAGATTGCCAAGAAACAGTTAAAGAAATGCTCAGTGACCTTAGTAATCAGGGAAATGCAAATCAAAATGACTCTGAAATTCCACCTTACACTTGCTAGAATGGCTATGATAAAAAACTCAAGTGACAGTACATGGTGGCAAGAATGTAGAGAAAGGGGAACACTCCTTCATAGTTGGTGGGAGTACAAACATGTACAAAACAATTTGGAAATCAATCTGGCACTTTCTCAGAAATTTGGGAATTGTCTGTCTCAAGATCCACCCACACCACTTCTGGGTACATACCCAAAAGATGCCACACCATGAATTAAGGACATTTGCCCAACTATGACTCCTATTAGCAGGGACTATAGTGACTGGGGAAAACACTCTTTAACTTGCCAAGACTCTTAGTGGATGGAGGGGAACATCAACACATCCACAAAAACTTCACCTCAAAATGTTTCCTGCCTACAAGATGTTCTGGGATAAAAGAGCACATAGAGCCAAAATTGAGGGAATGTCCAACCAATGCCTGGTTCAACCCAAGACCTACCCCATGTAAGAGAGCCAACCCCTGACACTATTGAGGATCTTCTGCTATGCTTGTTGACAGCAGCTTAGCAGCAGAGTTGTCATCTGAGAAGCTCCACCCTTAAGCAGATCAAAACAGATGCTGATACTCACAGCCAAACAGTAGGCAAAGAATAGGGAGTCTTGTGGAAATGTTGTGGGGGTGGAGGTGAATGAGAAAAGGACCTGGAGGTGACAGGCACTCCATGAGAAGACCAACAGAGCCAAATATACAGGGCCCAGTGGGGCTTAGGGAGACTGAAGTACCAACCAAGGACCATGCATGGATTGGACTTAGGCTCCCTACTCATATGTAGCTGATGGGCAGCTAAGGCTTCATGTCTCTGACATAGACTCTATTGTCAGTTTTTTTTTTTTTTTTTTTTTTATCATTTCTCCAAGGCGGGACTGCCTTTCCAAGCCACAGAGGAAGTGAACATACAAATGTACACATCAAGACCTAATTTGACTTGATGAGCTGGGGTGGCTTGGTAAGAATAGATGAGGGGGATGAGGGAAGAGAGAGGGAGGATGGGACAGGAAGGAGAGGGAGTAAGGGGCTAAGACTGAGATATAAACATAATAAATAAGTAGATTTATCAAAAAATAATAAGCACTGGTTAATACAGACAATTATAACTGGCCAAAGGGCTAAAATGAATGACTGTAAATACTCTGTTGGGATGTGGCCTGGTTGCTGCTCAAGTAGACACATTCAAGTATCCCAAAATGTTTGTAACCTTGCCTAAGAACTTATTCCTGTTTGAACAATAAAAAGGCAAAACACCAGGACAGGGCAAATGGGATTGGCATGGCTAAGGTTCGTGGGATTTTTGGAGACATTCTTGAAGAGATGAGGTCATGAGAGAGGAAGTGGAAAAGGAAAGAAGCTTGTCCCATGGGTTATGTGGAGTAAGAAGCACATGGCGAGCATGGATGGAGATTTGGCCCAGGTAATAATAATTCGCAAGTATTTGGGATTAAGGATGGGAGGTAGCTTGATAGAAATTATTAGAAGCATAGGGTATGGGATTTTGGCAGAGAAATATAGAAAGTAGTTTAGGTGATTAATTTCTGCCCTGCCACAGGTAAACCAAGGCTATTTTAAAATATAACAATTGTCTGTGTTTCATTGATTGCTAGTGGGTTAGAAAATACTGCCATACAGAACATTCTCCACGGTTGAGTGGAGAGTGGGGTATGACTTTCACACGTACTCTGGTGCCTCACATTTGACCATGTCCCCTGGAGGGGGAGACCTGGTGGCACTCAGAGGAAGGATAGCAGGTTACCAAGAAGAGACTTGATACCCTATGAGCACATACAGGGGGAGGAAATCCCCCTCAGGAACAGTCATAGGGGAGGGGAATAAGGGGAAAATGGGAGGGAGGGAAGGAAGAAAAAAATTAAAAATTAAAAAAAAGAAAATACTGCCATAATAATATTATATGGCTAATAATAAACATTTATTAGGACCTACTTCTAAATTAACCACAACTATTCTCAACTGTCATTGTGACATCTATATTAACTTCCCCTCCTTAAGACACTGGGAATGTATTATAAGAGGGTGCAGAAAGAATATAAGAGCCATAATGTCAGGAAAACCTCTCTGAAATCCTTTTTTCTGGATGTGACACAGCTATTACAATCATGAAACCTACACACTAAACCTTTACATAGGAGACAAAAGTGATTGTGAGTGAGAGTAATAAAGCTTTATTGCTACATGTATGAAATATTCAAAGAATAAATTTAATCAACAAGAAAATATTTGCAACAAAACAAGATCTATGAACACAGAGGTTTATTAACATATAAAGGCATAGAGAACAGATAAGAAAATGTTCACGTTATAGTATATATAAAACACTGTTTATACAGAACAATGAAAATATATTGTATTCTATGAGAGAGAAAAAAGACACACATACAGGTAGCACCACAAATATAACAGCTAATTTATTAAAAGAAACATTAGAATGCAGAGATCATAAATGATATATTTAAAACACTGAAAAAAAAGATGACAATTTTGACTACTATGTCAAACTATACTACAATTGATTTAGAAAGCACTCCACAATTATAACAAGCTAAATAATTCATGACCACTAAGCAGTTCTATAGAAGACACTAGAAGCAAGTTTTAAGAATTAAAAGAAGAATTAGCATATCCAAGAATTACAAAGAAAAAAAAGTTAAGAAATAAGGATAGAAAGACACCAAATAGTACAAATTAAATGGATAAAGATTAACTACCTTTCAACAGTATATTTAATATTAATAGTCTTATGCAGTGTTCAAAAGAAAGACAAGCATATTGCTTTAAAAGCTCAGAATTCCTTTATTTGTAACCTTCAAACATATACCTCAAAGACAAATAGTATGGTAAGATGAAAAAATGAAAAAAGATAGTTACTCCAAGCAAATGAGCACTCTTCTAATTACTCTTCTAATACATGAAAAAGAGACTTAAAAACAAAAATAATCAAAATTATACTAATAAACATATACTAAATTAAGAAGACATTATAATTCTAACCATGTATGCCCTCAACACTGATGAATTCTGTTTCAGGAAACAAATATACTAGATATAAACTCACAGGTTAACACGAACGCAATGATAATGAGCCATTGGAATGCCAAATGCTCAGCTATAGACATATCTCTCTGACAAATATTAAACACAAATATAAACTTAGATAAAATCATAGATCAAATGGACTTACCATACATCTACAGAATATTCTTCCTTTACATTAAGTACAAATTGTTCTCAACATTCCTTGGATCTTTAATATAAATAATATATTAAGATAAAATCAATGTCTCCAAAAACATGAAAAACTGACATACTTCTTTTATTCTGTCTGACTAAAGGTGTATAAAGTTGGGATAGCAAGAGAAACTACAGAAAATTCATAAAATCATTTAAAATAAACTACAAAAGGAGTGAAAATCATGAACACATTTTAAAATAACCAAAAATAGAAATGAATTATTGAAATCAATAAATAAAAAAGAAAATGTCTATAAGTGAACAACAGTGGAGACATAACATACCAAAAAATCTATAATGATACAATAATAGCAATCCTATGAGAACGCAGTTTTAAACATATATATATATATAAAATCAACACAATATAAAGAAAATAGATGATACAGTTTAGGACCTTATGAGGGGGAAAAAGCAAATACAATATAAAATCAAGAAATAAGAGGCTATTGAAATGTGGATAAAAATATTTAGATAGAAACAAGATAAAGACAGTCAAACAAATAATTGAGTCCTTGCAAAGATAAATGTTACAATATTATGTAAAAAACACATGAGAGAAGAACCAAGTAGGAAATTTTGACATGAAAACAATGAATTGTGGCTTAGAAAGATGGTATAATGCTTAAGAGTTCTTGTTTTCTTTCAAAGGACCCCAGTTCTGTTTCCAGTACTCATGTTGGAGGACTCACAAACACATTTAACTACAGCTGTGGAGAAATTTAATCCAGCATCAGGTCTACTCTTGAAAGGAATCATATCTAAAGACCTAGGTTTGTGTCTTCCCACTGGAATGCACACCATTAATCCTTTAGGCCATTAGTAAACACTTTTGACCCCAAACAATGACATGTAATTGAGGGACAGACAAAGTGACACATCAGAGAAATATTTGACAGAACAAGTCAAAGATAGGTTTTGCCCAGATCTCATGAGAGAGATAGAAAAATTAAGAGCAGCATACAGAGAGAGAGAGAGAGAGAGAGAGAGAGAGAGAGAGAGAGAGAGAGAGAGAGAGAGAGAGAGAGAGAGATAGTACAATAAGGTGGAGAATACAGCACATGAATACAGGAGCATGGGCTGAGACAGTACAGCAGAGTTCAGAAGTGTAGAACAGTTCAGTGCAGTTCAATTGAGTGTAAGTTGAGTTCATGCAGTTCATTTTGTGGAGTTTGGAGGCAATTTTTCCAAGCAGAGAAATTCACTGAGAGGCATAGAGAAGAAGCCCATTTGAATCAGGAAACTTGAAGTGGAGTTTAAGCCTCCAGCCACAATTCAGAAAGAACTAGAAAGGGAGATCGTATTCAGCAATAAGTCTTGGAGGCTGAAAATATTCTAGGCTTAGGTTAGCAGACAGAGGCTGGAAGCTGAAGCCTTCAAGGTCTAGGCTTGCAGAAGATTAGATTGTATAGAAGCTGGAGGCTTCTAGGATTAGGCCTTTAGATAGTTAGATAGCAACACTCTGGGCTCAGCCCAAGCCATGTATTAGTAAAGCTTGGGAACCATTCATTTCATCCCTTCATCTGAGGAAATAAAATCTGTATTTACATCTGCTCTAGGCCTTCCTCAGGCCTCTGAATTGAACAGAATTGTCAAAAATTAAAAAAAAAAAACTATGAATGATTTATTAATGCTTTAAGTCTTGTTTTTAACAAATTCTCAATTGTTCCATTTTACCAAAAAACTCAGGATCCAGATGCTTGGGAGAAAGTCAGCTAGCTTAGAGAGGCAGAGAAGGCACCCATCTGACCTTCCTTCTCAGCTAAAATTAAAAAAAAAAAAAAAAAAAGGGAAACTCTCCCTCTCCATGCCATATCAAAAAAAAAAAAAAAAAAAAAAATCCTCAAACTGAATGTCCCTCTCTTCTACTTCCTCATGATGTCCTTTTATTCTTTGGGTTTTTTTTCCTATGTTCACTCCCTGTCAACTGGTTGATTGCTTTACCCCTCGATCTACCATTAATTTTATTTCATCCTGTTTACAATACTCAAGCAGAAAGCTCTTGGATTAAAATTGTGTGCTGAGACTGGGCTACACAATAACTAGAAACAGGATTTTCCAGTAAACAACACAATTTTGGTGCTCTCAGTGTGTTCAAATATTGTGCAAATTTCCCCTCTTTTGTCTAAATAAAAAGGAAAGATTTTAAGTCTAACAGAGTAAAACTGTTTACAATAATGAAATTGTTTCTGTCAGTCTTCCCACAATGTCCAGCTTTGTTGAATTTAGCAGTCTTAAGATTAAGTATTTTTGAGTTCAAAGTTCTGTAAAACATCAGTCTCATATGAACTCAGCAATTTGAATGTCCTGAGGAGTTTGTAGTCCTAAGTACATAGTGTTTCTTAGCTTAGCAGCAATCCTTGCTTTGTTAATGTTACCACAATCCATGTGGGTTCTTCATTGAAAGTGCCCATCATCTTCTTGGAGACCTCAAAGGTTACTATAACAAATGCTAGAAAACAAACATTTTAAATGCCATATTCAACAGGTGTCCAAAAATTTTGAGGTCCACACTCTATTAAATATATCTGAAGTATACAAATTTTGTTCAGACTCAAAGCTAAAAACTATTTTCTGGAATTAGTACTCTATATGACTATTAGTATCATGACCAAAAGTTTATCTATACATAAGAATCCTATAGATTTTGAGATAATATTTATACTTAAGAAGCATTTTATGGTCAATTAAACCTCCAAAGATTATGAGATTACTGGCAATATAATAGTTCCTTATTTTTCTGTATTCCTTCTGATCTGAAACAGAGATTTTGGATTTTCACTTAACAAGGATGCATGTGAGAGTTTAAAGAAGGAGAAAGCTACACACCAAACTCAACATCTGATTTGATTTTTAATTATATTTGAACCACATGTAGACCATTTGTTTCTTATATCTGAGGAGGCCAGAAAAGCCGAGCTGGAGGTGGGCAATAACCCTTGGTCAATTTACTCTTTTCATTAGTACTTTTTATCTGAATTATCCATCCTCTATCTTCAGATGTTACACTTGTCCATTGGTCTGTGGATTAATTAGTTGAATGGTTAAAATCAAAACTGCCCTAACCCTGGGCAACCCTAACTCTGGGCAGGAGTGAAAATTTCCTTTTCTAGCAGGTTATATCTTTGCTAGGACAAAATGTTCTTTGTCAACAGAGAAAAGTATTATTTTTTTAATGAAATTAAATTCTTTCCAAAATTTGCAACTAATATAACTTAGTTTGTGTGGATAAATATACCTATATCACCTTTCTCTTTATATATAAATTCAAAGTTTAAGTGTATTTATTTTTAGAGCATAAAGGACATTCATTTTGCATTTCACCCAGCCATTTGGAAGCAAACTTTTACATCTCTGTAATTCTATGTACTTGCCTCTGCTTCCCAAGTGTTGGTATTATAGGTATGTGTCTCCCATGTACTGGGATTGAAGGTGTGAACCACCAGCTGGCTATGAATTCTTTATAATATTTTACTCATAAGGTTGTCCTTGTTTAATTTGGTTCTCTATTTCCTTTTACATTTTACTGTTGGGGTAAACTTTCAAGTTTCATCATTATTGCTGATTTGTTTTGAATTTGTTCCCTGGAAATTTTTAATATTCTAGTCTTAATTAAATATGATGGCAATTTATCCATGATTTAATTATTTTCTAACATGTTTCTATCTTGCCTGTAGGAGTTACATAAAATTTGATGTCTCTGCTAAGTTTTTCTAGGCTTTCCAATTTCCATTCGTGCCTCTCATGTGTCTTCAACATTTAAAGACATTTTGTATTTTGAAGATCATATATGTATACCGTTGCACAAACCATGGATTAGAGATGATAGACATTTTTTTCCTAGTTGTTTGCCTCATAGCCCATAGTGGTTTTGTGGTTCCTTCCTCAGTACTGGCCATTCAATCCCCTGGTATATGAGCTGCAATTTTCCATTAGCTTTTGTTCCATCAGAGGTTGGTATACCATCAGTAAACTATATGTTAGCCAAATATAGTGACCATTTCATTGGTCCTCATAGTTCAATAGTAAATTGAACTGTCTGTAAAGATTTTTATAATGATCTGTAAGTATGGTATGTAATTTCTCTAGTACACAAACATAACAATTAGGAGTTTTATCTGAGCTTTGTCTCTAGATGGTGGGACTAAAGACATACACCACCACCACCTTGTTAATTGTAACTCTGGAATTTAGAAAACAACTAATTTAAAGAGATCAGCCTATCTCTCTGGAGATTAAAAGCATGGGCGACCAGACCACCACCCTGCTCATGTATTTTATCTTAGTTATAGAACATTCCAACTCTTAAAGATTTAGAAAACAAGTTTGAACTTTAGTAATCTTATGAATTTACTTAGAATATTTAAAATTACTCAAATGTGTTTTTAATATTACATTTTTTTTTTTATTTAGGAAGAGAACTCTAAAGCTGTTGTCTAAGATTGCAATCTACAGTCTAACATTGTAGCATGGAATTAATACATATGGCTTAAGAAAACCCATTTCCCATTTATTGCAAATAAAGGAAGTTTGGCAAATTATTATTTGAAAATATCATTGATGTTTATATTTTATTTTTTCATGCCTGATCAAATGAATAACATTTGTTATTCTTTATTAGTTTCAACTGAATGACTGAGCTGTAACTGCTCTTTATTCAGGACATCTCTTTGGTTTAAATATAATCTTTACCAATTTTAGTGGTATCCACACCTTTTCTTCTTCTGTGGAAACAAAGGTAAAGCCTCTTCCCCAGCATAACACATATCCACATTTCTATTCTGAGATAAACACATCTTTAAAATATATAGGTTTATTTAATTCAGCATTTTCTACTATCTAAAGTCTTTCCACAGTTGTTGGTCATTTCTCATTAGCATTTAAAAATTTTTAATTTAATAAAGCACTATGTAATCTATCTCTGAGTTTCTTTATTACCACTTTCTTTGTTAAGCACATCTTTTACAATACAATTAGATATGTATATATTTGCTTGTCTTGTAGGATTGTGTAGTATACCTATAGTATGGTTTATGTTCTAATATGCAAAACTATTTCATTTTACTAGAGACATATGATGGAACATTGTCAGTCTTCATTTCTACTAGAATTCCCATAATATCCATAACTTCTTTTTTTTATTTTTTCCACAACTTCTAATAAAAGTGAAATTACAGAATTAACTTTTTCAGAATTTAAAGCAGTTACCCACTGAAATATTGATTATACTTTTAGTTTTGCAGACTCTGTAAAATTAAACACATCCATTTGCAAAATTTAATTTCTTTGAGTACCCTTTGGATTATTTTGTGCAGGTAGTGGAGTTTAGTTATGTAAAGTACAAGTGCAATATTCCCTTATAATTTCCTTGGCTTGTTGCCAAATGATAGAAAAAAAATTTCTTCCAGCTTTTGCTGTTAACATGGTGTTTCTTATGAAATTCTGAAACTTCTAACATATTTCATATTAATAACTTTTTTTTCAATATTACCTTGTAATCCAGGGACTGGTAGACAGTTTTGGGATCCAATATGTGTTATATACAATGGATGATTTTTATTTCTGATTACTAGTTGTAGTTGAAAATATAGAAAAGTTAATTCTCAATCATCTGGAATAAGTTCAGCGGTTTCAATATATAAAATAATTATTTCTACATATAGTCAGTAACTGTATTAGGAGATTCAGGAATATTTCATAAGACCACAATTATGGCATACAGCTTTGATTTTTTAACTGAATTATAAGGGCTTTGAGCAACTTTACTTATTTTTCCTAACTTATAACCTGTCTTTCCTAATTTATTTGCATCAGTATAGAATGCAGAGGCTCCAGAAATTGGTATGTTTGAAGTCATTAGAACAGGAAACAACTTCCTGGACAGAATAACAACACCTTAGGCTCTAAGATCAACAATTTATAATGCAATCTCATAAAACTAAAAAGCTTCTGTAAGGCAAAGGACACTGTCAACAGAACAAAGCACAGCCCACAGACTGGGAAAAAGTTCTTGACCAAATGTATATCTGACAGAGGGCTAATATGCAAAATATATAAAGAACTTGAGAACGTAAGTACCAGTAAACCAAATAATCTAATTAACAAATGAGGTACAGAACTAAACAGAGAATTCTCAACAGAGGTATATCAAATGGCCAAGAAATAACAACAAAAAAATGCTAAACGTCATTAGTCATTATGGATATGCAAATTAAAACAACTCTGAGATTCCACTATTCAGAATGGCTAAGATCAGAAATTCAAGTGACAGCATATGCTGGCAAGGATGTAGAGAAAGAAGAGGACTCCTCTGTAGCTGGTGAGTATGAACTTGTACAACCATATTGAAAATCAGTCTCGGAACATTGGGACTAACTCTACCTCAAGACCTAGCCATACCACCCCTGGACGTATAACTGAAAGATGCTCCATCATAAAGCAAAAGCGTTTGCTCTACTATGTTAATAGAAGCTTTATTACTAATAGCTAGATTTTGGAAACAACTCAGATGTCCTTCAACCAAAAATTGATAAAGAAATTGTGGTACATTTACACAATGGAATACTATTCAACTATTAAACACAAAGAAAAATTGAAATTTGCAGGCAAATGGATGGAACTATAAAAGATGATTCTGAGTGAGATAACCCAGACCCAGAAAGACATGCATGATATATACTCACTTATAAGCAGATATTAGCCATATAATACATGATAACAACTCTACAATCCATATAATCAAAGAAGTAAAATAATAAGGATGACCCTAAGGAGGATGCTTAATTCTTATTCATAAGGGCAAGTGGAATAGACCACTGGAAGTGCTTGAATAGGGAACAGATTGTGAGCCTACTATAGTGCTCTTCTGTAATACTCCACCTTGCAAGATATGAAAACAGATGCTGAGAGTCACTGGCAAACTTTGGGGAAGAGTGCAGTGAGACTTAAGGAAGAGATGGGATATAGAAAGACCTGAGGCATACAGGAGCACCACAAGGAGAACAACAGAGCCAACAGACCTTGGCCAAGATGGACCTTTAGAGACTGATGCACCAAACAACAACCATGCATGGAAAGGACGTAGGTCCTCTGCTAAGATATAACCAACAGGCAGCACATTCTCCATGTGAGCATATAATAAAGGACTGCCTCTGACATGGACTCTGCTGCTCACTCATTGACACTTCCCCTTCGCAGGCTGCCTAGCTAGGCCTCAGAGGAAGAGGATGTCAACAGTTTAAAGGAGTCTTGATAGGCTGGGGTCAGATAGTCGGGGAGAAAGGCGTCTCCTTTTTTGAGGACTGGTGGAGGAGAAAGGGAGGAAAGAAGGAATGGTCAACCATGAACAAACCAGGGAATTGGTTACAATCAGGTTGTAACATGAATAAATTAAAACTAAGCAAATTAAGAAAAATATTAATTTCTCTGTTGATGGGGTTTTTTAAGTGCTGGGTAATATTGATTGAATCAGATTTCATTATTGGGGTCTGAGGAAGGGTCCTTGGGATGTTTCCTGTTTACCTTGCCTTTCCCTAGTTGGTGTGCATCCTTAGTCCAATGTCAGCATTTGCCACACCTTCTGGATACTTCAGAAGGCTGGAGCTATATTTTTGTATTATCTCTAGAAAAAGCATTTTTCTGGGAAACCTTTTTCTATTTTCAAATGACCTTGCTTACCACAATTCAAGCATCTGACATTTTTAAATTAAAACTTTTAGAACTTATTTCTCCTATCAGATTAATTTCATAAACATGAGATCCAGTATCAGCTGTATTTCCAATCCATTCATCTACTGATGTTAATATTGATTTTAAAGTACTGATGACCTTTTGTAACCCATTTTTGCAAGCCAAAGTTTCAATTATTATTCATCTGAATTCTCAATCTGATATTATTATATTTACAGATGAAGTCAATCATTGCAAAAAATAAGCTGAGGCTTCTTTTGGACCTTGTATAATAGCTCTCCCTCTCCATACCATCTCAAAAACACTTCAAACTGGACATCCCTTCCTGGTATATAAATTTATGTAAAGGTATTATGTGCATTGCAGAGATTCATTAATAAAAATAGATAGCTTTTAGATATCCTGAAAGTTAATGGTTAACTGATAACACATACAGTTAAATGTTATCTCTATTTTTTTGGTGTTTTGTTTTGAGTCCCGTTCTCCACTGCCCCAAGCCATAGCCTTGGATATCCTAGGATAACTTTTAGACCAGGCTGGCCTTGAACTCAAAACAATCTGCCTGCCTCTCCCTCCCTTCGCCCTGGGGTTACAGGTGTACACCATCACACCCAACTAAATATTTCTTATAACAAACATGAATACTGTGATTTGGGACTTAGAAGAATGTTCAGTTGATTATACGTAGCTAAATCAGTGAGAACAGGTGGTTAATTACTTCTTCTTTTTTTAGAACATGATATTGCCTGTAGATTGGGTATGTTAGATTATGGTCTTCCCTATTGGACAATGCTAATCACTCTCAAGAGTAAGAGCCCATGGCCTGAGGAGATCAAATAATCCTTATTGCATCTCTATTCTTAGAAATGAGAGTTACACTTTGGTTTTTCTATATCATAACCTTAGTTCCTAATTTACATTTACAATTCTAGTCAGTACCTAGCCCCTCCATACTCTTTGTTATGTATGCTATGGCAACTAAATAATGTGGTCTGGAACTTCCTGACGTACCTTGAAATGTTCCCTTTGCTTGGGGGACTAATCTGAAGCACCGCTGGCTTTCCTAAGCCATTCTGTCCATTTTGGTTATGCATCTTAATGAAGCACCTCTTAAGGTTTTAAAGAAAAACCATTCTTTTTAAGGTGCTTTATGTTTTAATTAATAATTGTATTTTTCCTTCTTAGTGCTCTTTTGCCTCAAGGCCTGATCTTGGAATCAGATGCCCTTTTCCTAATAGGGCTGATTTCCTGAAAACTAGCTATATGTAACCTCCTTTCCCAGAGTATGCCTGGATGCTCTTATCTTATATCTAACAAGGAATAGGACTGTTCTTAATGCTCAGAACCCTGTGTCACTATGACTCCACCTTAACATTCAGTAAAAGACATAATTAATCAAAGCTCACCAGGTCAGACATCATTTCCCTAGTTTGAACCTCAAAAAGTCTACTCTTGTTGCATCCATTTAACTTAAAGAAAAAAATCACCAAATTTTTGTAGTCTGTAAAGACATCTTAATGTTCAGGAATCTCAGTGAAGAACCAAAGTGTCTTTGCATATTTCCAGTAATTAAATGTTCTATTCTTCCTTTTCCAAGAAGTCTCACAAGTAATGTTAAAACAACTAATGAAACATATCCTGCAAAGAATCTGCTATGATCTGCTTACAACCTTTGTGCACTAAAATTTTCTCCTGTTTTTTTTTACTTAGATTTTTATGTCACATGTATTTTTTTCTCACTTGAAATCCTCTATTCTGAATCTCATAAACAAAGAACCTGTCTCATATCCATAAAAAAATTCTTTAGATACATCAGTATACCTAAACATTTTCAGTGTTTAAATTTAGATGTTGATTATATACTTTCAGTCTTGTAACTTCCAAAGAAACCAAGTCACATATAAATTGCTAATGCATAGGGACTTGGTTTAGCATATCTTGATGGTGTACTAGATTGCTACCCTCTGAATGCAAACTTTTTAAATAAACTCAACCTTTGCTTCATACTGACTTATTCTCAAAAGTTTTTCTTTGATATTTAAGTAATGATCTCAGCTTCTCTTGAATAAGAATTTCTGAGAAAAAAATAACAGGTTTTAAACACAGAAATATAAAATTTGATCTTTTGTACTCAAGGCAAATTGGACCCAAGCCATACTCAGCAATTTGTGTGATGAATCTTCACCATTAGACAAGCAGAGAACTGCAACAGTTTAAAATTGTGATTAAAACAGAATTTGAGATGATTTTCAGTTCTGAAACATCCTCCTACCTTTTGCTTTACTGCTTTAAAGAAGATAAACCATTCAGAGCTACCTATATAAGCTTGAACAAACCGTTTGTCTTGTTTTAAAACTTAGCTTTTTCTAATTGCATATGATGTTAGACATTTCAAAAGTTTATCTTATGGGCCAGTTCAGTAAACACTTCCTAGAGTAGTTGAGCCACATTAACTTTTATGCAGGAATCATACAACACAAGATGTACTTCTGAGTCTGTACTATAAGGACACATTTTTTACCTTGATTTGTAGAAAGGGATCTGCAGGCTTCACTGTTAATGATTTACTCTAAGTTAACCATCAATATATACGCCATACAAACAACAAAATTGGCAAGAATCAAAGACATGTTTGTGAGCTTCAGCCCGCTACAGAGGAAAAAAAAGGTAAGTAGAAAACTACACATATTGTAAATATCAGAGACAAGACTGGCAATCTAACCAGAGAGGTTAGAATAAACTTAGAAATACTGTTTTTCTTTCCCTTTATTCTGTAATTTTCTGGCTAAAGATGAAATGGAAGGCAGATCTTTACTATGCTAATGCATCATCTCTTCAGATTGTTGATTGTCTAAACTGAACAGTTTAAAGACTCAATTACATCTTTTTGCCTATGTGACAGCATGGATCACTTACAATAGGCACTACATGTAAAGCCTCCTAGAATTTCAGATAGAGTTGCTTGTCTAATTGTGTTTCTAGTGTTCTATCTATTACAACTTGGAAAGATTACTTTTACTGACAAAAATTAAAGGTATTATTTTTTCCTTCTTTAGATTATATGTGTTCTTGTTAAGGCTTCTCTTCCCAGTGTCTTCCAATGACAGACATTGAATCAGTAAACTCTCTCACATGTTGCAGAATGAAACTTCACCCCAGATGTAAGATGGTTCAAGATGTCAAGCCTGCAATCTCCTATATTCTCTTTTGCATGAGCTACATATTGACATGATATGTTACTTTGGAGATTCTTGTAAAATTGAGGCACATCATAGTAAATGAACAGAAATTCTATACAGAGTAGTTGCTATATAACAGGGAATTTGCAGTGAGATTGTGTTTCCTAAGAATGTCAGAAGCTAAAGAATGATTAAAAACAATAGATATACTAACACGAATGGGGCAGACACTAAGAGGCCTCTTACACCTACACAAAGAACTACAGGTAACAAAGGAATGCTGACAGTAGGAGAAAAAGTCTTCCAAAGAAAAGAGGATATCAATTCATTATCCATTACCAAATTATCAGTCCTGAAAACATACATACCAGTAGTAGTATACAAATTGAAAGTTTATATTTATATTTTAGAAATATTATTATAATTAACCAAATAATCTAAATTTTCTTTGCTCTGAACTAGATTACTTTTCACCCTTGAGCCTTAAGTGCTAAACTTCTGTTTTAGATATGTGCATTGGGACTGTGCTCCATATTTTATATGGATATAGATTATTTTTAAAATCTCCCCATTCACTGATAGAAATTTGAGTTGATACCACATTTATTTTCTAATTTAAATGATGATTTTATGAGCATAGGTGTACAAAATCCTGTTCAAGACTGTAATATCAATTATCATGGGTAGACACCCACATATTACTGGATTGTATAGTAGTATTAACATAATGAATTGCCATATTGCCTTCAATAATGACTTTACTACATGTATTTTTACCAGCAAAGTGGAATGATTTTAACTTTTCTACTTCCCCCCTAACAATTTCTTTTCTCCCCACCTCTCCTCTATAGAGACTTCAAAGGTCAATAGCAAACTGTTACTTTACTCCACATTTTCCCAATGATTAGTAATGTAAAACACTTCTTCATTTGCTTGTTGCTACAATAAAGTTCCACTAATATTTATCCAAACTCTTTTTGATTCTATTCTTGGGTTTTATTGTTTATAGATACATATTTCTGAGATTTAAATATATAAACTCTCTGTATTCTATTTAGGGCTTAGTCTAGTTTTAGCCCGGTTTTATACATAACATAGGCTAAAGCTCTTTTACGTTTTCAAGAATATTCCAATTTTCCCCCCATAAAATGTTATTCTCCACTGAAAAGTCAATAGTTCCATTTTTGAAAAAAATATTTTATCACATATGTAATATTTATTTACTTATTATCTTTTTTGGGGTGTTGACACACAGGATAGAAATATGTTCCAGTCTGTCCAAGAAATTTCAACAATCTTGCCTTATATTCCTAAACTATGGCATATGATCATCACATGGCCTTTATTTTCTTTGAGGCAGGGTCTCATTATACAGCTTAGCCTATCTATAGACATATGATCTTACTGTCTTAGCCTCCAAAATGCTGAAATGACATCCATGTTCCAAGATAACTTGACTTAAAAAGTTTTAACGTCTTGCTGCATTTTAAAGTAAAAATTTATATAAAATATAATTATATTATTCTTCCTTTCTCTCTCCTGTGACCTACCCTTCCAATGTTTGAATCCCCTTCCTGTAATCATGGCTTGTCCTTCTTTAAACATTGTTACATATAAATTTAAATGAATTAAGACATAAATACAACCAGCTGAGTCCATTTAGCATTACCTACATGAATCTGCTTCTAGGGCTAACTACATAGTTACTGGGAACACTAATTTTTGCTCTATTAGAAGTTAATTGACTATATCAAGTTAGGGCTGATGAGATTTTTATCATCTACATTGGGATGATGACTGTCATTGAAATTGTTCATATTTAGGAAGCTACGTTGTTGTGTTTAATGAATACAGCTTCTATATTATAACAGGAAGGCAAAATTACACAGTAGTCTTTATGGTCCAGTGATGATTAAAATCTTCTGCTCTCTCTTCTGAGATGTTCTCTGAACCTTGAGTACAGGAATTGTATTACAGATGTATTCATTAGGGAGAAAGTGTTTGGGTCATTTGCAGCTCAAATTGTCTAAGCTTTGTGTCCAAATTACATGGTTTCGTGAACAATAGAGATTTGGTTTCTTCACCCTTTAGCTATTTATTATCAAAAAGACGCTTGAATGGTGTGTTTCAGACCAAATACAAACAGCTACAGGCTCTTCCAGCATTCCTCTATCTGCTGCAGGACATGGTTGGCATACCCCACTCTATTCCCTGTACTTTCTAGGGCAGGGCTTTCCTCTCACCATATAATGTGTTCATTTTGTTTCTCTTTCCCTCTCTTTCTCTTTCCCCTTTACATGACGGCCAAGAGCTGCTCGCAATAAACCTACATTTATATAGAACAGTCTTTTCTGAACACAAAACCCTCATTTGCACCTCACTACTTGTTCCTAGTTCCTCATTTTTTTCTTTTTTTCTTTTTAAAAATTTTTTTTATTAATTTATTCTTGTTACATCTCAATGTTTATCCCATCCCTTGTATCCTCCCATTCTTGCCTCCCCCCATTTTCCCATTATTCCCCTCCCCTATGACTGTTCCTGAGGGGGATTATCTCTCCCTGTATATGCTCATAGGGTATCAAGTAAGGAAATGGAAGGAATGTTAGTTCACAAGCAGATCCACTAGCCTGCCTCTGTGTTTCTTAGTAAGCTCTGACATCATCACCTGCCATTTCAGCTGTACACCAGATATAAAGGATTGACCATTTGCCTCTCTCTCTCTCTCTTTCTCTGTCCCCTAAGTCACTTTCCCCTTCTCTCCCTCTCTCTCTCTCTCTCTCTCTCTCACTGTCTCTCTATCTTTTTGTCTCTTTTTCTCTGTCTACCGTCATGGCCCAGGCAGGCCCTAACCCTTCCCCCAAATAAATCTATTCATATTGTTATGTCTGAATTGCTAGATCTGCAAAGACCACCCAGAGTCTGAAGCCCTATGCAAACAAAGCAACCTTTATTTTTTCAGAAGTTCAGTATGCAGGAGTCACATCCCTTTGGTGCCATAAACCCCAATAAAAATGTTCCTGCTAAAAATTGCTTTACCTAAGACTCTATTAGGAACTCCAACTGACTTTCTTGAAGGGGCTTCCACTTTTAATATGTTCCAGAGATTTTGATGACCAGTTTGATTATGTTTTGTTATCTATCTATCTATCTATCTATCTATCTATCCATCCATCCATCAATCCATCTATCTTGCTGTATAATTAATTAATATACTCATTTAACCAAAAATGAAAATACAGTTTTATCATAGATCAGTCTTGGGACCATACAGCATCTCATGCTGATTTTTAATTTTTTTTCTCACAGCAGAATACAGTTCCAATATGTGAATGTATATAAGATATCAACTGGGGTACCATGTTTCCATTATCCATTCATTTATCAGTTGATGGAGATCTACGATGCTTTTAAATCATAACTATTGTGATTTATGGCAGTAATGAATATAATATACTGGTATCACTGTAATATGGCTTAGAATCCTATTGGTATATGCCCAGAATTTGTATAGCAAATTCTTATGGTATTTTTTCATTATTTGTTTTTCCTTTGGGTTATGTGTACAAGTATGTGACTGCTGTGAATTTCTGCACATGAGCTCAAGTACCTGCGGAGGCAAAAGGAAGGTGTTGGATCTTTTGGAACTGGAGTCAGAGGTAGTTGTATAACTTTGGACTTTGGGAATTAAACTTTGGTTCTTTGCAAGAGAAGTAAATGCTCTTAACAACTGAATCTTTTCTTTTGCCCAAGAAAAGGACCTTCCCAGATATGGATGGGAACTTGGGACAGGCACAAGGAAAGTACTGATTCCTAACTCCTGGATGACCAAGGAGAGTGAAGGTAACTTTAGTGTTTGCTTGTTTTTAGAAATCTAAACTATGTAAGGATTTTGACACAAGCATTTGTTTTGATTTTTATTCCTGATAGATGTCATTCTGACTGAGGTCACATGGAATCTTAGTTTTAATCGGTAAAAATAGCTTTTGTTTTTTGTCCTTTTCCTTACTCTCACCAGCACTTTTTTTTTAGTCTATTGCAGAGACATTCTTCCATTGGCATTAGAATATACTCCTTTGGGGTTCTAACAGCCTGAAGACAAGCTGAGACATATAGCCCAATGGAGTGTATCTTGTATGTAGACAGTAATCCTGTCTTATATGTATAGCAGGCAAAGAGTTTCAACCATGTAGTGGGCTGCCTCTTCACTCAATGAGTGATTTCCTTTACTATACTAAGATATTTTAGTTTCAAGAGATTCCTTTTTTAAAAAATATCTCATGATGCATAAAACTTTTTGGAGTGTTTCCTAGCCATTTGTACTCATTCTTTTGAGAACTGTGTAGCTTATTAGTTTTGTTTGTGATAGATAATCTTTACTGTCATATTGACTACATCTGAGATCAAAACCCACGCATGCCTGTGAGAAATTTTCTTAATTGGATCATTTGAATTTGGAAGACTCACTTTAAATCTGGACCACACATTTTTGCTTCAGCCTATATACAAAATAAAATAAAATAGATGAAGAGAAAGAAAGCAGGCTTTTGCTTTTTGTCTGCTTTTACCTGCTTATTCTCACTCTCACTGGCAAGTTTATCTATCCTATTGCTGAGGCTTTCCTTCATCAGCCTTAGACATTTACTTTTTTAAAATTCTAAAATAGACTGAAGATAAGCTCAGTACAACTACTGAATTTTTTCTTGTTTCTTTTTCTTTGAGAGACAGCTACTGCTGGGCTAACCATTGCACAGCCTGTAAATCACTCTAATTAAATACCATTCAATATGTGTTTATTCTGTTTTATTCTGTTCCTTTGGAGAACCGTGACTAACAATAGTTTTAAAGCTTATTTTAAAATGATTATTGATTTGTATGGTTTTTAGATTTTCATATCTTCAGACAGTAATATTTTGTCAGATATAATGATGACAAACACTTTAAACCACTACCTCTTGACTCAATAAATGACTTTTTTTTACTATACAGAAGCATTTTACCTTTATTTAACATTCCAAAAAAGTGTATAACTCAAATTTCTAGCTGGATTTATTACTCTACAGGTCTCAATTAGTCTGTGTTCCTAATTCATTCCATAAGAAATTTCTTCAGGTAATGTAGCCATTCTGTCCTAGATAAGCATTATGTGCATGCCACTTTAATCTATCATTATTACCACATTTTATTTATGAAAACTATAACCCTACTTTTTTATAGTAAGCTTCATTAAAAACTGTGTATACAACCTTGTCGAGTAAAAATCATTATTGAACAACTCAATTCTTCCAAAATGCTAATAACCTAAATAATTATGTTGATTTGGTTAATGAACTACTGGACTCTTTTATATTCACATCAACAGAAGGTATTCATTAGAAGCTTTACAATTCCTATCTGTATCATTTCTAGTATTTAGATTTTGTTTTACATTTTAGTGGAAACAAAACAACTCACCAATTTCTTCTTGATAAATAGTTTAAAAATACAAAAGGAATTATTAGGGATAATATACTTTGGTTTTGCATTTGGAAATTGTTGTCTAATAAAATTGTGTGACTTTACTATGAGATAAAGTTCTTACACTCAAAGAAGTTCAGGAGTGAAGTTAAGAAACTTCTCTTGCTCTTTTTCTAGAACCAGGAAAGTAGACTACTTCACAATCATCAACACTATAGCCTTTGAAGTAACTAGTATCAATCATAAAAATAAAGAATGTAAAGCAAATAAATATTATTTTTTAGTTCTCTTTCCGATATTGTTATACTTAAACATATGTACCAATAACTGTTAGAACACAGATCACACACTATTGATTACTTCCCTTTTTCAAAATCAAGTCACATCTTTGTGTCTAACAATTTTCTTCTTGGTGTCGGTGACCAAGCCAGATAACAACTTTATTCATGATCTATACTCCTTAGAACATAGGACTGGCCAAACTAAATTCTGTGATATGAAGCTTTCTGACACTCCCTGAAAAATTATGAATGTAAGAAAAGTCATTTTGTCTTCCAGCTTTGTGAAGGCAAATCAAAGGCCCTATCATTACATTCAGGACCCTACTATGCTATAAATTCTGGCTCTCTTTCCTATTCACCCATTTAAAGCTATCTATCTAAATGAAGTTTGTATAAATAATATTTTGGAAGAAAACTTACTTCAAATATTTCCTTATATGTTTACTCTAGTATGTTTCATCACTCCTAATATTTGTATAATGTTCTATTTTGATGTCTAATCTTTGAGTTCTGTGATCTCAAGATTAATTTTTATATGAAAACAATCTTTGAAGCATAATTTTATTTCTGCACCTTTCCTAAATCAAGCAACTTTATAAATCTGATTGTATAATACTCAAATATACTTTATAACAATACCTATCTTGTTATCTAATTATCAGCCTTTAACATAGACTAGAATGTATAAAATTTGTCATTTTCAGGGATCTGAAATGTTACATTAATCCAGGGCTCTCAATCCCCTCCAAGATCACACAGACACATAAAAGGTCAAAACACCATTTTTACATGGTTTCTGATGCAATCAAAGCCTTGTTTTACTACTCACAAACTGTGAGTCTAAATTTTATTATGTACCTTGCTCAGTTCCTTATATTATGGATTTTCCCATGATTTCTACAGAATGTCTCATAGTTTAACATTCTGTTTTAATAAATGTATGGTTATCCTCAATTTCTTATTTCATAAAGGTTTATAAGATATTTATGAAATTGACAAGGACTATAAAAATTAAGTTCAGAATATTTTAGGTAAAAAATTCCTAAGAAAACTTCACACATTCTGTAGCTAATGATGCATTAGTAGTTCCAATGTAATATCAGAGAAATGACAGTTTTCCTTCAAATAGATAAGGCCTCCATAGACTCATGTGTTTAAATGCTTAGCCCACAGAGGGTGTCACTACTAGGAGGTGTGGTATTATTGAGGTAGGTGGGACCTTGCTGGAGAATGTGTGTCACTGTAGAGGTGGGCTTTGAGGTCACTTATTCTCAAGCTACACTCAGTGTGGCACAGAGTCCCCTTCTGCTGCATGATGATATGGATGTTAAACTCTAAGCTCCTCTACCATCACATCTGCCTGGACACTGCTATGCTTCCTACCTTGATGATAAGGAACTAAATCTCTCCAACTGTAAGCCAGCCCCAATTAAATGTTTTTCTTTATAAGGGTTGTCTTGGTTATGGTGTTTCTTCACAGCAATGAAACCCTAAGATAACAACAGTGCCCCACCACGTTGTTCATACCATAGGTTAAAATATGTGTTATTTACCCAGATACAACTATAGTATTATTTAAATCTTGTTTTCTGATATTTTCAGAGAAAATCTTGTTTTGATACATTTATTTATTTATTTATTATATTTAACTGTATCATGATAAACCTCATATCTTCCCTCAAATATATGATATAATATATTGTATAGCTTTTGTGCTTACCCACAAAATAAAACACATAAACAATCAAGAACAATAATATCAACAACAAAGCAGAGAAAACATCTCATTGTCAAAGCTGTAGCATGTCACAGTATGTCCCACGCATGGCCCTCTGTCCACACATCTTCACTTGCCAATTATCATTGCAATGCGTCATTGGTCTGGTTCAAAATCTATGGCTTCTGTGACATCATCAATATTGGATCCTCACTGAGAGCCCTCCTGGTTCTCCAATTGCTGCCCCATGTCATGGAGATCCTGCAGCTTTAGAAGAGCCTGTTCATATTTCCCAACAATTCACAGATGATAAAGATTTTTGAGTGGTCCAATTCAGAGCCTTGGATCTGGGCCTGGGTGATACCTGAGCTGGTCAGCCTGCCAGCTCTGCTTTATCCTCATCAACACAACTTACTCTCCAGCACTGCTGCTCCTAGTCCACCCAATGTCACCATCATAAGGAAGCCGGGTCAGCTCTCCTGCTCCAATGAACTCAGAGCCATTTCACCTGCACACACACCTCCAAAGCCAGCTTTTGTGTGGGGGTCTAGTCAAGGTTTAGGGCCTACTCTCGCAAGTGCTGAAGCCTATGAGGGCTGGGGCCGGTTCTCCCACTCTCACGTCATCGAGGCTACCTCATCCATGCCATTACCATCAGGGCCAGCTCCACTGCATTGCCTAGGTGAGGTGCAGGGCTTGCTCTCTCTCCAAAGGGCTACAGACAATAGGTGAGAAGGCTAGTTCTCTTGCCCTGGTGACCCAGGTCAGTTCTCCTGATTACTGCAGGTAATGAGTGGGGAAGTGGGAGGGCATCAGCCTTGCACCCATGCAATCTCATGCCAGAGGAGTGACAGGACCAATTTTCTTTTGCTCTCTTCCATTTGGGGCCAACATGCCTGCGTCCTCTTGACCAGAGTCAGCTCTTCTGTGCTGCCTGGGTGCTGCTGCCAGTGAAGGACAGGTCCAGCTCTCCTGTTTTTATGACCATATAGGATCAGCTCTTCCAATAGCCTCAGGTGATTAAGAGTGAGGGGCAGAGAGCATCTTCCCCTACCTTACTACAGAGGAGTGGCCGGCCAGGGCCAGTTCTTTCCTGCTCTCACCCTTAGGCAGCTCATCTTCACCTTCTTCAAAAGGGCCAGCTCTACTGTGCTCCCCAGGTGAGGTACAGGGCCTGCTCTCCCAAGTGAGTGCTGCAGGCACAGAGTGGCACATCAATCAGCTCACTAGCTCTCAGTTTCTCAACTGCCTCCTGTGGTATGGGGATGGGGGTTGGGGGTCAGGGAAGAGGCTTATCACACCCATACCCATCTCACAGCAGGACCAGCTCTCTATCCTGGGGTCGGTTCACTTCCTCCTCCTTGACTGGGGCCTGCACTACTGTGATGAGCATGCAAAGTGCAGGGCCTGCTAGTACAGGGACAGCTTTCCTGTTCTCATGACCAGGGTGAAGGCCAACTCTCCCAAAGGCTGCAGATGGTGAGGGGAAAGGGAGGCAATGGGAGAAAGGAGGCAATGTAACACCACTGCATCCAAGTCACCTCATGCAGACAAGTGACAGGTGTACCTTTCCCACACTCAGACTCTCAGGGCTGGCTCATACCACTCCTTCAAAAAACAGTTCCACTCTGCTGTCTGCAGGAAGGTGCAAGGCCTGCTTTCCCAAGTGCTGCTGACAGTGAAAGGTGGGCCAGATCTCCAGACCAATGCATCCAATGAAGTGGGGCCAGTTATGCACAGCCCCTGGACATCTACATGGTCCCCAGTGGCTGCCTCAACCAGGGAACATCCTCATGTTCTCTAGTGGTAATATAAGGACCCAAAGACTTCCACACTAACCCTGCAGCTGCTTTGCCACAGACTCAGACAGGGCCCTCAGTGGCAGCACAGACTGGGATGTCTCCATGGCCTTAGGTGGCAGAGCTGGCCACTCACGACAGGCTACTCCTATCCTCCAAGTTTCCAGTACCATCACTCTCATAATGCTCAAACTGCTTCACTTCTCTTTCTCTCCTGTTTGATGACCATGCACAGCAAATTGTGATGAGTCCTGCTGCAGTCTGGCCACATGGCTGTCAGGCCCCTGGGTAACATTCTCCATCCATATGGAGTGGTGTGGTGGATAGCAGGTGTCCATGGCCTGCCTGTGCCATGCAGTGGAAGGCAAGTTTGTGCATGGCGTGGAGGTAGTCAATCCTTCTGCTTCCCTTTCTCCTTGGTGATCTCTGGGAGCCAGCTCCAGTGGCAGCTGCTTTGGACCCCACATTGTGAAACTGCAACAAAGCATAGCAGCCACTACTCAGCAGGTAATTCTGTGCACAGGCAGAAAGAATCCAGATTATCATGTCTGTCTGCTGGAAAGTACTTCAGCTGTGCCTCTCGAGCAGGGGAGAAAGCAGGGACTTGGGGAGTTAGTTGCAGAGGCAGCCAAAATCATGATTCAGAATGAGACAGCCAAAAACAATAACTAAACTTTAATATTCAGTCTAAGTCTCACTCATTGGGTGTAGAAAGGGAAGTCAGAGTTAGGCCAAAATATTAAAGGGACCAACAGGGAAGGAGGAGAAAAAAGATGAAGAGTGGGAACAACTGGAAGGAAAAAAGAGAAGAACAAAAGGAAGGACCAATCCTTACTTGAGGACCCAGTTTGTTGTTGTTGTTGTTTTGTTTTTTATCAAATATTTTTACATATACATTTATATTGCTACACATATATATATATACAATAAACTACCTATAGCAAGAAGAAACTTGAAACAATGAGGAATTATATAAATGTTATATTCATAATGTTTTGTTATTTGTATTTGGCAGCCTTGAGGAAAATATCTTTCCTATCTTGGTGCATCGAAAATTCTGGATGTAAATCAATACCTATCATATCTCATCATTATCAACTTAAAACATCTATCTAGAACTAAAAGTATCTTCCTGGTGACACTCAACGTACCTCAAAGAAGATGATGAACATCAATGAATCCTCTTATGGAGATGGCTTCAAATACGGCAAAACAGACACTGGGTAAAATGTCCTAATTTCAGTTATAGACGGAATTCTGCCTAAAAATGGGCAAGCTTGGAAGCAGGCAGAGTCATTGACCCAACTCTGCCAAGAAAGGATAAGCAAGCCCTCAATAATTCCTGACTCACAAATATGTATGTCAGATATATTGGCCCAGAAGGCTGAAGATGATGCGTCAACATTATAGGGAATTTTGGGTGACTGTTCAGGTAGCAAACTGTCTCTGTCATCTTCTTATTTGGGAAGCTGCTAACCTGCACTCCCTGTATACTCAGGTACTTAATTTTATTCCTTCCCAAGTCTCTGATGGAGTTGGAGACCAGATAGTTTAGTCTTACAATTAAGCTTAGTAGTTTGGGGTTAAGATGTTTTTAGGACCCTCGGTTTTTAAACCCTGAGAGTCATAAAAAGGGAGGCCTGGGGGTTGCAAAGTGGCAGGAGGTCTCATGATATGCCTTCTATTTACAGGAAACATTCTGAAATCCCAAATTTGTAACAGGAATAGTCTTTTGCTAATCAGAGGCAGCTTTGAAGTGCCTAATCAAAGTGGAAACAGTCTGTGAGACTTTTTAGGACATGGGATTTCTGGGCTGCTGAGGTCAGAAGGGAGTCACTCCCCTTTTTCTAAGAAGAAATAGACTGGCTTTCCCAAAGGGAACTGAACTCCTACCTCTGTCCAGCAGAAGTGTCCCACAGATGTCCACAGTTTTCTGTCAGTCTTCCCTCTCCTGTGTGGTGCTTCTTGAATTTGCTTTGAATTGATTTGATGTTTATGAATCCACCAAGCCAGGAATCAAGCTAGGATGAACAACAGACTGCCATTGCTGTGCCCCTGAGGGTTTTAAGAGCAACACCATCAACAAGATGTGTCTTTCCACTTCTTGCCAGGGAGAGGGAGCAGGGAGTATTCTTTTTTCCTAATGACTGTCTTGAGTACTCAAGATACTTTCTGTAGTTCTATTGAAGTTTAAATTTTTTACTATTTCCAAATTTATATTTCTATATATAGTTTTGAAATTAATTGTTTTATATAGTGCAACTTTATCATATTGTTGATTATTTCTAACAATTTTTGAGATATTTAGGAATTTCTGTATGTAATATCACTTTATCAACATTTAATAAGTATCTCACTTCTTGTTTGGTTGCTGCTTCCTATTTGAACTTTTGTCTGTCCAAGAAATTTTAATAGTACTTTATACAGACAGTAGTAGGCATAATATTTTCCAGATTTTATAAGAAATAGTTCCAATATTTTTCCATTGGATATGTAAATTGGCCCCATACTCTATAGTGTTTAAGTACACTACTTCTGAACTTAATCTGGCAAGTTAGTTATTTGTTACACTCAACGAATGTTGGCTTTTTTCCCACATTTTTTCTGTAAATTTGTTCTCTCAAAGAGTCTGTGAGACTAGTCTTCCCTCTTCTCTTCGTGTTTACAACCTGGCCATGAAGTAAGTAATTTTCTCATGCACTACCAGGAGGATGTGCTGCTATACTACAGGCACAAATTCAGTTTGGCCAATTCATCATCAGCCAAAATCTCAAACTGTAAGCAAGAATAGACATTTTTGTATAGTAAGTTAATACTTTCAACTATATGTTATAGCAATAGAAAGCAGAAAGAAAATTCGCTTTGAGAGATGAAGCAGCTTAATGTGATATCTAGGAGAATGTGTAAGGAAATGTGGAGTTGCTTTTCAGTGAGTATTAAAATGCAAGAAGGAACAGTAGGGAAAAAAGTAAAATGTTGTATGCAAAACTGAATAGAATATTCTGGTAAAAGATGAACATGATGACATGAATTGAGACAGAGAATATGCATTTAAATTTAAAATCACATTATCCAGAATTTTAAGGGAATAGATTGAAGGCTGTGTGTGTTATTCTATGGCAACAAACCTTACTGAATTTTTGTCCATGCCTCAAGATTTTATTAAACAATGACTTTGAAAAAGAAATTTCAAGACAGAGGTGTTTGAGTAGCTAGCTTTGTATTTCTCGCTACTTTTTTACTTAGAATTTAACACACAGATGAACAGACTGGAAAATTTAATCAGAAAAGGTCATTTGAAGTTGCAGCTGACGCAAACGTTTTCACTAAGGAAATCAGTGCTATTAAAAAGAGGCTAAGTGTTTTGTACAAGGACAGTAGCAAAGATGCCTGGAAGACATATAAGAAACTCACAAGGTTATCGCCAATAAAAGCTTACAGATGTAGAAATGCAAATTTGTTTTAAAGACTTTCCAGAACAGTGAAGTTTTGGACAAGAGTCTCAGGCACCTTCCTTACCCAGAGGCTCCTTAGGAAATTGTTGTTATATATTCAGTAGAAAGTCAATCTGAAACCATCGTAACCATACCCCAAGCAACTCATGAATAGCTTCTACAGTACATGTTGAATTCAGTGCTTATTTATTAGACATGTTGAATGCTTGGGTAGCAGTGACACAGAGATATCCATTGTGGTTTTAGAGGGAAACTTGACAGGCTAGGCAATGTGTTATGACATCACAATTCTTGCCATGAAATGTCTGAGAAGACATTGCATAGAACTATGAAAGTGAATATGAAACTTCTTTAGAGACCCCAGGATGTTAAGATTCTAGGAATATAGAAAAGCTTGGTGAGGGCCATGAGCAGAGTAATTCTGAGAAGCCAACATGTCAAGTAGAACAGGACTATTTAAGATTATTACACAAATGTTAAGAAAGCAGTTCTAAAATTTATTTTCTGTGATGGAGCAAATTATTAAGTTTGGGAAAAAATTAATTCATTTTCCCTATCCCTTTCCTTTTGGAATAAGAACACTTATCATAGTATTTTGAAAGTATCCAACTTTGGGTTTTGATTTCTCAGAGGTGTTCACAGTAGGTTAATTTTAATGATTTATTTTTATTTTTAAAAATGTGTTCACTTTACATCACGATTGTAGCCCCCTCCCTCATCACCTTCCAGAGTCACCCTCCTTTCACTCCCTCAGCCTCCTCCACCTCCTCTAGTCCTCAGAGAGGGGAACCCTTCTCCTCAAACATCTGACCTCAGCCTATCAAGTCTCATCTAGATTGTCTCCTTTCTTTTCTGTGGCATGCCACAAGGGGAAGTGATCCAAGAATGGGTCCCATAGTCCATGATAGAAGTAGCTCCTACTCCCCATATTATGGGACCCACAAGAAAACTGTGCTGCCTATCTGCTACATTTGAGTAGAGGGTCTACATCCTCATCATGCATGGTCCTTGGTTGGTGCATCAGTCTCTGAAGCATACCCTTCCTCTGCCCAGAGTATTTGGCTCCATTAGTCTCCTTGTGGAGCTCCTGTCCCCTCCAAGTCCTTCTATTACCTAACTGTGCTCAACCCAGAAGTTTGGATATGAATCTCAGAATCTACTTCAAGACCTCTCTTGGTAGAGTCTGTGGTAGGCATCTTTCCTGTTCTTTCTCTTCATCAACTATTGGTGTTTATATTCTATTGGCCCTTCTGAATGAAAATTAAGCATTCTCCCTAGGATCCTCCTTGTTATTTACCTTCATCAGGTTTGTGTATTATAGTGAAGCTATCCTGTATTATATGGCTAATATCTACTCTAAATGAGTATACAGCAGGTGTATCTTTTTGGGTCTGAGTTACCTCTCTCGGGATGATCTGTTCTAGTTCCATCCATTTTCTTGCAAATTTCAAATTTTTCTTGTTTTTAATAGCTGATTAATATTCCATTGTGCAAATGTACCAGTTTTCTTATCCATTCTTCAGTTGAGGGACATCTACATTGTTTCCGGATTCTGGCTAATACTAATAAAGCTACTATGAACATAGTTGAGCAAATGTCTTTGTTGTATGGTAAAATATCTTTCAGGTATATGCTCAGGAGTGGTATGGCTATGTCTTGAGGTACAGCTCTTCCCAATATTCTGAGAAACCTCCAGATTGATTTCCACAGTGGTTTTATGTGTTTGCACTCCTGATAGTAATGGAAGAGTGTTCTCTTTTCCCCACACCCTCACCAGCATGTGCTGTCACTTGAGTTTTTTTTTAACTTAGCGATTCTGATAGGTGTAAAATGGAATCTCATAGTCATTTTGATTTTCAATTCCCTGAAGACAGGGATGTTGAGCATTTTTAAGTGTTTTCCAGCCATTTGATATTCTTCTGTTGAGAATTCTGTTTAGCTCTGTACCCCATTTTTAAATTGGGTTATTAGGTTTGGTGGTGTTTAATTTCTTGAGTTTTTTTTTTATATAATTTGGATATTAACCTTCTGTCAAATGTAAGGTTGGGGAAGATCTTTTTCCCAGTCTGTAGGTTGCCATTTTGTTCTCTTGACAATGACCTTCACCTTACAGAAGCTTTTCAGTTTCATGTTTCATGAGATCCCATTTATTAATGTTTGATCTTAGAGCCTGAGATGTTGGTGTCTTGTTCAGGAAGTTGTCTCCTATGCCAATGAGCTCATCAAGACTTTTCTACAATTTTTCTTCTAACAGATTTCATGTATCTTGTTTTATGTTGAAATCCTTAATCCATTTGGACTTTAGTTTTGTACAGAGTGATAAATAAGGGTGTGTTTACATTTTTCTACATGGAGACATGCAGTTAGACCAGCACCACTTTTGAAGACGCTATCTTTTCTTCCATTGAATGATCATTGGTTCTTTGTCATAATCACGTGACCATAGGTGTGTGGGTTTATTTCTGGGTCTTTGACTCAATTCCATTGATCAACCTGTCTGTTTCTATGCTACTACCATGCAGTTTTATTATTGTTGCTTTACAGTACAACTTGAGGTCAGGGAAGGAGACATTTACAGAAGATCTTTTATTGTATCGAATTTTCTTAGAAATTTGGGGGTTTTGTTTTTCATTTGAAGTTGAGGATTGTTCTTACAAGGTCTATAAAAAATTGTGTTGGCATTTTCATGGCAACTTCATTGAATTCGTAGATTGCTTTTGGTAGGATGTCTGTTTTTATTGTGTTAATCTTACTAATCCATGAGTATGGGAGATTTTTCCATCTTCTGATATCTTCTCAAATTTCTTTCTTCAGATACTTGATTTTTTTTTTTTTTCATATAAGTCTTTTACTTGTTTGGTAAGAGTTACACCAAGATGCTTTATGGTTTTTGTAGCTATTGTGAAGAATTTTTCCCCTGATTCGTTTCTCAGCCTGATTATATTTTGTATAAAGAAAGGATATTGTTTTTTTTTAATTAGTTGATTTTGTATCCAGCCACTTTGCTGAAGTTGTTTATCAGCCGTTCCTTGGTAGAATTTTTGGTGTCACTCATGTACTTTATCATATCATCTGCAAATAGTGATACTTTGACTTCTTCCTTTCCAATGTATAGCCTTTTGAACTGCTTTTGTTTTCTTTTTTCTTTTTCCTTTAGTTTTCTTATTGCTCTAGCTAGGACTTCATGTACTATACTGAAGAAATATAGACAGAGTGGACAGTTTTGTCATGTTCCTTATTTCAGTGTAATTGATTTAAGTTTCTGTCGATTTATTTTGATGTTGGCTATGGGCTTGCTTTATATTCCTTTACTATGTTCAAGTACATGCTTTGTATCCCTGATATCCCCAATAGTTTTAGTATGAATACGTGTTATATTTTGTCAAATGCTTTTTTGTTGCCTAAGAAGATGAGCATATGTATATTTTTCCTTAGAGTTTATTTATATAGTGGATTACATGCATAGATTTTTGTATATTGAACCATCCCTTCATGCCTGGTGTGAAGCTTACTTGGTCATGGTGAATGATATTTGATATGTTCTTGGAATTCTGTTTGCTAATATATTATTGGGTATTTTTGCATCAATGGTCATCAAGAAAATTAGTCAGGAATTCTGTTTCTTTGCTGGGTCTTTGTGTGGTTTAGGTATCAAGGTGGCCCCATAGAATGAGTTTGGTAATGTTCCTTCTATTTTTATCTTGTGGAATAGTTTAGTTTTAATATATTCTCTGACTTATATATCAAGAACTTCAACCCTATCTTCTACACTTGAGAATCCCTCTTCTTTCTCTTGAACTTTGTTGGTATTGCCTGTGTCTGCAGTTTCTGTTCTTGTACCTAGGTTTTCAAACTCCAAGATTGCTTAAGATTGTGTTTTCTTTGTTACTTATAATTCCCTTTGTAGGTCTTGAATAATTTTATTCATTTCTTTCTCCTGTTTGATAGTATTTTCCTGTAATTATTTATATAATTATTCAATTCCTTCATCTGTTTGAATGTATTTTTCTGTATTTCTCTGAGAGAATTTTTTTCCTCCTTCGAGGTCTCTATCATTTCCCGAACTTCAGATTTAAAATCATTTTCTTGCAAATCCTGGGTGTTAGTTTCTCCAGAGCTTGCTTTTTTTTTTTTTTTAGGTTTTTTAGGTTTCCAGTGGTTTTCTATGGTTCTGGGTTTGTTGTTTGTGTTCTTATGCTGGCCTCTAGTCATCTGATTGTCTCTGGTGTTGTCTGGCTTGGGGTTTCCTTCTATGGGTTTGCTGTCTGTGTTGTATGTGAGCCACGTAGGTCAGGATCAGGCAAAGAGAACTCCAAGCTGAAGGTTGTTTGCTAGGGCTCCCCAGATGCCTCCTCAGAATGGATGTTGGCGCCTGAGTTCAAATCATCTCTTCTGGGTTCCCTGTCTGTGTCCCAGTTTGTCAGGCAGAAAAGAGCATGCTATGAGAGTTCCAAGCCAAAGCTGCTTGGGTGTCCCTCAAGTCTCCTTGATATGGTGAACCATGTGGTTTGTAGCCAACATCAAACTTACCTCTGCTGGATTGTTCTCATGTTGCAGAAAGGCTAGACTATTAAGCAGGGAACAGAGAGATATCCAAGCCCAAAGCTGCTCTGGTGTCCCACAGGCCTTTTGGTATGGTGGCTAATGTGGTTTATTGCCTGCATTAACTCAGCTCTGCTGATTCACTCTTTGTGACCCAGATGGGCCAGGCGAAGAAGGAGCAGGGAGAGAGATCCAAGCCCAAAGCTGTTCAAGTGTCCCACAGTCCTCCTTGGAATGACTGTTAATGTGGGCTGTGGCCCACACCCAACTTATCTTTGCTTGTTTTCTCTCTGTGTCCCAGATGAGCTAGGCTGGTAAGTAGTCACAGTAGGTTTTGCGTTGAGTATTGAGAATGACTTTAGACTTGGGTTATTGAGCAATGTTGGAACATTTAAGACATTTTAATGACTGATGGAGATGAACCAAATTGACTTTTTCACTGTGAGATACACGTGAGATCTTAAGAGTCAGGAGGAGAATCACTCATTTTAATATTTTTTCTAACATAATTTTTCTTATTGGTTGTTTGGTATTTATTTATTTATTTATTTATTTATGTATACAGTGCTCTACTTCCATGTACACCAGCAGGCAAGAGGAGGGCATCAGATCACTTTATAGATGGCTATGAGCCACCATGTAGTTGCTGGGAATTGAACTAAGGGCCTTTGGAAAAGCAGTCCATGCTATTAACCTCTAAGCCATCTCTCCAGCCCCTGTTATTTGGAAATTTCACACAATTCACCCCTATCATGCTCACTTCTCATTCCTCTTACATCTGCCCTCCCAAGGTTGTACCCTCTCGTCCCACCCAAAATAAGGAAAAAAGTACATCAAGTATAATTTCTGTTGCCTGTATACTCATTGAAAGCATGGTCCAACTCTCAGTGGCCAGCTCCTTAAAAGTAACTGAGTCCTTGTCATTCCTCAACGTCCTCCCTCAATATAAGCAATCCAGTGTGAAGAGCTACACATCATCATATTTATAACAACTTGGAAGGACACTTTTCAGTGGCTTCCTGTCTTGATTGTTTCTTTTGTGTATGTGCATGGTTGAGGAAGATATTGATGCCTTTCCTACCCAACTATGAGTCTGGAGTCATTGAAATCACTGAAATCGAAGCTTCCCTTCCTATAACAACTAGTGATAGCACTGATCATAGAATTCCACCTGTCCTGTAATATATGCCAGATTGTATTGATATCTCTGGTCCATGCTGTTGCCAGAGGCCATCAAAAAGTCTGTGTTTCATGGTGCTGCTAGAGACAATGTGGATAACTCATTTTGCTGTTTACCTTTTCCCAAAATTCCATGTGCTTAAGGCTTGTTCCTCAGATTGGTTCTAGGAGGAATTAACAGAAACTTTGAGCTAAGGTCTAGTGAGACAGCAATTGGAGACACATCCTTGAAGGATACTTTGTGGCTCTGGTTTCCTTGTTTTTTCTATCATTTTTACATGTTGGTCTTAAGGACAATGATTTTGGCATGCACAACCACAATTAGAGGTTGATTCAACATAGCTCCAAAAGAAATAGGACTAAAACATAAAAATAAGAGCCAAAAGAAACTTTCCTCCTTATAAATTGGTTATCTCAAATAATAGAGGAGCAAAGAGGTGACAAATATGGGGCATATACAGAGAAGAACATGTTACTACATGATATTATGAATGTGACATGAATAAGATTTCAGCTAATGTTGTAATGTTATGAAAGTTGAATATACCATAACCAATGAGATAAAAAATGGGCTAGTATGCATGAAGGCCCATTGTCTAGGAAAAGGATTAAGTTGGCTTAAAGGACAATTAGTGAATATATAAAGACAAACAGTACATAGATAGCTAACGGTTAGAACATATAAGGAGTTATTTATTCTAAGTAAGTGTAATAAAAAGCCATTTATAATCAGATTAATATTTCAAATAATCACATTGTCAAAATAGTCAATAAATGCTTAATTTTAGGGGTAGTAGTTTTCTACCTGAAATAGCATCAGTGAAATAGCTACAAAATTTTTAGGAAGTGAGTTATCTGAGAACTACTTATTAGGTTAAACACATCAGGTTTTCACAACAAATTTGATATGGGAGGGAGGAATGAGAGGTTGAAAAAAATGTCTCTTCCTGTTTTGATTTATTTTATAGCATGGTACTACTATTCAACGAGATGAAACAAGTTCTGGATATTTTGGGTATAGATTCAGATTTTATTGGACAGTTCCTACTTGGAAACAAAAGACTAAATTAATAAGACCATATTTCATATCTTTCTCTTATGTCCACTCTGAACCTTATTGCTTATTTATTAACATCTCAATTAGAACAGTCTAATCTAAACTCTTTTTTTCCTCCAACCTTTTTTTTCTTTTGAGACACAGTTTCTCTGTGTAGCCTTGGCTGTCGTGGACTCACTTTGTAGACCAGGCTGGTCTCGAACTTAGAGAAATCTGTCTGCCTCAGCCTCCCTGAGTGGTGGGATTGCAGGAGTGTGCCATTTCACCTGGCTAATTCTGTTTTTGTTTCTAAATTTTATTTAATTTTTTAAGTGTGATAGACAAAAAGAGATGGTAGAGTGTGTGGGCACCATGTGTATGCTAAGACCAGAGCATTTGGTTGAGAGACTTACTATTCTCCCTCCGTCTTGATTTAGAGGAGGCTATATCTCATTTTTTTTTCTGCATATTCCAGAATAACTGGCCCAACACCTTACACCTTTTTCACCTGTTTCTGCTTCCTATCTTGTTATAAGACTGTTGAGATTACACACAGGAGCCACTACATCTGACTTTTCATATGGATTCTATGAATAAAACTGAGTTACCCGTATGGTATATCAAGTACCTTCACCTGCTCAGAAATCTTGCTGGCCCACCTTTACTATATAGGAAAAATATTATTTTAGGTAACTTTGTCTTATCATTTGAGGTTGTGTATCAAAATACAACACAGTATTTATAAATGATACCAAGTTTTAACTAAAATTTCTATAACATAAGCATCGTTATACCAAAGCAGAGGATGCAGCATCCAGTGGGGGCCTATTCTTAGGTTCAAAGAAATTTTGTCACTTTATATTGGCGAATGGAGCAGAATTCTACCACCTCTAATTAAAAACACTAATTTGACCTGGCTCTGTGGTGCTGAGGATAGCACATTGGACTTCTATACAAAACACTACTTTGATTCCTGAATTATCTTCCTTTATGGGACCAATCATCCCCTAAAAATGCAAATGTTCTAGTTCCCTTTTACTAGTACCGTCAACTTGGTAATAGAGTTGTAGAAATCTAACATCTTAAGGTACAAATATTTAGGTCATATTAAGTTTCATTCCTTTCTCTTTTCTCCTTACACAATTCAGACAATATTCTTGGATATTGTATACATATCAATACAGATTTATGCAGTTCTCTTTTAAATTAGATAAAAGATTACAATAAGAGATATTTAAGTTATCTTTTATATTTATGTGTGGAGTTCTTTTTACTGGTGCTTTCATTCAAGCATTTGACTTATTTTGTAGTTTCCTTTCATTTCAATCTAACAGAAATGCTTCAGTTGTTATTGTTGTATAGGCTTAATAGAGGATTTCCTAGTGCTTTTGTTGTTTGTTAATTTTTGGTTTTTTGAGCATAGTTCATTGGTTAGGTTATTATTTATTATTATTTATTATTTCCCAGACGTTTGAATACTATGTAGTTGTGTGATGTGTTTTTTTCTTTTGCTTTATCAGAATAGATAATGTCAGTTGACCTAGTTTCAAATTACTTCATTATATATTCTTCCTGTTCAAATATGTTATTTTGCCCTGCTTGGGAATTTTCATGTCTATTATTGTAGTAATAAACTCCAGAACTTCTACTTGGTTCCTTTGGTATATAATTTGTACTTCCACTGTTATTCTCTTTGATGAAAGACAGTTTTCAGACTTTAAGATTTTATAGACTCTATTTCCATTCCTTGAACATTTAGAATAAGTGAGTTAAGTCCTTTTGGCTTGATCCAAACTATGAATTTTCTTTCTCAGGATACTTTATTGATTTTACTTTCCCCATGTATATTCCATGCTATATTGCTTATGCACTTGTCTCTTATTTTTCATTGGAAACTAAACTTTTTTTTTAGCTTTTCAAGACAGGGTTTCTCTATGTAACACTGGCTGTCTAGAAGTTCACTTTCTACATCAGACTGGCCTCGAACTCAGAGAAATATGTGCTTCTGCCTCTTGAGTGCCAGAATTAAAGGCATCACCACTACCCAGCTGTAAATTGGAAATGTGACTATTACAGAAGAGTAGCACTTTCTTTAGGACTTTTATTATTCTGTTTTTTGACAGTGTCATACATGCATATATTCCTATCATAAGCCACCATATCTTATCTGCCTTATACCCTTGTCAACTTCATCTTACCCTTAAAGTTCTTTTCCCACAGGAATTTTATTGTTATATCTCAATATTTTTCTTGTTTTTTTTTTTTTAGTGGCTTTTAAAAATCTATTTTATGAACTGTATTCTTTAAAATTTAAATGATAACACACAATATAGATACTTTGAATTCGGTACAGGTTATATTTTATTGTTAACTTGACACATTTGGAGTTATCTGACAAGGAGGAATGTCCAAGAATTACCCCCACTTGTTTGGCATGTAGTTCTCTCTGTGAGAGAGTATCTTGACTTATTGATGTGGGAGGTAGGAACCAGCCCAATGTGGGCAGCACCATTTCTTCCTAGATGGGTCTGGGCTGTATAAGAATACTAGCTTAGAGAAGAGGCCAGTATGTAATATGCCATCATGTTCCTTGCCTCCAGGTTGACTGGAGTTTCTTCCCTGAGTTCCCCTCAGTAAGGGACTATAAATTGTAAGTATGAGGTGAACCAAATCATTTCCACTAAGTAAATTCTTGTCACAATATTTTATCACACAACAGAAAAATAACTAAAACATTCCTTGAAGTAATATATAATTTTTACTTAGGCTCACTAAAATAGTTTTGATTATTTTCCTTCATATTGTCTATAATACTCAAAATGATATACACTTTTATCCTAGTGGATGTAAGAATGTTTTTGTTTTGATTCCAAGTATGGGATATAAAACAGACTTGTGTGAGAGCATGGAATGTTTGTCCTCTGGAAAGAGCCTTGTGAGAGGACATGTGAAATTAGTCTGCTAGAAAGGGAATTACATGTTGTGGGGGCATGATCTTTGCCACTTTAAAAGCATCTTTGTACAGACTCTGAGAGAAGATAAATGGGAATATAAAAATTAGAGGTTTGACTTTTGGCTTTTGCATCACTTGATTCCATATCAAGATGCTCCAAGAGAGAAAGCTCCTAGGTTCTGGCTGATGTGGTTGCTGAATCTTTGGCTGATTTGTTATATAATTGGTCTGCTGCAATCCTGATGATGAAGAATGTAATCGCTCCAAAGAAATGCATCTAAAATGTCTTCTTCTAATGTGCCCCAATACCCTCTTTTCTCTCCTATCTAGGGTAGGTGGGCTGGAAAGGTGGTAGAGAAATTAAAGAACCCCAAATAGTAGGGTTTTAAAAGATCAAAGCCTACAATTTATAATCATTTTAAGTATACTGAATTGTACATTTTAACAGTGTGATACTCTCACTGAATGTGATAGTGTAGGGTTGCAGTTTCAACTATTTGAGAGGCTGAGGCAAGAGGATATTAAGCTTATAATACTGAAAAAATTGGTGATATTTAAGTTATGTGCTTTCTTTTATGTATACTTTGCCTTATTAATTCATAATTCAGGCCCTTAAAATTATTATTCTGCTTGTGCATATTTTCTTGTAGATTTAACGTAAAATTTTCTATATTATTACATTGCAGAAGCTCTATATAATCTGAGTATATTGCTTGAGTGTTGTGTTTAACCAGAGGATTTATTCCTTTACAGTTATTTTAGATCCATATATAAATAAGATTTTTAACTTTGTCTATTTATGTTTTACTCACTTCTGTTAACATGTTTGCTTGACCTATAAATATTAAATGTATGGGTATAATACATATAACAGTGCATTAATGAATATACATTGTGTTATCATATCACTTTCAACACAAAATTTCTTTGTGATAAGAGACTCAAAATACCAGCTACTTTGAAGCATATAAACTACTGTTCCTAACTACAGAATTAAATCCTCTCAACTTTTCATAAATTTACATCACAATGCAAGCTTCTACCCATCTCCTTTTCCTACCTACCTTCCCCAGCTTAATTTTACCATTATTACACATTCTACCTACCAGAGATGTGTAAGATTTAAGATTCACATATATACATGTTGCATTTGATTTTCTGAATTTGATTTATTTCATATAACAATATCCTCCAGATTCATTCAGGTTTTCACCAATAATCAGAGTTCAATATACTTTGGAGAGAGAACATCTAAAGAACACACTATTGTATAAGGATGGCAATTTTTGAATTTATTCATTAATTTATGAACACTCATGTCATTAATATTATAGAAATATTTGTAATAAAATAGGCCATATTTCATGTTTTAATATTATGATTTTTCTCAGGGGGTCTTGAGAATTTATCACATAGCATCATGCATATTAAAGAAATGCTTTAACAGTCCATTTTATCTTTTGCTCCATATACTATTCTTTTTAACTATATCAAAACAATAAAAGATATAATTTTAATTCAGACTTTTATTTTCAAATTCATTTCACTGTTTTATTTGTATTATTGCATTTTGGATAATTTCTCTTAAATCATAGCTACATTCATTTCAATTCTCTAAAAAGTTTGTTTTGAAATACTTTAGTTTTTTCCAGCAAGCATCTGTTCCCCTTTTGCTGAACTGTTGAAAAACCTTCTGTAACCTATGTTTGGTTTTGAAGCTTGAGCTGTAATCTTACTTAAGATACTCAGATTCTTTCTTACTGCATTTAAGACAAACTTCAATGTTGTGATTTTCTGCTGTTTTAATTTGTTATCTAATACATTATTTAAATTTATATTTTAATTTTTTAATATGTATAAGAGGATATTAACAGCTCATTTAATCTTCAAGATGTACACATCATCTATTTTAAATTTATATAAATGTATAATTAATATTACTTATTTATTTATTCTTTCTTTTTCTTTTTCTTTTCTTTCTTTCTTTTTTTTTTTTTTTTTTTTTTTTTTTTACAAAATCCACAATGGGTGACCTACATCACAAATTTTCGATTATCAATATACTTGCTTATTTACTGACTTAACTTTATATCTAAGTAGATTTTTAGTTTCAGAAAAAAAATACTTCTTTATATTCTTCCTTTGCCAAATACTGCCATTATTTTCATTTTGTTGCAGTGTACTTTGTGTTGCTATGGTAATAAGTAGCCATGTCCTTTGTAAGAAGACTATATTACCCTTAGCTCACATTATTAATGGTACAAAAGCATGGTATCAACATCTATACAGTAGTGGTGAGGCCTACATGACAAGCTAGCAGCATAGTTGTAAGAGCAAATGTAGAACAGACACTTTGGGAAGGATCTAGGGTCTCTTATTACAGTTGATTCTCATAACTTTTATAGTTGATACTTTCAAAATACAATGAGCATCTCCAGTATTTTTCTCAACTTTTTCAAATTGGAGACCAACAATCTAGTACATTAGCCTCTGTGGATCCAGTGAAAATCAAACTAGATTATTTCATTCCTCAGTCCCACAGTTCATGTTCTTCTCATAAGCCAAAATATAAATATTATATTCATATTTTATCAAGACTTTTTTGACTTGAACATTGTTCAATGACCAAATCTATAACCCCATCTGAGACAACCTCATTCGGGATATGATATAAAATTAAAAATTGGTTGTATACTTCTAATATATAATTGAGAAACAGCTATAGGATAGGCATATATTTTTAGTGAAAAATAAATAGAACAAAATAAGTGTTTCAAAGTAAGAATGAATGGTAGCAGTTCACACATTAAATCTTATACATCTAAATCTCGGTACCCATGCAAAGTGGTGCTAGGGATGATGGAAAATTCTTGATCAGCCCTTCCCCCATAGCTTTGTGAGTTTATCTACATTTCCTAGGTTCTAATTGTGGCTCCAAACTTCCATGACTTCATGAAACATCCTAGTAGTGAATCTTAACTACGACTTTGTGTATTTTTCAGGTCTTGTTCAAGCATGCCAACTTTCCATTTTAATCTCATAGAAGGCACTATAACTGTTATTTACACCTAAAGTACATGTAGAATCATTACCACACAGATGTCATTGGGGTCTATTTCTTATCATCTTTACAGTGCCATGATAAACAATGTCTGTGACCAAGGTTATCTAAGCAGTAGCCATTAGTAAAGAGAGGAGTATTTGTCTGGAGCTACTTCCATATTGTATAATGAGCTGTAAGGACTGCAGCTTTCATCAGTCACATTTGTGCTTTCCAGCAATACAGCTTCCCTTTAGTCACTTATTCTTTTGTAAATAAAACCTAAACCATACTATTTTTGAAGACAGTATCTCTCTATGTAGTACTTACTATACTAGAACTCATTGTATAGACCAAAAATATGTAAAACTCAGATATATTCACCTGATTCTCCTTCTTGAGTGCTAAAATTAAAGGCATGTTCCACCATACACGAGCTCAACCAAACTCTTTCAAGCATGCACAGTAAATTACTTTTTAAGACAAACTAGATTTGAGCGAGCTAGCTTCTTTGGTTTCTTGCTCTATATCTTATGTAGTGTTGACTGACATTTTTATACATATTCCCAAGAAAAGCAACATAACACAATTGGCACCCAATCCTTCAAACAACTAAAGATAAGTTGGGTATTAATAATGGGATTACCTACTCAGAGGGTAAATTTGCAACTTAGGCTGACCTGATGTTTGAACATCAATAAGGGAAAGCCAGATGTTTCTACCTATACTTCGATGGTATGGTATGCTTTCTTTCTGCTTTGACAGATGCATGCTTATTCGGATGAGTGATAAAACAGGTAACTATACTCAAGACATAAAAGGGTAGATATGTAAGAGTAAGATATCAAGAAGGCTGTTTTCCTTTTTGTGGCATGAGGAGGTATGGATTTGTAATGAGTGAAGTCTTCCTTGTTTTTGCAGGGCTGCAATGTAGAGTCCATGGAAGTAGCATCTATAACATGTGACCATTAATAGACTATGTTATATGTTGTGAGTGGTCTTTGTTGTAACCATAAGACAGGCAAAGGAGGTGAAGCTACTTTTCCAGAAAGAACTTGCCCAAGGAAATGTGGAGTTACAGTAAGAAATGACCTAGGGTTTATATTCTTTGATTTATTTTCAAATTTAGCTGGAATAGTGAAAAATAGGATGTAATAGAAATATCATATTTCTTTTCTTTACATCTGGTGGGGTACAATAGAAAAAGCACAAACTGGATTGGAGAAAAACAACTTATTTCTCATGCATAAAAACTTTGAAGAGTTACATTGTGAGGAAAATAAAAGAGCAATGTTGGAGATAATAATACATATAGAGGACATTATTTCATTTACCCTTCTGTAACATACTCATGTTCAATGTGTGATCTTGCCTTATCCTGGGGTGATACTACATCAATATGGTTTCTCTACAACTTAGCACCAGACCTACTTCAGTGGCAGTCATTTGCAGGACTTAGCTGAGATTTTGCTTAGCTGAGTTCATACTCTGGAATGCTGACATATACTGGTGAGTTCCGACAGACTCACAGCTAGTATATTGAAATTTGCCTTCTTATCAGCTACTTGTGGATGATCAGAGGTCTCCAGTCTAGGCAAACTCATGAGAATACATTGAGACTACCATGGCAATCAAAATCATTTCCCTCAATCATGCCATTTAAATAGGATTATTATCTCTTTGTATCCAGAAGTTTTGGGGAGAGTAGGGGGAAAAAATCTCCAGCTTAGAAATCTTATCAGTTCCACAGAACTGAAACTAGAATTAAAATCTTCATTGTGACTGTGTTTTTTCATTTCTAAATTAAATTGGTGCCTGAAATTTCATTGATTTTAGGTCATAGATCTGACTTTAAAAAGCATAATTTATGTTACCCTGAGTAGACATGTATTGAATCTTCAACCTTCTAAGCAACATTTTCTCAAAACACTGTGTTCTGGATTGTTATTTCTAAATAGACTTGTCAGTCATTTTTACTAGTTAGATTTTTATTTAACAGAAAATTAAGTAGTGTTTAATGTGAACTATAATAAGAAAACCAATACCAATAATAATTAGAATGTATTTTATTCCTTAATAGGCATGGAATTTTAAATAATTAGTATCTTTCTTTACCTGAACAAATAAAATTGCTAATGAGATACTAGAGTATAAAAATGTGTTAATTAAGCATTTAAATGATATTAAATGATCATTTTCCAGACCATAGTAGCTTTTAAAATTAGTAGTATTATTTTAAGTATGAAATTGTCTTCCTTGTAAATTATTTGAGTCATTAAAACAATGAAGTTTTATTAGAAGTATAAAGAACTTGAAATGGAAAACTATCTTCTCCAAAAGCTTAAAATAAACTGTGCTAATCTGCAAACCTAATTTCTTTTTTAGTTTCAAATTATAATGGGCAGTTCCTTTTTATCTTCCTAGCATTACTTTTCTTTTTCTTCTGGTCTCATACCTCATTCTTTTCTAGAGCTGTGATTATTCTTATGTAATAGAATGCATTTGATTGGTCTTAAGAGTGACTTATCTTTTACATCTAGTTCCAATACTTTATAATACCCTTATTTTTTGGCATAATTCTTTTAAGTAAGCATCCAGATAACCAAAATTCTTTAAGCATAAAGTGAAGAGTAACTTTAATTCAGCAATATGGTTACTCTGGTAAGTAATCAAATCCAAAGACACGTGTGTGTATGTGTGTGTGTGTGTGTGTGTGTGTGTGTGTGTGTGTGTGTGTGTTACCCAGCTGGAATACAGACATATCCTCAGTATATTTATTTAATTCCTCTGGCTTAAATATATGCTTTTAATCCCTCCACCTGGAATACAAACAAACCTTTAATACACACCTTTAATCCCAAACAACGATGTATAATTGAGAGGAAGACAAAGTGATGAATCAAAGAAACATTTCAGAGATAGGATATGCCTAACTCTCACAAGAACAGACAGGAAAAAGAAGCTACTTAAAACCAGAGCATAGAGAGAGCAAGAGGAGTTCATGGCAACAGCACAGTACAGTTCATAGAGTACAGTATAGGAATTTTGTGTGGAGTCAGTATGGTATAGTTTGGTGCAGTTCAGTTTAATTCAGTCAGGCAGTTTGGGACACTTCAGTTCATGGAGTTCAGAGGCATTATTTCCTAGCAGAACAATTTAAGGAAAAGCAGAGAGAAACAAGTTTGATTCAGTCAGCTTGGAAAGGGTAAATGTAGTTTAGTTTTGTTTTGTTTCCTCAGAGCAAGGGATGAGATGTGAGCCATATGCCAGCTTTATGAACATATGGCTTCTGATGAGCCAGAGCTTTTCTAACTCATTATCCCTATGCCTAGGCCTGGAAGCTTCTATCCTTCATAAATCTAATCTGCAAGCCCTGACGTTGAATGCTTCAGTTTCTAGCCTTCTCTGCTAGCCTAGGACTAGAATGATTTCAGCCTCCAAGACTTACTGTTGAATAAGCTCACCCCTACTAGGTATTTTTCAGAACTCTGGCTGGCTCAGTTATTCCAGATCAAAACTCCTCTCAAAACTGCCTTGTCCAAACTGCTTCTTTTTGCTTCTCACAGAATTGTTCTGCTTGGAAAAATTGCCTCTAACTTCACAAATTGAACTTCACAAACTCAACTGTACTATACTCCCGAACTCTACTGTACTGTCTCCATGAACTCCCCTGCTCTCTCTGTGCTGTTCTGTAAAAGCTTCTTTTTCCTTTCTGTCCTCATGAGAGTTGAGCATATTCAATCACTAATTCATCTGTCAAATCTTTCTCTGATTCATCATTTTGTCTGCTCCTCAATTAGACTTCACCTTCAAACAGGAACTCCTTTTTAAAACTAATCTTATTTTCATTGTTTGCAATTAAAGGTATGTACAAAGGGCATGACTGTGTTTCAGCCAGATCATAGTGTAATCTAGGGTGTGTCTGCATTCCAGCCAGATTATACAGTCCTAGAAGATCTTTAGATGTGATATCTTGCCAGAGCAGCCACACCACTGAATTAAAATTCCTCTACAAGCAAGAAGTTTGAGCCACAACAGCTGAGTTGAACCTGGCAGCAAGAGCTCAGAAAGAACCAGAAAGGGTAAGCTTCTTCAGCAGTAAGTCTCAGAGGCTGAAAACATACTGGGCCTAGGTTAGCAGCTGGAAACTGAAGACTTCAATATCTGGATTTACAGATTATATGTAGGGAGGTTAGAAGCTTCCAGGCATAGGCCTAGGATAGATAGAAAAGCTTTGGGTTCAGCCCAAGCCATGCATTTGTAAAATTTGTGTGCAGCTCTCATCTCATCTCCTCATCTGAGGAAATAAAAACATTTATAATCAAGAGACTATTTTGATCTTTTTGCAGGGGCAGGCAGTTCAGATTAGAATACCATACTGTAAATACCTGAAAATATTTCATTTCCTGTCCATGTGTCACTACATTGATAAAAGTTGTATTGTGTAGCAAAGCAATAGGTGAAAGAAAGGTGAACATTGTGATAGAAGCAGATATAAGAAATAAGCTAGGAATTTGACATCAGTTTTATCCTTGGGAAAAAAAGGTAGTCCTTGCTATCTTATGCTGAAAGCTGACAGGATGTGTTGTTTTTTTTGTCATACCAATATATGTCACAAAACTAGAAACTCACTAATGAGTACCCTTTGGGAACAGTTGTCTTGGTAAATTATACCAAGGACCATATTTATTTTAAACATATTGAATATATCAGTATAGTTAATTTTTATCTATCTATATATTTTTTTTACTTTAAAAGCCAGACATATTTTAAAGATCATGCTTAAAATAAGTAAATTGTGTAATGAGAAAACATCAAAAGGAAGTTGAATAAAAAGGCACATTTGAAAAGTGTAAGAGTACAAAGTGTTCCTTGTTTATTCTATTAGTGCAGGAGGAAAGGGAAACATATATTACAATTTCTTTCTGTCAGTGGAAGTGATTAACACTGGCTTCTTTCTCCCCTCTCTGGGGCAGTCTTTTTCTTCCTTGGATTCAAAGAAGCACATTAGTCTTTTGCCATGTAGAGTCGATACATTAGGCCTACAACCAAGGCTGAGATGGCTGGGATCACCCAGTTGGTCTACCAACAAGAATTATACTCAACAGTAGTGATAAGAGTGTCCAAAGGCTTGGCAATCTTTGATCTGTCATCTGAGAGGACCTCCCCAGTGATGTACGTTTTGGACAGTTCTCATGCATCAATAGAATGCCCAACATCTTCAACGTTCTCAGTAACATCGCCCCCAGCTTGCTCTCTTAGGTTTTCTTCCCCACAAGGATGCAATTCCAGAAACTGGGTCAGATCGTACACCTTGTGATGCAGGATCACCCGGGTGTTCTCGATGTCTTTGTGCTTCTGAATCTCTTACATGGTGTAGTACTTCACATCCTTATCTGCCTACATGGCCATCTTGGAACAGTGAGCCTCCCAGGCCCTGCAACACAGCCTTGCAGGGTAGTGCACTCTTCTCGTCTAAGATGCCTCCGTCTGGGACCCTATCTATTTATTTTTGACTACTACGTCATGACCATTTACTTTGTCTTTTTATTCCCATTTAGTTCCACATTATTTTTAACACAGAAGCCAGAAACTATTGTATCAGAATTGCTCAAAGCTTTGATGGACAGTCATCTCTACCAAAGTCTAAATGAATGACAGGAAATAAAACAGGGAAGTAATTAAACTTCAGAAGGTGTCACAATAAAGGTTTCTGTTGAAATTATGATTACTGGTCATATAAAAGTATTTAAATAGGCTATGCATAGATCTATGGGATTGAAATGTTTAACATGACTTAAACAACAAGAACATACTGTTTTCAAAACTGTAATTGAGTTATTGGAAACAACTTATTTATAATGATTATTATTATGTGTCTTAGGCTTTTTGCTGAGTATGCAGGTTACTTGAGATTTAACTATTCATATATCACCCTGTATTTGCAGCCTTTTTTTTTCATTACTGAGTCCTTGTAAGTTTTATGCATACCTCTACTATATATCCTTTAGCTTGTGCTTCTTTTTTGTATCATCATTTTTTACTTTAAAATTCTAAAAACAATGTCAAAAGCTTTATTTTCCATTTTTTGGGGGAAAAGGCAGGAAGGATTCTACATATTTCTGTTTCACCAAAATCAGAACAATTCCAGCAACAGTAAACACGCAACTCATAAAGGCGCCAATGTATGAAGCATCATCAGTGAGATGCCATCCTTTCTACTGGCCTAGCTGATGCTAACAGAATGGGAAGCTCATGGCTCTGCCGAACACATTTCCAGTGGGACAAGATGATTGCAGGCCTTCACTCAAGGCTTGAATAGCAGGAGGCTGTCAAGTATGGAATATTTAGAGCCAGAGTCCCAGGAGATGCCCCTCCACTTCTTTTGTCATCACAGTTTGGTCAACTGCCTTCTGCTAATAAGTAAACAGCTTTTCTATATCAACACACTGAGCAGAGAACACACAAACTGCTACTACATATTGTCATGAGCCTACAGCTCCCTTTGCTATTCACTGGGCTGCCTGCCATTACTCTTCCAACCCTGTTACAGCCCATGGACACACTTGCTACACATTGCTGGTTCTAACCTTGATTCTCCCCCCCCCCCCTTTTAATCTCAGAAGAATCTAGTAATAACAAGGTGGTTACACTGAACTGTACATATGAAGGGTAATTTGGAAACCACCACCAGAGCATTTCTCAAGACCAAAACACTGAATGTTCTGTTGCTCTGACTAGTTCTGAAATCAGTCCTAAAATTTTAAGATGCCGCTTTTCTATGACATCGTTAGATAGCAAATCCACAGCCCACCATTCTACAGCTGTAGAAGCATGCTAAGTCTCTTAGATACCTCTCTTCAATAGATTCTGTGATCCCCACTTGTTTCACTTTTGGGAAAAAAAGGATTCTCTCAGCTAAATTACAGGAGACAGACTCCCCTTTAGGATGTCACTTCCTCACCATTTACCAAACAGCTCCTGGCTACTTTTCACACCACAATCTTAGATCAGGACTGTGAGGAAGAAACTAACATGAATACCCATCATCAATAGACTGAAAGCCTAATATATATATATATAAAATATATGCACCACTGCCTTTTCTTTGTTTTCTCTTTTTTATTTTATTTATTTTTTTGTGGGGTTTATTGTTTGTTTGCTTTTTGTTTTTTTCCTAAAGGTGACCATGTGCGCTTAAGGCTGCCAGACACACGCACACCTACAGCAACAATTGTGCTTCTTTCTATTCAGTCTATGTGTGTCAGAAGGGAGGGAGGCAAGAAGAAAGAGAAGATGGGGAAACCTATTTCCACCAAATCCCACCAAAAGGAGGCCTATGTGGCAAGCATAATGGAAGTGTGTGCTCCCCAACAACTGGCTCCACACTGGTTAATATTCTGCTCGTTTTCCTCAGACATCTATTTTGAAAAAGCTTAAACAACACAGGAGACTTTAAAATAATTCATTCCTGGTAGAAATCAAAACTGCAAAACTAGGAGCAAAATCATCTTTAAACAAATTAACTCCATTTCCTTTATTTTTTTTTTCTTTTCATAAACATTTTATTCATGTTATAGAGGGATTTTCTTCCTCGTTTGCTTTCTTCTCAATCATTAGGAGTTGAGGAGTACTGAATCCATCACTACTTTGACGGCACAGGTAAGATTCAGATTCACATTTCCAGGGACCAAAGAGTTCCCTCTAATGTCATGATCCAGTCAGCCTTCCTCTACTTTTATTGAACAAAGCAGTGGCCATTGGTATCTCTGAAGTGTAATCGCATCTTAGGTCGATATTTCTCCAAGCAAAGGAGCTCTTTGGAATTAAACGCTCCCCTTCATTTTCTCTTATAAATTGAACAGTGTCTTCATACTTCATTCTGTATTCAATCAGTGCAAGTGCAACCAGCACAGGAGCCATTCCCAATCCTGCAACACAATGCACTGCAATGCAGCAATCTGGCTCTTTACGAAATTTGTTTTTTTTTTTTTTAATTTTTTTTTATTCTTTTTTCCATTCTTTAATTTTATTAATTTATTCATACTACATCTAAATTGTTAGCCCTTCCCCTGTTTCCTTCCATTCTTCCCTCCCTCCCTTTTCTCTCATTCTCCCCTCCCCTATGTCTGTGACTGAGGGAGACCTCCTCCCCCTATATATGCTCTCAGACTATCAAGTATCTTCTTGATAATTTGCTATCCTTCCTCTGAATGCCACCAGGTCTCCCCATCCAGGGGACACGGTCAGAAAAGGGGCACCAGAGTTCGTGTGAGAGTCAGACCTCACTCTCCACTCAATGGTGGAGAATATCCTGTTCATCTTGGTAGGGGTTCGAAGCTTACTGCCTATATTCTCCTTGGCAGGTGCCTTAGTTTGAGGAGGACCCCAGGATCCAGATCTGCCTGTCATAAAGTGCTTCTTGTAGGTTTCCAGGACCCTGTGGGTCCTACTATTTCCCCTTTCTTTCATGCTACTCTTGCCTAAAGTTTCAATCGGATGTCCTCTCCTCTGACCCACTTTCTTGGTAAGTAAAGATTTTCATGGTACGTATCCCTTGGACTAGTGTTTTGATATAAGTGAGTATATAGCGTTTGTCTCTTTTTGCTTCTGGGTGAACTCACTCATTATGATAATTTCTAGATCAATCCATTTGTCCACAAATTTTGGGAATTCCTCATTTTTAATAGCTGACTAGTATTCCATTGTGTAAATGTACCACAGTTTCTTAGTCCATTCTTCTACTGAGGGACACTTAGCCAGTTTCCATGTTCTGGCTATTATGAATAAAGCTGCTATGAACATGGTTGAGCATATGTCCCTGTTGTGTGGTAGGGCATTTTCTGGGTATATTCCAAGGAATGGGATAGCTGGGTCTTGAGGAAGCCCTATTCCCATTTTTTGGAGAAAGCACAAGATAGCTTTCCAAAGTGGCTGTATTAGTTTGCATTCCCACCAGCAATGAAGGAGTGTTCCTCTCTCTCCACATCCTCACCAACATGTGGAGTCATTTGAGTTTTTGATCTTAGCCATTCTGATGGGTGTAAGATGGAATCTCAGTGTCGTTTTGAATTGCATTTCTCTGATGACTAACGAGGACGAGCATTTCTTTAAGTGTTTCTCGGCCATTTGATATTCCTCTGTTGAGAATTCTCTATTAAGTTCTAAGCCCCATTTTACAATTGGGTTGTTTGGTTTGGTGGTGTTTAATTTCTTGAGTTCTTTATATATTTTGGATATTAAACCTTTGTCAGATAAAGGGTTGGTGAAGATCATTTCCCATTCTGTAAGCTGTCGCTTTGTTCTCTTGACAGTGTCTCCGGCCTTACAGAAGCTTCTCAGCCTCATGAGTTCCCAATTATTAATTGTTGACATTAAGGCCTTGGCTGTTGGTATACTGTTCAGGAAGTTGTTTCCTGTACCTATGTGTTCCAGACTCTTCCCCACTTTTTCCTCTAAGTGGATTAATGTCTCTGGTTTTATGTTGAGCTCTTTAATCCATTTGGACTTGAGTTTTGTGCATGGTGACAAATAAGGGTCTAATTGCATTTTTCTACATGTAGACATCCAGTTAGACCAGCACCATTTGTTGAAGATGCTATCCTTTTTCCATTGAATAGATTTGGCTTCTTTGTCAAAAATCAAGTGAGCAAATGTGTGTGGATTCATCTCTGGGTCTTCAGTTTGATTCCATTGATTCACCAGTCTATTGCTTTGCCAATACCATGCTGTTTTAATTACTGTTGCTCTGTAGTACAGCTTGAGATAAGGTATGGTGATTCCTCCAGAGGATCTTTTGTTGTATAGAATTGTTTTTGCTATTCTGGGTTTTTTATTTCTCCATATGAATTTGAGAATTGATCTTTCAATATCTTCAAAGTATTTTGTAGGTATTTTGATAGGGATTGCGTTGAATCTGTAAATTGCTTTCGGTAAGATGGCCATTTTTACTATGTTGATTCTCCCGATCCATGAACAAGGTAAATCCCTCCATCTTCTCATGTCATCTTCAATCTCTTTCTTCAGAGGTTTGAAGTTTTTTTCGAATAAGTCCTTCACTTGCTTGGTTAGAGTTACTCCTAGATATTTTATATTGTTTGTGGCTATCGTGAAGGGAGTAGTTTTCCTAATTCCTTTCTCTGCCTGTTTGTCATTTGTATACAGGAAAGCTACTGACTTTTTTGAGTTTATTTTGTATCCTGCCAATTTGCTGAAGGTGTTTATCAGGTGTAGGAGTTCTCTGGTGGAATTTTGCCATTCACTTATATACCCTATCATATCATCTGCAAATAAAAATGATTTGACTTCTTCCTTTCCCATTTGGATCCCCTTGATCTCCTTTTGCTGTCTTATAGCTCTGGCTAGAACTTCAAGAACTATATTGAAGAGATATGGGGAAAGTGGGCAGCCTTGTCTGGTTCCCGATTTTGGAGGGATTTCCTTAAGTATTTCTCTATTTAATTTAATGTTGGCTGTTGGTTTGCTGTATATAGTCTTTATTATGTTTAGATAAGTGCCTTGTATTCCCGATTTCCCCAGAACTTTGAACATAAATGGGTGTTGGATTTTGTCAAATGCTTTTTCTGTATCTAAAGAGATGATCACGTGGTTTTTCTCTTTCAGTTTGTTTATATGGTGGATTACATTGATGGATTTCTGTATGTTAAACCATCCCTGCATGCCTGGAATGAAGCCTACCTGGTCATGGTGAATGATGTCATTGATATGCTGTTGTATTCGTTTTGTGAGAATTTTGTTGAGTATTTTTGCATCAATGTTCATAAGAGAAATTGGTCTGAAATTCTCTTTTTTTGTTCAGTCTTTGTGGGGTTTAGGTATCAATGTGACTGTGGTCTCTTAGAAGGAATTTGGTAATATTCCGTCCATTTCTATCTTTCGGAATAGCTTGAATAGTATCGGTATTAGCTCCTCTTTGAAGGTCTGGTAGAAAACTGCCCTGAAACCATCTGGCCCTGGGCTTTTTTTGGTTGGGAGACTATCAATGGTTGTTTTTATTTCTATAGGCAAAATAGGGCTATTTAATTTGTTTATCTGGACTTGGTTCAATTTTGGCAAATGGAATCAGTCGAGAAATTTGTCCATTTCCCTTAAATTTTCGAATTTTGTGGCATAAACGCCTTTAAAGTAGGTTCTTACGATTCTTTGTATTTCTTCGGTGTCTGTTGTTATGTCTCCCTTTTCATTTCTGATTTTGTTAATTTGGATAGTGTTTCTCTGTCTTTTAGTTAGATTGGCTAATGGTTTGTCTATCTTGTTAATTTTCTCAAAGAACCAGCTCTTGGTGTTGTTGATTCTTTGGATTGTTCTCTTTGTTTCTAATTTATTGATTTCAGCCCTGAGGTTGATTATTTCTAGGTGTCTACTCTTCTTGGGTGTTTCTGCTTCTTTTTTTTCTAGAGCTTCCAGATGTGTTGTTAGGTTGTTTATGTGGGATGTTTCCTTTTTTGTTTTGAAGGCGCTTAGTGCTATGAATTTTTCTCTTAGCTCTGCTTTCAACGTGTTCCACAAATTTGGGTATGTTGTTCCATCATTTTCATTGAATTTCAGGAAGTCCTTTATTTCTTTCTTTATTTATTCTTTGACCGATGTGTCATTAAGTAGAAAGTTGTTTAGTTTCCACGGGTTAGAATGCTTTTTGTTATTTCTGTTGCTGTTGAAGTCCAGCCTTAGACCATGGTGATCTGATAAGATACAAGGTATTATTTCAATCTTCTTGTATCTGTTGAGGTTTGCTTCATGACCAACTATGTGATCAATTTTAGAGAATGTTCCATGGGGTGCTGAGAAAAAGGTATACTCGTTAGCGTTTGGGTGGAAAGTTCTGTAGATATCTGATAGATTCATTTGATTCATGACATTGGTTAATGAGGTTATTTCCCAGCTTAGTTTTTGAATCAAAGACCTATCCTTGAGTGAAAGTGGGGTATTGAAATCTCCCACTATTAATGTGTGGGTATTGATGAGTGTGGCAAACTTTGTTAATAGGTCTTTTACAAATGTGGGAGCCCTTGTATTCGGAGCATATATGTTCAAAATCGTGATGTCTTCTTGGTTGACTTTACCTTTGATGAGTACGAAGTGTCCATCCTCATCTCTTTTCATTAATTTTGGTTGAAAGTCTATTTTATTATGTATTAGAATGGCTACCCCAGCTTGTTTCTTGTGACCATATGCTTGGAATATTTTTCCGCAACCTTTTACCCTGAGGCAATACCTGTCCTTGTGGTTGAGGTGTGTTTCTTGAATGCAGAAGAATGTTGGGTCATGTTTATGCATCCACTCCATTAGTCTGTGTCTTTTTATTGGAGAATTGAGACCATTGACATTGAGAGATATTAATGACCAGCGATTGGTAAGTCCCTTCATTTTTGGTATTTGTAACAGTCAAGATATTGTGAGTTTGTGATTTTGCAATGGTATAGTTACCTATTTCCTATGTAGTTATGGTTGTAGTTTGACCAGTTGGCATGGAGTTTTCCTTCTAGTAACTTCTGTAAACCTGGATTTGTGGCTAGGTACTGTTTGAATTTGTTTTTGTAATGTAATATCTTGTCTTCTCCGTCAATGGTTATTGATAATTTTGCTGTATATAGTAGTCTTGCCTGGTATCTGTGTTCTCTTAGGGTTTGCAGCACCTCTGTCCAGGCCCTTCTGGCTTTCATGGTCTCTGCTCAGAAGTCAGGGGTAATTCTGATAGGTTTGCCTTCATATGGTACTCGGCCTTTTTCTCTTGCTGCTTTCAATATTTTTTCCTTGTTCTGTATATTTTGTGTTCTTATTATTATGTGCTGGGAAGATTTTCTTTTCATGTCTATTTTATTTTGTGTTCTGTAGGCCTCTTGTATGTTCGTATGCATCTCTTTCTTCAAATTGGGAAAAATTTCCTCCATTATTTGATTAAAGATGTGTTCTGGGCTGTGGACTTGGCTATTTGCTCTTTTCTGTATCCCTATTATTTTCAAGTTTTGTCTGTTCATGTTGTCTTTTAGTTCTTGAATGATCTGTGTTAGGAACATTTCAGATTTAGCATTTCCCTGAATGGTTGTTTCCAGTTCTGCGATTGTATCTTCAAGTCCCGATATTCGTTCTTCCATTTCTTGCAATCTGTTAGATAAGGCCACATCTGAGATGCTTGCTTTCTTCTTTGCAGCCTCTTGATCATGTTTTTCTTCTGTGTGTTCCTGCATCACAGCTTCCATTTTTATCTTCATGTCTTGGACTGTTTTAATGATTTCCATCATCGGTTATTTATGTTTTTCTGAAATTCTTCAAGTGCCTCTTTATATGACTCTTTTAACTCTTCAGCACTCTTGTTTGCCTCCTCCTGCATTTGTTTACAGAATTTATTTGTTTCTTCCATTATCATCTTCTTTACTAAGGACTTGAGGTCATTTTCTTGCCTATCCATTGCTGTTAAGTTCTCTAGGTTGTTTTTATTGTTAATGTTGGAATCCGGAGATGTCAAACTGTTTTGGTTTTAGATAGCATTCTTTCACTGTCCTCTTGTCATTTTGATGGCTCTGATGTTGGAGGGTATTTTGTAGTGACCTTCACTGGTTGAGAGTGGTTAATTGATGACTGATTGTAGGTCACGTGCTCTTGCCTGTAGGGATTCAGGCGTATTTTTGTGGAACAGGTAGGTTATCCAGTTTCACTCCTGGTGATTTTCCTCTGCCCCCTGGGCTCCAGGCTGAGCCAGCCAAAGTAGATATCTGTTTGGACTTTACTGCCGTAATTCAGATCAGCAGTCTTGGGACCTGGAATAAGGTCCACAGAGAAACGTTCTGGCTGAGTAGGTTGATCCTAGCTGCCTGTCCTTCCTGTGGCTTTGTAGGTAAGACCCCTGGTAGATCAGATCTTCTGGGGCTGTAGCTGTCTTTTAGCTCTGCCTCTATATCCTGTAGCAGTGCCCAACCTCTCTCAGTACTATATGACTGGAGGGACCAAGGTCACTCTTGGTCAGCAACTAGGCACTGCAAGCAAGACCCTCTTTTTGTCTCCCGATAAAGTGAGAGTGCCTGTCTTGCTCAGGCCAGGATCTCCAGCTGGGCTCTCTCCTTCGGGGAGCAGGGAGTGCAGGGCCAGGGCCTTGCGGCTGGGTGGGGAGTAAGACTAGCTTTGCAGAGCTCTGGCGGCCATCTTCCCGCCGGGCTGTGATGGTCCCTTCACACTCTAGGACAGCAATTAGACAGTGCAAATATGGCCTCTCCACGTCTCATCTCCCAATAATGTGAGAGTGCCTGCCTTGCTTGGGCCAGGATCTCCAGCTGGGCTCTCTCATTCGGGGAGCGGGGAGCACAGGGCCACCTCAGCTGGGCTCTCTCTTTCGGAGAGCAGGGAGTGCAGGGCCAGGGCCTTGCGGCTGGGCAGTTAGTAAGACTAGCTTTGCAGAGCTCTTGTGGCCGCCCGCGGGACCAGATCTTCCTGCCGAGCTATGATGGTCCCTTCACACTCTTGGACAGCAATTAGACATTGCAAACACAGCCCCTCTACGTCTCGTTTCCCGATAGCCTGCCTTGCTCGGGCCAGGATCTCCAGCTGGGATCTCTTGTTCGGGGAGCAGGGAGCGCAGGGCCCCCTTAGCTGGGCTCTCTCGTTCAGGGAGCAAGGAGCGCAGGGCCAGGGCCTTGCGGTTGGGCAGTTAGTAAGACTAGCTTTACAGAGCTCTGGTGGCCGCCCGTGGGACCAGATCTTCCCGCCGGGCTATGATGGTCCCTTCACACTCTTGGACAGCAATTAGACACTGCAAACATGGCCCCTCCAAGTCTCATCTCCCAATAGTGTGAGAGTGCCTGCCTTTCTTGGGCCAGGATCTCCAGCTGGGCTCTTTCGTTCGGGGAGCAGGGAGCACAGGGCCACCTCAGCTGGGCTCTCTCATTCAGGGAGCAGGGAGCGCAGGACCAGGGCCTTGCGGCTGGTCGGGTAGTAAGACTAGCTTTGCAGAGCTCTGGCGGCCACCCGCGGGACCAGATCTTCCCGCCGGGCTGTGATGGTCCCTTCACACTCTAGGACAGCAATTAGACACTGCAAACATGGCCCCTCCAAGTCTTGTCTCCCGATAATGTGAGAGTGCCTGCCTTGCTCAGGCCAGGATCTCCAGCTGGGCTCTCTTGTTCGGGGAGCAGGGAGCGCAGGGCCAGGGCCTTGCGGCTGGTCGGGTAGTAAGATAAGCTTTGCAGAGCTCTGGCGGCCACCCGCGGGACCAGATCTTCCCGCAGGGCTGTGATGGTCCCTTCACACTCTAGGACAGCAATTAGACACTGCAAACACGACCCTTCCACGTCTCGTCTCCCGATAATGTGAGAGTGCCTGCCTTGTTTGGGCCAGGATCTCTAGCTGGGCTCTCTTGTTTGGGGAGCGGGGAGTGGGGAGTGTAGGACCAGTGCCTCGCAGCTGGGTAGGAACAATAGGGTTGCAGAGCTCTGGTGGAAGCCCGCAGAACCAGGTCTTCCCGCAGGGCTAATAAGTTCAGCTATAGCTCTAGACAAGACCCACATCTCCCGATGGATCTGTGGAAGCAGTTCAAGCTGATTTCTCACTGCCACTGTTTGCAGGCTCAGTTAACCGCGATTGGTGTTAGGTTTGGCCCCGGATGGCCAGCGAGCTGCAGTCCCACTTTAGCTGTCTCTGCTGGGTCCCGCTGCCTTTGTTTCCACTCGGCCTAGGCGGGAGACCTCTGCAGTTTGGGGTGGTGTGGAAGGAGGAATCCTAGGGCAGATTCACCCTCTTCCCTGAAACTCCTTCTGCTGGGGACTCTGGAAAATCCCCTACCCAAATCGTGAGTCTGTGCTTTATATACAGGCTGCAGTTTGCATGTGGATTCCGTTCCAGAGTTTGGGGAGTGCGTTTAGCACCTCCGGGATGTTGCTTGTCCAAGGGCGGTAGGCCCCCTGTTTGGTCTGCGGCCTTTGGGGCCCCACTCATCTACAATTCTGAAAGTTCAGCAATCTGTTGCTCCACTTATGTCTCTGGTCTCCTCGGGGTAGATCAGGTACATGGCTTAATGGTCGGCGCCATCTTGGAATTTCCCGAAATTTGTTTTTTAAAAGAGATTTAGCCAATCATCTATTATCTGATTAGGGAGAAGAGCTCCATCATCAAATGGCAAATCTAGAACGTGGATTCCTTCTCTTTCAACCAGTGCTTTAAAATTCAAACCCAGAGGATCCAAGATGGCGGCGAGCAGTGTGGACCGTGTTTGGAGGCTCCAGTGAACAATTCAGGGATTTGCACAGATTTCTGAGCCAGGAACACCGAGGTCCGAACATCACGGCAGCGGGAGTGCTCCACGGTTCGGAGGGAACAGGGTGCGGAGGATCTGCATGCCCCTGCACAGGGGAGGAGCATGGATTTTCTCTAATCAGAGTGGCAGTGGCAGAGGCAGCAGCACCAGCGGCACCAGCAGCGGTGGCTGAGGTTTGCAGCTCATAGCCTTCCGGTGGAGGCGATTGGTGTGGTGGCTGGTGAGAGTTGCTGTGGGAGAGGGGACTCGGGGCAGGATTTGGGTCACGTGGAGCCTTCGGACCCAGACTAGACTCGGCGGACAGTTCGGCCCCAGAGTCCCAGGTACTGGCCCAGCCCAGCAAGCAATTCTGCCCGAGGCATTAACTCAGTTTCGGCCACAGCTGCCCTGCTGTGGCGCAGGCTTAGTGGAGCGCGCAGCTCCACACTAGGCAGCACCTCAGCTCAGCGGCAGCTCCCCTGCAGTGACACAGTCTGGGCGGAGCACTTGGTTCCAACACAGGCTCTAACTCAGATCAGCCGCAGTTCTCCTGCTGTGGCGGAGGCTTGGCTGAGCACTCAGTTCCATCCTAGGCACCACCTCAGCTCAGCGGCAGCTCCCCTGCAGTGACACAGTCTGGGTGGAGCACTTGGTTCCACCATTGGCGCTAATTCAGAGCAGTTGCAGTTCTCCTGCTGTGGTGCAGGCTTGGTGGCGTGCTCAGTTCCATCCTAGGCACCACCTCAGCTCAGCGGCAGCTCCCCTGCGGTGACACAGTCTTGGCAGAGCACTTGGTTCCAACACTGGCGCTAACTCAGAGCAGCCGCAGCTTTCCTGCTGTTGCGTAGGCTGGACAGAGCACTCGGTTCCACCAGCTCTCAGACTCTGGTTGGACACAGTGTGCAGTTTGAATCCAGAATTCCTGGCTGAGATTGGTGGTCACTTCGGGCCCTGAGTCAATAACTGACCACAGCATGCACTTTGGGCCAAAAGGCCCTATTGGAGCTTGTTGCGTAGTCCCAGCCCAAAAATTCTGGCTGGACCCAGAATCCCTAGCTGAGCTTGGGCCCAGAATCCCTAGCTGAGCTTGGCAGACAGTTCAGGCCCTGAGAATCTAGCTGAGTTCAGCCCGTGGTTCGGGCCCAGTGTTCCTGGCTGGACTTGGCAGGGAACACAGAAGGCTGTGGATACCTTGGCCTGACCCAGCGCTCATTCAGAGACCCAGAACAATTGCAGGATCCACAGCAGAGGGGGACTGAGGATCACTGGCTGTGAGAGACCAGAACAACAGGGCTAACCTCCTAACATCCACACCAGTGAAGCTTTGAGCTCCCACCTTAGGGAAATCGTGAGAAAACAAGTGAATCTATCGTCAGACACCCTCCATCCAACTCTGGAAGCTACCCAACAAAAACAAAGACGGCAAGATGTCTAAAGGACAATGAAAAAGCATACGCAAAAAACTCCAAAACAACATGACGTCTCCAGTTTCCAGCTATCCCAAAGAAAACAACCCAGAGAACTCAAATACAACGGAAATACAAGAAAATGACCTCAAATCCTTAGTAATGAGGATGATAATGGAGGAAACAAATAAAATTCGTAATCAAATTCAGGAAGACGCAGACAAACAGGTGAGAGACATAAAAAAAGCACATAGAGTGGAACTGGAAAAATTGCAGGAAAATGCAAACAACCAGATGAAAGAAATAAATAAAACGGTTCAAGCTCTGAAGACCTATAAAGAGGCAATGGAAGAAACTCAGGAATATACAAAAAATCAGATGAAAGAAATCAAAAAATCAGTTCAAGATCTGAAAATGAAAATGGATTCAATGATAAACACACAGACAGAAGAAAAACGAGAACGTGAGACCTCAGAGAAGAAGGCGAGCAACACAGAGGTGAGCTTTTCTAAAAGAATCCAAGAGATGGAAGAACGAATCTCAGGGCTAGAAGATACAATCACAGATATTGAATCAACCATTAAAGAAAATGCAAAATCTGGAAAACTCCTGACACAAAACATCCAAGAAATTAAGGACACCATGAAAAGAAGAAATCTGAGAATAATAGGCATTGAAGAAAGAGAAGACATCAGACTCCAGGGCCCAGAAACTATTCTCAACAAAATCATAGAAGAAAATTTCCCCAATCTAAAGAAAGAAATGCCTATAAACATACAAGAGGCCTACAGAACACCAAAATGAATTGACCAGAAAAGAAAAACTGCCCGCCACATAATAATCAAAACACAAAATATGCAGAACAAAGAAAAAATATTAAAAGCTGCAAGGGAAAAGGGCCAAATACCATTTAATGGTAAACCTATCAGAATTACACCCGACTTCTCAGCAGAGACCATAAAAGCCAGAAAGGACTGGACAGAGATCCTGAAAACCCTAAGAGACCACAGATGCAAGGCCAGACTACTTTACCCAGCAAAATTATCAATAACCATTGATGGAGAAAACAAAATATTCCATGACAAAAACAAATTCAAACAGTACCTATCCACAAATCCAGCATAACAGAAGGTACTAGAAGGAAAACTCCATCCCAAAGGGTCAAGCTACAACCAAAACTACCCAGGAAATAGATAACTATCGCATGGCAAAAACACAACTACACAAACGCTCGACTGGAAACAACATCAAAATTAAGACTCTTAACAGTCACTGGTCATTAATATCTCTCAAGATTAATGGCCTCAATTCTCCAATAAAAGGACACAGACTAACTGACTGGGAATATAAACAAGATCCAACATTCTTCTGCATTAAAGAAACACTTCTCACCCATAATGAAAGGCATTACCTCAGGGTAAAAGGTTGGAAAAAAATATTCCAAGCAAATGGTCACAAGAAGCAAGCAGGCGTAGCCATTTTAATATCGAACAAAATAGACTTTCAACCAAAATTAATCCAAAGGGATGAGGAAGGACACTTCATACTCATCAAAGGCAAAATCAACCAAGATGACATCGCAATTCTGAACATCTATGCTCCGAATACAAGGCCACCCACATTTGTAAAAGATCTCCTAAAAAAGCTTAAACCACACATCGATCCCCACACAATAATAGTGGGAGACTTCAACACACCAATCTCACTGAAGGATAAGTCATTGAAACAAAAACTAAGCCGAGAAATAACATCATTAACCAATGCCATGGGTCAAATGGATCTAACAGATATCTATAGAACCTTTCACCCAAACAAGAAAGAATATACCTTCTTCTCTGCACCCCATGGAACCTTCTCCAAAATTGATCACATCGTAGGTCACAAAGCAAGCCTCAATAGATACAAGAGGATTGAAATAATACCTTGTATCCTATCAGATCACCATGCTCTTAGGCTGCAATTCAACAACAACAGAAATAACAAAAAGCTTACACGTACGTGGAAACTAAACAACTCTCTGCTAAATGACACCTGGGTCAGGGAAGAAATAAAGAAAGAAATCAAGGAATTTCTGAAATTCAATGAAAATGAAGAAACAACATACCCAAATTTGTGGGATACATTGAAAGCAGTGCTAAGAGGAAAATTCATAGCACTAAGTGCCTTTAAAAAGAAATTGGAAACATCGCACATAAGCATCTTAACAACACAACTGGAAGCCCTAGAAAAAAAAGAAGCAGAAACACCCAAGAGGAGTAGACGCCTGGAAGTAATCAAACTCAGGGCTGAAATTAACAAATTAGAAACTAAGAAAACAGTCCAAAGAATCAACAAAACCAAAAGCTGGTTCTTTGAGAAAATCAACAAGATAGACAGACCGTTAGCCAAACTAACTAAAAGGCAGAGAGACAGTATTGAAATCAACAAAATCAGAAATGAAAAGGGAGACATAACAACAGACACTGAAGAAATTCAAAGAATCATAAAATCCTACTTTGAAGGCATATAGGCCACAAAATTTGAAAATCTAAGGGAAATGGACCATTTTCTTGATCAATTTCACTTGCCAAAGTTGAATGAAGACCAGATAAACAAGCTAAATAGTCCCATTTCCCCTACAGAAATAGAAGCAATCATCGATGGTCTCCCAACCAAAAAAAGCCCAGGACCAGATGGTTTCAGTGCAGAATTCTACCAGTCCTTCAAGGGCGAGCTAATACCGATACTCTTCAAGCTACTCCAAAAGATAGAAATGGATGGAAAATTACCAAATTCATTCTATGAGGCCATAGTCTCATTGATACCTAAACCTCACAAAGACTCAACAAAGAAAGAATTTCAGACCAATTTCTCTTATGAACATAGATGCAAAAATACTAAATAAAATACTTGCAAAACGAATACAGGAACACATCAAAGATATCATTCATAATGACCAAGTAGGCTTCCTTCCAGGCATGCAGGGATGGTTTAATATACGGAAATCCATCAATGTAATCCACCATAGAAACAAACTGAAAATAAAAAACCACATGATCATCTCCTTGGATGCAGAGAAAGCATTTGATAAAATTCAACACCCGTTCATGTTTAAAGTTTTAGCGAGATAGGGGATACAAGGCACTTTCCTCAACATAATAAAGGCTATATACAGCAAGCCAATAGCCAAAATCAAAGTAAATGGTGAGATACTCAAGGAAATTCCTCTAAAATCGGGAACAAGGCAAGGCTGCCCACTCTCTCCATATCTCTTCAATATAGTACTCGAAGTACTAGCCAGAGCAATAAGACAACAAAAGGAGATCAAGGCTATCCAAATGGGAAAGGAGGAAGTCAAATTATCCCTATTTGCAGATGATATGATAGTGTACATAAGTGACCCTCAAAATTTCACCAGAGAACTGCTAAAGCTGATAAACACCTTCAGCAAATTGGCTGGATACAAAATTAACTCAAAACAGTCTGTAGCCTTCCTATACACAAATGACAAGCTTGCAGAGGAAGAAATTAGGAAAACCACACCCTTCACATTAGCCACAAGCAATATAAAATATCTAGGAGTTACCCTAACTAAGCAAGTGAAGGACTTGTATGAAAAAAATTTCAAAACTCTGAAGAAAGAGATTGAAGATGACCTGAGAAGATGGCATGATCTTCCTTGCTCATGGATCAGGAGAATTAACATAGTAAAAATGGCCATCCTACCAAAAGCAATCTACGGATTCAATGCAATCCCTATCAAAATACCTACACAATTTTTTAAAGACATTGAAAGTTCAATTCTGAACTTCATATGGAAAAACAAAAAACCCAGAATAGCTAAAACAATCTTGTACAATAAAAGGTGCTCCGGAGGAATCTCCATACCTGATCTCAAACTGTACTATAAAGCAATAGTACTTAAAACAGCATGGTACTGGCACAGCAACAGGCTGGTTGATCAGTGGAATCGAATCGAAGACCCAGAGATGAATCCACACACATATGGTCACTTGATTTTTGACAAAGAAGCCAAGTCCATTCAATGGAAAAAGGATAGCATCTTCAACAAATGGTGCTGGTCTAACTGGAGGTCTATGTGTAAAAAAATGCAACTGGACCCATATTTGTCACCTTGCACAAAACTCAAATCCAAGTGGATTAAAGACCTCAACATAAAACCAGAGACACTAAGCCACTTAGAGGAAAAAGTGGGAAAGAGCCTGGCACATATTGGCACAGGAGACAACTTCCTGAACAGAACACCAACGGCCCAGGCCTTAATGTCAACCATTGATAAATGGGACCTCATGAGGCTGAGAAGCTTCTGTAAGGCAGGAGACACTGTCAAGAGAACAAAGCGACAGCCTACAGACTGGGAAAAAATCTTCACCAACCCTACATCTGACAAAGGTCTATTATCCAAAATATATAAAGAACTCAAGAAATTAAACACCACCAAACCGAATAACCCAATTGAAAAATGGGGCTTGGAACTAAACAGAGAATTCTCAACAGAGGAATATCAAATGGCTGAGAAACACTTAAAGAAATGCTCAACCTCCTTAGTCATCAGGGAAATGCAAATCAAAACTACTCTGAGATTCCATCTTACACCCATCAGAATGGCTAAGATCAAAAACTCAACCGACACCACATGCTGGCAAGGATGTGGGGAGAGAGGAACACTCCTTCATTGCTTGTGGGACTGCAAACTAGTACAGCCACTTTGGAAATCTATCTGGTGCTATCTCAGAAAAATGGGAATAGGGCTTCCTCAAGACCCAGCTATTCCACTCCTTGGAATATACCCAGAAGATGCTCCAGCACACAACAAGAAAATTTGCTCAACATGGTTGTTGAATAGCAGTCTTATTCATAATAGCCAGAACATGGAAACAGCCTAAGTGTCCCTCAGTAGAAGAGTGGATAACGAAACTGTGGTACATATACACTATGGAATACTACTCAGCTATTAAAAACAAGGAATTCCCGAAATTTGTGGATAAATGGATTGAGCTAGAAATGATCATAATGAGTGAGTTAACCTAGAAGCAGAAAGAATCAAATGGTATATACTCACTTATATCTGCATACTAGCCCAAGGGGCATGTCCCACGAAAGCCTTCACTTACCAGGAAACTGGGACAGAGGGGAGGGCATCCTATTGGGACTCTAAATGAGAGAGGCATGGGAGAATAGCAAAATAAAAGGATACAGACGGTCCTAGAAATCTACAAGTAGAACAATATCATAGGCAGATTTGGGCCCAGGGGTCCCGCTCAAACTAAGGCACCAGCCAAGGACAATACAGGAGGTAAACTTTAAACCCCTTCCCAGATCTAGCCTATGGTCAGAATATTCTCCACAGTTGAGTGGAGAGTGTGATATGACTTTCTCACATACTATGGTGCCTCACATTTGACCATGTCCCCTGGAGGAGGAGACCTGGTGGCACTCAGAGGAAGGACAGCAGGTAGCCAAGAAGAGACTTGATACCCAATGAGAATATATAGGGGGAGGTAATCCCCCTCAGGAACAGTCATAGGGGAGGGGAATAATGGGAAAATCGGGGGGGGGGAGGAATGGGAGGATACAAGGGATGGGATAAACATTGAGATGTAACAAGAATAATTAATTAAAAAAAAAAAAAAACTCGAACCCAAGAGTTGTCACTCCGTACTTCTTAAGCTCCTCTGTGACCTTGAGAGTGGCATTGGTGGGGTTGTGAGTTATCAGAAAACGCATGTTCTCATAAGAGGTGTCCACAGAGGCTGGACGGTTCATTATGGCAAATAGAAAGTGTGAGCGTGCCTATGTGTATGTGGTGGGGAAATGGGGGAAGATGGAAATCAATAAATCTTGCAATGTTTCGCAGGAGAAAACAACTACTAAAATGCCTATTATTGATCACTATTTTCTCTATCCAACTTGTTTGTTCCTGATGAAGCTTCTCTCTCCAACACAGGCAGAGTATTAAGAATCCACTTGAATCCAAATTCAACTTGGGCTTCAATGTCTGCAGATGGATACCTTCAGCTTCCAAAAAATTCCATCTACATACAAACTTAAGCAACCTTTTAAGTACATTTAGGCACTAGTGAGACAAGTTAAAAGTGTTGGTTATTTTTCCACTTTTGTTTACTTGATGCTTAATTTTCCCGGAGTCATTAAAAGAAATATGCTTGCAATTAAAAAAAAAAAAAAAGCCTTCTTCTTCTCAGGCCAGTTTTGGTGTCCAGAGTCTTCAAGGCAGTGTTAATTATGGCACATAGAACCTATAAGCTCACTTGTCAGCGAAAACGCTGTGCTGAGCCTGGTAGAAGTCTGCCCTCACGCTCAGAATCGCCATAAATGTGCATTGTATATTCCAACGAAAAACGCTGGCAAGCTGAGGACTGGGCATTGAAGGCCGGCGGAGGCGGGAGTGAGGGGGCGCCTCTCTCCTCAGGAGCGGCGGCGGTTATGACTCACTCCCCCCCCCCCTCCCCAGGCAGCCTCCGCGCGAAGCACCCCACCGCCGCATGTCCTGGAGTCTGTCTTGGCTGCTGCTGCTGCTGCCGGCGCTGCAGCTGCCACTGAGTCTCCGCTGCCTGCTGGCGTCCCCTCTCGCCAGGACGGGCCTCTGCTGCCGCTACAGCCACTCCCGGACTGACAATGGTTACAGCCTGCCTGATGGCGCAGCAGCCTTGGCTTATGCTTCTTAATTCATTCCTGTAAATTAATAACATGTACAGTTGAGTTTTATCACAACTCTAATGAAATCTTATGTGTTCAAGTGTAGATTAATTCAAAGTGAGGATTGGAATTTTTTTTTCATGGCTTTGTACAGGAACCTAAAGACATTTTGAGAAGTTACAGTGTCTTACAGTCAAGTATAAGCACTTATTTACTTAAATCTTCTTTGTTTTGGTCAAATTATGTTCCATTTATATCACTAATACGTAGTGAAAACGTTATTTATTATCAATCGTATGAAGATAATTCAAGACATTTGCAATCTTTCATAAATTAGAAGTAACTAGTCCACTTGTACCTTCATTATTCATATACTTTTTAAAACAAATCTACCTTTAAAATATTTCTTTTATTTTTAATTGTGTGCATGTGTGCTTGTCTGTGTGTGGTATGAACACATGTAACTGCCTTTCTGAGTGTTGGAACCGGAAGTATGATCCTCTAGGGCTGAAGTTGCAGCTGGTTGTGAGCCATCAACTGTCACTTCTGGGAAATTTACTCGGGTCTCTTGGAAGAACACTGTACTAACTGCAGACACAGCTCTCCAGCCCCTAAATCTTACATTCTGCTTTATTTACATCTGGGCAGGATGATTTTTGGCAGCAAAAGCATTTTATGCATTTTAGAATGTAAATAGATCATACAAAATTGACCAAACAATTCTCCAATAAGTATATTTCAACTATGAAACTCACACCCATTTGTAATTTTTGGCAAAATTAGTCCATAGTATGTAAATTACATACATAATTTTATGTTTTCATATAAATTATGATGAAGCTTCACTTTAAGTTATACGTTTATAGAGTCTTTGATTCATTCCAATCATCTCTAAAGAAACTATATTTTCAGGTATCATCAAAGACAAATTGGTCAATTTTATATAAATATAGATTGGTCTCAGAATTTTCAAAAATATCATACCTTTGTATTATACACCAAGATTGCTGAAAGTTATTTATCATGAAAATTGAATTCATTTTACTCTCATTTAATTTCTGGAGCATTGCAAATGCACCAAAGTTTTACTGTTGTTGGTTGGTTTTTGTTGTTGTTGTTTTGTTTTGTTTTGTTTTTTGTTTTGTTATGTTTTGTTTTGTTTTTTCTAAATTGAGATTGTCTAGGTGTTTTGAACATTGAAGTTAAAATATGCAAACTTGGTGTAGTATCTCAGCTGAAATTCTGGAGGTAATAAGACTTCAGAAATTACCATTTTGAAATTGCAGAAAGTCATTTGGATTCTTTTTCGAAGGATATCCTTCATTCCTGTCAAGAAACTCAGTTTTACTTTCAGACACTATGCACATTAAGGTTCATTGATGTGGTGGTTTCAGTGAGAAATGTCCTCAATAGGGCCTGGTATTTGAACACTTGACACTTAGTTGGTGTTGCTCTTTGGGAGAAATTATAGCAGCTGCAGACTTGCTGGAACAAATGCATCATTAAGGCAGAGATTTGGCTCACCTCCTTTTCAAATCATTCTCTGATTTATATTTATGGTTGAAGGTATAATTTCTCACCTTCTTGCTTTGGCCAACTGCCATATCTCAAAGTAACATCTCTAGTAGTTACTAGTTACATGACATATCCATTTACTCCATTATTCCTTCTGGGATGTATATTTTTTTATCTAAAATAATGAATAGTCAAAACTAATGAAAGTTAATGAGAAAAGACAAGGTCTAGTATAATCTTCATGATGTCTTCACCAACAGAGACTTACCTTCTGACTCTCAGAAGTTTGTGGTTAGCGAGCCTCAATGTTTCTGAAGCAATTGCTGCAGGGTTTGAAAACACTCCAATGATCACAAGCTTCCCAAAGATTTAGGAGACTGGCAACTGCCCTAAAGACTTTTAATTGGTTCCTGTGTTGCCAAATTTTATGAGAGGCAAAGGGTTATTGCCAAGATCTATATGGGCTGTCAGGGTCCAGAAAAAAAGGCTAAAAGTATATTCAGCCAATATTGGGGAGATGCCCTGAGCAAAATGCTTCAGTAGAGTTAAGAAAATGATATGTTGAGAATTTATATGAGGAAAAGTAGTTAGGAAATATTTAGAAATTCTGTTGGATTTGGAATTTCTCAGTAGTAGATTCTCTTCTAAAATCCAATTTCTTTAGCTATGTAAAGTTGGCTAGATTTCTCTTTCCAAGAATGAATCACCATCTGTTGAGAGAGCCTTAATCCTATTTGACAGCAGTAAATTACACCCAAGATAAAATTGCCACTACTTCACCATCATGGCTATCTTGTCTGTCCATTCACTGCGGTGACTCATAGACTTTAAAGCCAGTGTTGCTACTTATTGGCAATTTGTGTAACACTTTAGAGAGTTAGTACACAAAAAGGAGGATCCCAAGTCATTTCTAATTTGATTTCCACTAAGTCTTGTGTCTAAAATGGGTTGTGACTTCTACAATAGAGCCTTACATTCAACTTCTGGGAGTTTAACTACTTTCTTTTCTAAAATTTAAATAATTTATTCAGATTACATCTTGATTATTATCCCTTCACTTGTGTCTTCCTGTTCCTCCCCCTCCCTTGTTCTTTCACCCTATTCCCCTTGCCTAGGCCCCTGATCTGACAGTATCTATATTTATAAATTGAATCACCTTTACCATTTTTTAGAGAAATAGTTAATATTATGATTTCTTAATGGATTTTTATACAGTTGTATCCTATTTTTCTTGCCCCACATTCTTCTGTGTTTACCTCCTAACACCTTCCACAAAGAACCCCACCTTTTCCTATTTCTCTATTTAAATCACTTGTACCCTGCTATTCCCCTCTCCACTGCTTCTGAACTTACCTTTCTTGATCACATTTTACTTTTCTGGTTTCTGAAGTTAGTATAAGACTACTCAGAAGATTTGCAGATAGGAGCCTCCAATAAAAGAGCACATGTAATGTTTATCTTTCTGAGTCTGGATTACCTCACCCAATGTTTTCTTTCTTAGTTAAAGCCATTTATTTGCAAAAATAATGTTTTCAGTTTGTTTTCTTTACAGCAGAATAGTATTCTATTTTGTATATGTACCACATTTTCATTATCCATTCAGTGAATACAGGACATTTTGCCTTCCATTTCCTAGATATTGTGAATAGAGTATCTGTGAACATTGCTGAGCAAGTATCTGAGGAAGAAATGGTGAGTCCTTTGGGCCTAAACAAAGGACTATTATAGCAAGGCCATATGATAAATTTATTTTTAGCTTTTTTGATAATTTTTCCACACAGTTTTCCATGTTGTATGCACCAGTTTACACACTTACCAATAATGGATAAAGATTCCTCCCCACTGTTTTTATCCCCTCCAGTAGATACAAAAATTTGTTTTGTTTTTCTTTGTTACTCTGATCTGTTCAAAAGAAAATCTCAAATTGTTTTGAATTGCATTCCTAATTGGTAAAGACATTGAAAAATATTGAGATATTTAATGTCCATTTTTCTCGTTTTGTGAAGTCTGTTCAGATCCTAGGCCTATGTTTTAAGTAGCACATTTTTTGACTTTTTTTTAGTTATTTATATATCATAGATTACCAACCCCCTCTTAGGTATATAGTTGGTAAAGATTCACTTCCATTCTTTAGAAATCCTCTTGACATGATTTATTGTTTCTTGAGGGTGTGTCAAAAGCCTTTTAGTTTCATGAAGTCCCACTCGTCAGCTGTTGACCTTAATTCTTGGGAAAAAGGAGTCCATTTGGGAATTTTTTTCTACATCTATATCACGTAAGATATTGCCTATTTTTTTTAATAGAAGTTTTATTGTTCAGGTTTCACACTTAGGTCTTTGATTCATTTGGATTCATTACTTAAAAATATTATTTTTAATTTTTTGATAATTTCATACAATGTTTATCTTCTGGGTCCTGGATTACCCCCATCACAATGATTATTTAAAGTGTCATCCATTTATCTGAAAATTTTATAATTTTACTTTTCTTCCCAGCTGAATAATATTCTATGATGTAAATACACCAAGTTTTCAATCACACCTAGGCTGCTTCCATTTTCAGGCTATCAGGAGTTTAAAAAAAATTAAAAAAGGATAAATCAGCATGTGCTGTTTAATTCTCTAGTTGGTTGTGTGACCATGGGAGAGCAGAGCTTAAAAAGTCATATTCAATAGCTCACTTTATTCAGAACATCAGGAAGTTTATATTCTGGAGCCTAAGAAAAGTCACCAAAGTAAAGTATAAAATCATAAGGACTAGCCACATGTGGCAAAAATCATGCTGTTCCATAGTGACAAATGAATGACAACAGCTGAAGTAAACTCATTTTTATCCACTACATCTGAGAGGAACACAAAAACAAATTCCAAGAACAATTCTTTGTTTTGAGGAAACCAAGGTCATAAGACTTGTTTTCTTGAGTTTTATCATGAGCACTCAGCATTCTCTTCATATGGCTTGGACTGTGTTCCCATACCTCCTTAGTAAGATATTGAGTACTTTAGTTATGTGCCCAAGGATTGTATAGTTGGATCATGTGACAGACTTATTTTTATCTTTTTTTTTATTAACTATTTACTTTATATCTGGGTAGGAAATATCCATCCTTCCCCTCTTTCTAGTCCCTCTCTCTTCCCTTCCCTCTCCTTATCCAACCCCCTTTTCTTCTCAAAGAAGGGGAGACATTTAATGAGTATCACCATGCATTGGCATATTGAGTAAAACTGGGCCCATCTTCTTCTTTTAAGGCTAGACAAGGCAATGCAGGTAGAGAAAATAGATCCAAAGACAGGAAACAGAGTCAGAGGCATCCCTTGCTTCTGCTATAATATGTCCTATATGAAGAACAAGTTGTGCATCAGTTATACATATGTGAGAGGCCTAGAACTGTCCCATGGATGCCCTTTGGCTAGTTGCTCAATCTCTGTGAGCCCCCATGTGTCCAGGATAATTAATTTTGTAGGGTTTCCTGTTGTGTCTTTGACCTCTCTTGCTCCTTCAGTCCTTCCACTCCCTCTTCCACAAGATTTCCCAAGGTCCACCTACTCTTTGGCCATGAGTTTCTCCATTTGTTTTCGTCAGCTGCTGTTTGAAGCTGCTCAGATTACAGTTGTGAATATTATGTCTGCAATAATAGCAGATTACTATTAGTAGTGTCAGTGGTAGGCTATCTCGCTCTCTCTCATGGCATGTGACTCTAGTTGGGTCAGTCCTGGATTTGCTGGCTCAAAGCTTTTGTGTGTGGGTTGGTGTCCCCCTCCCTCTACTGGAAGTCCCTTCAGTTTAAAGGACGTGTCCACTTCAGATTCCATATCCCCCAATACTAGTAATCTCATCTCGTGTCAACACCACAGAATCCTGTGCCCCACAGATGACTCCCACAGATTTTAGTTCTCTCTCCCAGCCCTCCCCTTTTCGCCACACCTGATCCCCAATTCCTCTTGCCACCTTTTCTCTTACCCAGTTCCCTCCATCTAGCTACCTCAAATGCGTGGTTTATTTTCCTTTCTGAGTGAGATTTAAGTATCTTCCTTTGGGCCCTCCTTTTTACTCATTTTTTGGGGGTTGGTGGATTATAGGATGGCTATTCTATATTTTATGGCTAATGTCTACTTATGTCATTATGTCCTTTTTTAAAAGATCTGGGCAGTATTCCATTGTGTAAATGCACCACATTTCATTTATCCATTCTTGAGTTGAAGAACATCTAGATTGTTTCAAGTTTCTGGATATTCTGAATAAAGCTGCTATAGATAAAGTTGAGCAACTATTCATTTCGAATGGTGGAGCATCTTTAGGGTTTATGTCAAGAAGAGATATAACTGGGTATTGAGGTAAATTTACTTGTAATTCTCTGAAAAACCTCTATATTGACTCCCACAGTGGCTCCCCAAGTTTACACCCCTACCAGCAATGGAGTAGTGCTTCCTTTGCCCTTCATCTTTCCCAGCCTGAGCTGTTACTTTAACTTTTGATCTTAGCCACACTAATGTGTGTAAGATGTAATCTTAGGATCATTTTGATTTGCATTTCTATGATAACTAATAATGTTGGACATTTTTATAAGTGCTTCTTGGCCATTAGAGAATCCTCTGTTGAAAATTATCTATTTAGTTCAGTATCTCATTGTTTTATTATTTTAAAATTTAATGTTTTTATTTATTCTAATTTATTAACATTACTTCCTGGTTGTTATCCTCTCACTAGTATTTCCTGTTCTCCCTCTCCCTCTCTCTTCTATCCTATTCCCCTCCTCTAGGCCTATGGTGATGGCGGGGATCTTCTCCCCACTGTCTGAACACAGTCTATCAGGTTTCATCAGGATAGCCTGAGTCCCCTTCCTGTATGCCTACAAGTCCACCCCATCAAGGGGAAATGATCAAATTACAGGCACCAGAGTTCAGGTCAGAGGCATTATCCACCCCCAGATCCTCCAGCCTTGATTATCTCCTGGTAGAGTCCTTGACATATCTGGGTCCTTCCATCCCTCCAAGTCTTCCATACAACTCTCAGCACTGTACCCTGAGTATTCATAGCAGCATTATTCATAATAGCCAGAATCTGGAAACAACCTAGATGTCCCTGAATCAATGAATGTACAGAGAAACTGTGTTGCATTTACACAATGGAATACTACTTAGCTATTAAAAACAAGAAAAATTTAAATGTACAGGCAAATGGATGGTACTAGAAAAGATCATCTTGAGCTAAGTAACCCCGTCCTGGAAAGACACGCTTATAAGTGGTTATTAGCACAACATAGGTGTCCTCTGAGAGACTACATTCAGTATAGTACAGCTTAAAATCAGGGTTCATCATATCACTATAAGTTCCTCTATTGTACATGATTGTTTTAGCTATCTTGAGTATTTTTTATTTTTCTATGTGTAGTTGAAAATTGCCCATTGAAGGTCTGCAAAGAATTTTATACGAATTTTGATGAGGAGTGCAATGAATCTATAGATTGATTTTGGTAAAAAGGCCATTTTTACTATGTTAATCCTATTAAAGTGATATCTTCAATTTCTTTTTTCAGAAACTTGTAGTTCTTGTCACACAGATCTTTTACTTGCTTGGTTAGAGTTAAAATTATTTTATTTTCGTATTTTATACTTTTATACTATTTTGTTTTATTTTTGACTATTGTGAGGTTGTCATTTTCCTAATTTTTTTTCAGCCCATTTCATTTGTATAAAGCAGGGTTACTGATTCTTTTTAGTTTATCCTTACACTTTGTTGAAGGTGTTTATCAGCTATAGGGTGTCTCTTGTTTCTGAAGTTGTTGAAATCTAGCTTTAATCTGTGGTTATCTGAAAATATAGAGGGAGTTATTTCAATTATGTTGTATCCATTTAGAGTAGCTTTTTTATGTGCTTTTTATGATTATATGGTCAATTTTGAAGAAGGCTCAATGAGGTGCCGAGAAGAAGGTAAATTCTTTTATGTTTGTGTGAAATATTCTGTATATATCTGTTATACCCATTTGTTTCATAATATCAGTTGATTTCATTATTTCTCTGTTTAGCTTTTGCCTGGATGATGTCCATTGGTGAGAGTGGGTTACTGAAATCTCCTATAATTAATGTGTGTGAATCAATGTATGGTTTAAGTTTTAGTTTGTTTTTTTTTTTTTTTTTTTTTTTTAACAAATATTGGTGTCCTTTCATTTGGGGCATATGTATTCAGAATTGATACATCCTCTTGGTGAATTTTTCCTTTGATAATATGAAGTATCCTTCCCCATCTCTTTTGATTAATTTTTGAAGAAATTCTATTTTATTAGATATTAGAATGGCTAATCTAGCTTCCTTCTTGTATCGATTTACCTGTAATTTTTTCTAACCTATTATTCTGAAGTAATGTTTCTCTTCTTTGCTGAGTGTGTTTCTTGTATGCAGCAGAATGATGAATCCTATTTTCATATCCATTCTGTTAGCCTGTGTCTTTTTATTGGGAAATTGAGTTCATTGACATTAAGAGATATTTATGACCAATTATTATTAATTCCTATTATTTTGTCATTGAGTATGGAGTTGTTCAGTTTCCATAGCTTGTAAGCTTTCTGGTTTATTTTCTGCTGTTGTTGAGTTTCAGCATTAATTTATGGCAGTCTCTTAAGATACAAGGAGTTACTTCAATCTTCTTGGATCTGTTGAAATTGCTTCTTGACAGAATATACAGTCAATTTTGGAGAAGGTTTCGTGAGGTGCTGAGAAGAAGATTGTTGTTGTTGTGATTATTATTATTATTATTATTATTATTATTATTATTATTATTATTATTATTATTATTTTGGTGAGGTGTTGTGTAGATATCCTTTAAGTCCATTTGATTTATTAAGTATGTTAGTTTCATTAGTTCTCTGTTTTCTTTCTGTCTTGATGATCTTTACATTGGTAAGAGTGGGGTGTTGAAGCCTTTCACTATTAATGTATACTTTACACTCTCAAAATGTTTCTTTTACAAATTTGGGTGCTCTTGTGTTGGAAGATAGATGACCAGAATTGAGATGTCATCTTGGAGCATTTTTCTTTGATGAATAAGAAGTGACTTTCCCCATTTCTTTTGATTAATGTTGGTTGAAAGTCTATTATATTAGATACCAGAATGGCTACTCTAGCTTGCTTCTTGTTCACTTGGAAAATACTTTTCCATAGCTTTACTATGAGGTCACTTCTACCTTTTTTGATAAAGTGTGTTTCTTTTTTTTCTTTTTTTATATTAATCTATTCATATTACATCTCGATTGTTAGCCCTTCCCCTGTTTCCTCCCATTCTTCCTTCCCTCCCATTTCTCCCCTTCTCCCCTCCCCTATGTCTAGTGTAAGTAAGATCTCTGCCCAGTCCATAATGATTTTTATAGTTTCCAATGAGAAGTCCTATGTAATTCTGATAGTTTTGCCTTCATATGTCACTTGGCTTTTTTCACTTGCAGCTTTAAATATTCCTTGTTTGTTCTGTACATTTAGTGTTGTGATTATTATGTGTCAATAGAATTTTCTTTTCTGGTTCAGTCTATTTGGTGTTCTGTAAGCTTCTTGTATGTTTATAGTCATCTCTTCCTTTACATTGGGGAAGGCTTTTTTTTCTATACCTTTTAAAAAATATTTTCTGAGCCTCGGTAATGGGAGTCTTCTTCTATTCTTATTATTCTTGAGTTTGGATTTTTCATAGTGTCCCATATTCATTGGATGTTTTTTGTCAGGAACTATTTAGATTTAACATTTTCTTTGACTGGTGTATCAATTTCTTCAACCATTTCTACAGCTGATATTCTCTATTCCGTCTCTTGTATTCTATCTATGTTGCTTGTGTTTGTAGTTCCTGTTCTCTTCTTTAGGTTTTCTATTTCTGGCATTGCCTCAGGTTTTGTTTTCTTTATAACTTCTATTTCAATTTTTAGGTCCTATATACTTTTATTCATTTTCTGTTCCTGTTAAATTACATTTTTCTATATTTTGTTGAGATATTTATTTTACGCTTTTATGGCCTCTATCATTTTCTTAACCTATGATTTAAGATTATTTTCTTGTGTTTCATGTGTGATAGTATCTTTAGGGCTTGTTGTGGTAGGATATCTTGTTTCTGGTGGTCTCATATTGCCCTGGGTTTTGTTGCTTGTCTTCTTACACTGACCATTAGGTATCTGGTTGTCTCTATTAATAGCAGGTCACTGGCCTTGTCTCAGGTAGGTCAGGCAGATAAGGAGTCTGCAGCTGAGAGGGCTCTAAGTTGAATGTTGCTCAGACCAGGTGCAAGCCTCCATGGATTGGAGGACAATGGGTGTTCGGTCCCCTGTACAGTCACCTCTGAGGGCTCTGCTATCTCTCTGATGGATGTGATTGAGGTGAGTCAGGAAGATGAGTCAGCAGTGAAGAGGGCTGTAAGCTTATTATTGCTTGCACCCAACATAGGCTTTCTTAGGATGAAGGATGCAGAGACACCTTTCATCTTTTGATAATCAGTTTGTTTTGTGATAGACCAGCTGAATTATGTTTGAATTTCATTATTGGAAGGCCACTCTTGGGTTCAAGGTGGGGCTCAAATGATCCTAAGTCAGCTTGTGCATGGGGTGGCTGACAGGTGGGTAGTTAGTTGGAGAAAACTGTCTCTAGATGCCAATAACTATGCTTCTATTCTGATTTCATAAATTCTTACAGCTCAATTGAGCATTGGATTAGCTGATAATCAGGCATGCAACTAGAATGTTAAAATAATAAATTTCTGGGAAGTAAAATGAGGCAAATTATCCATTCACATTTATTATTAATATACTTTTTAAATAGTAATTTAAAAAAATAATAAGCAAATATCAGTTTATAATATAGTTTATTTTAAAATGTAATATTCATTAACAAACTTTGAAGAATGTATTTGAAACCAATCATTGAGAAGAAAGACTAAATATAAATTGCAGAAAACTTATATAAATACTATTAGTTATAAAAAAAGATACAATACCAAAAGCACCAATTGTCCAGAAGCTAAGTAGTACAATGAGCTATATAAACTGACAAACAATTCTGTTAGTGGGAAATGAGTATATGATAATATCTAGTAATAATGTCAAGTTTGAAGTTGCCAAATTACCAAAACAGCATTAGAAAAGCACGTCCCCAAAAATTATCCTGAAAATCTGAACCTTAGTCTTAAAAAATATATTTTATAAATCAATATCAACTACCAGCTGAAAAAAATCCTTCACAATCTTCTTTACTAAATACTGCAATTAGATGAAGTCCCTTCATTTTAATGATATGGCAGACAACAGACAAAATTACTAAGATTTTCTTAACTTTTATCAGAGAGGCTGTCTTTTCTAGTGTCCAGTGGCTAATATAAGCACACATTAATGATCAAAATATTGATAATATGTGATTGTTAAGTAATCATCTCTCAAGAGTACACCTATACAATTTTTCATTATAAGTTTTAGAAAATATCAACCAAGAGGGGGAAGAAATAATTTAAGAGCCTACAAAATGTAAAGAACTGTAAAATAGTCTTTTATATATGACATTACTAACATAGTGAAGAAGTCACAGTTGCTCTCATTAACTGTAAAAGCTCTATACAAGGAATAAATTCTGCCAAATTTGCAGCATAGATTGGATAAAGGATCTCTAGTTCCAACCACCTATTGAGGACTATTTTCAGTGAATAGTTGATATGTCTGAAAAATAGATTTTTGAGGGAGTAGCCATTTTTCAGCTTCACATGATCCACACATGGCTCCAAACCCATGTACATATGAAAACCAGTAATGGAATTTAGTGGACTAAGAAGAAATCATGAAATTGGAAGGAGAATATGAGGGAAAATTAGGATAAATTGAGAGAGAAAACTGTTTGTTAAACGTGACCATGTTTCACTATATACACGTATAAAATTCTTAAGAAAAATATCCTTAATCCCTAACTGAAATGTCTCCAATCCTTAAACATATGCAATGAAAACTTCGTTTTTATCAATGGAATATAACTTGGAAGACAAAAAATATCCTAAATGATGGGCCTCATGCTAAACAGTAGATAGCCAACACAAAATGAACATAATGTCATCTTTGGAGTTTCTTTGTCTCATAATTTAATTCAGTTTTTTTCTTCACAGATCATTTGCATATATATTATGACTTCTACTTTTACGTTTTTATGATCTTTCTCTTTGAGTAAACATGTGTTTCTCTGCATCTCTATGCATTTCTTATGCATTTTCTGTGGTTCTTTTTCTCATTTGATTATTTTGTCCTAACTAATTTGTTTATTGTATCATTATTACTTAGATGAGGTTTTTGTATGCAAACACTGTGACTATTTTTATTAAGTTTATCCAGTTTACATCAGTGAACATTGTGTATACACAAATCCTTCCCCTCTAGTCACAATGGATACAAGCAACACAGGTTTTACCTACCTGATTTTGTTTTAAAAATACTTAAAGCCAGCCAGGCGTGGTGGTGCTGGCCTTTAATCTCAGCACTTGGGAGGCAGAGGTAAGCGGATCATTGTGAGTACAAGGCCAGCTTGGTCTACAAAATGAGTCCAGAACAGCCAAGGTTACACAGAGAAACTCTGTCTCAAAAAACCCAAAATCAAAAATAAAAAAAAAAATACCTAAAGCCAATCTGTAAAGCCATGAACTTCTACCTAAATACAACAACTTTGAACTATAGTTGGGCAAAAGTCTATTTTCACACACTTTCTGTTCTTTTTTTTTTTTTTAACATTTTTTTACATATACATTTATATTATTACACATATATATGATAAACTTCCTATATCAAGAAGAATTATTAGCTGATCAGATCATGGTCATGTCAATTGATGGTCTACTTTTATCACAAGAATATACATCTTAGGTGCAGCAGACAGATATGATTCTATAGAAAGATAAGGTAGGATAGTTAGATAAGGTCTTCAAAAACCTCAGAGACATGCAGAATATGGCATTTACAATGTGTTTATTATTTTAAAAATTCACTGACAATTAGATGACTTTTTAAAAATGAGAGACTGACAGGGTTTGGAGACAGAGGAACAGGGAAGGGTGATGAACTGGGAAGTATAGGAGGAGGTGAAATAATGATCAGAATGTATTGTATGAAAAAAAACATTTTCAGTAAAAGAAAAAAGAGAATTTAAAAAATTGTCTTCCACTATATACCTTGCATTTAAGAATGCATTATGTAGTGGGTTGAATAAGAATGGCCCCCATAGGCTCATATATTTTCATGCTTATTTATCACAAAGTTCCACTACATGAGAAGAACTAGCCTTGTTGAAGTAGGTGTTGCTTTGTTGGAAGAAGTGTTTCAGGGGATTAGAATTTCAGGGTTTAAAAGCCTAATCTAGACCAAGTTCTTCTCCTTTTTTGCTGCCTTCAGATCCAGATATGGAAGTCTCAGCTACTTCTCCAGGACTGTATTTGCCTGCATGCTGCCATGTTTCTGGTTATGATAATAGACTAAGTCTTTGGTACTTAGGAAGCCTCAATTAAATGCTTTGCTTTGTAAAAGTTGCTATGGTCAAACTGTTTCTTCACAGCAATACCATAGTAAGATATTTTTATTTTGAGTGATTCTATTTTGGTACAACTGTTTTGAATGTTGGATGTTATAGCTAGCACTATTAATGCATGTTATGAAGAACTCAGATATGATGCGATAGTATGTGTCTAGTTTTATTCTAGCTTATTATGATATGTTTGGGTGATGTCCCTTGGAGGCATGCTCTTTTCTGAGATAAGGCAGAGAGGTAGATCTGGGGGAGAGTGAAAGTAGGGAGGAGGGATTGGAGGATAGTGAGGAAAAGGAAACTATGATTTTGATATAATATGTGAGAGAGCCAAATGACTTTCAATTCTTTATTAATTGAGTGATATGATGATGGTAGTTGATTCATGTAATTAATTGGTCTTTTAGTACTCATATTTGCTCATTAAGTACAAAATGAGATTTTTCTAGCTGTATTTCTCCCTCCCTTCTTGTCCAATAGAATGTATGTACATCAAACATTGACTAATTTCCTTGTCAAACAGATTACAACTGCTAAAGATGTTATAAAATGTAAATGTAACTCTTCCATGAGTGAATCCATTCAGAGAATAAAGCAATTCGATTGGCATTAATTGAAGCCATAAAGTACAGTAAGAGAATTTAAATACTTATAAAACTCAACACCAGAATATTCACAATGGATTAAATACGTCTATTTTTGGACCTTGTGTATTTTTATACCTAATAGATTATATGAAAACATGTTAGGTTTTACCTCATATTTTAACATTTCATATACTCTTTTCATGAGAATCAATCAAAACCTGTTTTATCCTTTAAATAACTAAATTTTTCTCTCAAAGGGGCAAATAAAGCATAGGAGTTTATTTCTCACTACACATGATTGAAAAAGCGGTAAATACCAATGGACAGGACATTCTCCACAGTTATGTGGGGATTGGGGACTAACTGTTACATGAACTCTGGTGCCCCATATTTGACCACCTCCTCTTGGTGGGGAGGCCTGATGGCACTCAAAGAAAGCAGGCTACCAAGATGAGACTTGATAGCCTATCACCATATAGTGGGGGAGGAGGTCCCCCTTGGTCATAGATAGACCTAGGGGAGGGGAATAGGGTGAAAGCTTGAAAGCAGAAGGGAGGAACTGTAGGATACAAGTGATGGGATAACAATTGAGTTGTAATCTGAGTAAATTAATTAAATAAAAAAAGAAAGAAAATGGGATAAATAACATGAATTTTGCAGAACTAAAATTTAAAGAGTTTAAAACCTCCTTTACATGTTACAGAAAAAAATTCCCTGCACTAAAACTCTCTGAAGGGGCACTAGTTAGGTATCATGTACACCTTCGTGTATTTTATACTGAACTATACTCTGGTTTATTATTTTAGGATTCCAAGATAACACATGTAATAACATGTAAGAGGTTCAAAGGTAAAGAGAAATCCTCTAATATTGTACAATTAGCAAATAATAAAGGATTATAAGAACTCAGGGGAACACAGAGGTTATAATTTGAGGCAGTGAGGGTGAGAGGAAGAAGGAGAATCAATAAAACATATAGTAGATTCAGTGTATCAGAGGCAGAAGAGTTGAGTGATTAACTGCAATTGTGATTATGGAGTACATATTAGAATGACAATGATCTGAGAGAAAGATTTATTAACAAAAATATATAAGCACTAGTAGATGACCTAACTCTAACTTGTTTTCCTGTCAAATGTATTGAACATCAGAGGCATAGTTTGAAAACATGGCTATATTCTCTTACTTAAAACTATAATTTATCCATAAAGATATGGTGTATGTCAAGTCAAATTCACTTTTCACATATTTTGAAAAATTGCGGGGAATATAAACCGTAAAGTAACAGTAACTATTTTATGAACATGCTGTTCATATGAAATTAACACATTTTTGCTTCAGCCCATATCAGTCTATATAAAATTGTTTTAATCTTTTGAATTGTAAATACGAGCTACCCTCATTCCTTACTAAAACATTTTCTATTTAAAATTATGCATAAGTCAGAGTTCGCCTTGAAGGGCGTAATAATCTATTCTCCCATTTATTTTGCATTATTTGCTATTCCATCTCTAAGCAAAGATACTTATGATGACTTTACATTACCATTTTCATGAACTCTGACTTATGCATAATTTTAAATATAAAAACTATTAATAAGACATGATAGCTGGGTGTGGTGGCGCAGGCTTTTAATCCCAGCATTCAGGAGGCAGAGGCAGGTATATCGCTGTGAGTTTGAGGCCAGCCTGGTCTACAAAGTGAGTCCAAGACAGCCAAGGCTACACAGAGAAGCCCTGTCTCAAAAAAACAAAAACAAAAACAAAAAAACAAAACAAACAAAACCCCACAAAAACAAAAATATACATGGTACCACTTTTGAGTTAAATAGAAAATTACTTACAAACGTATGTTCCAATGAAAAATTATGACATGAAATTGCTTTATTTTCAGTTATAGCTTTTAAAAATTAAATATATAGTTTAATACAACTCTATATGCATAAGCATGATGTAATGATTAGAACAATAAAACGAGTACACTTATCACCATAATTAAAATATAGGTATGAAAGAGATGAAGAAACAAATGTTTAATTCTAAAAAAATTTTAATAATCTAGTAATAACAGTAGGGACCATGATAAACATTAAATCTATATTGACTCTTTAAAATCAGACACCTCTGAGTGCCACCAGGTCTCCCCCTCCAGGGGACATGGTCAAATGTGAGGCACCAGAGTACGTGAGAAAGTCATATCACACTCTCCACTCAACTGTGGAGAATATTCTGACCATTGGCTAGATCTGGGAAGGGGTTTAAAGTTTTCCTCCTGTATTGTCCTTGGCTGGTGCCTTAGTTTGAGCGGGACCCCTGGGCCCAAATCTGCCTATCATATTGTTCTACTTGTAGATTTCTAGGACCCTCTGTATCCTTTTATTTTGCTATTCTCCCATGCCTCTCTCATTTAGAGTCCCAATAGGATGCCAGCAGGTAGCCAAGAAGAGACTTGATACCCTATGAGAATATACAGAAGGAGGTAATCCCCCTCAGGAACAGTCATAGGGGAGGGGAATAATGGGAAAATGGGGGGGGGGAGGAATGGGAGGATACAAGGGATGGGATAAACATTGAGATGTAACAAGAATAAATTAATAAAAAAAAGGAAAAAAAATAAAATCAGACACCTTATATATTTGACCAAACTACATACTAGATCCTAACTGCCAAATTTTGACTCTCTGTTTCTATGTTACATTGTTTGACCATACATGTAACAGTCACCATAAAGTATTTCTCTCTGGCTGCCTTTTCTGTTAGAATAAGGTCTTCTGGGTTAGACTAGTCTATAATAAATCAGAGGACAAGTTTTATCGTGTAATGATCTATTCTACATATGTTTTCTTCTAGTCTTTTTTCTTTTGGTGTAATTTAAAAGGCTGATCAAAAGGAGCAAACTTAACATGGGAAGGAAAGGGTTCATTTTGGCTCATTGGTTATAATCCATAATCAAGGGGAGAGGGGGAAGGGGCTCAAATCCAGAACACTGAGGTAGAAACTGAAACAGAGACTGAGGGGATGTAACTTAATGGCTTGCTTCCAAACTCAAATTTCGCTGACTTTATCACACAACACAGGGTAAACCTACCCAGCAATGGTAACACTCATAGTAGGCTGAGCCATCCCACATCAATTAGTAATCAAAAAAATGCCCCAGAGAAATGCACATAGGCCAATCTATGAAGGCAATATCTCACATGAAGTTCCCTTCTCCCAGATGTGTCAAGTTGTCAAGTAAGCAAATTACAGAATGTTCTTTATATTAGGATTATTTAGTAAATAAGTACTTAAATTATTCCCATATCTTGGTCATTGAGACTATTGATGCAATGAAAATAAGAATGAAGATACTTCAAGTTATTTATTTCAAAAAATTTATAATGTATAAATGAATAGAGAAAAATTTTATTCAAAAGAATAAAAAATGTGTATCACTTCTATAACTTCTCAAAAGAAATTGACATTGATTTTGTTTGTTTATAGCTATGTGTCACATCTGGTAGAAACCTGAAGATACCACTTTACATACGGACATGAAAGCTTAATACTGAGTCTATTGTACCAATATTAGATTAAACACACACACATACACACCACACTCAGAAATATGATCACTGAATATTACAGTAATTCTGTTCTGTCTTAATAAGAGATTTTATATCTCAAGCTGAGGAAATCTTGGGAGAAATATGGGAATCCAAGATTTATAATGGGATAGATTAAAAAAAGGAGAGGCCGCTTGCGATCATTGGCCTGACTGGATGCCTCCGTTTACCGCGCCTCCAGCTCCTTCCATAGAGCAACAGGATTTTAATAAAGAACTTCAGAGACAGGTTCAAGCCCTGGAAGAGAAGGCCATCTTTCTAATTTTTTAAAGGCCAATAATTTTTTTTTTATATTTTAAAGGCCATTGTTCTATAATTTGAAAGAGGGCCAAGCTTTTATTTGCTGGCCATCTTTATATTTTACAAGGCTCAACTCTCCAAACAGGGATGGACACAAAAACATGCCCGGTTAAAAACGTACAGGCTGTAGAGTTTACTGCTTAATGTTTTAAAATTTTAGTTTTAAATTTTACTTGTAAAAGATACAAGATGTTTAACATTTTCTTATTTAATTTTTGCTTGTAGAGGCTAACAATTTTCTATTTTGACCTAAAATATAGAGTTTATCCCAAATTCCTTAACTATATTTTTCTTGTCTCTTTTGCTTAGTTGTTAAACAAAATGCTAGTAATGATAAATTTTTTAAAAACATAATCTTTTTAAACTTACAAAACAGTTTGGTTTCTACAAGCAAGAGACAGATTGTAACAGTGACACATTTTTTTCTCTGTTGTTGGGGCGGACTGAGACTTTACAAACTGGCCACAGCCGCAGGAGGCCGGCTTATGATGGCCTGCGCTCACAAATAACACACAAAAAAACAACCTGCTTAATTTTTAAAGTAAAAAAGGGGAGAGCCGTATATTTCCCCACCCTTTTAAGTCATGTTCCTTTTAATTAAAAAAAAATGCGGCATAAGTGCGGCCTTCCGGTCGTTTTTGGCTTTAAAATGGCGGCGGGATGTGAAGCCCCACTCAGCGCACAGGTAAACACACATGCGTAGCATCACGTTCCCATGACAACAAAGATGACGTGTTCTGCAAGGGCCTAGAGAAACGTCATGGCAGCCGCTATGCAGAACCGGCTCTGCCGATTCAAGTACAGTGCCGATTCAAGTACAGCAAGGTCGGCTGGGACCGATTCAAACCTCACCTGCCGAACATGCAGGGCGCCAAGATAAATGGAGGATGCTTCGGCATGCGCGCATGCATAGACTGGATAAGCGCCTGCACTACAGGCAGTGGCTTGCAGACAGACCAAAACAAAATATAGATGTTAAAGACAAAAATAATTAAACCCCTATCATATTGTTCAACTTGTAGATTTCTAGGACCCTCTGTATCCTTACAGGAGGTAAACTTTAAACCCCTTCCCAGATCTAGCCAATGGTCAGAATATTCTCCACAGTTGAGTGGAGAGTGTGATATGACTTTCTCATGTACTCTGGTGCCTCACATTTGACCATGTCCCCTGGAGGGGGAGACCTGGTGGCACTCAGAGGAAGGACAGCTGGTAGCCAAGAAGAGACTTGATACCCTATGAGAATATACAGGGGGAGGTAATCCCCCTCAGGAACAGTCATAGGGGAGGGGAATAACGGGAAAATGGGGGGGGGGAGGAATGGGAGGATACAAGGGATGGGATAAACATTGAGATGTAACAAGAATAAATTAAAAAAAAAAAAAAAGAAAAAAAATTAAACCCCATGAAGACATCATTTTGAAATATTACATTTTAACTACAAGGAGAATAAACTACCTACTGCTGAGATAAGACAAAGGAACTTGGGCAGAGAGTCTCTTCAGGCTCTGCTCTCTTTCCAGGCCGCCCCCCTTCCCCCCAGGACTTGTAGCAAGTTTATGTAACAGGAGAACTTAGCTTCCAATACAGCCTGCCCTGAGAGCAAAGTGGGATGGAGTATGCAGGCCGGTGTCTGATGTCTATATAAACCTTGCATTGTGCTTTACTAAATGGACCCCTCAGTCAGAGGGAGATCCTCGACCTGGCCTTCCTGTCCCCTGTTCTCTTTCTTCCCCCATCTGCACCCGTTCTTTCAGGTGAACCCTGGTTTGAAGTTGTCCTGTGGGATGGGACAAACCTCTTAGGGCAGCTTGTTTGAGCTGGAGAAAATCATTAAAGATCAAGGAATTTCTTGACAATATCTCTTAGATCATTATTGAAATGACAGAGGTACCCCTAATCAACTAAGCTTAATTGTAAAACTAAAATATCTGGTCTTCAACCCCATCAGAGACTTGAGAAGGAATAGAATTAATTACCTGAGTATACAGAGAATGTATGTAGGTTGGTAGCTACCTCTAGTAGGTTCCCAAATGAGAAGATGACGCTTAGAGACCTAATGGTTTAATTACAGAAAATTAAGGTTGTCATTTTTACTCATTCTTATCCATCAGCATATATGTATGAAAATAATTCATCTTTCTGTTGTGTTAGAATGTTTGACATTAAGACCCACTGTTTGAGTTGCAGACTTAAATTCAATAAAAACAATCACTAAATGAACTTTGATTTAAGATTATCATTATCTTAATTTTTAATGATATCTGAAGTGGCTCCAAACCTTATTTTGCCATCTTGTACTACATATTTGTTTGAAATAGAATTCTCAGTGTTGATAATGAAATAAAAATATCAATTACTCTGAAAATGTTGAATATGATCTATGTCCTGAATTATCAAATATTCAGCCAATACTTAAATATTTGTGTAAAAATAAATAATTTCCTTTATGTCATTAGTATGTATAAATGATTTTGTTTCATAATATAGAAAAGATTATTGTCAATATTTAATATCATCAAATTATATATTTAAATATGAGAACAAAGCAATAACCAGACATAATAATTAGAATTAATTCTGAAACCTACAGAATACTTCAGTACTTTGAGCATTCTTTGATTTAAAAGTTTTCAGCTTACACGAAAGTTTTTGTAATGTATAATTTTCACATTTCTTCTTGAAGAAAACTTTTCTTTCATTGAAAAAATAGATAGCATGTTTCAAAGGGCTTTAATATATGCCAGATACATAGAATAAGAATTAATGAATGGCTCACAAGAGAATGAAAAGGAACTTTTCTGAATATTTTTGACAAAGGTATGTTAGTTTTTGATGGATGTAAATGTTCACTAAAATGGTTATCTATTTTTTTTTAAGTAACTCAAGTTAATTATGTCTACATGAAGTGAAAGAACTGCTTCTGTCTTGGATATTTTCTAACTCTTCACAGACTTAGACACATCAAAAGAATGAAGAATTGTCTCATATTTTATAAAATTGATAACATACTCTGAAAGGCAAAATACAAGTATAGTTGGCTTATTGTAACAATCTCAAATTTTAATGTAGAGGGGTTTTTTTGCACAAAACAGGAAAATGTTGAATATATTGCACTAAGTCATATGTTGGGACCTAGACTAATTTGAATAGAAACTTGTTGTTCTTTATACAAATGTATTGTTTATAAAAACAGTAAACACACATGCAAAATAATCATTACAAAGTATTCAGTTTGAATAATAAAAAAGCAGGGACAGAGAAACAGACACAAGGACTAATAGACATGAACAGACAGATGGACCCATAGACAGACAAAAGACTGATACTTCCGTAGTCAGATCTCTTTACAAAACAGAGAGCCTTCACATAGGCAGGCCTCCCTCCCTAGAAAGACAGATCCTTTGTACATAAGACCCCTCACAAATAGATGGGCACCAAACACAGGCAGTCCTCTCTCCATACAGACATATCCTCTTACATATAGACAGTGCACACACACACACATACACACACACACAGATAGATGGACTCACACACACATAGAGCCACACAGTCAGAGACACATACACACAGATGTACACACACACAGATACACAAGCAGATACACACACAGATGGACACACAGACACAGATAGACATACATAAAATGGTCCCATGCACATATGGATGGAACCACATACAGACATATGGACATACAGACATACATGCATAGACAGATGGGCATAAACACACACATAAGTAGATAGATAGATAGCTGGACATGCAGATAGACAGATGAACACACACATACAGACTGGCAAAAAACACACACACAGACAGACAAACACACACAGACACACAGATGCATACATAGATGGATAGATGGATGGACACACAGATGGACAGAAACACTGAGAGATGGACATACACATAGATAGGTAGACAGAGAAACAGATGGGCCCACATACAGATGAACATGTCCACAGATAGATGGACACATAGACACACATACACTCAGACAGACAAATACTCATTCAGATACACAGACACTCAAGACGTTCTCATGCAATCTCAGACACCCAGACACAGAGACATACAGACAATCAGACACAAACATGCACACGATTATGCACACAAATGGACAGACACACAGAAGGAAAGACACACAGATGGAAAAACACAGACAGAAAAACACACAGATAGGTAGAGAGGAAGAAACACAGAGGGACAGACAGGAAGACACAGTGAGGGACATACGAACAGATGGACAGTAAGACACACAGATAGACATATACAGAGATGGACAGATACGTTAACAGATGGTTGCACAGACATACAGATGAACATACAGAAATACAAACAGAGAGACATACAGACTGTTGGATACACAAATGGATAGACACACAGATGGACATACACACATATATACAAATGGACATGCTCAAATGATGGGATGAGATGAAAACAGTACCAAGCTTTATAAATACATAGCTTGGGTTGAGCCCAGAGCATTTCCATCTAACTACCTATAGGCCTAGGCCTGGAAGCTTTTACCCTCCATACAATCTAATATTCTGCTAATTTGGACCTTGAAGACTTAAGCTTCTAGGCCCTCATCTGCTGTCCTAGGCCTGGAAAGTTCTCAGCCTCTGAGACTTATTGCTGAATAAACTCAAAATTCCAGGTCTTTCTGAAGAACTGGCTTGTTGGTTAAACCCTGTCGTTCTGGTGCAAAACTTTTCTCCAAGCTGACTGACTCAAATTGACTTCTCTTAGCTTCTCAGTGAATTCCTATCTTTAGAAAAACTACCTCTGAACTATATGAACTGAGCTGCACAAATTCAACTATACTCAAATGTACTGCCCTGAACTTCACCAAACTGTATTGTACTTAAAATCTGTATTGTTCTGTCTTCACAAACTCTATTCCTATACTGTAATCTCTTTTACTCGCTGTACTGTCTGGCTCTACCTCTGCACTGCTCTTAAGTAGTCTCATTCTCATGAGAGTTGGGCACATCCTATCTGACTTATTCTGTGAAGTCTTTCTCTGATTCATCACTTTGTCTGTTGCTCAATTAGATGTTGTTTGGAATTAAAGTTGTGTACTAAATCCCAGCTAGAGGTGTCTATTCAAACCAGAGGGGTTAAAGGTGTATAGCAATGGTGAGTCTGCACTCCAGTGGGATCACACAGGCCAAGGTCTTTGGACTTGCCAGAACAGCATGTTGCTAGATCAAAATTTCTCTACAGAGATACACACATACACATATAGACACTTAGGCACAGATATTCCCACAGACAGACATGCACACAGATAGTCAGAAAGACATGTACACAGATAGACATATGGAAGGACAGAAAGACACACAGAGACTGGCACACACAGACAGACAGACAGACAGAAAGACACAGATGAACAGACAGGCACACAGATGAACAGACAGACACACAGATGGATAGACAGACATGCAGATGAACACACAGAAAGAAAGAATGACACAGGATAGACATGCAGACAGATGGACACAAAGGCAAATGGGCAGACTGATATACACATGGACAGACAAACAGAAGGACAAACACATAAACACAGGAAGACACACAGATGGACAGATGGAGAGACAGACACACAGACAGAAAGACTCACAAACATACAGAAAGACTTACAGACACACAGGCAAAAATATTCACAAACACACAGATTTAAAATTTCATAGACACACAGAAAGAGTCAGACAAAGAAAGTCTCATAGAAACACAGAAAGACTCACAGATGGATTGACAGACACATAGACAAACACACAGAGAGATACACACACAAAGACACAAGCAGACACATGGATGGATGGATACACAAACTGACAGACAGAGACAGACATACAGACACACAGATAGACACACACAGACAGACAGATAGAAAGACAAATAGACAGAAAGATAGGAACACAGACAGAAAAAAACACACCTAGACACACAGAAAGACAAACAGATGGACACACACAGATAAACACACACACACACACACACACAGGAGAACACAAATATGGATAATGGATACACAAATGAGGGACATGCACACAGACATTTAGAAGGACTAACGGACACTCACACACTGAAGAACAAACATCCACATGGATAGATGGACATCTAGATGATAGGATACTTAGAAGGACAGGTAGACATCCAGAAGGACACACAGACACACAGAATGACAAATGGACACCCAGATGGAAAGATAGATGCACAAACACATAGAAAGAGGGAAAGATACACAGAAAGAAAGACATAAGGACAGTCAGAAAGACACACAGAAGGACAGACAGACACACAGAAAGACATACAAACACATAAAGATGGACAGATATATTTACAGGCAGAAAGACAGATTCACAGAGGAAAAGATGCATGGATTCAGAGAAGGAAAGTTGGACAGACTCACAGAAGGAAAGACAGATGCAGAGACAGAAGAATACACAGAGGAATGTATATATACACAGAGAACAGACATATATACACAGGGAGATGGACATACACAAAGGGATGGACATACAGAGGCATGAACATACCCACAGAGGTATGGACAGAAAGACACACAGAGGCCTAGAAATATACACAGAGGAAGGACATACATATAGAAGTATGTAAATATACACAGAGGGATGACATGCACACAGAGTAACAGCATGCACACAGGCAAAGAATCAGGTACCCAGACAGAGGGACAAACACAGGGATGCAGAGGCAGATACATAGAAAGGCAGAAACAGACACACAGATGGACAAACATGGATGGAGACAGACAAGCAGACACAGACACATACACAGACAGACAGAACCACTGATAAATAAGGCATACACAGATAGACACACAGACAGACATATGATACACAGACATACAGGTACACTCAGATACACACAGACAGACAGACAAGACAGACAGAAGAGAAACAGACACAGAAACACAAACACACAAACACAGAGACATGCAAAAACACAGAAACAAATACACAGCCACAGATGCACACAGACATACATAAACAGACACAGATACATGTACTCTCACACAGATTCATGCACACAACAGATACACATATATGCACACACAGAGACACAAACACACCAACAAGAACAGAACTAAATACGATCTTATTATCACTATGTAACATTTTTTACTTTAACATATATTTAGAAGATTTAATTTCTAAATTTGTATAAAATGAATGTTACTTCCTTTCATAATACTGAAGTACTTCAAAGAAAACTAATATTTATAGAAAGACTCATTATCAGTCTTTTCTACTAGAAAATTTTAACAAGGAAATAGTTGTGCCATACTTATTAGCACTAAATATAATTGACATAAAATTGGCAACTGGCTATCTGACTACAACATTAAAATGGAGGAACTGGAAAATTAGAGAAGTAAGCAGATGAAAATCAATTAACTTACAGAATTGGGCACAAACTCTGAAGAAATATGATACATATACTTAACATGGAGTAGACACTGAAATATAAAATTGTTGGCAATTTGCTATTCACTAGGTTTTATGTTCGATTACCCTAGAACAAAGAAATTGAGAATATGAACAGAGCAAGCACGGATGCAATAATGACAGATTTGAATAGGTCCAGCAACATCTACTTGCAATTTCAGAGATGATTTAGCTACTGCTGCTTTTGCATGCAACCACTCACTTAGCAACAGTGACCAAATATGACTTCTTATATTTGAGAAACAATTTGGTCAAGAGTTAAGTATATTGACCCTCTTCTATCCTGGAAGAGATAAGTGAAAATAATTTTAAAAGACATATTTTCTATGTATACTATACATTACAGTTGAAGAAGTATAGAAGTGGATCTACAAACATGAGGTCCACTGAACACTTGTATGGATTATAATGTATTAGTGATTATCAGTTGCCAGTAATGAATTGGTATTACATTAATTAAATAACAGCTCCTCCTCTTGGAGTTGTTTAATCAAGAATGAGTCCAGATTTGAATTTTCTCGTTCATGTTCCTTGTTTCTTCCATCCTCTATCTATTGCCTGAGTCTGAATCTGTAACTGAAGACAGTCTTGGGGATCTGTTTGCCCATGTTTCTATGTGACCCCATTTCTATGTGTGTCTGTCTATTATATGAGCTGTGTATGTATAAGTGGTGTTTTTATATGTGAGTAGTATGACAATCTTTTCCTAACAAAAGGCTTTCCTCTGTATTTATTGAACATCATACAAAGTACTTGATGGGGAAGGAAAAGGATATTTTAGTGAAAAGATTAACAGTTTTAAAAGGCATTAATTCACAGGCTTCAACTGATCCCATCAGAACTAGATAACATCATTCTTTATCAAACAATATTCATAAATGTTTGCTTTCAACCTTATGGGAGATTTTAGGAAGCTGCTTTCAACATCCATATTTCCTGCATTCATCAAATTATGTGTATATATTACTCTGGGTTAGGGGACATTGCAAGATGCACAATTTAAGATTTCAGCTATGCATTAGCTTAGGCTCAAAAGTATATTTCACGGGAATTCTAAGTTTAATTGTTACATTCTGCTTGTGAAGGCAGATTAAACAGTTAATGTACACAGTAAGCTAGCAGTTTAAATGGTAAGAGAACTCAAAATATATTAACTTTCTTTGTAAGATACAGAAAAAATTTCAGTCTCTTAGAATGTAAGAGATATTTTCAAACATTACATTGCTACAAACACTATCACACATTAGACTTCTACAGAGAGCCTACCTGGCAAACTTTTTCTGACAGACATTTATTTCAGAGAATTCTTGAAATAACAAATACCACTAATTCTTAAATACGCTGTACTCTTTCTTATGCATATGTACACATGTTACAGAATAAATTTTAAACTAGGAAAGTTAAGATATTAATAACAGAAACAAGAATAATAATATAGATTAATTAAAACCATATAATAAACACTATCTCATACACTCAGACATTTTTCCTATTCCTTCCATCTTTAAAATTTTTAGTATTCTTCTGTACTCTTCTTTTAATTTATGATGCAGAATATCTATTTTTATCATATATTGAAGTAAAGTGTTTTTTATTTTTAGTGAAAAGTAATTTTGCATATGTAAAGATTAATGTGTAATATAATATAGGAATATATACTAAAACAACCAAATTAAGCTAACAATCACACCACAAAACCTACCAATTTGTAAATATTTTAATACTTTTATAACAGAACATGATTTTGTCAGATATTTTGATATGTGAAACACATTTTAACTGTAATAACATTACAACAAAAATTAAACCGTATTTATCTAGTATAAATAAAACTTTGTTTTGATCAATATTTACTTTTTCCAGAATCATGCTGAAGCAGGTGATACTGTAGAAAATATAGCTTATTTAGTTCATGTTCTTCGGTGTGTGCTAACGAAGCAAAGTGAGGGTGACTGTCAGTGAAATTGGATACACTATTTACAAAGGAAACACTGTGGATAAAATATTTGTTTTGAAACATGTTTCGTTAAAATATGTACCATTTGATGAAAATGCATGTTTGTGGAAGGGGAAGATGAGAGAGAATAGAAAACCTTTGAGAATGGATTGGCTCTCTTTGAGCATAAATAAATCGGTCCTTCCATTCATTTGAAGCAACGATGACAGTGAGAGAGACCTTGTTTGAGCCTAACAAATTACTAGACATGATCAGACATATAAACTCACCAACAGTAGAATATCTATGGAAATTTTAAGAATATATGCATTAATTTATTGGATTTTCTTTCCAAGTGAACAGCAACAGAAAACTGTTTAATTTCTTCTTCAAAATTAGCAAAGAGGTAAATAGACTATCCATTAGGTTTCGTATTACATTCCACCAGTTTCTTGTGACATCTCCAACCTTATCCTCATAGTACTGGTTAAAGTACGGCAGTAGTAAATGTCATGTCTCTCAGCCAGAGCCAATGCATGTTAGATTTATTCTGAGTAAATGTCAGTGCCATTGAGATGCCTAGGAAAGGAATATTTTCTTTTCCTACTGACAAGTACAGACAAGTATTGTCTGGCTAACACAATAGCAGCAAGCTAATGACTAAGTTCACTTTTTTATAAAGCTATAAAGATTATTCTCTTATTTATTCAGTAAGCATTATAGACACTTTCTCTGCACACATATTTAATGCTTAAAAATGGATTATCTCCTGCATTTAGAGCTTTCTTTGCACAATTATTAAAACTAGTGTCCTATTTGTAATATGCTAAAAACTTCATTTAATATTAGTATTTTTACTAACTTTGAAACAGGATTCCAATTATATTCTCTTATTTTGTATATGTGTTTTTTCAGACAATGTTTTTTTTTTGTGTGTGTGTGTGTAGCTCTAGTTGTCCTGGACTCACATTGTAGACAAGGGCAGCCTCTACCTCCCTGAACGCTGTGATTAAAAATCTGTGCTGCCAGGTCTTGCTCCATTATGTTCTTCTTTTCCCAGACACATTTGTTTTATTTTTAATTTGTTCATTTACATCTTAATTGTAGCCCACTCCCTCATCAGCTCCCTGTCCCATTCCCTTCCCTCCTTTCCTAGTCTTCAGAATGGGGAGCCCTCCTCCCTTAACATCAGACCATCCCATTCTTGTGAGCCTTTTGTTTCTTTTTTTTTCAATTGTTTTTTTTTTTGTTGTTATTTTATTCATATTACATCTCAGTTGTTAGCCCTTGTATCCTCCCATTCCTCCCTCCCTCTCGCTTCCCCGCCTTTCCCCTTCCCTATGTCTGTGACTGAGGGGGACCTCCACCCCCTGTATATACTCATAGGGTATCGAGTCTCTTCCTGGTGACCTATTCTCCATCCTCTGAGTGCCACCAGGCACCCCCATCCAAGGGACATGGTCAAATATGGGGCACCAGAATTTGTGTGAAAGTCAGATCTCCTTCTCCACTTAACAGTGGAGAATGTCCTGTCTATCGGCTAGTCTGGGTAGGGGTTCAACCTTTACTGCCTATATTTTCCTTGGCTGGTGCCATAGTTTGAGGAGGACCCCAGGGCCCAGACCTGCCTGTAGTTTTCCAGGACCCTCTGCATCCTTCTATTTCCTCATTCTCCCAGGTTTCTCACACCTAAAGTCTCAATAGGATGCCCTCCTCTCTGACCCATTTTGCTGGTAGGTAAAGTTTTTCATGGGGACCTACCCCTTGGACTAGTGTCTCGATATAAGTGAGTATATACCATTTGTCTCTTTTTGCTTCTGGGTGAACTCACTCATTATGATAATTTCTAGTTCAACCCATTTGTCCACAAATTTTGGAAATTCCTTGTTTTTAATAGCTGAGTAGTATTCCGTAGTGTAAATGTACCACAGTTTCTTTATCCATTCTTCTACTGAGGGACACGTAGGCTATTTCCATATTCTGGCTATTATGAATAAGGCAACTATGAACATGGTTGAGCATATGTCCCTGTTGTGTGGTAGTGCATCTTCTGGGTATATTCCAAGGAGTTGAATAGCTGGGTCTTGAGGAAGCCCTATTCTCATTTTTCTGAGAAAGCGAAACAAAAAGCCCAGAATAGCAAAAACAATGCTATACAACAAAAGATTCTCTGGAGGAATCTCCATACCTGATCTCAAGCTGTACTACAGAGCAACAGTAATTAAAACAGCATGGTACTGGCACAACGATAGGCTGGTGGATCAATGGAATCGAACTGAAGACCCAGAGATGAATCCACCTACATTTGGTCACTTGATTTTTGAAAAAGAAGCCAAATCCATTCAATGGATAAATGACAGCATCTTCAACAAATGGTGCTGGTCTAACTGGATGTCTACATGTAGAAAAATGCAATTAGACCCCTATTTGTCACCATGCACAAAACTCAAGTCCAAGTGGATTAGAGACCTCAACCTAAAACCAGATACATTAATCCAGTTAGAGGAAAAAGTGGGGAAGAGTCTGGAACACATAAGTACAGGAAACAACTTCCTGAACAGAACACCAACAGCCCAGGCCTTAACATCAACAATTAATAAATAGGACCTCATGAGACTGAGAAGCTTCTGTAAAGCAGGAGACACTGTCAAGAGAACAAAGCAACAGCCTACACAGACTGGGAAAAAATCTTCACCAACCCTTCATCTGACAAAGGTTTAATATTCAAAATATATAACGAACTCAAGAAATTAAACACCACCAAACCAAATAACCCAATAGAGAAATGGGGCTCAGAACTAAACAGAGAATTCTCAACAGAGGAGTATCTAATGGCTGAGAAACACTTAAAGGAATGCTCGACCTCCTTATTCATCAGAGAAATGCAAATCAAACGATACTGAGATTCCATCTTACACCCATCAGAATGGCTAAGATCAATAACTCAACTGACACCACATGCTGGCAAGGATGTGGAGAGAGAGGAACACTCCTTCATTGCTGGTGGGAATGGAAACTAGTACAACCACTTTGGAAATCTATCTGGCGCTTTCTCAGATCCTTTTGTTTCTATAAAGATTTTAACCTATGGTATATTTTCTCAGGATTTTTCCTTCTTTGTTTTTATTTTATTATAATTGATCCACATCACATCCTGATTGTAATCCCCCTCCATCTTATCTTCCTGTTACCACCCTCCCTTCCTCTTTCTTATGTAGATTTTTAAGGAAGTTACTTGACAACTCAATATTTGACATTGAATCATATAAAAATATAGGCTAAAATAGAAACTTCATATTCCTGTTTATTGAATAAATACATTAAATTTTTCTTCACTTATAATTAGAGTAATTGACTCTCATATCAAAAAGTTACTTAGTGTGAGCCAAATAAAGTGGTGCAATACTGCATTCTCAGTACTCAGGGAGGCAGAGGCAGGAGGATTTCTGTGAGTACAAACCCAGCTTGCACTACAAAGTGACTACAGGACAGCCAAGGCTATACAGAGAAACTATGTCTCAAATAGCCAATAATAATTAAACAAATAAATAAAAGTAATGGTATACTGATAATAAATTTATTTTATAATATAAATGACCTAATATGTTAGTTCTAGTACACTATTAGAAGTTTACAACTCTTTCAACCTTTGAATGCAAATAACTATTTTAATATCTAACAGCTTATTAACTACTAGAATTCAAATTTTCAACTCGCTAGAATTGATGGGGATTGAACACCACACAGTCTACAGCTCTATCAAGAACTGGTAGCCACTCCACATTCGTCAGTAATGTCCTATCATGTCAAATGGATCAGATGGTTATTATCTGTAAAGTAAAAGCTGTAGAGAAAGTGTATGTTTACTCAGAACATTTTACATCCTTTATGTCATTGTAGAGATTGAAAATATTGAAATGTGTTTCTGTAAGATGCGTTTTTGCTGAAAGAAGTAACATTTAAGTTTAATCATTTTTCTATAAATAAATAATACTCCTGAACCAGTGAAATTAATGCTGCTTTCAATGGACTCTATTGCATTATTTAAAATAAATCTGAGACATACACTATATGAACTGGAGAACTGGTGTAATCTCTTTATGTGGCTCAAATTTGCCTTAAAATTCAAGTATGTGTCATTGTGTCTATTGGTGATAAATATACTATAATGTCAACTAGTAGTAAAAGACATCAAAATGAGTGCATACAATATTTATTGGTATATTTTTGTTTCCAATGCATGTGCCAATTAAATATTTATATCCAACATTGTATTGCCAGTTGTTGGGACTAGAACTAAATTCTGAGAATTAATCTGATAGCAGTAGTTGAATTTCTAGTTCTAACACATTTGTTTTTGTTCTCTGTGTGAAATGTATGTACGTTAATAAGGTTACTGATACTCCTTGTATTGTGTAGAAGATCAGAACACAACTTGACACATTAATCCTTTTCTTCCATATTCTTTGAGCCAGGGCCTCATATTCACTACCGCATGTGTCAGCGAAGGTCATCCAAGAGCTTCAAAGCATTCTCCTGCCATGACTCCTCATCTTGTCATTAGAGAATGTGATTCTAGAACATTGGTTTGGGAGCAGGCCTGTCTCCTGAGGCTGAAACAGTGCTGCTGGGAGCCTGGGAGTTTTTTCTTGTTTGGCCAAGTGACCTGAGATTTGACCTGTGACTTTCTAACACCCTGGGCTCTATTCTCACCTGGGAAACATAGGAGTCCTGGTTTGGGGGATATGGCTAATTAGTCACTCTGCTCTCAATGCTGTGCTGCAGATCAGTTACTGTGTCCACTCAGTGCTGACATCTTTGATCACCACATAGCTGTACCTCATATGTGTGTGTGTGTGTGTGTGTGTGTGTATAGTATAATATAATGATATGTAATATATTAATATATATTTCAGGTCTACTATTCTTATTTATGTATTTTGTGTATTAACTCTGTCTGATTTAGAATTGATGTTTTATTCTATTAGTGGTATCAGCCTTACAGCCTTACAGAACCTGTTCAGTTTCAGGAGGTGCCATTTATTGATGTTCTTAATACCTGAACTATTGGTGCTCTATTCATGAAGGTTTGTGCTGTGATATGTGTTCATGGCTATTCTCTATTTTCTCTTCTATTAAGTTCAAACACTAGTCAGATCCAGAAGAACCTGTCAGAAGCTAGATTACCATGATAATATTTTAAAGGTGATATTATGCAGCTGGAAAGACGGCTCATTATGTAAGAAAGTAAAGGGATTGTGAGATGGTACAGTGGTTAGGCACACTTCTTTCTCTTGTAGAGGAGCAGGTTTGGGTTGCAAGGTCAAATTTCTGTTGGTGGTTGACAGCCACTTATGTCTCCAGTTCTAGAGAAGCTGATGCCCACTTTCGGCTGCCACAGGCAACAGGCCTTCAAGAGATGCACATCCATTCATGCAGGCAAACCTCATGACATTAAAAATGTAAATAAAATTTTAAAAATAAACATTTAAAGAGATATTTTAAAAATAACAAGATGTGAAAGACTGGATTTAGCAAATATATACCAATAAATGTGTAGAAAATTTTTGATATATATTCATACAAATTCATGTTTTGGATTACTCTTGTATTTGAGGGTTATTTTTATTTTAATTTGATGACTTATTTTATTTTCATAATTATATGTCTATAATTTGATAGATACTATGGAATACTTATAATGCTGACTGTATTACAAGCAATGCTCTATCATTGTCCTATGCTCACAGACAAACTACATTTGATAATGCTTATATTATATAATTTATAAAATGTTTATGAATTGTTTACATAAATAAGTTAAAGATGTAAGTCAGATTCTTTAAAAAGATTCATGAAATGCAAGTGAAGAGATCCTCTTATCCATGGAGGACTTATATGATAAAGCATTAAGAGTCATCTCTGACTATCAGCTTTTAAACAGAGAAATATATTACTGCCTTTGTAAGTTTTATTATTGTAATTTACTATGAGACAATGAAATTGCAAACCATTAATATCAATTTCTAGGAAGACATGCTATTTTAGCTAAAATGAATATGTATTTTTCAATGATTTGAATTTTATGACAGTTTATAAAGTATGGTTTCCAGGAAATTGGACAATGCTTTTTAATGTTTCTGTTAATCTTAACAAGGCAGTGGGTGAGTTTGAGCATGTGATAACATTAGCAGGGAAATGATGACAAATGATATGTATGACAGAAGAGATTATTTTAACTTTGTATGAAACTTGCATTTAATATTAAAATGTTTTCATATTTGGAAATGATACAACTTTATTAATTATTATTTATACTTAAAATAGGCAAACAAAATAATAATTTTAATGGAATTTTTTCTGAAAATCAATAAACACAAGCATTAATTTCTGAATGCCAAATTGAGTACTCATATTTTGCAACGTTTAGAGATTTCACACTTATGCAGGAGTGGTATGGAAATGTAACAATGGCTACAGTATGACATAGTGACAATACTGTTTTTGACTATTGCAATAGAATGAAATAATGGTTGTTGATATGTAATGTTTTATTAAAGATGAGATAACTTTCAATGAAGATAAATGTAAATATATAGTATGCATATTTAAAAATACTATCAATTGACAAGTAAAATTTTATATATTAACCTTGTTTTTCTTTTAAAAATTGTTGGGCGGTGATGGCACCTACATTTAAATTCAGCACTTGAGAGGCAGAGGCAGGTGGATCCCTGTGAGTTTGAGGCCAGCCTGGTCTACAATGTGATTCCAGGACATCCAAGGCTACACAGAGAGACCCTGTCTCAAAAAACAAACCAAAAAATTGTCAATAATATAAACCAACATGAGTTTCTCTCAACTTATTTCTTGCTGACAGAAATTACTATTTGACCTCTCAGTCACTTTCTAAAATACAATTATATATTTCTATTAGGTATACTAAGCATGTTGTACAATAGAACTCTTAAAATTAATATTATTTTAATTTTAAATAAGGTATTCTTTATGGAGAATTATAATTCATATGGAATTATGAAATTTGTCATATTAAACATTCTATAATTCACTTGCTCAACTGTATTTCTTCACATAAACATCTTTCCATGAAAGATGAATATTAACAGTGAATGAATGTACTGATCCCATTTCTACTTTCTATTAATGTTTGCTCATAAATATCTATTTTGGTATAAGGTATCATTATCATTATGAAGTGTTCCAACTCTTTGAAATACCTTATGATAAAAATGATTCTCACTTTCTAAGAGACTGAAAATTTTGTTGAACTATACAGTCAGAGTTAATAATGTATCCCAAGGTTACTGTGTACTCTGTTTGTTTAGCCTGTCTTTAAAAGAAAAATCCAATCCAACAAAAATGTTAAATGACCTAAGTTTCACATGTAGCTTGGCTTTCAAAAACAACAATGACTGTGGGTTTTAGCATCTACCAGGCATCACAGTCATGAACATATGTGAATCTATCTCAGGTCATCCAGACAAGCCACAGAAAGCTCAGAGAGGGTTCCAAGCAGCCAACAGACACCCACAATAGCACCACACACTTGGATAGCTGGCAGCTCTCGAACTCCGTGGGGCACAGAGCAGGCCAGGATCTGCAAAAACACCAGTGCCTATGGGTTCTAGCACTGAGCAGACACGACAGTCAGAAACACTAGTGGATCTGACGTCAGGTCACCCAGCAAATCCACAGAAAGTCTTGAGGTCCAAGCAGATAGTAGATACAAGGTCCAACCAGAGACATTACAATGGGAAGAGGTCAGCATAAGAACACAAACAATAATACCCAGGACCATTTGATACTACCAGAAACCAGCAGTTCCACCACCACCACAAGCCCTGGAGATACTATCACAGATGGCACACAAGAGAATGATCTCAAATCTGAGGTTAAGAAAATGATAGTGGCCTTAAAAGAGGAGCATAAATCCCTCAAACTAGAATAGGAATACACAAAGAAAGAGATTTCAAGACCTGAAAATGGAGATAGACCCTATGAAGATAATACAATCAGATATAATCCTAGAAACAGAACCCCTAAAAAAGAGGACAAGATCTACAGACAAAAGCATTACTAACAGAATTCAAGAGCTGGAAGAAAGATTATCAGGGATTGAAGATATGACTGACAAAATGGATACAGCAATCAAGGAAGAGGTTAAATCTAAAATGTTCCAGACACAGAATATCCAAGGAATCTGGCACACTATGAAAAGACCAACCCTAAGACTCATAGGGATAGAAGAAAAAGAAGACTCCCAGCTGCAAGGCCCAGAAAATATTTTCAACAAAATCATGGAAGAAATCTTGCCTAACCTAAAGAAAGAAATGTTCATAAATATACAAGAAGCCTATAGAACTGCAAATAGAATGGACCAGAAAAGAAAATCTTCCCACCACATAATAATCAAAACACTAACCTTACAGAACAAAGAAAGAATATTAAAAGCTGAAGGAGAAAAAGGCCAATTCACTAAAAGGCAAACCTATCATAATTACACCTGACTTCTCAGTGGAGAATATGAAAGTCAAAAGGGCTGTGGACAGATGTCAAGCAGACTCTAAGACAACACAGACGCCAAGCCAGACTACTATAACCAGCAAAACTTTCAATAACCCTAGACAGAAGATACTAGAAGAAAAACTCCATCCCAGGAAAACAAAGGAAATAAATAACACCACATCCACAAAAACAAAATATGGGAAGCTTCTCCACCACACTATACAACTACAACATCAAAATAGTAGGAGCAAATAACCACTGGACATTTACATCTCTCAACATCAATGGCCTCAACTCCCCAGTGAAGAGACACAGGCAAACAGAACGGATGCAGAAACAGGACCAATCAATCTGTGGCATATAAGAAACACACGTCATCAATAAAGATAAGCATTACCTTAGAGTAAGGGCTGGAGAAAGGTATCCCAAGCAAAAGGACCCAAGAAACAAGATGGAACAGCCATTCTAGTCTCTAATAAAATTGATAATCAAACAAAAGTAATCAAAAGAGATATGGAATGACCCTTCATGCTCATCAAAGAAAACATATTTCAAGATGATGTCTCAATTCTGAACATCTGTGGTCCAAATACAGGAGCACCCATATTCATAAATGAAATATTACTAAAGTTTAAATCACACATTGAATCCCACACTTTAATAGTAGGAGACGTCAAAACCCTACTTTCAACAATAGATAGATCATCACAGTGGAAACTAAATGGAGAAACTATAAAACTAATAGACATCATGAATCAAATGGACCTACATGATATATACAGAACTTTTCACCTAAACCCAAAAGAATTTACCTTTTTCTCAGCACCTCATGGAACCTTCTCCAAAATTGACCATATAATTGGTCATAAAGCAAACCTCAACAGATAAAAGAATATTGAAATCTTGCATTTTATTAGACTACCATGGATTAAAATTTGAGCTCAATAAAAAAAGAAACAACAGAAAGTCTAAAAACTCATGGAAACTGAACAACTCCCTACTCAATGACATCTGAGGAAGTAATGAAATTTTAAAAAGAAATTAAAAATTCCTATAATTCAATGAATCTGAAGGCACAACATACCTAAGCCTACAGTGAAAACAGTGATGAGAGGAAAGTTCATAGCACTGAGTGTCTTTATGTAGAAATTGGAGAGATCCCATACTAACAACATAACAACACACCTGAAAGCTCTAGAACAAAAAGAAGCTGACTAATCAAAGAGGAGTAGACAGCTGGAAATCATCAAACTCAGGGCTGAAATCAGTACATTACAAACAAAGAGAACAACTCAAAGAATTACGAGACCCAATTGTCTTTGAGAAAATCAACAAGATAGACAAACACTTAGCCAAACTAAATAAAAGGGAAACGGGGAGTAATCATATCAACAAAATCAGAAATGAAAAGGGAGACATAACAAAAGACATTGAGGAAATCCAAAGAATCAGTAGGTTGTACTTCAAAAGCCTATATGCCACAAAATTTGAAAACCTAAATAAAATGGACAATATTCTTGATAGATACCAACAGGCAAAATTGGATCAAGGTTAGGTAAACAAACTGATAATCCTATATCTCCTAGGAAATAGAGGCACTCATTAAAATTCTCCCAACAAAAAAAGCCCAGAGCCTGGTGGATTCAGCACAGAATTCTACCAGACTTTGAAAGAAAAGCTAATACCAAATTCTCTTTAAACTATTCCCCAAAATAGAAACAGAAGGAACATTACCAAACATTCTATGAGACTACAGTCACCAAACACTACCAAACATTCTATGAGACCACAGTCATCTTGATACATAAATGACAGAAAGACTCTAAAAAGAAAGATAATTTCAGACCAATTTCTCTTAAGAACATTGATGCAAAAATACTCAGTAAAATACTCACAAATAGAATCTATGAATATATTAAAAATATTATTCACTATGACCAAGTAGGCTTTATACAAGTCATGCAGTGGTGGTTCAATATATGGAAGTCCATCAATGTAATCTATCATATAAGTAAACTGAAAGAAAAAAACATGATCATCTTCTTAGATGCTGAAAAAGCATTTGACAAAATCCAACACCCATTCATGTTTAAAGTTTGGAGAGAGCAGGGATACAAGGCACATACCTCAACATAATAAAGGCAATATACAGCAAGCCTATGACCAACATCAAACTTAACAGACTGGAACTTAAATAAATTCCATTTAAATCAGAGACAAGACAAGGTTTTCCACTCTTTATAGTGTTTCAATATACTTCTTGAAGTCCTAGCTAGAACGATAAGACAACTAATGGAGATCAAGGGGATATAAATAGGAAACAAGTCAAATTATCATTATTCATGGATGACATGGAAGTATACATAAGTGATGCTAAAAATTCTACAAAGGAGCTTCTGAAACTGAAAACATCTTCAACAAAATAACTAAAAGAATCAGTAGCTCTGACATACAAAACTGACAAACAGGCTGAGAAAGAAATTATGGAACGTTCACCCTTCATAATAGCCACAAGTAATATAAAGTATCTTGGTGTAACTCTAACCAAGCAAGTGAAAGACGTATATGGAAAAAAAAAAAACTTCAAGTCTCTAAAAAAAGAAATTGAAGACAATAACAGAAGATGGAAAGATCTTTTATGTTTATAGATCAGGAAAATCAACATAGTAAAAACGGTCATCTTACAAAGGGCAGTTTGCAGATTCAGTGCAATTCCCATCAAAATAAAAGGACAATTCTTTATAGACACTGAAAATCTATTCGCAACATCATATAGGAAAACTCAAGAAACAGCCTGCATTTTCTTCTGCTGCGGTGTCCCTGTTAAACCCACAGGCAGTGTATTGGGGTGCGAAATGTCTTACTTGTATGGTCCTTCAGATCTGGCAGATCTGCTCAGGATGGGTGGGTAGATCTGTGGCTTGTGACCTAGATGCTAGATGAATCTGGGATCCAGAAGCTTGATCATGTAATCTGATTAAATTCTCACAGCTATGAAGATCATGGGCCCAAAGACAGAACCTGATCTTAATAATTTTCCTCAATGGGCATGTTGTCATATGGCCTTTTAATATTTATGTTGATACCCATAATCCTCCATGCTCTAACATTGGCAAGAAAAATTTCTTTTTGCAAAGAGCAGTGACTAATGGAGATGATTACCTGGCTAGAGTTCTGAGATAAAGATTACTCAACGTTCACCCTTAAATGGAGCATCTTTATCAAATCCACCCATCAAGCACCACCAAGGTTCAGGAACACCTTTGAAGATAAAATTAAAATAATGTAATAACATAATTGAAGTGTGTGTTAAGAAATAGTGTCTTTTGTATGTGCACAGTAGATGTTGTTACTTGCTTAAAACCTGCATGAGAGTGGGCTTATCCACATCCCATCATACGTGCAGGAGGAAATCAAGAGACTCTACCAGTACCTCATGTTCCACTGGCAATTAAACATTAAAGGGGAATTGGACTCTAAAATTCTTAATGTAAATGTTTTCTTCAAAGCTGTCAAATACAAATAGCCAAAACACTAAGAATGTAACATTTATATAATTCCTGATTGTGTTATAGTTATTCTTGCTACAGGTAGTTTATTGTATTATGTGTAAAAATATAAATGTATATGTAAAATAAAAAATGTTTAAAAAAAAGTGGAGAATTAGAGTAATTTTTCTTTAGTGATGAGCCACTGATATGTTGCTCCTATTCTAGTAAGTACCCCTATATGTATGCTCATGAAAGCTAACTAATCAAACTTGATGGGTCATTAAAAAGAGAAAAGCTTGCAAGAAAGATGCTTATTGCAAAGAAAAGCTTTAGAATGGATGGGAAACTAAAAAAGGGGGTATGGAAGGGTGAATGCTTTTTAAATATGCTATATACACATGTAAATTTGTGAAAAAGGAAGTAAATGATCTACAGGTTTGAATAGGTATTTTTTTTTTCACAAAGAAAATATACTAATGACCATGACACGTGTTGAGGCTCACTGGTTAGCACAAACATGATGGCTGTGCCTTGGGAGACAGAGCTCAGAGGAGTGTGTGTCCTGTGGACTTCATGATGTTATGGAGCATCCCTTTATGGGTTACTCTTCTGGTCACCACAACCCTCATAATATATGAGTTATATGAAAACTCTAAGGGGACTTTGAGCTCCCCAGTGGGCAATATCTTTGGGGCTTGCAATAATAGTACTTGATTTTTTTCAAGCATTGCTTCTAGAGCAGATTAATGATTCAACCACCACCACTTGGAAAGAACCTAGAGATACAGATTTTTAGTCTTAGAAAGAATTTGGAAAAATAGATTGTTTAATATGGTTAGATTAAGATATTTTTGTCACTGGCTCTGATGTATAAAATTTTAAGAAACGATTTGAAGTTCAGAAAAGTACAGTCATAATAGTTGAGCTGGAAACTTTTAGTTTAGGAAGCAAGAACAGTTCCCCAATTAGCTCTAGTTGACATGACTCTCTTGCTGAAGCTTCAGGATTATTAATTTCTTGCACACATTTTTGTCTTAAACATCCTGATTTCATTTAATAAAAGTTGTTAAGCATAGACATGACTGCTTTTTAGGTAAAAGTTTAGATTTGTGATTCTTTTAAGATTTTTATAAAATTACTTTTTAAGATAATTGATTATTTCTTTGTAACCACAAATTTCAGCCTTCCAGGAAAGAGAAATTGGCTGGAAAAACTACCTTGCTTGCTTGCAGTTTGTTAATATATAACATATTGCTTAATTACAAATGTATGTGGGTTCTTGGAAATAAATTATTTTCATCCATAGTATGTAAACCATTTGATCCATTGAGGGTAATGGGTAACATATTTTTTCTATGTATACTCATTGTTATAATTTATTTAAAGAAATATAGAACATAGCCATATTGTGATTTTTGTACAGCTTGAAATATTGTTATGGGATATAAGCTATGGGAGAAAATAAAATAAAATTGTTGGAACACTGTCAAAGTCCTGCTTAGACACCACATTAAGCTGAAGTGGAAAGTAATGTTGGTTGAAGGAAGCCAAAAAGCTGGTTATTCCAGGCTTCATGGGACCAGCACTGTTTGTGACTGGTGAAGAGACCTAAACTATCTTTTTAACTCTTTAACTGATAGAGCTGATAGAATCTAGTGGTTGCCTCTGCTCATCTCAGTGAGAAACTCAAAGGAAAATGGAAAGGGAAGGGAGCCAGAAACTGACAGTTTCTGGCATAAGCTGCCAATAGAGAAAGAAAAGAGAAGAGGGAACACACACACACACACACACACACGCACACATGCATGCACATGCATACACATTTGATAGATGAATCAAAGTGGGCTCACCAAGCAATTTCAACAAGCTTCAACAACATCACACATACATACATACAAACATACAGACAGACAGACACATTTTTGGAGGATGGTGGATGGAACAAATTCTGATCTCCAACAACCACAACACAGACAGACACATTCACATATATTTGTTGGATGGAGCAAACTCCAAAGTCTCCAATGACACACCATGGAGAGACACACATAGTTGGTAGATTAAACAAAGCACTAATGAGAGAGCTCCAGTAAACCCTGCATATATACATATTTACACATATATACACACAGTTGGTTGATAGACCAAAGCTCTAATGAGCACACTCTAAAAACATTATTTTTTCTTTTTTTTAAATTGTATTAATTTATTATTACATCTCAATTGTTAGCCCTTCCCCTGTTTCCTCCCATTCTTCCTTCCCTCCTTCCCACTTCCCCTTTTCTCCCCTCCCCTATGTCTGTGATTGAGGGAGACTTCCTCCCCCTATATATGCTCTTAGAATATCGAGTCTCTTCTTGGTAACTTGCTATCCTTCCTCTGAGTGCCGCCAGGTCTGCCCATAAACACTGCATATATACATATTTACACATATATACACACAATTGCTGGATAGACCAAAGCCCTAATGAGCACACTCTAAAAACATTATTTTTTCGTGGTGCATTTGATATCTTCTAAACAAAAGTTCTGTCAGAATAAAAATTACTTCATATCCACAAAAGCAATTATCAAAGAAACAGATAAAGTGTTAAACAGAGCAAATTCTGATCTCCAACAGTCACAATGCAGACAGACACAATCACATATATTTGGTGGATTTTACAAAAGTGTAAAATCAGAATTATTGATTACATGGTTTTTCATTAAAATTCATATGTAAATAAACATTTCTTATATATCTCTTCATTCCAGAAGTTCATTGTAAGTTCAAAGCAATATTTCTTCAAGTCATAGTCCACAAGTTCTAAGGGTTTACAGCTGTATTACTGTCTACATGGTCTAAAAATAAGACTTGCACCTGACTAAACATTCTTTATCTACCTCTCAGCTCCACAAGTTCATTATAGTTGACAATAATATTTTTATCTGTCTTCCATTTCACAAGCTCATTATATGTTCAAAGCAATAGTTTTCTGTGGCATAGGTTAATAGGTTTTATTTTTTTTTTTTTTTGACAAGAAATAGGTCATCTATCCTATGTCTTATTTTTATGGTCTTGAATAGTTAAATAATCATTCATTCTCTGTTCTATATTCATAATAGCATTGCCTATCCCTAGTTCATGACTTGCTTTATCATGGAACATTCAGAGATCCATCATCTCATTCTTCGTACTAACCTAGAGTGAATAATTATCTTGATCACAAATCTGTCCCAAGGCTATTCTTCCTTGTGAAATTTATGTGATTGTGACATATAAAGGTTCAAAGAACTCTTTTGCAGCTTTTGGTATTCTGCAGGAGGGCGTAAAATCACTTGAATTAAATCAGGAATTCTATAAAATAATTATCAAGAATTATAAAACTAACAACTTATCTAAATATCATTATTTCATGAGAGAATATCTTCATACCAATCTGAAGAAATTTGTCCAACAGAGTGATACTATCACACCAGAGAATAGGCAGTGAGGATTTTTTCATTTAAAACCATGCTGTGTTAAATATATGAGGAATACAATAATGGCTAGCACAGAAAGGCATATCAGCAGCAAGAAGCATCCCAAAGACAAAGTCCTTGGGTTTCATGCTTTTTTAGGGCACAGCCATTAAAGCTGTGCAAAAATGGCAGACCATCTCCAGGAAGCTTCTCTACTTGGTGCAGCCTTTCCTACATAGATGTCCTCCACCAGAGCTTGCACTTTGAAGTTCGCTTCATCCAAAAATGTATATATTTGTATAGGTACAGACAGTTGTTGGTCCTCCCTCTTTTGAGTTTGCTCCCTCTACAAGTGTGTGTGTGTGTGTGTGTGTGTGTGTGTGTGTGTGTGTATGTGTGTGTGTGTGTTTATTGGTTAGATCTTGCTCATTAAAGCTTTGTTCCATCTACCCAATGTAGGAATGTGTATACGTCTGTCTGTATGCCTCTGTCTTTCTGTATGTATATATGAAGTTGTTGAAGCTTGTTAAAACATGCTCATTGGAGCTTGTCTTGCTTCATCCACTGAAGTGTGTGTGCATGCGTGTATATGTGTGTGTGTATGTGTGTGTGTTTGTGAGTTAGTGTGTGCGTGTGTGAGAGGGAGAGACGAAGAGGGAGGGAGAGAGAGAGAGAGAGAGAGAGAGAGAGAGAGAGAGAGAGAGAGAGAGAGAGAGAGAGAGAATGTGATTCTTTTCCTACATTTTCTTTTTTGGTTACAAGTAGTTCTGACCCAGATAACCAAGCTTTGTACCCTCAGGAAAATGTCTGCTGAATGATCTGTTGCTTACAATATAAACACCTCCTCAGTCTACCCTAATCTATTAAAGTTGGTCTTCAATGGACACATATTACACTATTCAGTAATAACAATCTTAAAGGGAAAATATTAAATCCAAGGTATACCTTTCAACTTTTTCTATTGCTGTGATAAAATATTAGTAACAAAAGAAAGTAGTAGAAGAAAGGTTAATTTGGCATGTGATTTCAGAGGGAAACTTCATAATGTTTGGAGAGTTATAGCAGTAACAATCTGTCACAAAAAGAGAGAGAGATCATATTTTCAACCACATGCAAAAAGGAGAAAGTATGAATTAAAAACAGAATGAAACTATAGTCTTTCTTAGCCCTTCTCTGACGACTTAATTCCTCTACCATGGCTCAACACCTTAAAAGTTCTATAGTTCCCTCCAAACAGTTTCAACAATAGGGACCACATGTTCAAATATATGAGGTTTATAGAGAACATTTCTCATTCAATTTATTATATAAATTAAAATGGATATATCTGTACACATACAACTGAATACACATGTAAAATACCGATACTAGTAGGAATGTGAAAAGTTTTAATTCTTTTGCATTGGTGATGCAAATGTAAAATCATGTACTTTAGTAGAAGAGTATGATATTTATTACAAAAAATAAATGCAAAATTGTAAAATATAGTTTATAATTTCTCTGTCTGGTCATATACATACAAGAATTTGAAGTGACTCAAATAAATATTGTATACCTTTGTTCATAGAAGTACTATTCTTTGGGGGAGGGGTTGAGACAAGGTTTCTCTGTATAGCCTTGGCTGTTCTTGACTCATTTTGTAGACCATGATGGCCTTATACTCAAAAAAGATCTTCCTACTTCTGCTTACCAGAGTACTGGTATAAGATGCATGTTTTAGTGCACCTACTAGAAGTATGATTCTTCTACTTCAAAGGTTATATCTAATGCACCCTGATACAGTAATAGGTAAAGAAGCATTATATAATATAATTTTATTAAGTCTTAAAAAAGAAGTGAATTGATATGTATAGTAAACAACATAAAAAACAAAACGACAATGCATGATTTTACCTATGGAAGCAAATTAATTGTGAATACTTATTTTTGAAGGTGAGAAAAATATTTTTTTGTTTAGTGCCTATGGTGTTTTATTTTGGCTACTGATGCAGACCTTTAATCCCAACAGTCAGTATCAAAGCCAGGAAGATTATCCCCAGTTCATATATCTAAAACAACTTGAATAATAAAAGAAGACACAGTTGAATTATCATCCCTGATCGCAGAGGTATAATAGTAAAAATAACCTGGCACTGGCATAAAAGCAGACACATTGATTGATAGAATAAAATTCAAGATTGAGAAATAAGTTCTCAAATCTACAAACATCTGTCTGTTGAAAAAGAAGCTAGAAATACACACTAATAAAAAAAGACAGCATCTTCACACTACAGTAAGTACATGCACTTTATTTCATAACTTCCAATTCTTTTGATAATATTGACTCATTCTTCTCAGTTGCTTATCTCATCATATTATATTCAGCACTGTCAATAAAAATAAATTTTCACTCTTTTACATTCTGAATGTTTGTCGCTATTTTGCATGAAAGAATTTCTTTTCCATGCGTGTGTCTTGAACACCCTTTCTAAATGGGACTGTACTACTTTTTTTTTCTTATCTCATAATATTGAATAAATCATCTCTGACCCCCAAAAAGACAGCATTTCAATGAATGGTGCTGGTCAAGTTGGATGGCTACAAGTATAATAATATAAGCAAATTCGTATTTATCACCCACCACAAAATTCAAGCCCAAATAAATCAAGAAACTCAGTATAAGTCAGGATACTCTGAATCTCATAGAAGAGGTAGGGAATGTTCTTGAATTCATTGGCATAGGAAAAGACTTTATTAACAGAATACAAATAGTAAGGACACTAAAAACAATTCATAAATGGGTTTTCATGAGACTGAAAAGCTTCCATATGACAAGGGTAACAGTCATTGGGACAAAATGTCAGGCTTACAGTATGGAAAATATTTTAGTTATTTATGTAATAGAGGGCTAATATCTAAAGTAAATAAAAAACTGAAAACATATGAACATCAATAAAAACAAATAACCTTATTAAAATGAGACAAACATATAAATGGAGAGTTCCAAAAGATGAAACACAAATTGCAGAGAAACATTTAAAGAACTGTACAACATTCTTTTATTTCTATGTTTGTTTGTTTGTTTGTTTTTGGTGTTTTGAGACAAGGTTCCTCTGTGTAGCTTTGGCTGTCCTGGACTTGCTTTGTAGACCAGGCTGGCCTTGAACTCACAGTGATCCACCTGCTTCTGCCTCCCGAGCACTGGGATTAAAGGCCTGCACCACCATGCCTGGCCTTTTATTTTTCATGATTTGTTCACATTATATTCAAATACTTACACCTTCTCTCATATGCTCATATTCCCACCCTCTTTCCTTCTGACACTCTATTCCTATCTTCTAGTCTTCTAACAAAGTAGGCACCTCCTCCCCTAATTTCTAATGTCAGCCAATCAGGTCACATTAGAATAGCCTGCATTCTTTTCCTCTGTGGCCTGCAAGGCTGCTTCACCAAGGGGAAATGACGAAATCATGGGCACCATAGTCCATTGCAGAGGTAGCCCTTCTCCCTTTAGTAAGGGATCCATATGGAGAATGAACTGTCCATCAGCTACATATAAGCAAGTGGATCTGTGTTCTCTGTATGCATTGTTCTTGGTTGATGCATCAGTTTGTGCAGCCCTCCCCACCATCCCATCTAGATTTGTTGGCTTTAATTGTCTCCTTGTGGAGCTCGTGTCTGGGTCCTCCTATTATCCCCCACCCCTGCCTTCTTTTACACTACTCTCAGTGCTCTGTACAGAGTTTGGCTGTGAGACTTAGCATCTATTTTGATCCCATCCTAGGTAGAGTCATTCAGTGGGCGGAATGTGTGATTGGCTAATATCCACTTACAAATGACTATATACCATGTGTATCTTTCTGGATCTAGGTTACCTCATGCAGGATGATCTTTTTTAATTCCATTCATTTGACTGCAAATCTCATAATTTCTTTCTTTTTAGCAGCTTAGTAATATTCCATTGCATAAATGTACCAAAATTTCTGCATGCATTCTTTGGTTGAGGGAGATCTAGGCTGTTTCCAGATTCTGTCTTTTATTAATAAAGCTGCTATGAACATAGTTGAGCAAATGTCCTTGTTGTATGTTGAAACATCTTTCAGGTATATGCCAAGGAGTGGTATAATTCTGTCTTGAGGTAGTATTCCCAGTTTTCTGAGAAATCACCAGATTGATTTTCAAAGTCATTGTATAAATTTGCACTCCCACAAGCAATGGTGTAGTGGTCTCCTTTCTCCACAACCTCATCATCATGTGCTTATCACTTGAGTTTTTGAAATTGGCCACTGAGATGGGTATATAATGAAATCTCAGAATTGTTTGATTTTTTTTATTTCCCTGATGACTAAGGTTGGTGAGAATTTTTTAAGTGTTTTTCAGCCATTCAGTTTTCTCCTGTTGAGAATTCTGTTCTCTGTATTCCATTTCTTAACTGGATTATTTGGCTTCTTGATGTTTAGCTTCTTGTGTTCGAATTCTTCAAATATTTTGGAAATTAGCTCTCTGTTGGATGTAGGATACTATAGCCCAACAGATATAAAAACTGCATTGTACAGGCATATAAATAGGCTAGTTGATAAATGGAATTTAATTGAAGACCTAGAAATAACCCACATACCTACAGACACTTGATTTTTGACAAAGAAGCCAAAACCATACAATGGAAAAAAGATAGCATCTTCAACAAATGGTGTTGGTCTAACTGTATGTGTATATGTAGAAAAATCCAAATAGAGCCATATTTATTGCTCTACACAAAACTAAAGTCCAAGTGGATTAAAAGACTTCAACATAAAACCAGACACACTAAATTTGTTAAATAAAAAAGTGGGAAAGAGCATTAAACTCATTGGCATTGGAGACAACTTCCAGAACAAAACATCATCAGCTCAGGCTCTAAGATTAACAGTTAATAAATGGGACCTAATGAAATAGAAAAGCTTTTGTAAATCAATGGACACTGTCAACTGAAAAAAAATGATAGCCTACAAACTGGGAAAAGATCTTTGCCATCCCTGTTCAACATCCTTAAGCATCAGAGAAATGAAAATAAAAACCGTATTGAGATTTCATCAGCAGCCAGAATGGCCAAGATCATTAAAACAAATGGGAATTCATGCTAGGAAGCATGTGAAGTAAGTTGAACATGCATTAACTGCTAATGTGAGTGCAAACACTTTTATCTACTATGGAAGATCATGACTCAGTTCCTGAGGAGCTAATTCCACTAAACAAGACCATTACCCAGCTCTTTGGCCAAATTATGTAAATTTATTTCCTGTCATATAGAGCTATCACCCTAAAGCTGACTTTGAGAAAACAGCAGTGAACATAGGATACTATGGCATTTATATAGACTCAAAATGGCAAGACTAGAGAGTTTTTAAGTGTTCAGGGATTTCTACAGGAATTTTGGCTAGATAGGAAATTGGCTGAACACTTAAAAATTACTTGGAAGAATATCTTATCAGAGTGGAGGTTAGGTAAAGGGTGCAGAACATGTCCAATTCTAGAATATAGGTCAAGTATTAGTCAAATATAAGTTTTACAGAAAACAGGAATAAATTTATATTTACCTGGTTGTATTTACCTGGTTGCTTTAATTTTAAACTAAAATTAGTCTGGTCCATCACAACATCAATATCTAGCTATAACATTCTTGATAATGTGCCCAAAGACTCTACTTCTTATTATACAGACACTTGTTCATCCATGTCCATGGTTGATCTATTTATGATAGTCAGGAATTGGAAACAGGCTAGATGCCTATCAACAGATAAATGAATAAAGGAAATGTGGTACAATTACATAATGAATGTTTCTCAGTGTTATAAAAACATGAAAGTCATGACATTTACAGGAAATGGATGAAGGTAGAAATAAATCATCCGGAGTGAGGTAACACTGGTCAAAAATGAAAAATATTGTATGTAATCACTTCCATGTCAGTGTTAGCATTTAAGCCTTAAATAAGCATGCTACATTAGAAATAACTACAGAAGTTAGGTATAAAATAAGGGACTGGGGAGACAGAAGGATTTTCAGAGGAAGGAGAAAGAGAATGCATATTAATAGAGAGATGGGTGGAGATAGGAAGACTGGCACAGGAGGATTGAATGAGTGTTGGGGGGTAGTTCTGATGTCATATGTTTTAATGTTAATTACTGGCTACCAAGATCTGGTTCATGCTTAGAAGAGGACATTCTCACATATAGCTGTCCTTCTTGTGTAAATATTTCTTCACCTAATTTAAAGTGATTGGTTAATAAAAATATTGAATCTTCATATTTGGCAGAAAAAAAGGTGGGTAGAAGTTAGGGTTCACAGGTTGGGATGGAAGGATCATGAAGGAGAGGAGAAGAAGGAGAAATCAAGACAGGATAGAGAAGGAAATGGGTGAGTACCGTGTGTTAGCAAGAGAAAGGAGCACAGGGTTGGGTCTACATGAATGGAGGAGATGGAGAACATTAAGTATTTTAGCATCATGCATGGGAGATAGCCTGAGATAGGGCTAGAAGGTAAAGTTACTTTTGAAGGTTAGGATCTGTCATGCCCCAGGTAAAGGATTATTCTAAAAAGTATAACATATATTTATGTGTTTATTTGATTGATAGTGGGTTAGAGAATTCAACCTGATAATTTTATCCTAATAATAAATAATTATTAAGCATACCATTTAAATTAACCAAAACAATAGGGAGGGAGGAAGATGGAAAAGTACAAAATACATAGAGGGACATGAACATTAATGGTGACTTGGAGGGTAATATAAAAATCTGCTATAATATATACATTAGAAAAAAAATATATATATACGTGTGTATACTATAATAGAAGCATATATACATAAACGCTGTATATGTAATATATATATATATATATATATATATATATATATATATATATATATATATATATATATATATATCACATCTAAATGGGATCACTAAATAATAGGAAGAGAGAACTCCCAACTAAACCTCTCTTGTCACCAAATGAAACATCCAGTAGCAACAAAAATGTGTTACATCTAACAGAGTTATTTCCAAAGAGGTCCCATGGAACCCCATCCACAAACACAAGCTATTGTTAAAGCTATTTCTTGCTCTCCACAAACTGATGGTAAACACCTATTGCTTAAGGCAACACCTGTAAATCACATGGAACATTGAACATAGAACATTGAAAAGTTGAGCTTCTTTCTAGCTAGAGCCTTAACCCCTGTTGAATAGTTTTTAGAGTACTAGAATTTATTCTGCAGATTGCCAAAAGAGAATGGCAAACACCAAACCAGCTACAAACCCTTAGATTAACAATGGAGACCAGCCTACATGATACATTGTAGCAAGTGTAGTATACATGTTGTTAGAGTTACAAAACACTATTAGATTTAAGACCTGTTCCATCATATGGATCTCATGCCTGACACTGCTTGGTAGTCTAGCAGAGCAATGGCTTAGGGGAAAGTAAATACAATTGTAATGCTAAAAATGTAGCAATATGAAGACTTCTAACAACATTCTGGTATACCCATAGATCAAAGTCTTACTCAGTCAAAAGCAGAGAAACTTTTACCTGCAGTAGACAAGATCAAATATAGAGACCCACACTGGACAATATAAAGAGAGTGAGAGACCTTGGAACATCTAGTCCTAAATGAAATGTCTCCATCTCTTCACCAAACCTCTTCTGGAACTTTGTGAAAGAAAGGCAGAAAAATTGTAAGAGTTATGGTGATGGAAGACACAAAGGAATCAAAACCCTCCAGACAAAACAGGACAGATGCACATATAAACTCATAAAAAGAGTGACAACATTTACAGAGCCTGCACACTTCCAAGCAAATGGGATACAAACATTGAGATACAGAATAAGACATTATCTCCCAACTCTTACCAAGAAGCTATTTCCAATGGTCAACCACTTAAAATGGAAAAAATAGTTTTCTCCACTGGCATCTTATTGGGTAAACCACATTTAAAGGTAGGACCCATGGCCAGCAGTATATATACAATTCAAAATAAACTCAATTTTATTTTGGAAGTGTTTTTGTTTCACCAAAGAAAAATGACTGGACATTTCATACCTTATTGTTCTTTTGCTTATATATTACAGTTTCTGACATTGTGCTTTTATGGATTTTGTTTGTGTGTGTATATGTGCAGATGTTTGTGTTTCTCATGCTTTTTCTCTTTTCCCTCTCCTCAATTTGTTTTGTTCTTTTTTTTCCTGTTTTGTTTCTAAAGAGAGAGAAAAGGCAATGGAGTTTGATGAGGAGGAAGTCGAGAAGATGCTGAAGGAGACAAAGGAGGGAAAACCACGATTGGAATTAAACTTTTAATTTTAAAAGTACACACAGCAAATAACAGGGCAGCCACACTTATAAAGCAAGACTGTGCCTCAAAACAAATAAACAAAACATGAGTAAATTCTAGATATGTGATATACAGCAACATGCACGTGGTGAATAGTAGAAAGAGTGATGGAAAAAATCTCCCAGGTATTATGAATAGAAATGGGTTTGATCTGACATCTGCACTGAGGATCAGCAACAGTATAAATAAATAGTGTTATTTAAGTTTCTATGTTCTTATTACTTTCTGCTTTCCATCCACTGAAACACATCCTCAACTTTCTGCATTGTGACCTCTGTTTGTACTCCGGCTTCAAGCCTCTTCATTAACCAGACTCCACGGTCCAGTAAGGGTTCTATCTTCTGACCAGGATGCTACTGCCTCAGTAGATGCTGCTCTCAGAGAGACAGATTAATACTGTAACAGGAGGAAAACTTTCACTTTTGTCCAGCAGAGGTCATATGAGTATGATGTGTTTTCGATAACAGTCAACTTGACAGAATCTATAGTCATCTGGAAGATGGGCCTCCATCACTCCACTGGTCATCAGTTGTTTCCACATTGTGGCTGTTACATCATCACCTGCTCAAACCTCATGCTGCTTTTACTTCCTGACTACAATGCCTTAAACAGTGAACTAAAATAAATATATTCTTTATTAAGTTTGTTTTGTCAGAATGCATTATCACAGCAATGGGGTAGTGAATATATGAAAAAGGAGAGCTATGTCCTGTCTGATCACTAATGGCATTTCAGTGTTTCTGTTGGCTGCATGTATTGATGGGGATAGAATCCAGAACACCATCCTGAGCTTCTATATAAACAAAGTCAAGACTTTCATCTAGTTTCAGTTGGCAGAAAAGTGAAAGAGTTCAACCAAAGTATTTAAAGGAGATATAAGTAGCAGAGGCTACTAAAGGACGAGAACAAAGAAAGAGAAATTTGTGGCAAATGTGTGCTATTTTTAAGATGCCGCATGTATCTGTCTACTATCATCCTTTTGTAAAGGTTGAATACAGTAGGCTTATATTGTTATATCTAACACATTGCTTGTTTAAAGTTGATTTAGCATAAGGATTGTGAGTGAGAAAGTAGCTGAAGAAAGCAACACCATTCCATTCTACTGCAATGTGGAACAAAGTACACAATCAATGAGGGACATTGGAGATAACCTAATAAAAGTCATTTCAAGATATTGCTGGGATTTCTAGATACATAGAATGCCCACCACTTCAGATTTTTTGACTCAGCTTTAACTAGGGAGCCTTTGTGAATTTTTCTGTTTAACACTGTGTCCACCAGAGGGCAGAAAGAGAAAGGCATTGGATTTCTATAGCAGTAGCTAGAGTACTGGGCTGCTCATTTTCTAGATATTTGTTTAAAAATGTCAGTTACATTTTAGAGGTTAAATGGTTTAACTGATTTTCGTGAGACTGTTTCTCTCCTTTATATTGATTCTATTCTTTCTTGGCTAATCAATTGAATTCCTGCTAAATTCTCATACAACACATAGTCTCAATTTTTCGTGAAGAAACTAATTTGTTTCTCAAATTCTTCTAACTTACTGCCTACAAAACTTAGTAAATATTGGGTAAGCAGAAATATCTAACTTACAAATTAGTAAATAAAAATTATTGTCTATTTTAAACAGACCACGGTTCAACCTTATAAATTCAACATTGAATAAGAAATGGAAATGCTCCAGTAGGGAAGTGGGCATGGGAGAAGTCCAATTGCTTTGGAATGTTGCTCTAAGAGAACGTTATTTTAAATATGGAAGACTAAGAATGCCTTTTCCCACTAAAGCAAATAGCAATAGCATTAGAATTATTCATGTGTCAGATGTTTAAATTAGCTCCCTGTCTCTCTTTCCTGACTCAGAAACCCTGACCCATAACTAACATCTTATTTCAGACCAATATCAGAGAGGTCATATGGCTAATTGTTCTGAGAAGAACATTATGAATGTACAAGGTCACATATTTCAGGTCGCATTTTCAGCTCCGTGATGGGTTAAGAAGGGAAGGGTCTAGAATGTAGGAAGGATTATTCCCAATACATCAACGTTTACCTTAGCCAAGGATTTTTAAGCTGATTGAGAAATAATTATATCATAATTCAAACTGATGTGAGTAGACAAGATGGAAAGATAAATTAAAAATAAAAGGATTTCCTTAAGGAAGATATAAAAAATTTTATGGAAATGAAGAAGGAAAAAGACATAAATAAGAATAGAAAAATATAGAGAAAAGGGAGGGATTGGGGGAAACATCTAAAGTTCTCCCTTCTATCTCCTTTCTATCATTTCAGGAAAAGAACTTTCTAGAATTAGTTATAACTCACAGACATTGAAGACCAAAAATGTATAAGATGATGGGTGTTCCTGACCAGAACCACAAAATAAATTGAAATAGAAGGAAGAAAGAGAGGGAAGAAGGGAGAAAGATATGAAAAAGTAAGAAAATAACTTTTGGAAGAAAATGTTTTGTCTTACAAACAATCTTATTCTCTTTGACATATTTGGCTGGTTTAATAATGCATATAGTATAATGATAGTGTTATCAAAAGGGTTTCTCTACAATACTACCCTTAGTTTAAACACTTAGTTGCCAAACAGACAGACTTCCCAGGTAACACAAATATTTCTTTGTAGAATCTTTTCTAAAACTGCTGTGGTGGCTCACACCTTTAATTTCAGCACGCAGGAGGCAGAGAAGGGTGATTGCTGTGAGTTCGAGGCCAGCATGGTCTACAAAGTGAGTCTAGGATTGGCAAGGCTACACAGAGAAACCTTGTCTCAAAAAACAACCAAAAATAATCTTTTGTAGGAGTGCACATTCTTCCACTCTTCTAGTGAGTATCTTGTAGCTCATATGCAGCATTCTCTCCTTTATCCTTGTCATACAGCATAAATGATTACCTCAGTTGCATCCATAAAGGCCACAAACATACTTGCAGAACTGGTGGAAGTGACATCGACATTCTTACTCAACTACAGGACTAATCACTACCCAGACTGACACAAGGATTACTCTGAGGAGAGAGAATGGTATGAATAAAAGATGTATTGTAACTGGGGTAGCATTAGTGAAGTAAAAACAGATGAAACTAGAGAGACTAGAAAGGCACTACTTTCTCTTGCTCTCAAAGTGTAGTATACAAGTCAGCAGCATGGCATCACACAGAGTTATATAAAAGTGAAGATTTTTAGACTTGGTCTTATGCATTGCATTTTAGTATTCTAAGCTGTCTAAATATATGATTCCATAGAAACTTTGAGATACTTTTCTTTGGACTAACCCACAGCCACATGAAAATATAAAGAAAGGCAGTATTCCTAGGGAAATATAAGAGTTTTCTTATTGAAAGGGACACAGATTGACCAGACAAATTTGACACCTAAAATATTCCAAGTTTTCCTCTGAAATTCTCAACAAAAGAGAGGTTGTCATATATTATAGATTACTCCTATAATCCCAGTAGTCAAAAGCCAAGACTAGACTATCTCCATGAATTTGATGCCAAACTAGGCTACATAGATAAATTCTGTCTCAAAATTTACACAAAATGATCTAAGTAAAATATTTTTTGAGGTGGTTCCTACTATAAGTCAAGAACATAAGCCATCCACATGTGAAGAACTTTGCTTAGAAAAAAATTCTAGTGTTTAAGTGAATCATTTGCACAAAGGAGTTAAAGTTGTAAAGTTAAAATGATCTAGACTGCTATTTCAGGCAAAGGCATGAATAGGCAGGGCAATTTTCCCATTTCTCATATGAGTAAAAAAGTATCTATAATACTACCTAATACGTATCTATGCACTTATGCAGGGAGCCTGGGATCCAGCAGTGAAAAGGTCACCAAGATGGGGCAAGAGTCTAAAGTGTTTCTGCAGAACCTCATAATCTTCAGGAGGCCAATATAGAGTGTTAGGGGCTAAAGAATGAAAGAAGGGATGCTCTTATATTGAGTAGCATGTTTAGGAAGTGGCGTTGACCTGCCAAAATGCTGGAGAAACTTATGCTCTCTGGCCATTTGTTCTGCTCTAGGAACTGTTGACAGGCTAGTGTGCCTCTCTGCTATTCTTGCTGTGAAAGGAACCATCAGGTAGAAATTCAAATGAACAAAAATAAAATTCCAGAGTACATAGCAATTGTTTTCTCTCACCATAGCTATTAGTATCTGATATCTAACTGAATCTGAAAACATGGGAACCTATTCTGTTTCTTATCCTCCCACTTTTATAAGGCAGTCTGAGATTACTAACAGCAATAAATGCCTGACATAGCCAAAGACTTCTCAAACTGAGAATCCTACTTCAAACAGACTTCTGAGCTGTGGGCTTTTATGAATGAATGCTTACCTGATTGGCTAACAGAAACCTCAAGACAAAACTACTCAAATCTGAATTCTGAGGTCTCTCCCATTGAAATTATGTATCTGTGTCTCAGTAAATATAGCTCCATCTTTTACAGCACTGTCCTAACACTCCACTGAGATTCCTCATATTCAGTCAGCCTTCTTCCAAGTGGCTTTCATATTTCTCCTCTTCTCATCCATTCCATTATTTGGGCTCTAATTGACTCCCTGTGCTAATTCTTACCTGTTTTCCAGTCTTCTGCTCTTATCCTTCTGCAGCTTATTTTCCAGAGAAGCCATCTGTTTTCTTACAAAAGGGTAATTTAATGGACAACAAAAGCTTTCAAAATTTTCCCCCAGAAGACAGAGTAACAGTGAAACTCATTTCATGGTGGCTAGGCAAGATAATACAGAATCTTTGAGTTATTTGTTTCATTCTGTCCATTTTTTTAAAATTTTTTTTATTATTTTTTTTATTTTTTATTTTTTTTATTAATTTATTCTTGTTACATCTCAATGTTTATCCCATCCCTTGTATCCTCCCATTCCTCCCCCCCATTTTCCCATTATTCCCCTCACCTATGACTGTTCCTGAGGGGGATTACGTCCCCCTATATATTCTCATAGGGTATCAAGTCTCTTCTTGGCTACTTGCTGTCCTTCCTCTGAGTGCCACCAGGTCTCCCCCTCCAGGGGACATGGTCAAATGTGAGGCACCAGAGTACGTGAGAAAGTCGTATCACACTCTCCACTCAACTGTGGAGAATATTCTGACCATTGGCTAGATCTGGGAAGGGGTTTAAAGTTTACCTCCTGTATTGTCCTTGGCTGGTGCCTTAGTTTGAGCGGGACCCCTGGGCCCAAATCTGCCTATCATACTGTTCTACTTGTAGATTTCTAGGACCCTCTGGATCCGTTTATTTTGCTGTTCTCCCATGCATCTCTCATTTAGAGTCCCAATAGGATGCCTTCCCCTCTGTCCCAGTTTCCTGGTAAGTGAAGGCTTTTGTGGGACATGCCCCTTGGGCTAGTATGCAGATATAAGTGAGTATATACCATTTGATTCTTTCTGCTTCTGGGTTAACTCACTCATTATGATCATTTCTAGCTCAATCCATTTATCCAAAAATTTCAGGAATTCCTTGTTTTTAATAGCTGAGTAGTATTCCATAGTGTATATGTACCACAGTTTCTTTATTGCCATTCTTCTACTGAGGGACACTTAGGCTGTTTCCATGTTCTGGCTATTATGAATAAGGCTGCTATGAACATGGTTGAGCAAATTTTCTTGTTGTGTGCTGGAGCATCTTCTGGGTATATTCCAAGGAGTGGAATAGCTGGGTCTTGAGCTTCTGTAAGGCAGGAGACACTGTCAAGAGAACAAAGCGACAGCCTACAGACTGGGAAAAAATCTTCACCAACCCTACATCTGACAAAGGTCTAATATCCAAAATATATAAAGAACTCAAGAAATTAAACACCACCAAACCGAATAACCCAAATGAGAAATGGGGCTTGGAACTAAACAGAGAATTCTCAACAGAGGAGTATCAAATGGCTGAGAAACACTTAAAGAAATGCTCAACATTTTTAGTCATCAGAGAAATGCAAATCAAAACAACTCTGAGATTCCATCTTACACCCATCAGAATGGCTTAGATCAAAAATTCAAGCGACACCACATGCTGGCGAGGATGTGGGGACAGAGGAACACTCCTTCATTGCTGGTGGGAATGCAAACTAGTACAGCCACTTTGGAAATCTATCTGGTGCTATTCTGTCCATTTTTAAAAAATAATTTCCTACAGTGTTGTCATGTAGTAGTTTTCTGGATGTATCACACTCTTTCTTACTGCAAGGTTGGTTTTATTCTTCTATTTGAAAATTCATTCCTCAAAAGCTATGCAAACTTGATATTATACATTCTTCCTGTCATCAATTTAATCTTATCTCTTCCCATGACATGTGGAAATGGATGTTATCTAGTCAAATATCTTGTTTAAGACATCCCTCACTACCTGAAATGTTCATTTGCTTCTTCTCAGTTGTCACCATTCATGAATGGACATTTTCAGAGTAATACCCTTCCAGCTGTGCTTTCTGCTACATTTCAATCAAACAGCAGAACAGGCCTGACACTTAGGTATTGATTAGTCACCTAGCTAATGTAAGTAGATATAAATTAAATAAGAACCTAAGGAGGTCAGAATAAGATGTGGGCCCCCAACATCTACATCTATTTCTATTTTCACAATCAGTGACTAATCTTGGGATTTCTAAAGAATTTGTGAATAATCAAAATATTGGTGGCTCTTGAATGATATATTTTTTTTCTGAAGATAAGCATTGTTTAGCATGTGGTAGTTTGAGTGAGAAATATTGCTCAATGACTCATGTGTTTGAACACTTGCTCTCTTGTTGATAGCATTGTTTGAAGAGATTATGGATCTTTTAAGAGGTGGTGGCTTGATAGAGGAAATATGGCAATGGAGGTCAGTATTTAATGTTTTTAATAAAGTGAAATCCCAAACATTAAATTTTACCAGTAAAGACTCAGGAACCAGATGCAAGGGTGAAAGCCTGCTAGCTCAGAGAGGCAGAGAATGCACCCAGTTGATTTTTCTACTCAGTTTATTTCCAAGAAAAAAAAATCCGCTTCTTTTCCCAATGTTGTCTTAAAATAACCTCTCATGTCCCTCCTTTCTGTTTCATCCTTTTCAGCTGGTTGCCTGCTCTGCCTCTTCACCTAAGGTTGCCTTATGTAATCCTATATACAGAAAGCTCTTGGTGTGTTGTACAGCTGAGCCATATCATTACCACCTGTTTACAATAAACAGAAAGTTCTTGGGTTAAAGGTATGTGTTAGAGCAGAGCAACATGAAACAAGAAACAGGTTTTGACAGTTCTCTATCTTGTGGTTCACTGTGGGATCAAATATCCTGCAACATTTCCCCCTTTTTGTCTAAATAAAAGACTTTTGCTCTAACATTAATAAACTATATACTGTTGAGTAAAAATTACATTCATAATGTCCAGTATATATGTATTTAACAACCTTGAATAAAGTGCTCTGCTGTCTATTCTATCTTGGTGTGTGCAAAGTTCTCTAACTCAAATTCTATCATGACTTGCATTGCCAAACAAAAACATCTTTTTAGACCTAAAATATATTCTTATATTACAAACAACTAAGCTTAATTTTAAGCCTATAACCATGTAGTCTTCACAACCATCAGAGGCCTAAGGATAAATATTATATGTATAAAAAGGAAGTGCAGAGCAAGCAGCTTCTTAAATTATAGAAATGACAGAAATAGTTGGTTGTCTGTATAGTTCTCCCACATTTCTCTATAGCATTGGAGTATAATTTTTTTCATCTGGCTCAGAATATTGGACAGACTCCTTTTGTGAAACAGGTATTGTAAAGGACTTGCCAAAATTTTCTGCAATGCTCCACAGTTAACTTTCCTACATCCAGTAGGTCTAGTATTCTGTCTATGGTTGAAGCAAGTGCATTTGCTTGCCAAGTGGCTTGTTGGTCACATATAAACAAACTCCATATGGAGGTTCTTTGATGCTCTTTGAAGAGGAATGGGGGTGCTGCAAGGAGCTGGCATGTCTCATTGTCAAAGACATCTTAAATTAATAAAACATCTTTAAATGCTATATTCTATAGCTCTCTGAGGTTTTTGAAGACCATCTATCTCTAGTATATATGAATTGCTTGTTACTAGCTACATAGTGTCTAATTATTTTAGGAACCACCTGAGGTTAAATAAATTAGTACCTAACAAAATCATAAGTTTGAATTACTATCAGTTTGAATTACTTTTTGTTTGTTTGTTTTATGAGACAAGATTTCTCTGTGTATCCTTGGCTGTCTGGGCTTACTTTGTAGACTAGGCTGGCCTCAAATTCACAGATATCATAGCTATTCCTTCCAGAGTGCTGGGATTACAAGCATGAGCTGTCACACCCAATTCAGTTTGCATTTCTTAATTATCTTAAAAATATTGTTATTGTAGCCTTAAAAGGACTTGAACTTCACATTGCATTTTAAAGAATTACACAAAAAATAGTGTAAAAAGAATTGATACATAGTATGTTCTAACATGAAACCTTCAATATACATCAACATATACCAATTTAAGCAAATATAACCTTAATTTTGATTCAATATGCAAAGACCTATAAGAATAGATTTAATAATCAACCCATTTTCCCTACAATTCCTATGTTATTTCTGTATTCTCCATTCTTTCTTGTCATCTCTTTCCCCTTTTTCTGTAACACTAGAAAGGAGAGAAAAAAGGATGGGGGGAGGAAAGAGAGAAGCAGATCCCTGAATCTAACGTCTTCTACTTTGTTTCCTCCTGATCAAGAACATTAACAACTTTCAACCAATCTCTCTAAACAACAAAATCCATAACACACTGAATTAACATCTACTACCACATATTGAGAATAGGGTGTAGCTATCTTAAAAATTGCTTCCTGCTGATTTGGGAAATAGTTTCTTTTTTGGGGGACGAAGAAATTGGGGAATTGTTAAGTCTTATTAAAGCTAGTTGTTACATTTGCTGTCAAGTCTCTATGTGCTAGCAAAAGGCAGGCTTTAAAAAAGCCCTGAATGGAGCAGTCTGTGAGGCTGGATCCTCTTAGCTAGCCATTTTGAAGTTGTTCTGGATGCATATTTTTTAGGAATCACAATTGAGGGAGTCTGTGAGGCTGAATTAGCAGAGATGCTAGTTCTATCCTCTGTGGTCTCTGGTCCTTTTCTTCAAATGTTCCATTCTTCCATTGGTTTCCAGATTCCTCAGTTAGATACTTTTATTCTTGTGCAAGGACAAAAACAAAATCCTGACCCAACCCTAAATCTGGGGGTTTGGTCTCTGATCATTTATAGACATTTGCAAAATACTTGTTTTGTGGTCTCAGTTGAATTTTTAGTACTATTTACTGAAGATGTTCTGTCTTTGATTATATCTAGAGCAGAGTTATTTTTAACCACAGGCCTTAAATCTTTTATTTGCTCTGTGGTTGAGCTTCTTCTATGCTGGTGAGGAATGATTGAATTATATTTGATGTTGGAGCCTCAGGAGGGCTCTTCAAACATTTCCCAATGACAAATGGTTACCTTGTCTATCCTTTGTTGATCTGCATCCATTTGTCCAATCCCGGCCTTTGCCACACATTTGGCATATTCCAGAAGGCTGGGACCTTAACAAACAAACAAACAAAAGATTGTTTCTAGGAATTTATTGTCTACAATTCTTTTTCAAATGACTTTGCTTACCACAATTAAAACCTGTCATTTTGATTTTTATTAAGACTTTTAGAGATTACTTCTATCAGATTAGCATCATAAACATGAGATCCAATATGAGCCATATCAATAATTCATTCCCCTATTTGCATTGATTTTGCCTTTAAAGGTGTAATCACTAGTTTGCATCCTGAATTAGCATTTTCAAAAGCCAAAGATTCAATCAGTATTTTCTGAATTCTGAATCTGAATGTCAATCTTTGAAAAAAAATTAGTGAGGGTTTCTTTCATGCCTTGTATAAATTTAGTAAATGTCTCAGACCTCTTTTCATTGACATTATCTCAAAAAGTGTTAAACGACTAGTGCTAATATGTGATTATCAAATTCAAGCTGCGTTTGTAAATTAGTATATTAACCTCTACCTAGAAATAGATCCTGGAAATATCAATACCTCTGACCTGATTTCCTTGTTCTATGACACTCTTCCTCTTTTCATGATATTTGCTATAATAATTGAAAACCAGCTTCCAATATTTCTCTTGCCAAATCTTTCCAGTCTTGGGGGATAATTCTCTTCTGAGTTGCCCGTGAATGTATCATCTCTGTCACATAGGATGAATACAAGCCAAAGGAAATTACTACTGCCTTAAATCTCCTGAAATCTAATGTTGATAAGATTCCATTTAATTTCATTATAACCATGTAGTTTCTTACCACCTTTTGGTATGCCTTGTATAGTAATTGAAGAAACTCAGGCTGGTTTTCTAACAACAGAGACTGACCCTTTTCAGTTTCAGTTTGTGGTAGCATGGTAGGCTCATGTCTAAATTCCTTCATCTGTATAAAAGTATTTTTCTTATTCCCCTTCATAGGTCTTCTTATGGATTGTCTAGATTCTTCTGCCTGTGTTTGAGTATTTTTATCATTTTTATTTATACGTTTCTCTAATTTTCCTTTTAAGGTGTGTATCTTATCAATCCTCTTTTCATATTTTTATTTTTCCTGTATTACTAAATTTTTTTTTGTTTGAGCAGTTACAGGAAGCCACTCTGCTGATTGAGAATAACACATAAAATACCAAAATAATAATAATTGTAATCAATATTTAGTCCATTTCAGTTAAGTTATTTAATTTTTCATTTTCTGCTTCTATTTGCAAGCCATCTAGAGTAGCACAAACCAGCGTCCTAAAGCCTTCTATTATGGTACTTTCCATCCCCAATCCTCTCCTTGAGGACTTCTCAGACGACTTACCAAATCTGATGGCTTTTCAGTATGTCTGTAGCTGGAACAATCTCTGTCCATGGGGTCTTGCTAAAAGTTGGAGCACCAAATGTTTTAAAAAACAGTAATGTTGGTGTTCAGGTACACCCTGCACTGACAACCTGGACACCAAATTCAGATAAAAGAAACTTGATTGAATGCTTAGGAAAGACTGACTGGTCAGGCTCACAGTATGGATTTGGCAATCATGACTGTGATTGTGCGCCATTCTCAGAGTGAGTTTTTAAAAGAAAAAGTATTACCAAGCAGAAAGAAGAATCAATTCTATTCTTGGTACAGTATGCCTAGGTAGTTAGACAAAACATTTTAAGCTGATTGGCTAGGATATGTGAATGGCTTGTTACTAGATTTATTGTAACTTGCTATCCTGTGTTAGTTTGATATCCTGGGAAGACCTGCTATTTTCTGAAGGGAAATGAAGGAAGAGTGGGTCTGGGAGAATGGGGAAATGGGGGTTGTCAGAACTTGAAGGAGTTGATGGAAGAGAAATTGAAGTCACAATTTATTGTATGAGAGAATAATAAATAAAATAGATAAAATAGGAATGAATGGTATAGAAATTGTGGGGTTAAAGAGTATGTATATATTCTTTTCTCTATTTGAATGCTGATATAATTACTCTTGCGATCTATGCATGATACTGATAGCAAATATCATTGTTTGTATTCCCTAGAAACCTGTGATATGAAAACAAAAACCTGTCTTGCACTTGTTCAGCCCCTAGAATTTTCCTACGGCATGTGTCTGCTTGTACATTTTCTCACATGGTTCCAATTTGTAAGTGTGCTTCTGAGCAATTTCTGAAATGGATGTGAGTGTGAGAACTGTCTTTGTGAAGAACTTAGTGTGTGCATACAAAACCTGATACTGGGTTAACATTTCTTATTACTTTTCTTCACAAAGTGACAAATTCAGTTCGTAGTCAAAAAATAATGTAATCAGAAGTATATTCTGCAGAACCATGTGTACTCCAAATAGATACTGAAGTATGCTGCCCTGAAGAGGTATAGCAGCACATAGGATTCTATGAAGATTCATGTTATTATATTCTAAAGAAGATTCCATAAACACTTATTAAGTTAAGGGCATAATTATAAGGCAAGCCTAATGTTTGCTTTCACAAATCGAAAGGGATTAATCTCTCATCTAGGGCAGTTTTTAAGAGTAATTCTCTAGAGAAACTCACAATGGGAATTATAAAACTACAGTGTAAAAATTATTATAATGAATCTCAAGATATTTTTAGGATAAAAAAGTCTTTTCAGTGTACATGTATAAGAAAATGCTCTGACAACTTTGTTTCTGATCTAGGACATCTGTAAACTCAGTGCTATTTAAAGAAAAGGTGACATTCTATTAAGAGGTATATCTACTAAGATACAACTGCAATTAGTTTGTTTACCTCATATGGAAGTCTTTTCTTCTTTGTGTAGTTCCTCTCTCTAAATGTGTACCCTTTAAATTTTATATGTAGACTTTACGATTTATCTTGCTTTATTAACATTCAGACTGACAACATATAAAGATGATATTTTAGCTCTAACATATTTTTATCTACATTGTTTGGGTAAAGAAGGTTGATAAATTTGAGTGTGGGTTTCTGTTACTATATGCAGTAGATCGTATAGTTGGTTTAATAATCTCATGGAAATTTTGGTCCATTTTAGTCCAATATAAGGATTGATGTCTTGGGATGTGTTCTGGGAAAGGTTGACCATTATCTTTGTTTAATTCTACTTGAAGTATAAGTTGTTGAGTTCTGGAAGAAAAAAAGTAGATAAGCCATTGAAAGATAAAGGGATGGAAAGTGCGAATTGAAGTGAAATCACTGATTTCAATGATAAGAGTGAGCCCACATGCTCACATTCACCCATATAGTGATCAAATATAGTAATTTTAACATAAAAACACAGGCAAACATTCAATGAATATGAAAATGGTTCTTCATATCAGGTCAAGAAATAAAAAAGAACAAATCTGCTGTGTGTCCAAGTAGAGGACGCAGAAAATAGTTGTGCTATTTTTCTCAGAAGCAAACATGAGAATATACTGCAGAGAAATAAGGTAAAGACAGATTTAGTTATGGTCAGGTAATGTGTACCAGTTACCTACTGATGCATTATGTATAATTTAGGATATGGAATTGGTAGGAGAAGTTAGAGGATATGGTTTTGAAGAATAGGATAAGAGACAGTTTAAGATTAGTTAAGGAAGACTACTACAGATCCAACTATAGGGAAATTTTATACATAATAATGGAGGGAGCGAGGAACGGTAGGATACAAGTGATGGGATAACAATTGAGTTGTAACCTGAAGAAATTAATAAAATTAAAATTAAAAAAAAATAATGGAGAAAACAGTAAATAGAAAATTGGGTTCTGTTTATCTGGATCCAAAGTATATTTTCTTTTCTTTTCTTTTCTTTTCTTTCTTTCTTTCTTTCTTTCTTTCTCTCTTTCTTTCTTTCTTTCCTTTCTTATAAGATAGGTTTTTGTTTTGTGACAGCGCTGGGTGTCCTGGAACTCTGTTTGCAGTGTAGGCTGACCTCAGACTCATAGAGATCCACCTGCCTCTGCCTCCAGAGTGCTGGGATTAAAGGCATTTGCCATAATTCACGACTGACCAAAATTATATTAATAAAGGAATATAGCAACTTACAAAAATGGACTTGTCTGCTATAGTCCAGGAACAAGTAGATATAACTGTTACCAAATCAACTTTTCATTTGGGTAATTACAGAATAGAAAGCTAAACTCCATAACCAAAATAAAGTAGGATTTAAGCAATACTTATCTTACACTTCCACATAACTGTTCCTCACTCAAACAGGGCAGAAACTGGAAGATGGGAGCTGAAGCAGATGTCTTGGAGGGGTGCTACTCATCATAGCTTGGCTCAGCCTGCTTGATTTCTCTTGTTCATTCACTTAATTTATTCATTTACTTTACATTCTGGTAGGAAGTTCCCCTCCCTCATCTGCTCCCAATTCCTCCCTCTTACCTCTCTTCCTCTCCTCCTGTTCCCTTCTTCTCACACTCCTTTCTTTTTTCCTGTGTTTCCCTTGCTTTCTTTTCAGAGAAGAGAAGACATCCCATGGGTATCAAACAGGATCTAGGACCACCAGGCCAGTGACTGTACCACCCACAATGGGTTGTGCTTTTATCCATAAATCATTAATTAAAAATGTCCTAGACCTTAAACTTATTTTTTTAATTTTTTATTTTTTATTAATTTATTCTCAATGTTTTTCCCATCCCTTGTATCCTCCCACTCTTCCCTCCCTCCCATTTTCCCCTTATTCCCCTCCCCTATGACTGTTCCTGAGGGGGATTACCTCCCCCTGTATATGCTCATAGGGTATCAAGTCTCTTCTTGGTAACCTGCAGACCTCCTTCTGAGTTCCACCAGGTCTCCCCCTCCAGGAGACATGGTCAAATGTGAGGCACCAGAGTACGTGAGAAACTCATATCCCACTCTCCACTCAAGTGTGGAGACTGTTCTGACCATTGGCTAGATCCGGGTAGGGGTTTAAAGTTTACCGCCTGTATTGTCCTTGGCTGGTACCTTAGTTTGAGCGGGACCCCTGGGCCCAAATCTGCCTATCATATTGTTCTACTTGTAGGTTTCTAGGACCCTCTGCATCCTTCTACTTTGCTATGCTCCCATGCTTCTCTCATTTAGAGTCCCAATAGGATGTCCTCCCCTCTGTCCCAGTTTCCTGGTAAGTGAGGGCTTTCATGGGACATGCCCCTTGGGCTAGTATGCAGATATAAGTGAGTATATACCATTTAAGTCTTTCTGCTCTGGGTTAATTCACTCATTATGATCATTTCTAGCTCAATCCATTTATCCACAAATTTCGGGAATTCTTTGTTTTTAATAGCTGAGTAGTATTCCATAGTGTATATATACTACAGTTTCTTTATCCACTCTTCTACTGAGGGACACTTAGGCTGTTTCCATGTTCTGGCTATTATGAATAAGGCTGCCATATAATTAACAGATATTAGAATGTTTGTTTTTACTAGTTGAAGCTGGTCACCTGAGTGCCTCTTTGTAGTTAAGAGAATCAGGATCTCTGAATAAAAGGGGTAAGAATGTAATCATGGTCAGTCACTAGTAGGATATTTTAAAGTAATACTACTCATTTTATCTAGGGACATCTATATGACCAACTATCTTTGTAGATTCTTTAAAAATCATGTTCTCTATTAGAGAAACACATTAGTATAACATTAGTATAGCCATTTTTGCCAGTCTTTGGTGGAATTATTCTTTTCTAGTTTCCTGAGCACCATTTATTGAAAAGATTGACATTGTTTTGATTCCTCAAGATCATTTATTAGAGAAGTTGATTTTGCTGTAATATCTCCTCTTTTACATTTCCTTCCTCTCTCCCCCAATATATCTCCATATTTTCTTCTCAAATTGAAGGTGTCTTCTTCTATAATGTTTGTGTGTGTGTGTGTTCATAACTTTATAAATAAAATGTGCGGAGTCCATTTTGTGTTTCTTATGTGCATTTGATTTTAGTTCTGACCCCTTGATGATGGATAATAAAACACGGGGCTCATCTTCTGTATTCCTCTAACCAACAACATGAAAACAAGATTCTTCTGCCTGCACCTAGAGCTCTTGAAGATATAATTCTCAGATCAAGTTCTATAATTTCCTTTATCATTGTGTATTATATGTAATTTTATGTAAATATAAAATAATATAATTCTTTAAGGCTTTAAAAAAGCTTCTTTACTATTAGTCATTGTTCTTCCCTTCATCTACTATACTGACTTTCATCCTTTAATATTTTTAATTGTTTTATTTTGTTTATACTTCTTTTGTTTAGAAACATGTTGATGTCTGAAAATTAATGCCCTCACTTAATTGTTAAGGTCAACTAGGACTCTTAGGTATTTATGAGAAAGCTGTTGCCTCTAATCTGTTTATATCCATTGTACTATTGAGAGGATGTGTGAAAATCTTCCTGATGTTTAGAACAAAAGAGAACATCTTCCTCAATTAATATCCGCTTTGCATGACAAGCTCTTCTTAGAGTCAACTGTAGGCATCCTAACAAAATTATATATCAACCGAGCTACATTTTTCAGCATATGAAACTTAATCTTATTTTATTACAATAACCTTAATCATCATATGTTTTATATCACCTATATGTTTTATTTCTCACAAACTTTGGTGAAATTTCGTGATTTTTTTAAAAGTAAGTTTTCTGATTTTCTTGTCATTTTTGTTTCATTTTATGAAGAGTTACTTCATGTATTTTAGAGAAATAACCTACTTTGTCATATGAAATTCCTCCTTTTTCAAAGTGTATCGATTTTAGGCCTTCTTCACCATGTATTTTGGTCTTGGTATTTTCTTTCTTTTGCTTACTAACTACATTTTACTTCATTCATTTTTCTTAATATCATGTGGTATAGTAAAAAAGCAAAATGCATCATCTTATCAAAAATGCTTATTGCAAATAGTATTTATTTAAAAACCTGGCATTCCTTTCTCATACAGTCTTAAACCCTAAGTTTTCTGTTTCTCTCATGCTTTATTTTCATTTAATTTTTAAAACACCATTTTACATAGTTTGAAGCCACAGAAGAATCTGAGAATCACGGAATGTTATACTTCCCCAGGAACTAGCTAAGATATGAAGGCTTGTAATGACCTTGAAAGGCAGAACAGAAAGATAAGATATTAGGGTGGCACTGTACTTATATGAATACCATAATTTTACTTTGGGATACAAAAGGCTTTCGCTTCCATGAAGAACAGGATAAGCTGAAAAAAAAAAACACCACTTTTTTTTCTGGGAGGAACAAGGCAAGAGAGAAAACAGCTAAAATACAGGAAAGAGAAGGAAGGGAAAAATAAAAAAATTAAGTGGTATAGGCTAGGCGAGGTATAGTCTGATGGATTCAATTATGGCAAGAGAGATCCATAGAACAACTATTTACAATATTCTTCTGAGAGCTAAATAGGTATGAACTAATCTGGATTATTCTCTTGATTTCAGCATCAGTCCTATGAAATGGCTCACTAGGCCCAATATTTTCCAAATATTTGTTGTCCTCTAGCAATCTCACTTTCCCTTTTGACAGATAATGTCAGACAGAACAAAGAGGAGACCCTCAGAATTTTCTGCCCTTCTATGAACCTGAAATATGGCCAAATATAAATGCCAGATTCTAATAGATTTTGATATTGAGATAAGAATATAAATTTCTGTATATGGAGTTTTTTTTCAGCATATAAAATGTTGGTAAAATAACAGGTAAAGATTGGTTTTATACATGAAAATATGAAGATTGCCAGAAATTCCTTGACCAGAAGTGCCAGCAATAGCCAGGGGTGACATTTCAAATGAAAATAAAGGCTTGTAGTTGTTGTTATTGAGAGTCTGAAGGTCAAGTTTCAACTATTCTTTACTCTTTATTTTGCTATGCTATGCATGTGTTTATGTATTTGTGTTACATGAGTTTGCACGCATTTTTGCCTGTGTATAACTGCTTATGACCATAGAGGTCAAAGTCTGTGGTAAAAAATAAACTGCAGTAACTTATTTATTGAAGCAGAGTCTTGTAATCCAATTCAGAGCTTATTGATATACCTTCTTTTGCTAACCAGCTTGCTCTTAGGATCCCCTGTCTCCACATTCAGAAGCTGTAATTGTAGGTAAATCACAATGTCTAGATGTCATTTGTGTGGGTTCTGGAAATCTAAAATCCTTCCTCATATTTCCAGTAGTAAATGCCTTACTGGCTACATAATCTCCCTAGCTTTCAACAAGTTTCTGAGAATATAACCCCAAGGCTGAGTCAGTTCAACTGTGGGTACAACTACTGATGAACAATGTCAACACAGTAGACATCATTAGGGACCAATACAAATGGAGCGTATGTTTGTCACCAAGTGACCCGCTATTCAAATGGGTATCTATCATAGCAGAGAGACTTTTCATGCAAGCTTACTGATACAATGATGAAGCAATATGAAGTCAAATTGTTTTGGTGATCAGTCACAAAATGTGTGAGGAAAAGAATGATTCACTGATCAATGGAAGATGAAATCACTGGCAGCGATCTTAGCACCAAGAAACTCATTACAGAAGGGCACTTAAGGAAGGCCAGAATGAGAAATGAAAGCAAGCATTTGAAAGAACTAGAGAAAACATGTCTACATTGCCCTGGATTTGCAGCCAAGAACAATGAACACAGGGATTCTGCATACATTGATAGCAAATTTATTTGTATCAGACTCCTGGGAGAATCTGAAGAGATGCATTTTTTTTCCAAAGCCATGTTCTAAAAGTAAATTAATTTTCTCCTACTGAGGATTTTTGGTCAATTTGTCCCTTGTTCTTGGGTGTATCCCAACAAAGGTCTGTAATGGAGAAGAACATCTTATTTTCCACTCAGAAAGACTGGTCAATATACCTTGGGAAGCAGGCATCCCTGATTTCACTGAAGCCTATTAAGAAGTGTTCTATCTGGTCGTCAACCCCATTAGAGACTGGAGAAAGAATAAAATGCTTTCTGAGTATACAAGGAGTGCAGGTTAGCAGTTTTCCAGATAGTTTAGTTTTACAACTAAGCTAGGTTGTTTAGAAGTTAAGATGTTTTTAGGTCTAGATAGATGTTTTACGTTGATAATGACAAGATATGATAGATATTGATTTATGTTCAGAAGTTTAAATGCACCAAGATAGGAAAGAAGTTTTCATCAATGCTGGCAAATACAAATAGCCAAAACACTATGAATGTAACATTTATATAATTTCTGATTGTTTCATGTTTCTTCTTGCTATAGATGTTTATTGTATTAATGAATAATAATATAAATGTATATGTAAAAATAAAAATATTTAATAATAATAAAATGAGAAAGAAAGAGTTAGAGGATGTCTTCTTCGGTCCTCAGTGCCTTTTCTACTAGGAGTCTCAGTTAGAGTCCTCTTCATATCCTTTCAGAAGCTTATCCTGACTTTGGTTTCCAGCTTGTCACTGAGATATCTTCACCCACAGGTTCTCTTTTCTTTCCAGACCTTCTTTCCTCTTACCCTATGCTCTCCCCAGGTTTTATCTCTACCCTTATTCCTATTTGCTCTTCCTCTATGACCTTATTCACTTTCTTCAACCACTACATCTATCTGCTCTATTTCCCTTTCTGAGTGAAATTTAAGCATCCTCTTTGTCACTTTTCTTTGGGTTTGTGCATTGTAAAATCTTTATCCTGTACTACATCACTAAAAATCTGCTTATAGGTGAGTACATACCATGTGTGTCTTTTGAGGTCTGGGTTACATCACTCAGGATGATCTTTTCTAGTCCCATCCATTTATCTGCAAATTTCATGATTTCCTTATTTTTAATAGCTGAGTAATGTTCCATTTTATAAATGTGCTGCAGTTTCTTTATACATTCTTTAGTTGAGGGACATCTCAGTGGAGAGAGGAGAACACCAACCAACCCACAATAACTTTGACTCACAATTTATCCTGCCTAGAAGACTTGTATGGATAATGATTTAGTATAGATTGAGGGAACAAATGCCTGTCCAACACAAGACCCGCCCCCATGGAAGAGATCCAAACCCTGACAGTATTAGTGATACTGGTACTGTGCTCTGCTTACAGACAAGAGCCTAGCAGAGTTGCGCTCTTATAGGCTCCACTCAGCATCAGTTTGAAACAGATGCTGAGACCCACAACCAAACATTCAACAAAGCATAGGGAATCTTGTGGGAAAGTGGGAGGAAGCAGAGGTGACAGATCTTCCACAAGAAGACCAACAGAGTCAACTACCCAGGGCCCACAGGAACTTGTGGAGACTCAAGTATCAACCAGGGACCATGAGTGGAGTGGACCTAGGCCTTATGCACAGATGTAGACAATGAGTATCTCAAACTTGATGTGGTTCCTCTAGTAAGGGGAGTAAGGGCTGTCTCTGACATTAACTATCTTGCTTAATTTTAGATCACTTAGGCCTGGAGAGACTGCCTTGCCAGGCCAGAGGGTGAGAGGACATACTCAGTACTGATGTGATTTGAAGAGCTGGGCTAGGACAGTGAGGGGGGGCTCCCCTTCTGTGAGAAATAGGGGAGGGGAGATAAGGGGAAAAAGGATAGAGGATGGGATTGGGAGGAAAGTAGGAAGGGGGACACAACCTGGATGTAAACTGAATAAATGAATTAATAAAAACAATAAAATAAAAACGTATTCTATTGTGCATTCATTTTCTAGACACTAGTGCCTCTTAGTCCACTTAAAGGGACTGGTGAAGATTCCTTTTAAAGTTCATACCAGTGATCTCTTTTCTGTACCTCACTGGATAAAGCTTTAAAAATGTGTCTTCTATAACTGACATGAGGGGGTTTAATGAAAATTGACTTTCTGTATCTTGAATATATAATTGGCCAAATGTTGTATTATAGAAGGGAAAAGGAGTTTAGGAAGGTCTTTAAATCTGGTACTGGAAACTAAAGAGTTACCACAAATACCATGAAATATAAGGGGATGCCAGGAGTGCCTTTTTATGCTGTGAGAGGGGGAAATGTAAAAAATGCACACTCCTGGGTCCTGATCTCAGTAATGTAGGAATAAACCCCAAGGCCTATCAGAGATGCCTCATTTGTTGGTCATCATAAGGAGGAATCAGAGAATGAGGGAGAATAGTATTACACTTAGTTTCCCAGGCAACTGGACAATTGCCCTTCTGATTAAGCACAGCAGTATCTTATCTCTCAAGGTCTTCAAATGGAAACAGAAGAATACACTGCAAAGACCTTAGCAGTCCTCACTTGTTTGCCAGTGTTTCACTCAGCTGCTTCTTCCTGCATCTCTTGGGTAAAGTGTCCCTTTGTGTGGGTGATACTTAGAATACAGCAGTTCACCAGAGCTCTGATTAAGCATGAAGACAGGTAAGTCTGACTGTTTGTAGTACTAAACTTTGTCTAGTAAAGGGTTTTAGCCACCTACTTAAGATTCCCATACAACAAAAGAAATCAGTTTTAACAGAGATATTTTTTGCAGGAATGCTAAGCATCCAGCACTGCTCACATCTGCACCAAAAAGAAGTGAAATAGACAAGCTGGGTGGCATTAGAGATTAAAAAGGAATTAAAAGTGATGCCAGGGAAGGGATCTGGGAGAGACCCAGGAGAAGTTGCCTTCAGAGGTTGCAAGGTAGTACTTGGGAAGAGAGTGGTCATCATAATGTGTTTGAAAACAAACAAAAAAAAAATATTGATTAATCACATTAGCTCCTCTCCACATCATTCCAGACTTGATTCATTTCTGTGTAGTCTATGGTGTCTCTTCTGACTGTATCCATGGCAAGAGACTGCCTTGGGGCATCTGATGAATACCACCATATGGTACAGCCCTTTGGGGAAAGCTTTTATATTTCCATCAAACTGCGAAATGGGGTATGAATATCTTTGATGGGCTCTCTTTCTTTACAAACAAAATTAATCATTAATATTATACAGGTCCTTGTTGAGTACACAAAAGGAATAGAATCCAGAGTAACACAAGTTAAAATATTAAGCAGAAATCAAGTAGCCAGTACAGTAGGGAAACAGAGAACAACTTTGCTGTCTGTCGTCACCTAAAGAGTTCCTCTTAAGGCACTTGTAAGTGGCTGAGACCTGGAAAGTTTGGCAGAAAAAAATTGTGAGGGCAAGTCACAATAGATAGTACAGACCTTAAATTTAAGCACAAGTCATTTGTCATTTGTAGTGATTCATAGTTATGCAATTTGCCCATTCTTATTGACCCACTTCAGGGCACACACACACACACACACACACACACACACACACACACACACACACACACACACACACACACATGTGTTCTCAGGTATAAGTTTCTCCTTTTCTTGACTTCTTGAAGGGATATATTCAATCAATATATAGTCTAAGCAGGAGTTTACTTAAAAATCATGCAATCCAAAAGGAAAATGGAATAGGCTGCACGAAGGAGTAATAAGAAACACTGTGTGTTCTATATAGTGGCCTTTCAAGACTTTGTCGATGTTTGTGAGGTAGTTGGTGTATATATGAGGTAATGTGACCCAATACATATTATTGTTATGCTTTTTTGTTGCAATATTCATCTAGAAAGGCCCACAATATGATGCAGTGTTTAAAATACTTCAATGTGGTGGGGCCATTTTGAGACTTTCAATCATACCACATTATTATTATGTAGGTGTTGGAAAATATCCTAACAACTTAATTTCTGGTGTACCAGGAAAATCTTTTCTGTAAACTTGAATATGTTTAACCATATGGCATATTTGTATCATTTTCAGACAAAGCTATCAAGATGACAATGCAAATTCCTTGTTTAAGTACTTTTAAACTATGTGCCTATCTTGTATCTGGCTTGCCTCTGGAAGGACCACTGAATAGGCATTTCCCTACACTGTCCTTTCTAGTGCATGGCTCAAATCAGAGCATGCATAGTCTGACTCAGATTTCACTCTTAAGGAAAAGATATTCTGTAGGCTAGGCCTCAAAGGGCCCAGGGGTCTTGCTCAAACTATGGAACCAGTCAAGGACAATACAGACCATAAACTTCAAACCCCTACCCAGATCTAGCCAATGGACAGGACATTCTCCTCAGCTGAGTGGAGAGTGGGATATGACTTTCACACGTACTCTGGTGCCCCATATTTGACCATGTCCCCTGGAGGAGGAGACCTGGTGGCACTCAGAGGAAGGATAGCAGTCTAACAAGAAGAGACTTGATAACCTTGAGCATATACAGGGGGAGGAAGTCCCCCTCAGGAACAGTAATAGGGGAGAGGAGTAAGGGGAAAATGGAAGGGAGGAAGGAATGTGAGGATACAAGGGAAGAGATAACAATTGAGATGTAATATGAATAAATTAATAAAATAAAATTAAAAAAGAAATGTGCTGTTTACCTTAAAAAAAAGTTACATTATTGTGAGTTTGTGGAGTGAACCAAGAAGCAAGAAACAGTTCCCTTTAGAGCCCTCTAACAACTGATTCTGCAGTGTTAATATTTTTTAAAGTGATGTAAATATGGAAGTACCTCTTTATTAAGTTCTATAAAATGTTTTCACCCGTAACCATCTTTAGTGGTACACAGTATTTTTCCTTGAAACTTTATATCACATTGTAACTTTTTATAGCATGGGAACATATACAAATTCTGAAGGTTAAACCATCTTAATTATTTTGAACAGATCAAAGAAAATCCTTCAATTTGTTTTTCTGTGTGGGGCTGAGTTAGTATACAAATGAATATTCACCTGGATGAGATCAGCCACTATTGACTGGAAACTCTGGTAGAGCTATGCTACATCTCAGTGGACTTCAGATTTTGCATTTGAGTGGTAAGAACACTGCATTTCTGTACAAAATTAATATCAGCTTAAAATAATTAGAGATTCACATTATTGTTTCTATCTTTAGAGTTCATGTCTTGCAAAATCATCTGATTATATCAAGTTTTCATCTCAAGATATTCTAGTGCACTGAAAAAAGTAAGTTGGTGCTTTCAGAAAATTATTCTTCTTTAGTTGCCATGAATCATGTATCCAAAACATATATTCAGACATTATCTTTTCTGCTGATTTGCTCAAAATACTTTGAGATATGTTGATTACCCTTTGTAGGCTGACTCATGATAACACTTCACAATACTGAATAAAAGTATTTTTATGGTGCCTCACATTTGACCATGTCCCCTGGAGGGGGAGACCTGGTGGCACTCAGAGGAAGGACAGCAGGTAGCCAAGAAGAGACTTGATACCCTATGAGAATATATAGGGGTAGGTAATCCCCCTCAGGAACAGTCATAGGGGAGGGGAATAATGGGAAAATGGGGGGGGGAGGAATGGGAGGATACAAGGGATGGGATAAACATTGAGATGTAACAAGAATAAATTAATAAAAAAAATTTATAAGCATAATGCACCAGAGGCAGTCCTTTTAGCATAGGAAAATATTCACTATTTGTGATATATTAACTTTTTAGGGAAATAACTACTTTCAGTACCTCCTTTCAATCCTCTCACATATACTTTTTTGTGAGTGATAATTCAATAGAGTTGTTATTTTCTATGAAAAAATACCATTGCTGGTGGGAATGCAAACTAGCACAACCACTTTGGAAATCTATCTGGCGCTTTCTCAGAAAAATGAGAATAGGGCTTCCTCCTTGGAATATACCCAGAAAATGCACTACCATGCAACAGGGACATATGCTCAACCATGTTCATAGCTGCTTTATACATAATAGCCAGAACATGGAAACAGCCTACATGTCCCTCAGTAGAAGAATGGATAAAGAAACTGTGGTACATGTACACTATGGAATACTACTCAGCTATTAAAAACAAGGAATTTCTGAAATTTTTGGACAAATGGGTTGAACTAGAAATTATCAGAGTGAGTGAGTTCACCCAGAAGCAAAAAGAGACAAATGGTATATACTCACTTATATCGAGACACTAGTCCAAGGGGTAGGTCCCTATGATAAACTTTACCTACCAGGAAAGTGGGTCAGAGGGGAGGACATCCTATTGAGACTTTAGGTGTGAGAAACCTGAGAGAATGAGGAAATAGAAGGATCCAGAGGGTCCTGGAAAACTACAGGCAAGTCTGGGCCCTGGGGTCCTCCTCAAACTATGGCACCAGCCAAGGAAAATATAGGCAGTAAACTTCAAACCCATACCCAGACTAGGACATTCTCCACTGTTAAGTGGAGAAGGAGATCTGACTCTCACACAAACTCTGGTGCCCCATATTTGACCATGTCCCTTGGATGGGGATGCCTGGTGGCACTCAGAGGAAGGATAATAGGTCACCAAGAAGAGAATCAATACCCTATGAGCACATACAGCAGGAGAAGGTCCCCCTCAGTCACAGACGTAGGGGAAGAGAATAGGGGGAAGCGGGAGGGAGGGAAGAATGGGAGGATACAAGGGATGGGCTAACAACTGAGATGTAATATGAATAAATTAATAAGAAAAAAGGGAAAAAATAAAATAAAAGAAAAGGAAAAATAGCATTTTATGACTTTATATGGCTTAGAGCATAATGATGTTTCTGCAAGTGAATAATACTAAGGATAAAATAAATGGATTCATGCCTGCTAAGCCATCTCCTCCAAGCCACAGCCCAGCTTATAAATGATTTTTTATTTACTAAATGAAGCATGACTAATGGGAATAGTCTCCACAGTGTTCTATTCTATATGGTCTAAAAGCAACTGCAAAGATTCATCTACTCAATTTTATAACTTTTTTCTGAATTTATTAATTAATAAGAGTGATTATTTTCCCATGCACAGTTAACAGCAATGTTATTAAGTGTGCCATTCTACATGTATCCTTCAGGCTTTCCTCCTTATTTGCTTATACTGTGTGTGCATAGTAATGGGTTTCATAAAGAGTTTCAAGTATATCATGTACTCTGACCATATTCATCATTTATAATCCCCCTTTTACTCCTATGCACTCCCACTAAATCAATTCCATCTTCCAGAATAAAAACCTTAAGGTTTTATGTCATACCAGTGTACAAATGGTTATTTCTACATTAATGTATAGACCTGCAAATGAGAAAAAGTAAGTCCATATTTTCACAATGATTTAAAATATCTTAGTTGTGTTTACAGTGTATAAAAGTCTTATTTTCAGCATATATTTTATTTTTCATTTTTGAAATTTTAATTAAAATATAAATGCATGATTCTTTTCTTTTCTCTCTCTGCCATTCCCACACTTTTCCACTTTCACTCATATTGATGGTATTTTGAGTATTATTAGTATATAGAGAGATGCATGATCATATAAATTAAACCTGCTAAAAACATTTCTGTTGTTTAATTGTTCATGGTTTCAAGGCTTACTATTTAATAATACACAACAAATCAAGGGAGCTTATCCACTGTAGAGGCTACCTCTTTTGGTAGTCTTTTGGTAGGAGTGGAACTCCATGAGAGTCACCCTTCTGCATTTGCATGTCTTAATTCCTTTGCTTTTTAAGTTAGTGGTGAATATTCTTTCTTAAATTAGTCAGGTTAGAATTTACTTTTTTAAAAAATGATTTTTATGGTTCCTTTAATTTATTTTTATTGAGTGAATACAGTTTTCCATAATATGCCTTTTTGGATGAATCTTCTATGATCTTTCCCTATACACTGTTGAAACATCAGAATAAACTACTCTGATTATTCACTTTATCCAGCTAACATATTTTCTTTCAATTTTTGTAGGCTTATATATATATATATATATATACACATTTGAAAGTCCCAGTTTAGTTGAGTAAACAGGTGCTTAGTACTGGACCAAAAAACTAGAGTCCTAGGACTCAAAAACCTGAGTCCACCTCAATCTGATACCAAGGAGGCCTCAGACAATGACAGAAACCATAATGCCTCAAGCAGTTGAGACAAATGAAATGCAACCAGAAAGTGAAACATCAGAACAGAGCTTACAAGAATTGGAAGGAACATCTCAAGAGACAGTTATAACTGACTTGAAAAGTGTGGATTCAAGTAGAGATGATTGGAAAGAGTTTAAGTGTCCAATTTGTTTGGATATATTGAAGAACACCAGGATTACAAAAAACTGTTTCCATCGTTTTTGTAAAGATTGCATCATTACAGCCCTTAGACGTGGCAAAAAAGAATGCCCTATCTGTAGGAGAAAAGTAATTTCCAAACGGTCTTTAGATCCAGACCCCCAATTTGATGCACTCATAAGGAAAATGTATCCTGGATGTAATAAGGAGGAAGCTTCTGAAGAGAATGTTTCAGTCAAGAGAAAGTACAAAACTCAGCAAGCACTTAGTTTCAGGAGTGAAAAGGAACAAGAAAGAGGTGCCCAGCAAGAACAACAAATTGAAACTAATAATGCATGGGAAGGTAACCATGACAGTTCACCCAGTAATCATGCATCCATATCCAGCAATGATGAAGCATGTCACAGTAAAAAACGCATGAAGACATCATCAGGACGAGAACATGACAGTAAGGATCCAATGGTGACCATCAATGCAATGACCCATAGTATTAGTTAATCTGAATACAGTCTTTATCTCACGTGTAAAGAAAAAGGTGTCTTTTCACACACATAACTAACAAATACCTCAAGTAATGGAACTACTAGTCACTCCTGCATCGTCCCCAGATCTGTCTGTCACATTTAGCTTAAGAACATCAAAGAAGTTGAGAGCAAGTGTGATGAATAATGAATCTTGATACAGGCAAAAGCAATGTAACATTTACATACCACCAGCTAGTGGTCAGTTCATTACTTGAATGGCTCCCTCTCTTTGGAAGTGATCAGAAAGATACTCTGGAAAGTTAATAGTCTCATGGACCTTTACTATATGCTGACTAAGGGGCACAAATGAGCTTTTGAAACCAATTACATGGCTGCATGTTTTATTACCTGTATCACTAATGTTGAGGACATATGAACACTAATGATTTCTAGATATTAGATATATTGCTCACTTTTTGTTCAGATACAGACTGATTTATACTAATTTTGGTATGAACTTCAATAATTATACTTAGTGTTTTAAGATGTCATATTCATTGAACAGTTTTAGTGTTCCATTACATTCTACAGAATCATGTTAATATAAATTGAGCTCTGTGTAAATATGTACTGGGAGGTAATTCTGTAGAGATATATGAAGAAGTGAAGTCATTTTCTTCTAAGTTTCATAAAGTAGACATAGACAGAGTAGCTTTATGGTGTCAAAATGCTTCCTGCTGACTCAGCATAAATGAGACTGATTTGAGTTTTACTTTCCATACCTGTCTTCACACTAGGTATGGTGAATATTATATCATCACAGAATTTATAACGATGATTTTGTTCTTCTAAATTTCATACCACTGGGCTGTTTATGGGAAGAATTAAACCTCTTATTCCAATTGTAACAAAATCAGCTTTATCACTCCCAAATATTTATGTCAATTTTGACATATTGGAAACAGATTAATTTTTTAAATGCTAGCTGAAGTATTAGAATGTAAAGTTTTCTTTACATTTTTCTTGGAAATCTGAAATCTGTTTTTACAGGGCCTTTTGGGGTATTAATATCATGAACTATAAAAACTATGAAGTTTTAAAATGATGTATTTAATAATTACTTTTTCATGTAATATTAAGGAATATAGAATATTGCTGTATTTTCTCAGTATAGTTGTAGTTTGTGATAAAACTTCTGTAGAGAAATTTTAATTCAGAACTTGGCAGCTCTGTCAATAGATCATATCCAAAGACCTTCGAGGTCTGTGTGACCTGTATGGAATACAGACACATTTTTAATGCCAGGAGATAGAGGCAAGCAGATCTCTGAGGTCAAACTCAGCCTAGTATAGAGTAAGTTTCACATAAAGGAAAGCTTAGGTCCAGGAGTAGTGGAACACACTTTTATTTCTAGTACCTAGGAGACTGAGAAATGTAGATCTTTGAGTTCAGTTGAGTCAATAAGTTGAGAGGCATTTCAGTAGAGGTGATTTTCTGGCAGTTCAGGTGGTGGAATTCAGAGGAAGTTTTACCTGGAGAGTTTTAAAATGATAGGTTGAAGAGAGAACAAACAAGGTGAAGATTGAAGTAACCAGGTGATTAGAGCAGATTGCTAGAGTTAATTTGAGATCAAGTAGAACAGTTTAGTCAGAGAAGAAAACAGAAGCCAAATTGATTCAGACAATTTGAAAAGGAATATGAGCCAGAATATCAGGTTCCATAGGATTTGATCCTCCAGGCAACAAGAGTTCAGAAAGAACAAGAAAGTTTGAGTTATTCAACAGTAAGTCAGAGAAGATGAAAACATTCTTGACCTATATTAGATTGTATGTAGGCTAGAATCATCCAGAGATAGGCCTAGATT